>NW_028277173.1:17405000-18605000 GCF_051122295.1 Plectrocnemia conspersa
TCTCACATTAAAACGTTCCGGTTTAGATAATCGTTCCACACATGCGAGAGACACACGAGCACAAAGGGTTAAAGACGATAATTAAAACTCGGGGTTGGCTTAAGCCAGCGCATCTAGTACGTTTTACTTTCCCGTGGAAATGGATACGCGCAAATTGAAGACGTTGATTATTACGGGATGCTGCAAACTACCCGGACTACCTAGGTGCTACCTGACCATCTAATTAATAACTGGCAACATGAGACCATGTCTAGAAATCGGGCCGAAAAGGTGCTCCAAAGTGGGTTCGTTTTAAGGAGAGCTCATGTGTAAACGATAGCTTCCGATATTTTCAATATTTAAGTATAATATATATATAGCATATAAATATGTATTTTTTTATTAATTCACACTCTGTTTATATATGTAACAATACATATTTTTTATTACAGTATTGGCATGTAGAGAAAACATCTCATTGGATGCCTCCCAATATGTATTTATACAATAACTAATTTGTTTTATATAAAAAAAATATTATACTAATTACCTATTTTTAATTAATTAATTGCCATATCTTTTAGATATATCAGATGGTCTAAATAGTTTAAGTCGTCTAATGTCGTCAGATCTACAGTCAAATAGTTCGGTTGCCATTTTATTTGGGTGGATTTTAAGTCTGTCTTTGAATGACGGGTATTTATTCATTACTTCGTATTTTATAGATTCAATTTTAACGTCATTAGGAACATACAAGGGAGCATCGACTATCATTCGCAGAAACTTGTTTTGAAATCTCTGGATGATGGCGATTGTGGAAGCACATGTACTATCCCAGAGTTCCCGTATATCCCTACATTAAAATATTCTGCTTTTATTATAAAAAAATCCTATCAACGTTTATCGCTATAAAAATAAATTTAATAATG
Source organism: Plectrocnemia conspersa (assembly GCF_051122295.1). NCBI lineage: Eukaryota > Metazoa > Arthropoda > Insecta > Trichoptera > Polycentropodidae > Plectrocnemia > Plectrocnemia conspersa. Next base: position 17,405,909 of record NW_028277173.1, read on the forward strand.
TTTTTTCTTACTTATAGCCTCATCACAAAGGTCTGCCTAATATATTTTCTTCAGCGGCGGCTCGTGACGAATATATTGGACACGATTTGCCTTTAAGATTAAATCCCATCGTTTGCTTTTTGCCGAGTGTCTTTTATATATGAGCACCCCATACACTTCCTTTGTACACCGTCCCTAAGTGAAACAATTTCCCCGAGATATCCCAAATTATGCCCCGGGGAAACTCACGCAGCCGAAGGAATATTTTATTTTGTGCGTTTTTCTCCGACGCGTGTTTGCATCCCTGGAAACGTGTCATGGTTAACAGACAACTCGGAGAATATAGGGGTGGAGGCAGAATGAAGACTAAGAGACCCTTCCTGGCCTAGTATTGTCTCTATCAACCGGCAAACTTCGCACCCTGGAGACATACACGTCTAAACCGTTCGATTCCTTGTTTCAATCAATCCAAACATATGTATGTAATATGTACATATATTAAATTTAATTTTATCAAAATTAATAATAATATTATTTTAAATTATATTTAAATATTATTTATCGGTTTAAAATCACTTGTTAGTCAACCTTTACGGGCAATTGTGAGTTTTAATCGTATAACTGATAAACCAGTTAGAGATAAGTATTCGTCATGTAGTTAAGTTTTCCCTCAGGTACTTACCGAAGATATATAAACAATTTCTAAGAATATTGGATGGTTTGGAAAGTCTGTTTGCTGCTATTAATTAATATTATGATGATCTTAAAAGTCGATACAAATGCATTTTCTTTTTAAAATGAACTTAACCTGTTATATTTCATACGTGTTTTTTTAGTTTTTGGTTTCATACGTTAAAGATTAACTTATTATTTGTAAATTTGCTTTCAAATTCTAGTCTAAGACATTTGTAGTTTAATTTTAATATTTAACTGCTTATATTAATGTGATTTGATTAGTGTAAAAATATTTTTTAACATATTTTAACTTATGTCGAAAGAAACGTTTGAGTGAAGCATTCTATATGTTTTTTTTTAACCAGATGATCTTGGAATATTAAGCTACGTACTATATTAAGTTATAAGGTCATTTGTCGTTACGAAGTTACGAACCATTGATAAATAATGTGTATGTATGATAAATGCAAACATAAATATATACAAACACAAATAACCTGATTTAGTGAAGCGTTTACATTTTATCTTCATCCAGTTTGTCATTGGATCCAGATTGAAAGGCTGCGAAATCAGTTTCACTTCTCATTTAAAGCGTAGTTTTGATCTGATTCTAAAGACGTTACTATTTCCTTACCTTTGGATGTGTATAAAAGTTAAAGTGAGACAAATTGTATATCAATACCCATAGAATAGTTATCAGTTCATGTTTGCGTTCTTAAAATATTTTTTACAGGGATTGGAGAATTTAACACACCAAATAGTTACTGATCAATCATATTTGACACTATTATTCCAGTTAAGATCGATCGATTGTAACAAGAACACAAACGTGTCAATCAAAGTCCCTTTTCCATCTCGTGTAATGCTAAATCACCAATTTCAATAAATATTATATTATATTTATTATCAGTTAGTAAAATGCAGATGAGATATCTAATCCTCAAACGGTTTTTATATGCGTTAACCCAATGCGTTACAATTAACATTTACTAAGCAATTAGTTAGATCTCAGACTGAAAATATAGGTACATCTGTGAGATTTATTTTATTATTTTCATAGCTTAAAATAAAAAGATCATACACACGACCTAGCTCGATTTTATTTTTTAATATTTATCAGTGACATTAGGAAAATCTAGGAAAACCTAACATGTGATGATCGATCGTAATTATAATTAAATAATAATTACTTACTATAAACTCCCATACATGATGAAAAATGAAAAACACTATGGGATTCAAGCCCAGGTTTTTAAAATATTTGTTAGTCACTGACTTGTACCATTCTCTGTTCTTAAAATATCACATAAAAATTGTCATACTGACAAAAATGAATGCCCTTAATATTTTATTATTACACATGTTAGTATTTTTATTCAGTTAATAATGGAATTTCGGTTTTGAAAGCCATAATCGTGACTCACAGTCTGAATTTATTTATGATTTTCCTCCAACTCTACTGATTTAGATTTGATTGTTTTTATTAGTAGTAGACCGATATATGGAATTTAAATTGGATGTTCCATCTTAGTGGAAAATTTTATTATTAACTACAGGCTTTTTCATGTTGTTGCTTTCTTTCCACGATACAATATGTCGTTCATATTTAGTCTCTTTTTAGCGCTTGTGGGGGGGGGGGGGGCGATTTATTTCATATGGTCAAAAACTAAGTGGCGTTCTTGTTAAAGACCGGGATTTGAAAATGAATAGACGTTGTATGAGTCTCTCTTTATTTCCTTTCTATTAGTGACGCATTTCGTAGTTCACACGATGCAACTGTGTTTCTATTGTTCCTACATAAAATGAAAAAAATTCTACAATATTATTGTATAGTACAGAATATAATATTAACAGTACATATATTATAAATCAGGTAATATTGACGTGACGGCGGCGTATGGCAGCTTATTTAGATGCACTTCCGTCCATCTAAGTCTCTTATCATCATATTTCAAGAACATGTAACTAATTGTAAACAAATTAAATCAACTACCATTGCAGCGGACCCGTCCAAAAAATCCATACTTTGATCTTACATGTACAAGAATCTTGAAATATTAGCTATCAATATGGAATCAAACCAAAAAAGGTCCCTATATAAGTGGTGAAGGCAATTTTTAGCCAGCCTGTATCTTAATAAGTAGGCACCTATGCGAACTGACATTGTTTCAGGATCGTTTTAATTTTTGAGACGTAGCTCGACAGAGTCGTAAATAAGATATTTAATTAGCGCCGCGGCACTGCGGGGTGAAAGTTTCTCTTGTATTTACTGTCGGTAACAAGTAGTTGCCGGTCCTTGGGGGAGCATCCCCGTGATGAGAATCCAGACCGCACCGAGACGAGGGCGAGAGGCTCCAGTTACCCAAAACGTCCCCTCAGGGCGGAGGCGCCTCGAGAAAGCCTCCTTCTTCAGGCAATTTAGTTTTGAGGAGCAGACCGCTGAAAAGTGCGGCACAAAGACAATACGTAGCGAACATGAGGGCTGTTTGAACGTGTTCTGAGATGAGTGTTATTATTATTTGAAAGTATGTTGCAAAATTGCAGTTAATAGTTTAATAGTACATAAGTATACCTTTAATGTACTTTAATATTATTTTTTTAATACTAAAATACCACTGGTATCGGTATTTCTATATTAATATTAATTACAATACTGGTGTCTTCTTCGTTTTTGATACCAGGAAGGCATAATTATCTTCATGTTCGCTTCATTTCAAAATTGAAATTTCAATAGTGTTTCCTACCAATTGACGCTGTCGCCTGTACCTATCGTCTTATTTCAGCAGGGCGCAAGAATCTTCGTCACAATGGGGATAATTGCGACAGTCGAACACATCCTGGCAGATGGAGGCAAACACGACTTAATCACAATTTGAATTGTTAGTTTCAATTACGTGTTATTCATGCAATACGAGTGTAATGTGAAGCCCAACCGCATTGTTACTCTCTCTCTCTCTCTCTCGTTTTCAGATTGTTAGTTGATCATATGATACCCACACAACCAGTGCCACATCGGATTCGGCATAATCATAATTCAACAGTAATAAACATTAATGCTTACGCTTCAGAGAAATTCAAACATATTTCTTACTAATAAATAATAAAAAATGTAAATAGTTTTTCTTAAATTTTGAGCCTATGCATGATGAAGATGAAGTACAGTAGATTTAAAACAAAATCATATTTCTTGCACAGCAACAACGACGTAAATATTATCAACATAAATCCGATTTTCTTTTAAGAAAGTTCTTTCCTTATACGAAATATTAAAGATCTTCCCACGAGTCTGTTCGCTTTTAATATAGTAAAATCTAGCAGTGTTTTTAATTTCGCAATGATCGTAAAGCACTACTGAAATTCTACAACTTAGAACAACAATATTTTATAAAATTACTTTGATAACATTTCTTATGAATCAAATTCTTCTCTATAAACTTTTAGAGATCTTTGCCTGGCTCACAATAATTTTCTTAGTCACGATCCAGTGTCTTTTTATCTTCAATTTGTCCAGATCACTTTTTTGTGACTAAAATTTTTTTCGGCAAGTTTAATCAGCGTCTGTTTTAGTTTATTGGTTATAACCATATCATTAATATAGGCGCATATTTGGGTTGTATTATAAGCTATCTGTCATGATCCTTTTAAATTTTGGATATCGGTTTCTAGTACAAGCTTAAGTATTGTGATCAACGAAATTCGAGTTCTTAATTAAGATCAACTCACTTTGATGTTTAGACGGAAAATATTCATATTTCATCGAAAATAAATTATGTTATTTTTAGGGGCGGATCGTGACCTTAAAAACAGGTGGGGCCCAAATCAATAAAATATCTAATTTATAAAAAATAGATGTACATATATAAGTCTTGCTTAATAGTTTTTTATATTATTATATATAAGTAATTAAAAATCTTGTCTATAATACAATTTTATTTGAATGAATGTTCTCCACGAATATTATTTCAATTTTCAATTTTATTTATTTTATACTTTCTGTGATTTTTTACATATTTTAAACGAGCTGAAAGTACGTTAGACACATTCACACTAAGACTATTTCTACCAGGCGCGTACGGTGAGATACATTCCCTTTCGCTCGCTTGCGTGGTAAGTGACGAGAGTGAGTGAGAAGGAGTAGGCGTGCGGAGCGTATATACCACACGTCCTTATCTCTCATTCACTCTCATCACTTAACACGCGAGCGAGTGAAAATGAATATATCACACCATAAGCGCCTGATTTCTAATAATTTTAGAACTTGTAAAAGTGTTTGAAGATTTAAAATGGATCAGGTTGATGTCGTTCAATATTTTTAATTAAGCATTTATATTTACATAAAGTACAGTTTTAAAACTAACTTTGTAGGTATAAAAACAATACAATTTTCATTGGGAAAATATGCAGAATATCCGTTTTTTAGGAAATTCTTCTCACAGCTACCTAAGTTTCACATCAATGTGCCGCTAGCAACTAAAAATTAAACACAAGTTAATTTAAACCAAAACACAAGTTAGTTTATTTTTCGCTTTATAAAAAAATGAAAGCAATCGATCGAAATAAATAAATGCAGATTCTTGTCATGAACTTTAAAACAATAAATTTAAAAAGACTGACCATTTCGTTTTTTTAAATTAGAGGGGAGTGATCCGTTTTATTATCAACGTTCGCAATAAAGGGTAGAAGTACCGATGTTTTTATCATAAAATACAATATATTAAAATTGGAACAGAATTTCGTTTCCAATTTTTTTACTTGCACTCTGCATTTATCTTGCTTATTTCCCTGTTGTCATCAATAAGGAAAGTCTCTAAATGTTTAAATCCCTTTACTCCTTCAATTCCGCAGTTCTACTTTCACAGATGCGGATTTGCCGAATGCCCTACATATAATATATTTGGCTTTTTTTGTATTTATTTCTAAGCTAAATTAGTGTAACAATTTATATTTTAATGTCCATTTAAAAAGAAAACATTCATTTGATATTGCATTGTTAAATAATATCAAAATGTGAGGAGCCTAGCAACGTGTATCAATTATAAGATAACATACAACTACTTGAAATTCAAGCAGCAATGTTATTCAATATTAACATTTATCTAGTACATCACAAAGATTGAGTGAGGGAGTAAGAGAGAAGTCTTGACGCAATATTTATAGTAAACATAGTAAGTACACTTTATTATATCACATTTCTTCCATGATGTCATCCCATTAAGACTTGACACTAATTTTTTCAATTCGTCCAATTCGACGCTTGCATGTCCCAACATTGTATAAAATAAATCACTCGACCCTCAAGACAACGGCAACGGCACAATCTTATCCAATTGACCATAAATTACTGGGATTCGGCGGTGGTCTTAGTAATTTATTTCTCTAAGAATCTAATTGGGCAAATGAACCTATCACAAATAAAAGTATTGCTATTAAAAATATATGATTCCATAGTGTCTGATTGAACTTTATACTATTTAACAATACTTTTTTTTCCATTTATAGTTTATTATATGTGTTCATTTATAAAGGTATTTTGAGTATTATGTTCGCGTTTTGTTTCCAGTTAAACAGTTTATTTTAATACTTTATTTTTGTGAACTAAAAATACAACCACTGAGAGAAGAGTGTAATTAAGTCAATTATTCTCAAATATAGCGACAGTTTTCTTAAAGTTATAGTAGCTGGAGACAATTGGTAGCTTTGCGACTGTTAATCAGACCATGGCTGTCGCTCGCGACAGCCTAAGTAGGAGGGCAAAATGCGAAAGCTCGATTGGGTAAGGATCATAGTTGTGGACCGAAACTCTTAGTTTAATGCAACTGCAGAGAGAGAGAGCTGCCTACCCTAGAACAGAGCTCTTGTTCATGTGATTTATTTATTGTAATGCTTATAGCTAGGCGTTTAAAAAAAAAAGTGAAATGCTGGGAAGCAATAGTTATAAGCACATGTGTTTAATGCGTTTAAAACCGGTAGCATTTCATAGCCATTTTTTTAATGTTATAAGTTCATCAGCAGCATTATAGGGTTACCAATATTAAGGGCTATTTTGAGTGAGAAGTTACTACTTCATTCATTACAGTTTTGAGTTGACAGATTTATTTAACAGTTATTCATTATTTGCTTTTTTTTAAAGACATTCTTTGTAGGTTAGATAATTTTCAATTTTGGGAAACTTTTTTTATGGAAGATAAAGTAATGAAAAGTAAAACAATAATAAATCTACTATATGTTATATTTTTAGTAATTATTAAAATATTTTATTTATATACGATCTTTCATATTCAAAATAATTGCATAAAATTAATTCTTGCATTCGTGAATTTTTAGTTAGATATTATTAAATATTTACTCGTTTAATTTGTGACTCGAATATAACTTATTTAAAAAACATATAACGATTGCCTTCAGTCATTGCTTTTTATGCTTTATTTTTTAAGAGAACTGTAGGAATGGAACTGATTTTAATGCATTTTTAATAATATTGAACCCAATTGAAAATATTATACAATATAATTAATCCTTGCTTTCTTAGACATTTTTTATCGATTTTTTAATCAGAAAATTTAGACGTTTCCTATTTAAATCTACTAAAAATTATATAACGCAGTTCAATAAAAAAAATTAGAACGAAAATGCTGAAAGCTCATTTTTTCGTTCGTTTTCTTCGCAACTCTTTTTCGCTAACAATGAAAAGAAAATATTTCAGAACAGTAGCGACGGGAAAACGCCAGCTAATCTTTGCTTTCATGAATGAAGAATAAGCATAAAAGGTTCAGACAAAGAGGTTTTCATCTTTGAAAACAACGAGGAATACTGTGTAAATTGCACGTTGCAACAATATTGTTAATTAATGTCAAAAAATCTTACATTGTTTTGTGTGAAAAAACCGCTATTTTTTTATTTAACGTGTTTATTTTAAACATAACTACGCAAACCAAACAATTAACACGTAGGAATGCTGCTTATTTAAAGAGTTCTCTAAATAAAGATCTTCAAGTATAAATGATATAAAAATAAATTAAATAAAGTTCTTCAAGTATATAAGATATAAATTCTCCAAGTATATATTCTATGCTGACTTAATAACAATATTATGATATTTAAAAGTAATAATATAAACCATAGCTTAGTAGTTTATAAATATCACAATTCAGATTTAAATCCATCATCTCTATATTGTAATCCGTTATCCAAACTATATTCTAGAATCAAAATAAATTCCATATAACTAGAAAACGCCGTTACACAACTAGGAAATATAATACCTATATATAAAATATAGATATAATGAATACGCGATGGCGATAAATAAACCTTGTAATAGCATACTTAATTTGCAAAAAAATACGATCAGTCTATATGTAACAGTGAATGTGTATTGTCAGTAAAATTATATTTTCACTGGCGTGTCAGTGAAATCATATCCGAGTGCATTTTTACCGGTAAATCTTCCATTGTAGCTCTATGCGTTATAACCGAGTCAATCATTATTTATTTTTACTAGCAAAAATATAATTTATTGTAAGTTGCTCTAAAATATCTATGAAACTCAAATTGACAGTTGCAAAAGTCAAACTAAACTTACTAAACTAAAAACTAAACCAAACTTGCCTTGATGAAGGTGGTTTCTTTACGTTAGGTTTAGGCTTAGTTTATTTTTTTTAAATATTGTGGTATTTTGTCGATGTGATGTCATAATTAGTGGGTCCTCTATTCCTGGAAAATTTTATATTATTTAAATCCCGGTCCTCTATTCCCAAGAAATTTTAAATTTAAATCCCGACTTCCGGAATATTTTTTCAAACAAGAACAACAGGTGTCATCTTATTAAATCATTAATATTTATCAATAATAAACATTAATCAATGTGCCCATTTATTAAACAATATTCTCCATTTTTTTATAGTACTTTATTGTTAATTGTATTTTATTTCTCAATATATATATACATATACAATATTTTCACTTCACACATATAGAGAGGTATTAGATTCATAGAATTTTTGCAGATACCAGTTTTCTATTTATTTAAAACATAAATAGAAGTAATATCAACGTCAAAGATAAAAAAAACCCGGATGTAAGTGAAATATTAATTACTTATATTTACGTACAATAATTGCATTTTGCACTTACACTGTCGTTTTAAATGTTTGTACATATTTGGTAAAAAAATTACATATTTGTTAATAAAATACCTACGCGTTCGATTATTACGTTCTTTATATGTTTATGTAATGAAATGAATTTATAAAATGAAAAACACGAAGCAATAAAAATATATGCGTTCAAGATTAACATAGGAAATTTCCATGGAATGTCTTATAGTATCGGTGGAAAAATTATTTCAAATTACTTCTTTATGCATGAAGATCTAATGAATCACAATAGCGTTCTAGCACACATTTTTAACCTGTTTTTAATACGTAAAATTATGCAAAATTCTTTATAATGTTGTCAAACATGTTTAGAGAACATATTTTACTTATTAGTCGAACTACTTTTTCTTTTACGCCTACTGTGTTAATATAATATTTAGATATACAACGTATATAAAAAGGAATAATGGTTCTTCTTCGAATTTTATAGAATAGTCGAGTGTAACAAATACTAGCTAATGTAACAATTAACATATTGTAGGTTTCTCCTTAGAATTTACAAGGTATTCATTGCATCTTATAATAACACACAGGTAACATAGCTTCTGTGAAATAGTCGGTAGATTTATTATAGTGTTATTATTTGTCAGTCAATATATATATGTCTACTAATACTTGCATATTTATATATTTTTTAACATTTCTTGAATAAATAATAATAGGTACGACCTTTTCTATACTACAAATAAATATAAAAATTATCCACCGTTGCGACATATTTTCTGAAATCATATTTTATGCGAAATATTTTAATTAGGCATTAAAAATTATTCATATATTATCAAAATATATATTCCTTGCTATGATTTTTTTCCAGAGTTGGGCCTCTCAAGTAGAACGGGCTCCGGGAATTTGTCCTCTCCCCCCTCCCTCTCCGCCTGCATATATGTGTGGTTAAAATATATATAATAAAAGTTATTAAAACAATTGAATTTTATCAGAAAATTTAATAAATTAATATTAAATTAAAATAGAATTAAAAAATATTTTTTTACTTTCATGTAGTTTACATTCTTGAAATACGCAATTATATTTTTTAATTTGTATAATAATTATTAATAATATTATGGGAGTATTTCAATTGAATATACATAAACAGATTAGATGCCTAAAAATTAGAACCGGTAATTTAACGAAAGCACTTAATTATCGAAGCCTATTTTAAGCTATTTATCGGTAGCGCTATACGTAATACATAGTTTAGATTCATAAATATTAAAAAAAAATAAAAGTGCAGAATTTGCCATAATTCCTTATTAATTTGGATGGTATATCTAATTTAACTATGGATATCGTCGCTCTGATGATTATTTCCAAACAAAATTGTTTTCACAAGATGTTTTCGGTGGTAGTTATGAGAAGCTGAAAAACTGTATGTTGGATGGTGCTCATCTATTTTAGGTGTGCACCATAACTGATTTTTTTATTTTTTGTTAAATGTTTAATATTGTTTATATAATGGAGAAACCTGTCAAGTCATGGTGGACAAATTTGTAATAAAAAAATACACAAAATAAATATTATGTTCATATTGACCATATTGTCAGTTAGGTTAGGTCAACTTATCTCATTGTTAACGATTGATTTATTATATTGTGGATGTGTTCATAAATATTTCGGACTCCTTTCACTTTTGTTAATGTTAAAGTGTGCCCACACATTGTACTAGCACATAAACATCAAATGGGAATTTATTTTTGCATATCGATATTGCTCTATAAAATATCTTCTAACTATATAAAACAATGTAAAATATTTTTTTAAGTAAGTAGATTATGTCTTTTTTACATTTGCATCATATATTATTCTGCAAATCAGATTCAACATGTATTTTTTACAAGTCCCGAAACTCTCACCGTCAACGTTATTTGTAACGATGTTCAGATTCATACAACATCAACCCCTTTTGTGTTTTGTCTCCAATTACTTGCTGTGTTTTGTCATCGTTTTTTCTCCCTCTTTCTCTTCTACCCTCTCTCGACACTCGTGTTGTCAGAGTGGTGGCAAATTGGCTCTGTATACCTATCGTTCATAGATGTTCACGGTTCGAACCAGTTTCAGCGCTTGTTAGCAAACGGCACGACCACACCACTTGTCAGGGGTAATTACCACCCCCTAGCAGATAATCCGTGTGCCGGAGACAGCCCTAAGCCAGGACCTCGAAATTTCGACCATTGTGACCCGATTTCCGATCGTCGCGGATTATAATATATCTCACGACGACGGACGCTCCACGAATTCCTTTCGATGGATTATTCATAGACAAAACCATACCTATGTATCTACGTGTTGACACAACCCGTTTCAAATATGGTGTTGTTACATTTCAGACTTAGGCGGTGGTAAAGCTCGGCTCACATTATTTGGCATTTTTATAGATAACTGGACTAAAGGCAACATTTTATTAGTTTACAACCAAATTTTTTGTCACCCACACATTAAAACCTAGGTGTACTTCACCTAACTACCTTTTACAAACCTATTTATAAAATATTATAATATATTCGTAACGTTATTAAATATAGTTTGAATAATGAATACAGATTCATACACACATACATGTTATAAAAAAAAAAACAATGAAAAGTATTGGGACTTATCATAATTTATGTATGAACAAAGTGTTTTAAATTGAATCAGAAGGAATTAATTAATTTTAATTATGCCATCTGCCGAAAAGACTTGAGAAAGTCCACAACTGCACAATATTGCCATGAAAATATAAATAATTTCTGGAATTGATGGTTAAATATATACCCTCAATTTTTAACACGAAAAAATAAAAAAACTATCAAAATTAAATAAAAATATTTCGTGTTTGGTAACCAAAAGGGGTATGACTTCGCAGCCAGTAAGACGCAGGTGGAAACTAGGGATAATTTTATTAGATTATATTACATATTGCGATAGATTATGATTGGCCAGATCATTATTCTCCGAGCGGTATAGCGGATTTCTAAGGTCAAATTGCACAACTGCTATTTGTCTTACAGTGATATATTGTTTTTCGTGACCGTTTCGTAACAAAGAAATATTCATTTAATGCATCGGAGAATTTTTGCGTGTTATTTATGGGTGAACCCTTTAGTTTTAGTAGTAACGAGAGCCTTTGTGTGATTGCACTCCTGCTTAGCTTATCCTTATTGATAATAACAGAGTTTCAAGAATAAGATCCCCCACAAACGAGTGCTCTGTGTGGTCCCCACAAAAAAGTAGTATTTAAAAATAATATATTTATAATACAATTACTTATGCTTTTGTTTGGATTGTTAATATTTTTATTATCGTAACTTATAAATTTAATGTTTTAAAGTTTTATTATTAATATACATAAATGTCCATTAAAATAATCACAAAACATTTAGCAGTATTATATGAAACAACTCATTTTAACAGTCAAAATAAAACTTAATTGTTACAAATGCTTCTCAATTATTTTTTTAAAATGTAAATTTATAAAAGCACATTTTATATATTTAATTTTTTTTTCACTAATTTCAAATTTTAAATTTTGCATTTAAAATGCAGAAGTAAGATGGCAAAGCACAAAATATAAAATAAAATATTTTTTAGCACAAAATAACAAATAAAATTCTAGGAATTAAATGCAAAGTTTACTCATTCCATATTAAGTTGAATAATAAAAATCGAAAGGTGTAAACTGGGCTTAAGTAAATGTCATGACACGCTGATGAGCGATTGCGATGAATGATACTGTAATTATCAAATTTAACAACAGATGTTCATAGTTACTTGTCATCTGTTCCAGTAAAAATAGTTATTGTATTCTCAATGTGTTTAAACTTTAAAAGCAGTGTGCCTAAATATTATGCTGTAACAAATACATCTGTGTTTATATAGGAAAGATTGTAATATCAGAAGGCAATGTTTTGTTTACTTATTTTGTTATCAAGTTTTATTACTAACATTGAACGGTACTAAAAATATATTTTAGCGTTATATACATTATTTTGTTTTAGATATTTTAAGGAAGACTAATTTAATAATAAGAATCAAAATCCTTATAATATTAAAATAGAATTGTTAGGGTTTTTTTGCAATAACTCGTCATTCCAGTTATGTTGTTTTTATGTAATTTTATTGCTACATAATAACAAATTTATTTATTAAGAAATACCCAGTCAAATGACTTATAATATATTAATTACTGGAAAAATATAATGAACGCTTTTAAAATATCGTAAAATTACCAGAAATTCCTTTCAAATACAATTTGCGAATTAAAAAAATATTTTCACAATACTGTTTATAAATCAATTAAATATTAAACTACAAATCTAATAAAATGACACATAAAATATGTATAAACTGTAACAATAAAATATATGTACATAGCATGAAAAAACGTTTAGTTTAATATTATTGCTGCAATTATTTTAACTCGCAATAGTAATAGTTTTAGTGTGGTAATAAAATGTTTTATTGTGTATATTTAAAAATCGCATACCATTTAAAACATTTTTAATATTTCTCTTTTAAAGCCAGTACGATAGACCTAGCTACTTAAACTAATACTCGAATCCCATTTGGGCTGTAGTGTTTTTTTTTATTTATTTTTTATTGGGTCAGAGATCAGAATTTGTGAGCATTATATTTTATTATAAGCTCGATCGATCATTACATGGTGTTTTTAGACTTTCCTAATCTTACAGATGAATAATTTATAATAAAATCGAACTAGGTCGTGTATAGTGACGTCTATTGATTATTAGCTGTAATAATAGTTTATAATTTATAAAAAGAGATGTCACTGATTTACAGACTTTGATTTCAGTCTGGTGTGACAGTAGTTGTTAATTTCATTTACTCCGTTATAACGTATTGGGCTTACATAATGATATTTAATTCACAATAAACTTGATAATTAATTTACAATGTATATTTCATTTTTATGTATAATCATTTACTAATGGAATATATTATCTAGATTTAAAAAATCGTTAGTCAAAATAATATAATAAAAATCCCTCAACTGTCTGACATATATCTTTCTTATTAAAATTAAATTGATAAGACATTGAACTACAAGACATTTCCTTGCTTTTTGCCCCGTATCGTATGTTCAATTGCGGTTTATGGATCTCGATATTGATATATCGCGGTCGGGAAACTGGAATAGGTCGCAAGTCATAGACACGAGTCCAAAATAGATCCCATGACGTGTGAGAATGACTATTAATGTCGTATTGATGCATAATTTTATTTACGACCCTATAAAATTGTACCGTTTGATTTTTTTTATATCATTTCGTTGTTGATAAGTGTGACCCCTTTTAAACACGGGTTCATGGGAAATAAATCTTAGACTAGTTTTTTTGAGGGGTTCGCGATTTTTTATTATATTGGGAATAGCCCTCCTTAACGCGTGTGAACCATACATTAGAGCTACTTCAATTACGCGCTCGTTGCCTTGAACTGTTCAATAAAATTCGATTGGTCTTTGTGGAGCGCCTGTTTGTAAGACGTTATAATGGCTAGCACTATGAGAATAGATAAATTCGGGCAAAATATAAATTTTCTTCAACAAAAAAATCGGTCGAGTACTTCTTTCACAATTGAAAACACAAGATTTTGTGACACACACATAAATATACATCATTGTAAAACAATAGCAATAAATGATACCTTATTGATTTTCTCGATAAATAAATAGTTATCATTTATCGACGAATCCAATACTTTTCATACGAGAGGCACAATAAAATTGTAAAGCCATTTGCATAACGTAACAGTATATTTTTTATTAGGATGTCATCACTTATTATAGGTGACGATATATTGCATTTTTAGCAATACAATAGCAGTTATGAAAGTCGATAAACCAGTGGTATAATACTTGAAAGACATGGGTTCCAATTTCACATAGACACTAATGTTTTTTAATTCATATTGTGTTTGAGAGATTGAAATTAATAATCATTTTATAATTTATTAAGATTTGAAATAATAGTTTATAATTAATAAAATATATATCACTCATTAACAGAATTTTTATTCTGCTGTCTTACTGCCTAATTAATAGATGTTAATTGTATTTACCCGTTGTAACGCACTGGGCTACGCCTGTCATGTCTGATTTACAATAAATCAATATAAATATATTTGAAGTTACTAAAAACACTGTTTCAATATTTTCTATTCTACGCATTTTCCAATAAATATAATCAATAATGTATTTTTCTGTAATATGGCAACACTGGTTAGGGGGAAATGTGGTCGTTGGTGATTAAATAAACTTTTAAGTATTACCGCTAGAGAAATTCAATCCGCCCATTGATCGGATGTCACGTCTGTGGCGAGACAGAATAAAAGAGGATAGGTAAGCAAAGTGACGACGGTTGGAAATTGCGAAATGTTACAAGAATTATAATGGCGAAACAATGGCGCGAGTTATTGGGCACGTCCAAGCGTGATAGAAGATGTGATGGGAATCGGAAGTGACGATGGAACGCGTGTTTTTCCGAGGGATGTATTGAAATTGGTGATTTAGCATTGTGCCGAGATGGGGACTTTGATTCCGGCCGCAATATGACACGTTCGTATTGTAAGCGGTACGTGTCGTTGTTACAATCGATCGATTCGGCACATCACTATTGCGGATTTGGTATAAACTAGAATAGAAAAGTCAAATAGGAATAATTTGTCAATGTAACTGTTTATTTAGTATGGCCAAATCAGACCTTATCCCTTGCGCTATCGTGATATTTTAAACTGTTTTTGCTTATCATATTATATTATTTTAAGAACGGAAGATGCAAAATATATATTTATCCCAATTATTAAATTTTATAATCGCAAACATAAAAAAATGTTTTTATGTTTCTTCAACCTTATTTTTTATAAGAATAGTGTAAAGTAACGTAAAATCCCGGAAAATATATAAAAATTTTTTTGGCTGCTGCAAAATAATTAAAATGTGACTATTCGGGTCAATGAATATTTTTGGTCCTAACAACCATATATGTGGTCTAGTCATGACATCGTAACACGTTAAAAAAACGATATTTGCAGAACTAAAATGGGTCACTTTAAATCATCAAACGGGTCACTTGGTGACCCGCGGGTTATATATTGCCGAGCCCTGCTCTACGGTGTCTCATTTTTTATATTTTTCCTTTGGAAAATACTCAATGCAGTTTTAATTTTATTTTTGGTATTGATTATGCTATTCAATTCATTTAAGCTTAGGTTGAGCTTTAGATTATAATGATGATATATTAAGTCTATTGCCATAATTATTTTTTGTCTCTATATTTATTTTCATTATAGTCGATTTGTGAAAATATCATATTTGTGATTATATTAAATATGTTCACTGACTTATTTTTAACTTGCTTCTGAGCATTTTATATAAATATTTACGTCGCAATATAATATCATACTTTCAAAGTTTATGGTTTACTCCATGTAAATATTTTGTTTTATTTCATTGTGTATATTTTTAATGAAGGAAACGTTTTATTTATGGCGTGTTTGCTTCAGATAAATATGTAACTTTTGTGTTACTTTTTCTTGAGATGTAATTCAAATATTGTAAATTATAAGCATATCGCAAAAAAAGTATACCGGTTTTATAATCACAGTTATAAAAACCGCAGATTAAAAATGGCGTGACTTTTTTGCGGAATGTATAATTATGAATCGTGCTGCTAAATCAATTCATTACTGTTTTCTGGTTGTTTAACCTTGCTTTGTACTCGTCATACGATTCGTCGTAGTACTATGCAGTTAGTCAAGTACACATTTCAATTGAATACAATCAATGATGAATCAATAATTATTTTCGTAGTAAACAAGTAGAACAAAACATTATACTTATGTATGTTCTTCCATAAAGTATGCTAACGCGAATATAATTTATTTTTCACAGTGAAAGAGCAAAATTTTTCGGAGAGAGCTGTAAATCACAGATAAACAATGAGTCGATTTCGACTTAGGCGGAACTTCGAACATGAGCGATTGAGGTATAGGGTGGCATAAATTAATTTTATAATAATAATAGAGAGTAAATATTATTCTTTGTCTTTAACCAATTTATGTATGTATATGCGTATACCGAATCAACATAAAGGCATTCCAAAAAATTTTCAATACAAATTATTTATAAAACATTTAATTTTAATATATAATTTACATAAGTCGGATGTTTTTATTTATATTTAGGTTAGTACGTTTTCGATCTTCTTTTCTAAAACTAATATACAAGAAGTTACTGATGATTACAAAATGAATGTGTTTCTGTAATTTGGACGTCGTAGCTGGATCTTGTTTCTAGCACGCATATATGTGACAAGTTATTTTTTCACGGCCAATACGTCAATTAGAATAAGTGTGTTCTATATACCTGGCAAGATGGTCCCTACATAAAAATTATTGAAAAATGCACGCAGAAAGAAAAATATCTTGTCGTAAATGCAAAATAGATATTAAAAACAATTTTTTTATCACTCTACCAATCCACAAAAATTCAATAATGTCACTATATTCGCTGACGACATAGCCATTATATGGATTATTAGACAAAATTAGGTAATCAATGCATCTATCCAACAAAAATGGCTGTCGACAAATTAGCTATTTTTTGTAATAAAACTATAGATTAGATCTAGGTCTAATTTTTTATCCTAAACTATCGTGGAAATTTTATTATTTTATTCTATATTAAGACTAATATGCTATTTCTGTCTGAGGATTCATAAGTACCGAATAAAATTTCAAACCCAGCAAAATATTTTGCTAATAATTTCGTTAACTCTACAAAGTTTATCCGTATCCCGATATTATACCGACACTTGAATATATGTAGGTTTATATCTTTATTGAACCCTTCAAACATCTCAACTATGTGTTAATATTGTTTTGACCACCCATAATCGTTGCCTCGAAATTAGTTGTTCTTAATTTGTTAAAAGGTCATTAAACTAATAAATTTATTTTCTTCATATTTACAAAAATTTTAGTTTTACTTAAAAAAATAGCAATTATACGTATCATCACTGATGTCCGTTAACGTGTACAGGATTTTAAATCTACAGTTAGGTTGCTACGTTCCAAAGAGTCTGTTAAGATATTTATTTGCCAAAAACAAAAAGTCTCGTTCCGCCTCAAATCATCACCATTCGTCAAAGAATCTACTGGAAGGAACGTTAGACTCATTTTTAATGATAATGATCAAGTCAGAACATTGCTTTATTTGATCACAATAAAATTTAAATTTTGGTTTTTTATTAACCAAATTAAATTCAGTAATGATTAGTTAAAAAAATATTTTATTTATATAAAATAACCCGGATGATATATATCCCAACACCCTGTATTTGGCGGTCCATTCAAAATCGAATCGACAAAAGCGACCGAAAAAATTATCATCTCCAGACGTTTACAATTGTGTGATTTATTCGAAGTTACCTGTCCTGTTTTTACCTTTGTGCTAATGCCGGCAGGGCACAAAAAGGGACGAAGGGACTCGCTTTCGAAGCTATCGAAGCGTTGGATTATTTTTAGCTGAAAACGTTGACTACGCCTGTTTCTACCGTTATTACGGAAGTGCGATCCAACCGGAACAATACCGTTCTGCTTGAACTAAATTTCAGGCAACAGGTGTCGTTGCAATTTTCAGCCAGATTCATACAATTGGATACCTCAGATATACAGTGTTTGCCTGAGTAAAAGAAAACAAAGATACACGATACACGCATAATATATTTTTCTTGGAGGCGTTTGGATATATTGTTCTTCGAAATCGTACAATGCTTCTGACCTCAGTTTGTTATTTCAAGGTGCTCAGGATGAATGTGAGCACCGTGAGTGAAATGTTGAAAACACAAATAATACACAAACAAATATTCATATTTTGTATAAACATGGTCGGCCCATTGACGAAAGAATATGATAAGTTCCTATATTTTTTCGTCAATGGCTCGGCCTTTTAATATTGCTGTTACGACTTGTGCCTACATGTATTTATTGTCTGTTTTAATGAATTATTTAAACTGATAAGATACACCATTTAACGCACAATCTCACTTTAAATTGTTACTGACCTAACTGCACCTAAATGAATCTTTACAGATTGTAATATTATATCTGGATATCGGCGCTCGTCATCGTTCGCATCGTATCAATAATTACATATTTGCTGTATCATATATTTTGTTAATTAATCATTAAATAATTACTGTCAAAATTAATTTAATTTATTTGAAATATTATAGCTATTATAATAAATGAATCAATAAATAAATATAAAAATATAATATTAAATTATTTATCGATTCTCTAAAAACAAAAATGACAGCTCTTGTAATAAGCAAAAGGCAGAATATTTTCTTCATACAAAGATTATCCATATTAAGTAATCCGAAACATTTCTAGAACTACCTTTAATCAAAACGTATAGTATTTCTTATAATGGTTCTCCGAATATTATATTTGATATTTTAAACGATCGCAGCGTTGTGCAATTATCTCAATTTTAGTTTCAATCCTTATCGATCGAGATATGTGAACCTTTAGATGTGAAATAAGGGCAAAGCAAATTAAAACCAAATCTGGTCCAGACTTCATACATGATTTTGTTACAAAGGGTTGTAGAAAATATTTACATTACATTATAAATATTCTTCTGCAGAATTCTGTATTCCCAGAAGTTTTCAAATGCAATTTCGCTATCCATTAACAAAGAGGAGAAAGATGATTCTAAATAATATCAAACATATAAATTTATTGTCAACACCGGCTTGTTAGAAAATATTTTACATATATATATTTTTACTGTGATTTCATCTCTCAGATAGATTTAGTAAAGGGATATAATAAAGTGAACTATTCATTCTTAATTAACATATTAATAATTTGCAAAACTCAAGAGTACTTATTTTCTAGACTGCCTCAAGGATATAATCTCTGTTCAATGCTGTTTTTTTTTAATAACATAAGCTACGCAATATTAGTATATTCAGGATTTTTATGAAGACTACAAGACAATATATAAAAAAGTGAATTTACGTACGTCTGTCATATGTATACTGCTTCGTCTTTTTGCCGTCTGTGTCTGGCTCTCTTTGTGTCAGATCTTTTGTACCGTCGATTGGGGACATCTCCGGCGAATTACAGCAATACAGAGATTAGTCAACCAATCGTTGTGCTTGTATATTCGACCAACGAAATATGCCCATGCCTTGAAAAAGTAAGATTTACTAGATAAACACATTTCCAAGGTCAAATAAAGCAAGAGTTAAATATCAATAGTTTTTTTCTATCGCCCGATGGCGTATTGTTTGCGCAAATCATGATGCACAAAAGCGTGTGAATTCTATGTATTTACGAGGGTAATAATGACGTACTTCGACACATTGTTTATGCATTCCTTTATGTTCAAAAGGATTGTTTTTTGTTGTGGTCTTTTCAGTGTCAGTATATTATGTCACTTGTCGCTATTTTTTGCGGGGTACCCTTTGCTTAAATTCGCAATTGGCAAGTTACATTATTGTAACTATCGTTTGGTTAACCTTGACATTAACTGCGTGAGTGTATGAAGACCCCCCCCCCCCCCAATATATTTTTGACTCAAATATTTTCTTCGAATAGCGTTATTAGCATATAATAAATACATATTTTGAGCTCTCAATTGCTGCTCATTGATAAAGTGAAAAAAGAGCCAAATTTAATCCCAGCAGTACTTCAGAATTAACGAAATACTCATTGCAGCGTCGATTAACATACATATATAGCTCACAATAACTAAAAAAACTTTCAAGAACGTTCGAGAAACAGAAGTTGCTGAACTTCCTAAGAAATGTTAGACAAATTTTGTCAGATGCTTTTTAAATGTCGGTATAGATTACATCGATCTGGATTTCAGAACCGAGGGATTTCAAATGGCATGGTTTTTCGATAATGAAAAAAGATGTAAATGATTTGGGGCTACGCTATCAACGGTTGTTCCTAATAGTCCTAAAAACCATTTTGAAAAATAGTTTGCATCTATTTTTTTTTAGAGTAATTTTACATATTTAGTGAAAGCTGCTTACGTTATTTTAAGTTATATACCGCAAATTAGATAAAACAGTCATGCCCGATATCCGCCGCTCTTCGACCAAAATTCAAATCACCCACCGCTATTCAAGCAGACTCGACGCTCATCAGTCGAGTTAATGAATGTGTAGTTTTTAATTTGGCCTTAATGCGCTCCACGCGGATCAGGTATTTGAAATTTATTCTGTGTCATCGACATCATGTGCCGGCGCACGGAATGACGAGTATCGTACGATGTTTTCGACCAATCACAAGCCACTATGAGTGGGCTCGCCTGTTTGCACTCTCCCTTCCTCTCATATGGCCGCATATAGCTATCACCTTCAGACATTTACATTTCCAGCTCGTGGCCTTTCGAACGCGATACACGCGCGTGCATTTAGGACATTCTTCGTTGCGGTAAGGATTGGAAAAAGGGATTTTTACAAATTTGCCGAGGTGATTAAAATATAGGAGAGGTCGTAACTATGATTTCCGATGACGCGTTATAAATATAAATAAGCTCAATAATATCCATTACATGACCGGATTAAGGTCGATATTTGGTCAGAATTTTATGACAGTACCTCGTCAGTATTAATAATAATAGTTCAATATTGATATGAAATGACTAGTTTTATTATAATAGTTAGTCGGTATATATTGGATGATTACAACTATAAGGGTTTAGGATCAACTCATTTGGTTGGCATGCCTTAGAGCCGGACCAGGATTGGCTTGAAGTGAAAAGCGGTGTCTTCCTCAGTGTATGTACGTTATGTACGCGCTTATATACGCTTGTCGAGACGGAGGAAGTTTCTTTGCTCTGTCTACTTTTGATGCCTAGAGCAATTGCGACGATTTGAGGGTCGAATTAAATTTGTTATTTTCTGTCGTTTATTCTATCAGAACGCTTTTGTAATCGCCGTTGCTTAAACAACTTGAGATTGGCAACACTTACCATCCTTTATTCCACTGGCTGTCAGCAGCTGGCAATATAATATTATAGGCAAACAATTTGTTTATGTTCTGAGATCTCCGATCGTCACGTACGTCAACATTTTAAAAGAACAGCCCTTGAAAAGTGACATTTATTAAACAACTAATATTTAAGAAGATATATAAAAATACGTTAATTCTAAAGCAAACTAAAGCAAGTAAAAAAGTTAATAGATTTATTAAATAGATTGAATTTTTTGAATCCAGGTTTTGTTGTTACCACACCCCAGCTGTTGTAGTTACAACCTTTGGAATGTGTTTATCTATTACTCTCTCCAAAACTAAGGCTATTTTATTTTTTGTTACTCACAATGCCTTCAACCGCTTATGTCACTACTCGGTGTGCCTGACCCAGTCGATAAGAGCCTGCTGCTGTTCTAAAACTTTCTAGTCGACTTACAGACCGTTTTGAGTGATAAACATGCATAATCATATTTAACTTTAAATTGGTTTCATTCCTTTCCTTTTAAAAACCAAATGACGAAACATTGTTTTATTTTGATGCTACAAATGTGGTGTTCATTTTAAGCTACTACTATGCCTTCATGTTTTATTTTTATTAAAAAAAATAGTACAAAATTAAAAATACAGAATAATACATACTCTATAATTTATTTAGATAAAATAAGATTCAGAGTAATAACGAGATGCAAAAACCTTATATAAATAAAATAAATTAAGATTACTTATAAATAAAAACTATGCACATGAGGCTGGCAAAAATTAAATCTTTTTCTTTAAAACATTTTATGTTTTTTCTTAAATTTAATTTTAATTTCATCGTATATATTAAGGGTTATTATGGTCTTGCGTAATATTTTTATAGTATTTTTCGGTACGATTATGGCAATGTTATTTAATTGCTTGTAATAAAAATTCTACTATGAATCTTTTTTTAGTGTCTTTCAATATAAACCTGTTGAGCGTATGCTATTACCGCTCTTATTAGCTTTTTATATTGTAATTTTATTTAAAGTTAATGCACGTCATTATAAATATCGGGCTTAAGGTCGCAATGGCAGCAAGTAAATTTAAAGAGACCCAGGTATTTGACGCTCTCTCTCTCTCTCTCTACTACAGTTTCCATGTTCACTTTTAAATGGTGGAGACAATAGTTGTCTGCGGTTTGTATAAATTATTGCCTTTAGAATCGATAAGATGATTTTTACATATATATTATTAAGCAAAGATAATTGGTCGGCATTGTATAATATCTTATTTCCGGGTTTTTAATTAAAGAGTTTTCACTGTTTTTCAGAAAGTAAAGAAAAACCTCAATGATAAGCACACATTAAATATTAAAACCAGGTAGTATTTAATTTTATCAAGATATTATTCTATATATCTTATTTTTCTTTCATGATTCCAGTAGGTTTACTACGTTTATTATCACATGTGAGACTTTTTTATGCGTTTGCAAGTAGGAATAATTTTGTGTCAACGTATAGGATGTCTAAAAAGCACCGGCTAGCATTTCAGTTTTTTATAATTGGTTTTGTCTATATTATTTCTAGTTTTCATACGCGATCATGCTTTTGTGTTAAATGCCTAATATATAATATACACTGCCACTCTTTAAACTATGCGTAGTATTGCTGACATTTTAAAATTTTAATATTTATTGCACTTTTAAGATTTTTGTTTGACTTGTATACGAGCCTTGTGACAGTCATCCTAATAATGTTTTAATATAATCACATTGTACTCATCAATCTAACATAAATTTTATATTTTATTGTACTAAACGCCCTTTTAGAATGTAGAAATACAGCACCTAAATATATTATACCATAATAACCCACAACAACACCAACGAGACAGTACACAAGAAAATAAACGATATAATCTTCATGGCGATCAATCGATTTCAATTGAATTAAATTACAAAATGCGTCTAGACCAGCGACACTTAAACCTTGAAAAGCAAACCTGAATCCGGAATATTATTATTTAACTACATAGCATTTGATATAGTTTTCTTGGACAAATGTTACACCATTTGTTCTGTCATATACACTCGCAGTTTTTGATCATAGCTCGTGATATTTGGATTGGAAATAATTTATTATACACCTTTTATTTTTATAAAAGCAAAGTTGAAATTTTAAAATTTCACGCAAAATTTACTCACAGTTCATCCGACCCACTTGCTTATGCCATTGTCTGACCGCTCATTTTGTTTTATGACTCTGCGTTTTGGCCCAGCATTGGATTAATTATTTTTGCGGATATTTTTATGCTTTAACCGAATATTTTGAACCTTTCTTAAATATATTCCTATAATGGTTAATGTTCAAAATATACAAGAATGTCTATGTATACTATGATATAATGCTTCTAAGAGTTAATATTTAATAAAATATAGAAAACACACAATTCCGTGAATTTTTCTAAATGGCTTTATTAACAGCTAAAAATATATTATTATTTTTAGATTCATAAATAAATACTAATATTATAATCAATGCTTTTACAATCAATCGAATTTTATTGCACAATTTAAGTGGATCTAAAATTATCACCATATAATATTCAGTTTATTAAATTCTATAAGGATCCATTGAATTTGTAAAATTAATTGTTTAATTTAATCTTGTCAACTAAGTAAAATAAACGTTCTGTAACTGGCATCGTCTATTGAATCAAGACATTGCTTTTATCAACTTGTTTATCGATTGTCGCAATTATTGTCCAGAACTCTAAATCATTTACAATAGAAATCTACGATATGTTTCTATAACTCAAAACCTTCACCTGCTTTAACATTGCTTTTCTCTATTTAAATTATTCTGTTTACTTTTAGTCCACTTACACCAGAATTCGTGAATAAAACCAATTTATACGACTACACAAATTAAATATAATATATTATTATTAACACAAAGTCAAACTTAAATACTGTTATTAAAATCCCATTTACATCGCCAATTTTATGGCGTAGCATATGTTTGAAAAAAAACTGTTTTGTGTTATGTAACAGATTTTTTTGGAATATTAACATTTTGTCGACAATATAAACGAGTAGTTGTGCAAGAAGTGTCAAAGACGTTTCGGCGAGAATTTTGATCAAAGAAAGAATATTCATCAAGTGTCCAGGAGTGGTTGGTTCTATGTTAATTCTTTCTTAGTCCGAGAGACTTTGCTCTTCAAAGGAAGACTTCTCATATTTTCTGATGATGGTAATCTGGGAAAGTTTAATTATGCCCGCGGAATAAACGTTGCCCGACTTGTCTAAAAAATTTTTTTTTTGTTTTTTCATTATTTTACGTACAAGTTTAAAAGTAGTATCGTTATATTTTAATTTATATTCTCTAAACAAATATTTTTGTCGACAACGTGTGTTGAAGTAGACGACATTAAATAATTTTAATAAATATTTTATTAGTTTATTATTACACAAATATTGCCAAACCATTATTATATATTATTAAGTTACAATTTTCAGTAAACTTTTTAATTAATTAATTCAGAAAATGAAATTATCTTATAAATAACCATAGTTTTAAGTTCATATTATTAAAAATAAATATATACTAAGAATATAAACATAATTTAATTCCTAAAATTTTTACTTAAGGCTTAAAAGTGGTAGTAAAGAAATTATGTGTGTAAATAAAAATTAAATAACTTTTATACTTAATTATATATACATATACATAAATGATTAAATCACAAGATTTAGATTCTCAAGCTAGAGGTGTATTACCAGTGATCATATTTTCTGGCGTTTCAGTGAAATCATATTCGAATACATTTTCAGCGGTAAATAAATATTTTTAATACCAAAAATATAATTCAACTGATTATAGCCTGTTCTCAACTGTCGTTGAAACTTAATTTGACAGTTGCGAAACATCCATTTTCTGTTCAAACCCAAACCTAAACTAAACGAGCTAACCAAACCTATCTTGCTCTTACGAGAGTTCTAAAATTAACTATTCTAAAGTTTTTATTAGATTTATTCGTTTTAGTTAGGTTTGGGCTTAGTATAATTTATTTTAAATATTTTTAAAGCAGTATTTTGTCATACGATGTGACGTCATAATTCTTTGATCTGATGATCGCGTATCGGATCATCGGTTTTTGAATAAATAGTTTTACTGAAACTCAGCAGTGAGACTGTAAATCAATTGTTTGATATATTTTAACGGGGTGAGTTAGTAAAATTGTATTTATACTAGTGAAACGATATCTTCACTGGTAATATACATTCACTGTAATATATACACTACGTAATGTATGTATTTTTAAATACATATAAAGTAATTTATTGCATATTTTTTATTTCTAATATATACAACCAAGCTTAACTTTAATTAATTATCACAATATTACTCCGTGAGATTAGGAAAATCTAGGAAAACATAATCTATGATAATCGATCAAAATTATAATTATATTATAATCACTAATTTCTGTCTTTTAGACACGATATAAATTCAAAAACACAAAAAGGTAAAACATATGTGACTCAAACCAAGGTCTTTCAATTATTTATATTCCACTGATGGTTTTAAAATAGCCAATTTATTATGTACGATTTCTTAAATAAATCTCAAAAAAGTATTTTTTGTAGTTTTTCTATAAGAAACATCTTAAAAATACTTAGATAAATATAAAATAAAAAAGTATATAAAAAAAACCTAGATCTGTGTGTAACGAATGAAATTATTTAATAATTCTTTTATGATAAAAAGTGTGTGCTTATTTATGTAAAAATGTTATAAAAACTAAATTTAATAATAATAAGTATATTTAATATGTTAAATGTTATTTTTTAGAATAAAACAATAATAATCTCAATCGTAATATCGCTTATAAATATTTAGGATTAGATTGGTACTTTATAAAAATAAATTATTTATTATAAATAGTTCATACTTTTTATAGGTAATAAATTTAATAAACTGTAGGGTTATATATACAAATTTTATCTACTTTTAGTTGAACATTAAATGAGTACGATACTAATAATTTTAAAATTATTCATGTTCTAATAACTTCATAAATTGTAGTAAGTATTTCAATCGTACTTTAAATTATATAGGATATATATTATTTACTTGTATTTATACTGTACATGTTAAGCATATTACATTACGTCTATAGTGTGTAAGGTTATATTTTTACTCAGTGAGATACTCGAGCAAAATACAGAATGTTCCAAAGAAAGGTTTTTACGGTTATGAAAATATTTTTTTTTTGATAAATTCGCTGCGCCTTTCTTTCGCCTATTTCACGTTCTTTCCTATTTTCCGGGAAGCGCTTTGCATCAGACAATCAAGAAGTCAGGAAGAGCGGCGATGTTTGCTCGTTAGGAGGCCGTTACGAGCCGAGGGAGGTTGTGGGTGGTCGGGTGGATTATGGATGGGGTTGGGAGTAGTCTGCTGTGTCCTAACTTCTATTTCCAGTGTTTAAAAGCGGCAATCGCCACCCTTGCAACCTCTTTTTAAATCGTTCAAAGGCGAAGGCGGCGTCCAAAGTTTACAAATAAGCTCTCGTTTTAATCAAGTGCGATATTGAACATATCACGTATACTCTTATACTATCAGATATTGTTAAAATATCTTTCTTAATACAAAAGCAAGGGTTTTTACTTGATAAGAGAAAGAAAAGTATTTTACTGAAAATATATAAAATTTGATTACTATTATATATATGTACATATATATAAATAGTCATTGAACAGATTTATTAATATATAGCTTTAACCATAAATAATAGCTGGAGTATACATAAAAATATTAAATAACTTTTCACAGTATTCTGATATACAATAATACAAAAAAATATTTTTTTATTTTCATTTAAGAAAAAGGGTCGAAAAAAGAGTTGTGTGATTTAATTTTCTGAAAAATTACTTTTAAATTTTAAATCAACTTTTCATATAATCAATCTAATTTTCTTGATTTATTAATTTTATATTGCAAGATTTATTGACGATTTTTTTTAAATAAACCATTATTTTACATTAGTGATTTTCTTGTTAAATTTCGAACAACCCTCTACGCTTATTATACAATATATTAAGGTAAGTAAAAAACGAAATCGACCACCTAAAACTCTCGTAAAAAATAAATTACGAGCGCTTCGCTAAAAAAAGTATGAAGGTAAAATTTGCAAAAGGGGCGCGAAATTTCTACCGCGCATACGAATTGCATCCATCAGCGAATTTCCTTAGTTCCGACTTATGAACCAAAGGGACTTTCATTAAGTTTTTTCTTGTTACTTTATTCACAATCGAGGGTAGCATTGCTGCACGCCTCCGTGTGTATATCAATTAACACTATGTAATTATACGAGAAAATTAAACCCGTTATCGCCGCGCGTATGAGGGGGATGATGATGGCTTAATGTAGCGTGAAACAAAGTCGTTTTGTACTTAATGAGGGTGCCACTTTCTGAAAAATAAAATGTAAAAGAAAAGAGGCAGGAAAAAAGTTGTAACTACGTTAAGATGGTGTAATTCCAACGAACGTGCTCTCTAGGCCCTCGGTGGTTCGGTGTAAAAGTCAATTATTATGGGATAATATTTAGGTCTTAAGGATGGGTATGGTATTTTTTGTATTATATAGAATATCACTTGCTTTATGATCTGTTGATCTGATATTTTTTTTAATTTGTAAACAATTTTTTTTTACTGATAGTATATATTATATATGTTTTCTTTTTTTACGTTAAAGTGCAAATCCGTAACTATATACTTTATTTAGCAGGAATTAACATTTTTTTATGACAATAAAAAAACCTGTCATATATGTTAAAAATGCCTAAATTTTAAATCTAGCAATAGTTTATTTTAGTGATTTTTTGTTATTGTCGATTTTATAATGTTTAAAATCAGCGGATAATTTTACATATAAATCAGATACTTGAGTTATTGTAACAAAAAACACATATTAAAGTATTACATTATATAATCTCAACGGATTAATGAGTATAACAATGTATAACAAAACAATATAACAAAAAGCTATAAAAACGATAAAACTTACTATAAAAAAACCATTGTTCTACAAAATAACTTTTTTTGCTATGCTTTCACTTTAATTTAAAAAATACATAATAATCATAAGCTTTAAATAATTTTTATTACTATCAATTATAAGCACGTTAAAAAATACCAAAGATATAAAAATACGAAGCTTTACTGGGAAAGCAAATACAAATAATATACCAATGCAAAGGTTGTGTTATTTTTAGCAAAATTTATGGATAGTGTAATTTATATATTGTACTATATTACATTTGTGTACTATATATGCTATATACTCTATCTATACTAAGAACCAAAGTTTGATTGTTTCTAGTAATAATTTACTTAAGTTTTGTTGCGCATTTATAGCAGAGAACGTTTAAAAGCAACGGAGAGCAAGAATTTACAACCATTATTAACTGGAGAATAAGCTTACTGACCATAGAATAGATGGAAAATTCCTTAATTAATAGACTTCTGAGTGACAAAAGGAAATATCAAGCGGCAATTTGAAAGCGAAATTCTCCTCGGACCTTTTATCAGACTATTCTCTGGTTATAATAATCGTAGGAACGCCATATAAAACTCAGCACGTGGTGCAACACCTCTAAGAAAATAAAATACGGACCTCTACTAGTTAAACAAAAAAATATAGAGAAAAGAAACTAAGAAGAAGCCATAAGTTACTCTGTAAAGTAACAAAAAATTTAACAACCACAAATACATATACCATCACTTAATCAAGAAAATGGGCAAAAAATATTAAGAAATAGCTATCGCATTCTTGTTTAGAGAATGAAGAAGAAAACTTACAAGCATTTATGGAAGCATACATCAGCTCGACTTTCCTTTAAAAAAATAACAGAAGTTAATTTCATAATTAAAAATGAATTTCAAAAAAGCACCAGGGCATGACTTAATTAAAAAATTATTAAAAATAGTATACAAATTATTACACCGAAATAATAGGACTCCAATATTTTCCAACACATTGGAAGATGGCACAGGTTATTCTCATTCCAAAACCAAGAAAGAACCCAGAAAACGTAACATTTTACATGTCAATTACTCTTTTGCCTATTTTAAATGTTTGAGAGGCTACTGCTACGTCAAATATATTCAACAATACAGAAACAAGAGATAATACCAAGCACAATTAAGTGGCAAATGAAATTAATACAAAATCTACTGCTTTACTGGATATACGTCGAGCTTTAGATAGTGTGGCATATGGGATAAAAATTTAAAATCAATAAGGCACTACCTCGCCATATATAGTCGACCCCCCCAATAACACGGTAAATTTGTGTGTGAGCGAGCCATAGGGAGGATATTTCATCATATGCGCCTGATTCGTACATACGTATTGCAAAAGATTGTATGAGTTTTTTCTAGTCTTCCAACTACACGCACCCAAATAGCACGTACATTGGGGGTCTACTTTATATTAAATTATAAATCATATATGAGTGATAGATATTTTATAATAAAATATCAACATGAAAAATCTTTCGTCGATCCAATAAAATCTGAAGTACCTTAGGGTGGTGTACTAGGGCCATTACTGTAACTAATATATACAACAGTGCAAAATATTTATAAATGCACCTTGACATATGGCATATTTGGAGTGAAAGAAAATATTACTGGCTAATGAGAAAGACAACAACTTGCAATGGAGAATAAGCTGCTCGTGTACAAATCCATCCTAAGTAAATTTGGATGTAAGGTATTCAACTCTGGGTATCAGAAAGCAATTCTAACATACATAATTCAGAAGTCGCAAAATTAAATTTTAAGAGTTATTTTGGATGCTACGTGAAAGACTGAAGAAACATCCCAATGAATTGATTATGGAGAGATCGACTGGAAGGCTAAAAAGAAAAATTATTGATGAATCGCTGATGGGCGATTCACCCACGTGAGATTTAATGAACGTTAGAATGAAAAGACAGATTAAAAAAATATATGGATTAATAACGAATTAAAAAAATATGCTTACTATCTTATAATATTAAAAATTAGGATAGTTGAGAACAATTAAAATAATGAATAATCAAAACACATGTATGATTAAAAAATATGTAAAACAGTATTAGCGTGCTTGTGTCAACGTTTTTGTTTTGAAAAAAAGACGTTGGGTTTCAATTTTACATCAAATTTATTTTAATACATTTTAGGCGTTGTAAGTTGCCCCAAAACGAAGTTGGGTATCACAGTTAGTGTAATATAATATAAAAGTATCGCTGGACTCTTTACATTGCGTGTTTTCCTAAAAACCAGGGG
Organism: Plectrocnemia conspersa; assembly: GCF_051122295.1. Taxonomy (NCBI): domain Eukaryota; kingdom Metazoa; phylum Arthropoda; class Insecta; order Trichoptera; family Polycentropodidae; genus Plectrocnemia; species Plectrocnemia conspersa. The sequence goes on from NW_028277173.1 coordinate 17,437,016, forward strand.
TGGCTGCTAACCGAGCAAACGATAATGGGCCAGCATTTTACCGAATCCCGGAAAGCTCTTTAGGTAACCTACGGACCTTGTTTTAAATCCTTTGAATTACGTTACGATGGAGTTTAATATAATAAATGTAATAATTTAGACCAAAAACGTACGAGATTCTCCAACAAAATTACCAGAAAACTATTGTATATACTATAATATTTTATCAGATATTGCAACTATAAACAGTTTTGGGTTATACTTTATAAGCCTAAAAATCGATACGAGAAAATTTAAACGGGGTTTTTTATTATACTCATTGTTATATCTTAGATATGCCGTAATTAAATATTTCAGTGGTGGAAAGCAAAGAAAAACTGCGCTTGAGTATAATGGAATAAGAAATAAATCTTGTGTGGCAGTCAAAAACTCAGATAGAGACTTACAAAAGTTGGAAATTTAAATGCAGGAAATTCGCACGGTGGATCGCTTGCGTCTGAGCTGGTTATCCATGCATGAGCAGTCACATTTTAAAGCTCTTCAGATTCGAACATCTTTTAAAAAGTGTTCAATTGTCGGTTTGCGTCGATAGGCGTTATCTCGTGGTACATCCGTTCCCTGTCAAATCAACCCCCGGTTGCTTCTACGTGCATGGGAAAATTTTCTTCCTGGAAAAACACAGACTTAGAATATTAAAGAAATATTTTTTCATATAAGTTAGGGTAAAAGTCACTTAACCATTTAACAATTAAATAATATTTTGTATTTTTAATATTAATTTTAATTTATCTTTAAAATACAAAGTATAAAGATTTTTGTACCTTTTTCATCTTGAAAAATGCAAGCTTTTTCAATTACCATAACTACAATATAAATGTATATATGCCTATATTGCGAAAATGTATTCTTTAACATTGATTTTTAACTCAAAAAGATATCAAAGCTTATTACTGAACACCCACTCAATTAAATATAAAAAAAATCTGGTGCCGTGCGATCTAAGGAACGCGTTTATTTAAAATCAGAATTATAAAAGATTTTTAGAACAGATTTTTATTCTTGTAATGGCTTCGGTTTCGTGACGTTCTTTCACAAGCTAATGTCAAAATATCTGTGTCAACATCAGAAAGATTTGTTGGTCGGGTCAAAATGAGCATCGATCCCGAAGCTAGGATCGTCATCAGCGATGATGAGTGACGTATGTCAGCTGTTTCGGTGTCTAAATAAGCTGATTCTTGAGGTCGTTCGACGAGTTGATTATTCTTTCGACGACCGAGTTGTGTATTTTTGTACACGTCCGGATCCAAGTCGAGTGAAGTTTACAGATCGATAATTAAGGAAGTGGACCTCATGGTTCATGAGCCCCAAATTGAGTAATAACTCTTATACAGTGAATTATTAGTGGAACACTATTGCGCGATTTCGTGCTTTAAGATATTTATTACTTTTTTTAGTGTCGAATGTTATAGTTATAGCACCAACTAAGGCGTTGAGAATATTAAGAGCCAGCTCAACAAATGCATATTTCGAGATAATCTACTATAGTTGGGAATTATGATCCAACTAAACTCATGAATCTAATTACCATATGCTAAGATAGAGATTATTAAGCAGTGGGAGTATGAGAAATAGTTATTCAGGAATCCACGTTTTACAAGGCTTGAGAATAGTTATTATAAAATAAAAAAAATACTTTATTGAATTAATTATTATTTTTGAACTCTTTCATTATCATCTGCATTGTGTCATATCTAGCGATTCCATCGGAAAACTTGATCCCACGCTTTCGAAACAATAAGGCCCCGGATAGGTTCGAATCCCGGTCTCTCTCATTGTTTTCGCATAGTGTCGATCGAAATTGGCGGTCGTAACGAACTGCCGGGCGATTTCGTTAATGAACGAATTCGTAATAAAGGATGTCGTAACGTTGAAATATCACCCGGGCCGGAACCTCGCTTTTCTCGGCTAGTTGGGGGTGGAAAAAAAGAAAAACACTCGCAACGAAGCCGAAACAATGGCGATATTTTTACATTATCTCATTAATCACGCGTTGAAAATCGAAAGCGAGCAGGATTTATGCGCCGATCATTTTTCTCTTTGCACAAAGGCCGCTTAGAGCTGCGATGAAAAGCAGCTACGTTAAGAGAGCCGAGTTAAATTGGTTATCGTCGGGAAATTGTTTGTAACTAATGCTTCTGTTTAGCGTATTGCTATTTATTCGTGTCCTTAACCGTTGAAAAAGCAACGGGTTATGTTAATAACCCGATGAAGGTAACTCAACAGTCAATTTCAATTAATTCAGTGTTACTATAACTATCTACATACAATTAATTTATGATCTTTATAATTAAGTAAATTTAACATTATTTTTTGGTATTATTTATGAAGCTCATTGAACATATGATCAGAATTCCAAAACAAGTTGCAATATTTTGCTAAAAAATATTTTCTAATCCGTCCCTATCTACAGGTAGCTAGAAACGTTTGATTCAAATATAATGCAAAACGACATTAAAATACCTCTAGATTAGAAAATAATTATTATCAATATTGCATATTTTTATTATTGTAGTATTATATATTTAAAAAAAACAATTATTTATTCGATACAAAGTGACTACTATCGCCATCTGTTGCAATAAGCTAAAATTTAAAGTTTTTGTATATTTTGTTATACTAACGATTTTTTCATTGTCTTAATAAATATAAATTTAATAATTGAGGTGTAACTCTATATTATATCATGTTGTTAATAAAGTTAGATAATAAAATAAATATATGTAGAGTATTAATTAAAATAAAAAGTGGCACAAACAGGTTACGCAAAAACAATATATATAAGTAAAACAAAAAATACATAGTAAGAAAGAACAAAATCATAAAATATTGAAATTTAATTATACGAACTGGACCAACTTCTCGTTGCTGTACATTAAGCAAATCAATGTGCAATATCAGCATATTATAAAGCCATAAGCGAATCGGCTGGACTCTAATAATTTATTTTATATGCCAAATACTTTTGTAAATAATATAAATATTATTTCTAACGACCATTATTTTATACGATTTTTTAAAATTTTTAATGATGAAAATATCGTATTATGTATGTACCTCATAATTAAATAAAAGACGAGAGACCCGCTGCAAAGCGAGAGAGATATTTCAATTTAAAAATGACCCGAGGGTTGGGGGATCTGGGGGGGTCGACTGGGTTTTCGTTTCGAGCATCCCTTTGCTCGTCGGCGAAATAAATACGCGGGAGGATTTAACCCCGGAATTTACCTGTCAATTATATCACCTGTTATTTAACGCGATTGTACAAGGGTGCGGTCGGCGCCCTTTCAACTGCCCCTCAGTAATGGCTCTCTCCTCTAATTCCTACAATGTCGATAATTGCGAAGCTCTACAATAACACACTAACGACCGATGACCAACGTATAAAAATGTACTCTGAATTAAATGTATATTCAAAAAATAAATATAAAATAACAAATGCATTTTATCAACGTAACTGTTTTTATTGCTACGTTACAAACAGAGGAAACTATTTTACTATAAAAAACATCACCATGTATGTATCGCAAATTACGACGAATAGAGTGAATGCGCTCCAAATAAAGTAAGCTAGATTTTTTCAACTTATTTAATGTGATTCTGTATACATTTGTGTAGCTCATTCTGCAGTAATATTTAAAATAAATTGATACAAGAAAAACATATATTAATTAACAGTGATTAATATCAGTAGTGAAAATAGAAAAAAAGTACTGGCAAACTACGACAATTATTTTTCAATAAAACTGCAATTGACTTACCCAAAATACAATCTGCTTTGATGAATACATTTAGAACAATTCAGCGAATGTCTTCATCACTGCACGACTTCATGTTTCTAAATAGAATAAATACCAACACTCATGAACTCAGTTGCTATAAACATGATGGACATAGATATGTTTCAGATTAGAGTTAAACAATAAAAGTAAAGTAAAGAACATATTATTCTAATTACTTTACAAATATTTTTGATTTACAAATTTTAAAATTCAGACAGAAATGGCGCGCTCTATTTTATTTTACTTGAGGTAGAAATACTGCTATTTTTAATTATAAAACACAATATTTTAAAAGTAGAATAAGGTTTCGTTTACATATATTGTAATCATAATAGCGTTCCGGAGAGTTTTGACTTACTTAGGTGTACAAATGTATAATTATAAAAATTCAATAATATTCAAGGAGCTTAATAAATATTTAATTTTTAAATTTAGTAATGTATTAAGATTGTATTTAACAATTTAGTTTTATAATTTTAAGCAGATATTGTTTTTTTGACGACAACACCGAGATGCACGCCCCCATTATGTGCGCTGGCGCTACGAGGGTTGTATTATTCTATGAGAAGCAAATGAAAAAAATACACTTCTATACATCGTGTGCTCCTAATAGCGCAGAACGAACCTCAGTAATTATGTTATTAAAATATAGTTCCTTACCTTCTTGTCCGATTTCACGCAGTTTGCGGACGAAGCGTAGATTAATAAATTCATTTAGCTCTGTTTACGTATTGTGCGGTGTTAATAAATAAAATCAAAAAAGCGTCGTACATTTTACTATACTATTTTTAATTAGTCTTCTCTTTTAACAACATGTTTAAATAGTTTTTGCTTATAATAATAATAATAACAAATAAGAAGCATAAAATCTCATTTAGTATCGTATGTCGCAAAAAATATTAAACTGAATTGCAATGTAAAAAAGACGAAATGGTTTTGCATTATAACCGAATATGCGTCCGAATGCGTTGACACATTTAAGAAAACGTCGTAATCCTATTCTTGCTAGATATAAACAAAAAATGTCTTTATTTTTGTATCTACAAACAATTTTGACTAAAAAATAAAAGGCCATAGCCAAAACAGGTTTTCATAATAAAATTTCCAAAAGATCTGGGGTCCAGTCATCCCCCTGTTTGTACAAGAAACATTTTTCTACCTTCCGACCACTAAGGTTTAATTTAAAGTTGACATTAGTTGAACACGGTAAAAATACACATAACTAGTATATAAAGAAACTGTTTACTGTACTTTTTCCATGATCAAGTCTTGATAGACACAATGCAGTGCTATTTTAAAGTAACGATATCAAATTAGAATATCGAAACTTGACGAATGGCTATATACAAAGAATATATTAAAAACCTAATATACTTCAGTGATATTTAACTATTGTACTAGTTATTGATTTTTTATACACGAGTTTATTGATTTTTTTACACACGACTTTAAAAATATGTTACTGATTTTGCATTTCTCTAAATATGAAACCGTGCAGACACACGCGCGTGCCGTGTGTCGCTTTTTTGGAGTTCATTATTTGTCGCATGCCGCGTCACGTCCCACCCTCTCTCTCTCTGGATAAAATTTGCCAACATAAGAGTTTGTAATTCGAGTATTGTGGTATTATTAATGAGAAGTCGCTTCGGAAAACACCTATTCGTGGTCTGGTTTTTATCAACACTTTTACAAAATAATAATAACAATGTTTAATAATATGTTTGTTACATATATAAGACTCGATTTACATGCTAGATTACTCAATTTACATAAAGGTACTGCATCATTAGATTTTTTTTATAAAAGGTTTTGCTTGTTAAAAAAATATATTCGTTCTTTAATAACGTTCTTTAATATCAGTGAGTGTTCAAATTTATAGAAAATATCTATATGATTTAAATATTTTATGATAAGACTTACACAACTTATTTTTGTGAGGCTGGATTTAAATTCATTTTGTGTAACACCACATTTATTTTACGAATCACACATATCATTCGCATAAAAATACAAGATTTACATTCTTTTACGACTGTTCAACTCAAAACGTCATAATATCAAAACACGCAAGGTTGTCAGATCCAAAATATTCGTTTCAAACTCCGCTTTTCCACTGACAAAGAGGCTACGAAATATTATAATCTGCTTTCGCATATGTATGCATACATATGTAAGTATGTGGTATATATATGTTTGTTCGATTTCCATGAGAAAAAGCTCACGGTCCAGCGAACGGGCGCTGGATGCTGGGCGATATAAGTGGCGTAAAGTTGCGATAGTATCGCATGTGTGCTATCCGCTGCTATGCTATGCTACGTAGCATCCATCACCACACTCGGATGCGACGGACTGAAAAAAGAACACGGGAGAAGAGCTTCGCAACGAGTGTTCGCCCAAAAAAAAAACAGAACGACGAAAAAAAAAACAACGGAAGAATAACTGCTATATAGCAGACGGGGAGCACCGTCGAAACGGGATTATATCAGAAAAAATACCAGCACTTAAAAAATAACGCGAGAATCGCGAATGTGTGCCAATTAGCGAGATAAATCAACCGGTGATCCTCCGTGCGAAGAATTGGTATAAGTGCTAGATTTATCTACACACGGGGACAATCCTTTGTTTGTCCATATATACAGGATAGACCAATAAAGTACGTGAAAGACGTACGTAAACTTTTTAAATTATTTGTTCCGCGATCACAACTTTGGCATTGTAATAATAGGGAGGATTTTGAGAGTTTTGTGTAATATACGAGGTGTAGTAATTACTTGACTGGTCCAATGCGAATAATTACTCGAAATATTTTTTATATTTATCTGATTCAGTCTATTAATTAATGTGTAATTCATCCACTACCTGTTGAACAAATATTCGGCGATTTATTGCTATAATTTCATGTACTAGTATAAAGATAAAAAGTAGATTTGTTCACAAAACCTTACGAATCTACATAATCATGACGAAAGTTAAAAATCAAGATTACTCCTGGGTAAATATGTGATTATGTGTTCAAAAAATTATTAAAAAAAATTGTTTTGGTATTTTGAATAATACCAGAATATATTTTTAATTTCATCCTCAAATGCCGTTCTGGGCTTTAAACATACAAATGTGCTATTATATTACAATGAAAAACGAGTTGAATGAAATATGACAAGTGCGAGGTTGCCAAATATTCACATATTTAAAATACAATGGTCGTACAACGCAAATATTTTAATTTTAAATCTAAATAAATTTAATAAACGAATAGGCGCGAAACCTCCCCAGTCAGGCCAAGCTTATATTAACGCATATATTTTTATACAGATTCATTAAGAACTTACACGTGATATCCCAAACTTCGGACACAAAATAATTTTAAAATACGGGACAGCAGCCGCTTCCCTCTGCACGTCAATGCTGATTCAGCTACGACATCCGAAATCTAGAGTTTGAGCTGATATTCGAAGACAAATGAAAACGCAAACATTACATATTTATTGTAAATGCACAAATTTAACGTGACTCAAAATTTTAACCCAATAATAATAATTCATTACTAAAATTTTCCTTGCATAAAAATAAACACCCTGACACGAATTTCAGATTAAACGTGAAAAGATCAAATAATGAGATGATAGTCTATATCAGTAAAACTGAAATATCGACGTTTTTATTGTATCAATACCGATATTGAAAAAATAATTAAAAAACTGTATTTAGTATGTAGGTATTGAAGCACTAAATGTAGTGGTTTAACACCAGTTTTGTTAATGTGTAAGATCTGTCGTAAATTAATTTGATATGGTACATAATATGTCTTAATTATATTATATGAATATAAAAATGCATATATTTCTTCATACATATTTTAATTTTGTCATTTTGTGTTTTTTTAATAACCCTGAATTTTCCCTATTATTTGTAGAAGAAAAAAAAATTTGTTTAAAAATATTTTCTTGACTTATCTTCTTTACTTCACGAAGTGAAGTATTATATTCAAGCATTTCGCCAATAGCCTTTTTTTAGCTAAGATACTCAGCTTTTTTTTATAAAGACATTGCTTCTCGTTTCACTCGTTAGTTCACCGAGCATCTCTAGCGTCCTATTTCAAATACGTCTACCCTCAATCCGTGTTAATCCATCATAATCCTTGATTCTCGTGGATGTGAGATCAATAATTTTAAACAATTTATTATTTCACTATCAATCTAGTTCTGAGATAGTAATATTTGCTTCATATTCTTAACTGACACTTATGTTGCTACTTCAATTATTAAACGTTTCAAGTGTAAATCCGTTTGTTTAAATGTTTTCCTGTCTGAGGCGCCCTGAAGCTTCAGTGATTATATCAAGACGCATTCAGCTCGCATCTTCCAGCTATGTGATTTCTGTCTCGATTCTTCCGCCCGCGTAAATACGGCGCCCCCTCAGCCTGCCAGCTAGTCGCTTCGCCCCCGCGTTCATAAACCGACCGGTTGTTTTAATATTTAACGCCGTTTTACACCTGAAGGAGTTATACATTGGCAACACTTGCTCTAGTTGAATATAAAAAAAAAACACTTCCGGCTAACCCGTATTGTAGCGTTGTTTATTTTTAACAGATTTTTTTACCTCAAACCCCTGTGTTTATTTTTTGTTACTAAAAGCACCGGTTGCCAGTAGTATATATATATTACATTATTTTATCTAGTTGGGATTAAAAGTACAGTTGACTTACGAGTTTAATTCGTCCCGAAAAGTCGAAGTCGAAGTTCCACAATACTGTAAATATTTTTAAGATAAGTATATGTTTTACAGTGAATATATATTACCAGTGGAAATATATTTTCACTGGAATTTTAGTGAAATCATATCGGAATACATTTTCACCGGTAGATACATATTTCTACTACGGAATATATACTTTCACTGACAGGTGCAAGTGAAATTATATACTGCTCTAAACTGTCATTTAATAGACGTAAACCGACAATTTACGTGATTTTTTAAAAATAAAGCACGTGGTTGTGGGTTTCAAGTGGGGTTTGGTTAAATATTTTAGGTAAGGCCTAAGAATGAATAGCAAATAGACGTTTCGATACTGTCGAATTGACACATCACCTGGTAAGGTTAAAATGTTCCGAACATAGTGTAACAATAGTCTCACTGAACAGGCGCGTACGCTTTCGCTCGCTCGCGTGTTAACAGTTTCACTTATTCATGACATGAGAATATTTCGTTGGTTAAATAAGCAAGCGATGCAATTGACCCATCAACATCTGCATCTGTGATTCGTATTAGCTATCTCGAATCAATAGTCAGTCGATTCAAAATATAATTCTAGTCTATTTCTCAGTGGTAATTGGTACATAGTTAAAATAAACTGTTACTATCTTTTCCGGCGTCTATTTTGAGTCACAACTTTTTGGCCTCAAAACCCAAAACGTGAAACGTTTAAAATTTACTTTTCAAGAAACGTCGTTTATATTTTTTTTTGCGTACAGTTGCCTCAGTCGGTGGCATATATAGATAAATATTTTTTTTAAAGTAGAACTGTCATTACTATATATAATACAATTATAAGAAGCAGATGAAACAAATTTCTTTGTAGAGCTTTTTTGTAAAATTAAAAAGTCATTATTTATCAATACATAACTGTATTATAAATGATTAAATTTTAGCATAATATGCGATATAAAATATTATTAATTGATATATTAAACATCGTGCTACACTATATTGAAAGCTTTTTTGATATTATGCGTTGTATTATCAGAAACGCGGATATGTGCTTTCTAATCCTTTAAACGCAATTGATTATTTTAATAAGATAAGGATATAATCAGGATTTTTAACTTGGTTTTTATACGCATCATATGATTATTTTATATATTGTGTATAAAAGTTTTACTACAGCGATGAGTTATTGAACTACATTATAATTCGCTTGAGAGCACAATTCACGGAAAATTTAATTTATTCACGATTTCTTGCAACCGTTCGTAAACTTTTCACTACAAATATCGATTTTCATATACAAAAGAATATAAACACATAATATATTATATCATAAAACACGGGAAATTCTTATATTCTTAACAGGCACACGTTGTTGTAATTATTTTCATGAGATCAGTGGTAATACGGGTATTATGCGAACACAAATGTAACGCAAACGTAATAAAAATTATAATCTCTAAGCAAAGAGCATTATTAATTTATTTATGCTCGTGCAGAAAATTATTATCTTGGCTTGGATCTAGAGGAATAAAAAAAAAGAAACGGGTTTCATGTCGGCTACGCTGATAAAAATGATAAAGTGCTTATTTTTCTTACAACCCTGTATTATATAGAGTTATATCAACGTGTTGCTCGAAGAGCGTGTGTTTATACATACATAATATAAAACATACTATGTATGTGTTTATTTTTGTTGTATGTATGTATATAGTATATAATTCGCTTAGCTACGATATGAAGCGTTATTATAAAATGTTTAAACGCTGTAAGAGAACATAGAAAATGTTTTAATGTAGCATTAAATGAGATATATATTAAAAGGTAAGAAATTATGACTTCTAGTGCAATATGTTTAATTCAGAAGCAGTAAATGAATCTTCTTATATTTGCATTCAGAGTTCAATTAATTCTCAATTAACTAAATATAAAGAATAAAGCTTGAACTACATATCTGATATACAATTGCAGTGTAATAAAAAACAAATTGATCGATCAGTGGGTAATTTTATTAATCATACATTTTTTTAGGCGACAACAGATTTAGGCAAATGATCTCCGGTGACTTGGAATCCATTGGTGTCAGCTACATATTTTGTGCGGAAGACTTGTCCATCGGGAGCGGTAAAGGTATACTCTCCTTCTTTGACGAGTACGTAGCCCTTGCCATCGGCAGTCTTCTTCAGGGCTCCTTGTTCGCTGACAGCGGTTCCGTCGGCGCTCAAGTATCTCAAGGAGAACTGACCTCTTTCGTCATGCTTCTCTGTCCTTTCCAACACTGGGATGAATTTAACTGAGGTCTGGGGAGCACCAGAGATAGCCACGATGGCGCACAAAGCGAAGATGATTACCTGGATTTTTTAAAATGTCTCAAAAACCATTGCTTGTAAATATTCGAAATAATAAAATTACCAAAATAAAGTAATTCAAATTCATATTCATAGACCATTTACTCGCATGTGAATGTGAATTAATAATACCTTGCATTGATAAAATAATTTATATTTATTTATACTTTCTACTTACGATTTTCATTTTGGTGGTTTTGACTGAAGACGATCGTTCTCTGGAGATCGACAAAGAAGTGAGTGACATTTGTAAATAGTGATGAGTATTTATACAAATTAATCTTGTATAACATATGTAATGTTGCGAAATATCAAATGGACAATTGAACTGCCATTAATGCCTAATGAAGTGTTATTGCATTTCTCGTTATTAATATGCTTGTTAACCTCGCATTAAAATTTGTAATGTATTTCAGAAATCATTGTGCACTCAATGCATTATAGCTGTTGATTGTGAATTTTGATCAGTATCATTTTGTTAAAAAAATAGATATATTTATTGAATCTTTATTACAATAACCTCTTAATCAAAATCAAACAATCAAATTAATTTGATATAGCACATTTTTTATATATTATATAAGTGTAACTAGAACGATAGACGTGTGGTAAAAGTCGCTGACTATTGATTTGAAAGACCTAAGCTCTAATCCCATATGAATCATAGAGTTTTATAATTTCTATCGTATCTGTGAGATCAAAAATAGTGATTATTATATAATTATAATTCCGATCGAAAATCACAGATTAGGTTTACATAGATTTTCCTAATCTCACGGATGAAAATCGTGATGATTAATTAAAATCGAGTCGTACATATTTAGTATTGAAAATTCTCGAATAATGAGCTAATACAGCTCAAAGAGAATATTTTATATTAAATACATTAATTTAAAATGGTGCAAAATTTGTTTTTATCATATTAAATTCATATTAAAATGTGTAGTATTTTGTGATTTTATTACTAACACTGAATTTTTTCCATTATTTGTAGGAGAACAAGTTTTTTTTAAAAGATTCAGTTCCTCACAAAGAAATTATGACTTTATTGTCATTACTTAATTGCTTAGGTGTTTCAAATCAATAGTCGCTGACTATTAATTTGAAAGACCTAAACTCTAATACCATATGAATCATAGAGTTTTATACAATAAATTCTATCGTGTCTGTGAGAGCAAAGTTATTGATTATTATATAATTATAATTCCGATCGATCATTACAGATTAGGTTTATCTATATTTTCTTAACATCACGGATGAATATCGTAATGATTAATAAAAGTCGAATTAAGCAGTACATATTAGGTATTAAAAATTCTATAATAATGAGCTACCTCACCTCATCAAGAATATCTTATATGTATTCAACAAAAAAGGCAAGGATCTACTGCTGTATCTTATATAATATATAATTGTTCTAAGCCGTCACTGTCGCTTCCGCTTCCGGACGCGCATAACTTAAAATGAAACATTCTCCGTTCAATTCTCTACTCTGTAAATCGTATCGCTTTGTATGAACGGTGTGGGTACTTCTCGGGCACCACACCCGCGTCCCGCAGATGCAATTGACGACCGTGGACGGGTCTACCATCGCGAAATGCTGTTGATGGTCTCCGGCATCACTAACCGATTGGAGACGGAATTGGATAGGGGAAATGGAGGGGAGGGGTGGTTTGTAGACAGACTCGCTCCGCTTACCGTGAGTCTCTCGGAAGAGAATTATAAAAGACGACCTGAAATAAAAAGGGGTTGTTTTTAGTATGAACGGTGTATAATAATACACGTAAACAAAGGAAATATATTTATCTATAATAATAAAAATTAAAATTGAATTTCGAGCCGCTGGTAATGCATTCGGTTGTTTCGACCAAAGAAAAATAAGCATTCAAATATAAAACAAGATGGCCGACATCAACGTGACAACAGATTTAAATAATTATTATTTATAAATAAAATATTGCTATGCGACAATAATTTTCATTAATTCGTTATGTGCGTTGTTCGGTAAATAATCGGATTGCAAATTAACTAGGTGTGTTATAACTATGAAAATTAAGTATATACATAATGTGTTGAAGATTAGAAGAAGACAGTGATTAAACTAAATAAAAAATCATTTAACAATTTTCGTAAAGAAATCTTCAAATTTTGAATTCCCGTCAACGGACTCCGAGGCTGAAAAGTGAGTTTTTCCTTTTATAATATATAAACATTATCATTGTTTCCGATTTAATGCACATATATGTCAGATTTGACTGAATATAATTACTCGAATTGAAAACATGTAACATATACCTAGTACGTATGAAGATTGGGGTTAATGTCGATCAAACCATATAAATGCTAACAAAACGTATTTTTTTATCTATTGACATTTGGGGATACTATCTTTCATGACGATCGCGTGACAATAATTGTAATGCAGTCGGTTATTTGGCTGAAAAAGTTTGGTTACAGGAAAAATAAATTAATACCATTATTGCATCAAAAAAAATTCACCTAGATCGTTCTGTTCACAATATGCACATGTCTAGTTTTTTGGATGTTATCTAATAGACGACATTTTACAATGATATATGCTGAAACACCCATGCATCTGCAACAATAACTACCCAGACTTTCGAAATCCATTACCAAAATATTAATACTCTTTATATCCTTTATTCACGGGCTTCAAAGCATACACCTAGAAAAAATACTCATGACCTCTCATCAAGGCAGAGTTAAACAATAATGCTATTAGTCATAAATTGACCTTCCCTCTTTCATTTATCCAATATTTATCCAATGGTCAGTTTTAAATACTTGACACTTAGTAACTCTCTTGACTAAGACTCTCGAACTGAGAAATAAAAAAATAGTAATAAAAAACACAAATTATTTTGTTGATTGTAGTTTCAATAAATATTGTTATTTGTATTAGTATTGCTTATAATTATATATTGTATATTTTAATAAATATAGATAATAATATTTATATTTGTAGCGATATTGCGCTACATATAATATATGTAGTATGTATCTAACATAGCAATATGCTTAATACATATAAGTGGTTTAGACTGTTTCATCGACTCATTGTTTGTATAATATTAATAAAGTTACTCTTTGAATATATACGATATATGTATTATACCATAATATGACTTGATAGTTCATATACTATTATTAAATTCAGTAAATATATATGTATATATAAATTCAAGTATCAAGTATTGATTATATAGTGAGATATAAAAATTCCATATTTTGCGAAAACTGCGAATTAGATCTTGTAAATCAGCTAAGCGATTTCGCACCTTATATTAATATCACGTAACAATTTCATAATATAAATCTATAAAAGTTAATCATACCGTAATTGTATATTAACAAAAATGAAGTTACTTTAAAACCGATAGTTTATATGTAAAATTTTACATATGTTGTACAAATAATTAAGTTACTTATTATTATTTGATATTTTAAACATGTCTCACTTTCCTTACGATTCTTGCCCGATTGGTGAAAACAAGCACGAATCGTAGAAGTATCCTATTCAGAAAATACCAGTTTAAAGTAAATTATCCAAAAAATGTTGTTGTTTTTATTACGAGGTAGCGCGGGCAAGGATCACAATGAAATGTAGCGCGGAGTTATTATTAATAAATTTTTTTTTTATTATTGGTATAAATAAGAGTTTTCCAAACACAATATTATGTTTATCTCATATGCAAACAAGCTATCAATTTCATTATTTATTCAATATAAATTTTCCCATCCGATAGACGTTAAAGGCTCGTTTAAAAAGTTAAACAATAATTACATAAGCCGAGTGGGGTTGGGCAAGGAAAAGGGTCACAAAGTAGCAGGCGGTATCGAATCGTGCCGTGTAAATATTTAGCCGTGAAAAATCACCCCCGCTTTCGGCCCGGCACAGTATCATCGTGTTTGCGAAAACTATTCCGGAATTCTATTTGGCGCCGGGGTCCGAAATAAGGGTAGGTCTTGCACCCGGAATTTGGAAGCGTCTCCAAATAGATTACGCGTACGCGTTCGTCAATAATAAATATGGCAAATAGCAATCGAACTAGCCTAGTTTGCGGATAAATATTTACCCCCGGCCTACACCCAGTGGGAAAAAATACAATCTTTTTATCTTGTCGTATGTGTGCATAAAATGCGATAGTACTTTTTTGTTTGATTATCTAATTTGTCGGAAACTGTATTAATTAAATAAATATCTAATAAATTAAATGATTTTGGAACGTTTCGTACTCGCTTAGACAGTGATTTTCCTATTGCAGCGTTCCGGCTTATATAATATATGATCAGAGAAATGAGAGGAGATCAACGATCCCCTCCTTAACCGATTTCGCCAATCATAGATTAATTGGGGTGAAATGAAACTTATAAGAATGTTTCTGCTATCGACAGGAGAAGGACGTTTTGAGTTACATTAATCCAGCAGTAAGAGCAACTCACCCAGATATTTTTTTGTGTCATTCACAATAGAGCTAGAATAGCCCATATTCCTTAAATTTCTTTAGAGCAGGATGCTAAAACGCTACAAAAATCATTATTTTTAATTACTTGTTATGCGGATTTTTTGTGGTCGTTAGATTGTTCGCTCAATGATAATATTTTTGTAAAAGTGTCTGAGTGAATAACAACATTTAAAAAGTTATGCCATAAATGGGATTGTGTAACGTAGTTCAATATGATTCAAATCTATAGACAATTACGGAATATTTAATTTAATTTAAAATATAAACACATCTTAGTTACTTATTTTACTATAACTTAGAAATGATTTGATAAATGCTATTCTGCTTCATCATGCACTACAAAATTGATTCACTAAAATAAACAACCTCTTATCCGACGCCGCGAGTAATCGGGCTAAAACACAAACAAACAACGCATATGTGTGTATGTATGTATCCACATCGGACCGAATAAAGTTTCGCCGTAATTATCAGTGTCGCGCGGTCGAAACACGGTCAGTGTTGCCAGCCCCCGGGAATAATTAATTTCAATCAGCGCGCGCCAGTGGCGGCCCAAAGTTACATGATTATTTTTCGCGCAGTGTTGCCATGCGCGCGATCTTGCACCGGATAGACGTAGCATTCGGTTTGCTATTGCGAAATGTGACACGCGGTCATAACATAAATTATGATAATTGCTGGCGTGACAGGAGACATCCGTACGTAAATCAATCCGCCATTGTTTCATTATCCATTCAATTAATATCTAAGGGGTGAAATTGCGACGCAAGCTAAACGGTGGGGGGATTAATAATATATATATACATAAATATATACGTGCTTATTATTGTAACCATGTCTGAGTCACGTAGTCTCCAGGTCATCTCCAAGGATCGGGTTGAACTCTTGGAACGACTTGCGCAGCTGGACCAGATAGAAAGTAAATTGGAATACGGCTGTTCAAATGATCTTTTTAAAATAAAAATTAAAAGAATTATGCCATTTTGAATATTGAATAACCTTCATTACTTTTTTATTGTACAGAAGTACGTTGGCTCTCCTGAAATACAATTTGAATACGATTTTTGTAATTTCACATTAAAATCAAAATGTTTTTAAAAATAAAATGAGAGTTAAATACAACTAAATGCATGATTAGGTCTTAATTACAGATATTATGTGGCAATTAAAACTTGAGTTAAATTTAGTCAGTCATAAAAAATTAGTAGTCACATTTATCTGTAACATCAAAGCATTTAAATGCAAACTTGAAATGTAGAAAAAATAATTACAAAATTGTAAATTATTTATTTTCTAGTATCAAAGAATTACATTACAGTTCTGATTTAGCAAATATGCTATAAATATTTAAGGGTTATTATTTAAATCAAAGAATCTAAACATGATTTTTAATTATTTAGTACTTTAAACAAAAAGAGACATTCAAAAGTATAATAAAACTAAAATAAAAGTATAATAAAATTGGTATTCTGGGTTTTTATTTGTACATACCACCACATTTTATTGAAATGCATAAGTTTACGAATGTACAAAGGTAGTACGTACCCATGTTAAAAGTTATTTTTTCTTTTAAATACTAATGACGTAGTAACACGTCACACATATTGAGATCAAGAAATGAGAATTTAACAAATAAATCATTATCTTGAAAAATTAAACCCGAAAATATTTATTCGACTTTAAATATTAAAAATACTATTTTCGAATTATAGTAAAATTAATTTTAATGCTTGCTACAATTTTTTTTGGGGCGGGGTTTTCTTAGCTCTGCGACCCGCAAGTTTAATACCACTGCTTTACGCCATTGCAGCCGACACAAAAAAATATTATTCAAAAGTAAAGTTGCCCTTTCACATGTATTTTATTTTACAAAAATGTACAGAATGGAATATAGAAGTATAAATTATTGATTAAATTTAACACTTCGACTGTAATTCAGTGCGGAGATGAAAAATATGTAAATCGAATCTGTAAATCAAATATCTTTTGTAATATTTTCACTTTTAAGAATGCAGGAAAATCTCGCAGGTTATAGTTTTCAAGGAAATGCTAAAATATGACATTTATCAGTTTATTAGTTTATCATCAATTATCGTTTTCATAAACAAATATCAACCTGTAACTAACTGAAATGGATTCGTAGAAACCTTATTAGCGTTCGTCTCAGTACATATTGCCTTTCAGTATTCTATTCTTAGAATACTTCAGTATTCAAACCATATTAGATTCTCTCGAAAATGAATATGCTTAAACAATCCAATCTCCGTTATTTCAATACACGAGTAATAGGATTAATATAAATCCGGTGACCAATATCGGCAATTAATCCAGATTAGCGAGCTACTTTACAATCCAAAGTCATAACAATGCTCCAAAAATTACTCTGTAAATCACCAGCAATCCAATACTTGGTGTGGATGATTCGCAAGGATTAGGTCCAACTCACTTCAAGAGCAGAATCTCCCCGCAAAATCTTTCGTTCCACACTTAATATTGAATTTGGCTAATTAGCGCGTTTTGTATGCGCCGCCAGAGTTTGCTGAATCTTCTTCTCCCCGTATTCGTGATCCAATTTTTTCTCGCGGGGGGCTGACTGCTCCGCAATTTTCAAAGAGGGTGGCGGCGAATTATTAACTAATCTAATCCCTGCGAAGCTTCCTCACTCGCCTAATTGATAATCCCTAATTACATCCGCAACTCGTCTGCGTTATCGCGGCTGGGATTTCGCTAATATCCTAGCCTCCTCGGTCGGCCCTGGTAGTCGATAATCTTCCAATTCTGTCGAATTTCGTCCTGCCGACACTTCAAAATTACAAATCCGGCTCAAATTCCTCGGCACGCGCCGGCATTAACGGAAAATGCGATCTCATGATTGATTGGAAAATGAAGAGTTTACGAATTTTGCGCTGACTTAAAATTCAGACTTATTTTTCTTCAAATGCTGCGAATTACTCACATTATTGATTGTTTTTAACTGTATAATTAAAACGTAGCAAAAAAATCATACTTTTTTCCGAACAAAATATATCATATAGTTTTCACATAGGAATCGTATTTTTCAACACTTGACAATGTTTTTTTCTTAAATCATATTCATCTGCCAGTATACATAGCTATTTTTAACGCTCCACTCGTGACATTGCGACTTTTAAATGATATGAGCATTCATCTTTCAAATGAATGCCAGCCATTGTTACTTATTTATTGTCATGCGAAGGCAAGGTAAATAAAGTCAGAAACATTGCCGATATCACCTGTGTTTAATTGCCTTCACTGTAGAGTTTTGTGGATCTAAATTATACAATAACACTGCCAACTTAAAGCATTAGTTCGTATTGTGGTTATTCACTTTACTTCAGGGAATTTAAAGCATTATTAACTGTTTTCTTCGTTAATTACTTGCAAATTGAGTACGTACTGCAACTGCCATATTCTATCGAATCGAGAAATTGACTACTGCAAGTACTTTTTTAAACGCAATTTAATATAATGTTATATATTCATATTTATATATTCACTAGAATAAAGTAATATCCGAATACATTATTATTGGTAGATATATATTTCTACTAACGAAAATATAATTTAAATGAGAGTCGCTAATGAAATTATATTCTGCTCTAAAAAAATAATGAAACCAAATTTGACAGTTACGAATCTCTTCTAAACAAATTATTTACACTCAACTTGACCTAATGTAAATTCTAAAACTAACTACAACTTTTAATAGGCTAATTCATTTATGTGAGGTTTGGGTTTGGTTTACTTTATTTTAAATATTAATATGAAGAGAATCTCTGATCATGTTAAAATACAAGTACAAGATCATTCGTTTGTGAACAATGCAGTTTTACTGATTTTGATCAATTAAATTATAATTATTTTTTTTTAAACATTGTTACTGGCTGAGTATTAATTATATGTATACTAGTGAAAATATAACTTTATTATGAACACATTACGGTCCGTTCACGCGTTTTCGCGTGATTGCAAAATTTTGTGGTTAGTCCGTTCATTTTTGAGGGCTTCTAATAATGTAACTCAAACTTATAAAAATATTGTGCAAGCGTAATTTAATTACTTTTATGTTTTATATCTATGTATGTTTTGATTATATTTATTTAGTGTATAATAAAATAACAAATATATAAATCGAATTGACGAATACTATCAGTATATCTACTAATCAGTTGTCGAAATCAGATTACCAATATCTCTAATATGTACTTACCTAAAGTTTCACTTTTGTTATTGTTCTTTAAAAAAAGTATATATTACATATTTACTAATGAGTATTGATTACAAAAGTTACGCATTGTCACTATCCCATTTACATTTATTTAATGAGAAGCTTTTAGAGTATTTTTTAATATAATATGATTAAAACCTTTTATTGTGATAAGCGCCATTTTATTCTTGGAATTTCTGTTGTTCATTATTATTATTAGCACAATAAAAATATCGAAATCATAGTTGGTAAACAATGGCTGGTAAACACGTTCTCTCTAATTCACGCAATCGAAGGATATTTTGCCTATTTCGCGTAATTGGCAATTTCGCCGATTTGTTGTAATGCGTATGTACGAATCCAATATCAATATTTCTAGTGAAATTTTGTGTAAGTTGAGTGGAAAATATTTATAGGCTTTTCGCGGCGGTGTGCTAGTGAAAATTGGCATGATTGTTTCGCGGCGTCGTTAATTAACCGACGCCCTAATTAGGCAACTATGAATCTTAATTAATACGATCTTATTAATTAGTCTGGCTGCCTTCTCTGTCGACGGATACAGACCCCTTTGAAGGATTACTCGGAAATAAAAAAAGTGTAACTTGGAACGCGTAGATATAATTAACTATTTTAAACCATCTAATTGAATTTGCTTCAACAGTCTGAAAAATAAAATTCATTCGCGACTATCGAACTAAACTTTATTATTATTCTTTCATATACAAAGTACGACTATAAATCTATTTGGAACGCGGAAAGCCAACTTCGCACCGCAAGTGATTTATGAACTGAGCAGAATTTTTTCCAACTTGATTCCATCTACGTATAATAACTATAACCCGTGCGTATTTATCTGCGTTTAGATCAATACAAGTTAAAAATTGAGTTTTAGTTTGCCTATTCAATTTACTAGGCGTTTTACGCGTTAAGGATCTTGACCTCTTGTTTTGTTTGTTATATATTGAGCGAACAAAGCTCTCAACCCTTTGCGGTTTTGTACTACTCGGAGGCAGTGTGAAAGGATCATCGCCTCAACTTAATCACTTTATCTTTTCCCAACTCCTTCTACTTTCACCTGGAGAATCGACTTATACCCATTAATTTGCTCAACAGTATTTATTACAAATGTATGTAGGGCTTATGTTGTTTTAATGATTCGATTTAAAAGGTTTATCGATCAACTAGAGATAGTGCGTTAGACGAACACTGAAAAAAATTCACTAATATGCATTTAAAATTTAAGATATTATTCGTTTAGAAATAACATATTCCAGCATATTGAACCATTGCAAAAAATAATCTTCTGTATATTTAATGTTCTGGTTTAGTCAACCAATTCTGTTTCAGTATTTTTCCAAATCGGCTTAACCACAGTCAATATATGTATGGCTATTCAGTTAAAATATAGTATTTTGGTAAAGAAAAAGTGTTCATAAGTTAAATTCAACCGGAAGCAATTATTATTTATTATTTTTTTCTAATTAATCAGCATCTCTATATATTTATTAAGTGATATAATATACCATTTCTATATAATTTAATATTTTATAATGGTTTCGCAGTATAACAAAGTGTCTAAATTTCATTAGACTTACTTTAAAAACTCGCTAATGCATTTCCCATTTAGCTGTCATATCCACGTTTCGTTACAATTGTTTATAAGCAGCATTTTTTTTTACTAAACTATCAATCACACCCTTACATCAATATTGCGTTTGTTTGTAGTAATATTATACTAGCGTCTGTAACAACGCCGATAATGTCTAGTGTTACATCCACATCTACTTGCAAATATCACAAAGCCAATTTGCATAATTTGCCACTTGTATCCACCACTCGCTGCCGGCATTATAAATTCATGAGCGGTTAGGTTGGCAGAAGTGGCAAGAAGAAAAATTAATTTGGATGGAAATTCGCTGCATCTTATCTCGGCTCTTTCAATTGTCTTTAAGTTATTCAGTGTTTTTCGTTCGAAGTTGCTCTAAAAGCACTTGTTTTATGTATTAGTGTATTTTTTTTGCTAAATCTGGATATGAGGCATGTGGTCGAGTTCCGGATACAAAATGAGCCGATGAGTATTCGAGCGGCAGAAATAAAGCGCCCGCTCGGAAATATCCATTTTGATAGAAACGAAAGTATCCGATTTGAAAATATCGTAAGCAAGTTATACCGGACGTGCCTCCATTAGGCAACGCCTGCAATGGGGCAACACCCCATAGTCCCAATACAACGATATAAAGTGTATAGGGCATTTTCTTAGGTCCAAAACTGGAACAAATACAATAACAAACCAAATGGGACAATTTTATTATAAATTTTATTTAAAAATATTACTTAAAATAAAATATATTTTGCTCTTAATTATATCTCATACTTAAGCATAGATGCATAGCATCTATCTATAACCATACAAAAATATTTCTGGTGCTAAAATCGACATAGCATATGATGTTACTATCATTATCCTTAATATCTAAGTAACTGTTTACTAAATTTTAACTACAATTAAAAACATTGATAGAAAATTTAAATTTATTTAGACAAAACATTATATATCTGCGGGACGTTCTTATGATTTGATCCCCAAAGTAAAGTTCTCTAAAGCTTAGTTTAAATCGTCGACACTTTGCTACCTATAGTGATCGATTGTCGATAGAATATAACCCCCATGGGAGTTACATAATGGTCCAATCTGGTCCCTCTGCTCTTCTCGTTATTCATTAATGACTTAAATACCATTTTTATAATTCCATTTTTTTGGTTAGCTTCACAAATTTTTGGTCTAACAACTAAACGTCCACGGCATTGATAACATATTGGTAACACATTTGTCGCGTGGAGCTTTTGTCGGCTAGACCTTTTGTTATGACGTTTAGTCGTTGGACCAAAAGTTCATGAAGCTTTTATCGTAACACGAGGAGTTACTCAACGGTCTAATCAAGACCCTCTGTTCATTTCTTTGTATGACGATGATTTAAAGATTTTTTGTCTACGAAGCTATTTAGATTCTCTACAGAGTTGGGCTTCCGTCAACTGCCTATAATTGGTATATTATATAATTGTCCCGATTTCATTTACCATCAGAATATTCTCACGATCTCAGTGGAAACCTACTGGTAAGACAAACTTCCAGCATTTGAGCAAAAATATTTGGGGTTTTCTGATACATATTTGCCAAAAAATTTTTAGGACGCTTAACTTTGTTGTCATTTTTCTTCTTTTGATTCGCTTTTCTATAATTTTTTGTTACTTTTAATGACGCAATATTTTCTGTTCTGATAAAATAACATCTCTTATCAATTTTATCATGTTATAAATCAACTCGGAAACAATTACGTTTAACCCATTAAATAATAAACTTAAGTGACTGAAATTTGAGAAGAGAAGAGAACGTATGTTAAGATATTAGAATACCATGAGACTTCACCCATCTCAGCCAAAGCGCAGCATAGCACAGCACAACCTAACTTTGCCATATGTTTTAATGTCCTACATATTCACATATTATTTGTTATGTTTTATGCGTTATGTTTCGGCATTATCAGCTTAATGCCGAAAAAAATAATACAATTTAGTCTGTATTTTATATTTCATTCAAACGTACATAATCATGTAACTAATCTAATTGATCTTAAATTTACCTGTGACTATTATCAGCTTAAGACATTTTTTTATTTTATATGACATGTGAATTGTTGAATCAACATTTTTATATAACTCAGAATTTTAATATCTTATAGGGATAAACTGTAGTTATATATACTCTTAGATAAATAAATATTACAGTGTAAATATTTGCTTTTTAATACAACATTGCAGACATACATATATATTCTTAGCTTTATTTATGTATATTATTTTGCTAAAATAATATATATTATTAGCTATTATTGTTTTTTAATAAAATATAAAATATGATCTAAAATGGCAAATAAATATTAATGAACTGTCAAACTTGGACATTATTATCAGGTAATATTTCAGATATATGTATATATTTAGGGCACACCGCTTTCTCAACAATAAAATTATTGATAACATATGTATATATTTTTATAAGAATCAAAAACATTAACGAAGAAATTAAAAGAAATTGAATAAAAAATATATAGAAACAAATAGTAATGCTGATTCAAAAAATGCATCATTATTAACTCAACCTGTACTTCATTTCCTTCAAATACTCATGTATGAAAAATATTTATAATCCAGAGTTAAGGGTAATTTTAGATTTGAGTAAAATTTCAACTAGATTAGAAAATTAGACAATTTTTTAATTTTTTTTATATTAGTACGTACGTTCCTGAAAATCTTCCAAACCCCAATCTTAATAATAAATTTATTATTACACATATATAAATTTTAAAATTCAGCTAAACCTTTTTTCTGGCATCACTTTTATACGTTTATTGCTAATTTTTAAATCTGTATTTTTACTCAAAATATTATTAAAAAAAATAAATAAAAAAATACTGATTTTCTTTATATGTAAATTAATAAAGTAGTTAATTTTAAAGCATTTAAAAAACTAACGGTAAAATGGTTTTAACAATAGCCTGTATGTAGTTAGCATAAATTTAAAGCCATCTATTTTTTTTAATAGACCGCCACATAAGAAATTTAAAAAAAGTTTGGGAATCAATGATACAAAGGGTTTGATTTAAGCATTTCATGAACAATACTATTTACGAGCGATAAATATAAAGTAAAGAGAAATAAAATCACCTTCAAATATAATTACACGTATAGCTTGCTGACAAGATAAAATTATGTAACATTTCGAAATATTACTATGATTTATAAAAAAATAGTCACGTACATAATATACATATAAATATGCATGTGCACTTTGGTAATTAATTTTTTTTTATAGACAAAAAATAATAGCAATTAAAACTAGTAGTTGAATTAAAATCTTTAGATCTGTGTACCATGATGCATACTATAAAATATCTATACATTTGATTCATATGAATACTCATGGGAAATATTCGAATAATAGATTGTGAAAAGCGAATATATCAGAAAATTTGAATATAAATTTGTAAGCTCTATTCTGCACGTTCTGAAACTCGACAGAATTAGGTGAGTTATCAAAAGTTATCCTCGATTTAATTATATACTTAGTTTGTCTCCAAAGTTTCTTTACGCTTCTTCCCAAGTATGAAAGCATAAGTGTATGTACTCGACTCAGTGATTTATTTGTTCGAAGAGAAATGTTTCATAATATATGCCTATTTTTCAACTATTAAAACTTAGATCAAATCAAAACACTTGATCGTTTATTAAATTATTATATAAAATGTTTGAGTACATTGTTGATTTTCGTCAGACTTAAGGAGCAATACATGTATTTTAATGATGATATTTGGATTTCACATAAGATACTGCTGATTTAAACATACAACTGCATACCTAATATACAGTCAAGATAAGCCTATTTGCCCGCATATTGTTATCGGTTAATTGAATTCGGTAATATTTCCAGGATTAGTTCTCCTTTGTGTACCGACAGACGTATTACCGCGCGATGTCGATTATATCCATGATATATAATTCCCCGATTGATTGTACCGTACGTGCGGTATGTCGATCGATAGTCAAACAACAAAGCCACCCACTACGCCTTCAAATGCATACCCACTAGCTACTTTCGCGAGTCTATCTCTAAATATTTTTTTTGTGCGAGGGGTGCGAAATCCGAGGTGGCACAATATATTTGTGGAAAACCTAGGTCTTTGCGTTTTCTCCGCTGCGGCATCCTGTGGGATGATAATTAAAACCATACCTGTGCTCGGCGAACTGAAACTGCTGAGTGGGCTTCGTAACGATCCCTTTTATGGAATGTGGTCGTGGTCTTAAGCGGCGCTTATCGAAATGTTACACTACGTTACAAATCCGTGTAAATATAATGTGCTTGTAGAATATCGCGAAGCGACACATTTCTTGTTACACATTTACCTCTCACCTTTTACATTTGGATTAACAGAAGCGTATGACTTATAACAAAAATCCATCTAAATAAATCCTCAGATTAATAATATATTTTGCTTCGAAAGCAAGAGAGAAACTAAGAATAGACGAGTTCAAAATATGATGCTGATGTAGATCGGTGTATAAAAAGCACCAATGTCTTCATGAAAGTTTCACTGTACAAGATATTTCACACACATAGGGTAGGATTCGCAGCACATTTTTATTTTTGATTCATTATTAAAACGCAATGAACCGCGATATAACTTAATCTTATTATTATGGAACTTAAATTTAATGCCGCTGATTATATTTATTTTTATTTTTCATAATGGCTATGATACAAACAATTGTGCACATCTCAAATAGATGAGCATCATCTCACACAATTTTTTCCAGCTTCTCTTAGCTATCGCCAAAAATATTATTGTGTTTGAACGTTCTTAAGCGCTAACGTCCTGGCCGCAACGGTTAAGAACGGGGACGCAATCGCGACTTTCTAGGGCAGGGGTCGGCAAACTACGGCCCACCAGCTTTTCCAGCGTCTATTTAGTTACAAAATCACACCCATTCAGCCACAAAACCCAATTTATATTCAGAATCACAATGAAAATAAAATAAAATGAAAATTTTTCATAATATGTAAGTACCAAAAAAAAACTTTTAATAACTTAAATCTGCAAAGTATCGAAAGCGATGATTAAGAAATGTCAAAAAAATGGAAATCTATTTACTTAAAATTTCATTTTAAAAATCGTATTATTCTTCTGCGGCACATTCAAAGCCGACTGTGATTAAATTATGGTGGTGAAGGTATTGCAATTAGATTTTTTAAATGTAATTATTGCGTTAGCTACGTTAAGATTCCGTTAACACATTTTGAATTTCGCAAGTAAAATATAAATCTGTACTCCGAAATTTACTGAAATTTCCCCTTCGTATACCATATTAACTAAAGCCGGATCGGTTAAAGGTATCGACATATTTTATTGTAAGCTATTAACTATAGAAAGAGTTACAAATCCTCTTTCATGCCCAAATCCAGTCGTTGTAAAATTGTTCTCCTACTCGCACGCCCCGGGTCAAAATTGATAAAGGTCTATTTGTATGGCACTCGGACCGCGCTCGCCGACTCCTGGGCCGCAGTTTGCGAAGTGGAATGGCGCTCATTCACACCGTTGCCCCCGAAAGAATTTAATTTCCACAATGAACTCGATTTCGCTGGATGTTCGGTCGGACCGTTTCAAAGCTCGGCTTCGTTACCCATTACCATACACTTTATTCCCTGCGTTTAACACTTTCACCCCGCAGTTGGAATAATGGCGAATTTTAATAATCTTGTATTTATACGCAAGAGTGCGAAAGCAAACACTCAATGGGGTCAATACGAAATTTTCGTCGAGGGGTCGTAAGCACTTGAACTCCAAAAGTCAGTCAAGATAGACCTCTTGAAGATAAACACGGTTATGGGCTATTTAAAGTTTCATTGGCAATTCCACAGTGCTTTTAGAGTGGTAATATAACTAGCATTGTACCAGTTGAAAAATCAACAGAAAATCATTTGAATATAGAAGCTATAAATAATTTAGAACATGTTAAACATTTAATAACCTTAACGTCTGTATTTACTTAATTTAAAAGGAATGTAAATTGACAAATTGTAAATTTACATGGGATTTGTATTCCCTCAAAAAGAAAAATGGGTATCTAGAATCATACTCGGAAAATTTATTTATTAGTATTAGCTAATATTTAATTGTAAAACATAATAAAAACATGTATGTATAGGGATTATTAGCATTAGAAATGTATGTATATTCGACCGGTAATGCAGTGCAAGCTTAAACTTGGTTAAAAAAGCCTTTAGTAAAGATATATAATTTAGTCAATGAATGCTAATATATTTTTAAATCAAATATATTGATTTTTAAATCAATCATATTCTGCAGATTTTTATACATTACTACATAATTTACTAAATTTTAGTAGATAGTATTTTAACTAATAAGGCAGTATAAAATTAGTTAGAGAGAGTTCATGATTTTAATAAAATGAGATGAATTTGTGACTAGAAATGATACATACAATAAAAATATTGTCAAATAAAATACAAAAAAATTATTCTCTAATAAATAAAATTTTAGTGTTAAAATACTTTCAACCATTTTTTTTTTAATTAAATTAAACTATCCTAGATATATTATTATATAAACTCACTATGACATACAATAATGCGGAGCACGTGTTACTTTAACAATTATTTAGTAAAACAGGATTTGTACGATATGCTAGTGTTTTAGTTGCGTGTTATAGAATGCCCTAGTGAGTCACGATCGCGCCCCTTATTCTTA
This sequence comes from Plectrocnemia conspersa, assembly GCF_051122295.1. Lineage (NCBI taxonomy): Eukaryota > Metazoa > Arthropoda > Insecta > Trichoptera > Polycentropodidae > Plectrocnemia > Plectrocnemia conspersa. The sequence continues at coordinate 17,464,925 of NW_028277173.1, forward strand.
ACTGTCGCGACCAGAACATCAACGTTTGATAATGTTACCCTTACACAATACATCCAACTACTCAACGAGCGGGCCAAAGACAATAACGTTTTAAGCGATAGCTATGAGGAGTTGGAACAATTTATGTATGTGTGATGGTGCACATCTTTTATATGTATTTTTTTGAACAAATTCATCAATAAAAACAGATAGACTATCACTTTTATTTTTATCATGAACTTTCTTTAAATATCACGACACATTTTAAACATAAGTATGTCTATTTGTCAAGGAGGTTTCTGGTGCTTACGAGCAGGTAGATGTTCTGTAAGATCTCTAATTACTACTTAATTATTGTATTGAGTATTCTCTTCTATTGTTTGGCCTTTTGGCAATAAGTTAGTTATTTTTTTTCATAATATTTGAAATAGTCGTTTGAATGACCCTAGAGTTAACGGTGCGACTAATTGGACCTCCAAATGACGCAATGTTTAAATACAAAAATTGTAATATTTCTTCAAAAATCAATTATTTATATTAATAGACTGTTATTTATTTATTCTATAATGAGCTTACAGAGTACCTGTTATTGTTACTATTAAAAATTATATTATCTATATTTTCTTTGCATTCTTAGATTTAAACAAATTTTATCTATGGGATTTTTAAATATCCTCTCAGTTGTTTGTCAGATGGCTCACGACCAAAAATACGGATATCGTTTTTTTGCACATTCTGTTTATATTACACGTATAAAGAGAATTCGTTATATATTTTGAGAGTAAATTAAGCGAATGAATATTTATTTTTAATCTGCGTATGTACATATTTGAACAGCTGCGTTAATTGCTCAACTTGCGCAATTCGTTTCACGCCATAATGCGTTCACGAAAAACGTCATATTTGCAGTTTGTGTGTCAGTTTGACGAAGAAACGGTTATAAAGTTCTATACACTATACTACATTTTTTTTATATGAATATTACCTTTTTTAAATATATACTTTCATTTGTTAGCAAAGTATTTTTTTGTATCGAACGTCAATAAACCTGTGCTTATAATAAAACAGGTTAAAATCTGTGTCAGTTTTTTCAATATGTGTCTCTTCAATGCAATAATGTCATTTATACGATATCACACATGAAATGTTTCGCAATTGCATTTTCGCACATGTTTGCATATCAGGCGTATCTATTTTTCGTGTATCGTATTCATATTGAATTTTATCATTGTCAGTGTGTATTTATTTGCTTTCCGATATAGTGATATTGAACATAATATTTTTCTCGCTTTCGTACTAACCGGTCGATAAGGTAATGTCTTGTGAATCAGATAAGAGTACGTGCCGGTCGCGATGTTTGTTAAAAGCTTGTTTGTATATATAATATATATAATATTTTTATCGAACATTATACAAATGACTGAATAAATAAAGCACATTATCGTTGATAAAAATATGCAAAATTATGAAAAAGACCAATGAAATGGCGAAAACGAATTTATCAATTTTATCTACAGGTAAGAGAAAAGAAAATTTATTGGTGAACATTATTTAAAAATACTTTTATTTCACTTTGTTGAGAATATTAGGGGCATACTCAATACATTCATTCTTTGAAATAAAGTTTTTAATAATTTTAAGGTCAACTAATTTATTAAATGTTGATCAATTTTCCTTATTCGCAGATTTGTTATTCCTCAAACCCTTAAAAATAATATCATTTTTTTGTTTTACTTAATAAATGGATTCAGGTTAATTTTTTTAATAGATTAATATATATTTTACTATTCAACTACAATTTACTAAAAATGTGTACAATATATTGTACCGAAATTTTTTTTTTTGAAAATATCCAAATATATTTTTTTGCACATAAAAAAGTTTCATACATGCGCATTTTTACGGGACAAATTCCTGGGGCCCGTTCTCCTTGAGGAGCCCGACTCTGACTCCATAGTTTGTCTGCACTTCACTATTACACTATGTTTTAAGAATATTGAAACTATCCTTATCGATGTTACTACGAACTTTTGATATGAGAGTATTGATCAAAGTTTATTCAAACAGAATTTTCTTTAATTTTCAAGAACTTCTCAGAAGTCAAAAATTCACATCAAAAGCAATAAAATTTTTTCGGCACCGTCGCAGTGGGAACGTTCGGCAACTAGCGTTTCCACTGCGACAGTGACGACACGATTTTGTTTTTGACGTCAATTTTTGACTTGTGATGATTGTATTTTGCGCCCTCCTATTGGAAAAAATTCGGTTTAGGTATGCTTCATTTAATTCTCACTTATTGTAACTCGTAATTTTGTTATAAAAAGTCTTAGACTCTGTGAATTTTGAACCCCCTTGATTTTGGCCAGAAAACTGCACGTCATTTAATAAAATACTATGAAACTTGATGGAATGAATATATTAAAAAATGATCACACATCCTTCTAAATAAGTCCCTGTTAACTCGTGTCTATAAATATTCACTCAAAAAATTATATTACGACGATAAAAAATATACGATTTTTTTTTTGTCATTGGTTCCATAACATTCTGGACACATACATATGTTAAATGTATTTAGTGGTAATGTAATAATGCAATATTTACTATGTAACATTATATGACAGTACATGAATAGTTAAATCCAATAAAACTACTTTTTAATACTTTATCATACGTGATTGTGTCATCGTTAGTGGGGGGCGTAAACAATCCCGTGTCGCATTGTTAAGGTCGTAGAAAACGCCTATTTGTATTCACGTGCCTACTAGAGTTTCTCTCCTGGGATTTTGATTAATTGATAATGATATATAATATATAATCATTACTGTTAATTTAAACCCAGAGATATAAAGTAGAACATGGAGCAAACACGTTGATAATGAAAACACGTTGTTGTATCGTGTAACGCTCCATTATTACTAACCCTAAGCTTTCAGCTGTCAAATTTTTTTTTCAGGGTTGTCAACATTTAGTGTAAAAATGACGGTTAATTCAAATCTTGCGTTAATTTTAAAACACCCTTTACAATTAACATTTTAAAACACAGAAGCTATAATTACATCTAATATGAAAAACATAAGATTTGTATTTATTGGCTCATAAATATGATTTTAACGATTTTTAATCATCTTTACTAATACGCAGATCGAATCCATTTAAATATATTGCTTCTTTTTAAAGGACTTATAAACGTGTATATGTTACATACAGTAAATGTGAATTACAAGTGAAATTATATTTTCACTAGTAAAGATATACTTTCACTAACTCAGACATTAAACATGTATCAAGCAATTGATTTACAAGTTTACTGCTATAAGTATCAGTAAAACTGTATTTGTTACATCGATAGACAAAATCCTACAATATTTAAAATAAATTAAATCAAAACCAAATAATTTACCTAATGGAAGTCTATGAACTATAGTTAGTTTTAAAACTCTCATTAGGTCAAGTTTGGGTCGGTTAATTCGTAATAATCAATTACATTATATTTTTCGTAGTAAAATATATATCTACCGGTAAAAATGTATTTGAATATGATTTCACTGAAACGCTAGTGAAAATATAACTTTACTGTTAATACACATTCATTTTGGAATCCTGTAACAAGGAAAGTGTCCTAATGTCTACTGTAAGATAAATTTGATTAACGCTCTTCATTTTTTTATTTTTTAGTGTCTGTGGAGCAAAACTGTGCCCATCGAGAGCTGACTAGATGTGCACGCCCCCTGCAGGTCCTGTCGGACACGTCCGACATGCACTTCGTGTCGAACAAAGCGGAGCTGGACAAATTGTGCCCGTGAGTAGCCATTGATTCACCCCTTCTTGTCCGTCGGCGGTTTTCCATGAAAACTTGGTCCGTCGGTTTGCCAGATCGCTTTTGTTAGCGGTATCTACAGGAATTTAATTTACCCCCGCCACACGGAGCAACTTGCTCCAGACTCATATTTACCAGCAATCGATCGGTGATGTAAGAACTCACCCCCATGATACTAGAAACTACAAATATTTTTTGTGTGAAATGTAAGAAAAACAATTAAACTATCGACCACTTCTTCAGCACTATCACAGATACAATAGATTAAAGTTTGGTCTATAATTTTATCAATTGTATTTATTAAAAACAATAGTGATAAGTTAATCTAATTTACGCCTTATAAAGAAATAAAGAAACTATAATAAATAAAATAATTATGTCAACCAGTGGCTAAACTAAATTAAAAAGTCTATAATAAAACTTTCGTAGAAATATTAAAAATTGAATAATTGATTATTTTATTTACGACTTCATTTCTATAAAGGTATATATATATTTATATTAAGTCATGCAATTTCGTATGCATCCCCGGTTCAGGGGTACATAATTAACACTCGTAAGTACCCAATAAAACTTCAAGCCCAGCAAAATATTTCATTGAGAATCAATTGCTACATGGTTTATTCACAACTCGAAAATGTACCGTTACTTGAAAATAATTACCCTTGCCAAATACTTCGGTAAAGTCAATTAAACATACCACAAGAGAATATGTTGCTATAAAACTTATAAAATATATATGAAAATAAAATTATATAAATTAATAAAATTTGTCAAAATACAAATATAGGGTAGATAAAAAACATGGCTTAAGACAACAAAGAAAAATATTTTTTCAGGTTGGGTCAGACTCAAATTAAAAATTTTCTGATGCTTTCAAGATGATATTTTTTTAAAACAATGTTTAGCGATTTTATTTATTAATTGTAAATCTTTTATTGTAACATAACAAGCGTTAATACAATGTGGTAAACACAATTAGCAATTATTAAATAAGTGGTGAAACACTGACTAAAATATTTTTTTGTAAATAATTGATATTTATTTATAACTAATATTACAGCTAATAATAAAATTATGAAACTATGCACAACCTTGCGAGATTTTATTTTAAATATTCATCACCATATTTATTCGTAAGATTAGAAAAATCTAGTTATATCCAATTTAATGATGTTTTAGAAACGATATAAAATGATGAACATTAGGAACTTTTGTGTATTAGTCATCGATCTTACTACTGATCTATCGTAATGGTAAATTATTGTAAATCATTGATGAAAAGGTTTAAAAAACTATGTTGATCTAAATATTGCTAAAAGTTCAATGCAAATAAATACATTAGTATGATGTATTTGATTATATTTGATTTAATCATAAAAAATGTATTCTTGAAAACCTATTTATAATTTTACTAATTGTTTTTCGAAAATATATATATTTAACCAGTCAATAAATCATTGAGAAACACATAAAACAATATATTAAATATACTATAAATTTTTAACGTTGAATTTATTAGAAAAAATGTTTGTTTATAGCTTATTTTCTCCACATCTCTCTTCCCAACGTTTTTGTTTGTCTTGATATTTGGTTCAATTTTGCGAATTTCGTAAATTGATTCTAGATTTATAATAAAATATTTCGTCATCTATAAAAATCTGCTGAAATATTCCAACCTAAAATTGGCAATAATAACTATTGAAACAAACTAGTTTACCATGTACTATTATTTTTGCATCTTTGTACCAAAAAACGTTTTTTATTGTGTTATTAAAATAAATAACAAAAATTGAGCTTTAATGAATTTTATTAAAATGCTTATCAACTCTGAATACATTTTTCATTTAATACCAGGAAAGAAAATTTACATATGTTTGTATATTATATTCGATATGAACATAAAAATTATATCATTTTATAAATATATTTATTATTATTTACGTCCAAGAACTGAAAACGAGAGTTTTTAACCACAAAACAGCATTTTTTTACAAAAAAATATTTTGAACAAATATTTAAAAAAAAGCGATTTAAATACTCGCCTTATTTATATAAAATGTTAAAATAAAATAATTAAATTTATAAGAATATATTTAAATAATTTATATATACAAAATATGAGAAAACAGAGGTAAATCAAGCTATTTTGAATACTTGTCCACCGTGGTGCTGGCTTGCCATGAGATCTGTAATGGAGGCTTAACAAAGCAGAGGTTTAAATGAACTCTGATATCAGGGCAAGAAAACTGAAAGTGCGCTGTTTTATCTGCTCTTACTGACGACCCAAGATCAACTGTCCGGTGTGGCTCACAACTGTTTTTATCCCTGTCCCTTGTCAAATGAAGTGGTTTATCGGAAGCGCTTAGAAATGTGTGAAAATGCGATGATTTAAATTTATTTTATAAAGCGTAAAAAACACTTCTCTGCCTGTAGCGCTTTTCGCCTCTTCTCTTCCTCGTCTCTAAGTTATCGAGTGTCAAGCCTTGTATATTCAAATACATAGACTTCGACGATTGTGAAAAATACTTATTTGATATAATTAGGCCGTATTGTCAAACTCTGGTCTTCCTATGTCTAACTTTTCTAATGAGGCAAAAATATGTTTTTCGGGCTTGCGTACTATTTTCTAGTGGTACACTCATTAAGAAGCGCCATCATTTCGCAACAGCTGCTTCTTCGTTTTGCTTTAAATTTGTAACTAGCTTCATGGCTTTTAACTATATATTTGCACGTCGTCGAGAAACTGAGTAACAATATGATTTAAAATATTCCGTCATCAATTCGAAATATGCTGCAATACAGAAATTAATCAAAATCAGTCACGCATGTATAGTTGCTACACACAACCAATAGGAATGTCCGTATTTACCTAACATAAATTTAATATAATACGTTCATCCATAGTATGAAACGATTCGAACAGGGGCCGAGCGATAAATCGCGCGCCGTTGTGTGTCCGTACAGTTTCCGATTGAAAAGCGGAAGGGGTTAAATCCGGAAGCGATCGCAGCGTCTGATAAAGCCGGAAACTGATCAGATTGCCATCTGGCGGCGGGCCGCGCAAACACTTTGTGAAATCAACGACGCGAAAGCGATAAACCCGCCGACCAATTAAACCCGCCCGAAAACCCTTTCGATAAACAATCCGATTATGCCGAATGGGATTGATATAAAAAATATATTTATATTTATACTAATCTGACCGTAGGTTTTGTTGTGGGATGCTGGGCAAAAAAGATACCACGGATGTAACTAGTTTATGTGCTATATTATATAATTTAGAATTGGACTACTACGCACGATGGATTTTGTTGTGTTGCGTGCTTATCGCTCCGTAGAATGAATGGGACTTCCGAGCCAGTTAACTGGTTAATTTGCCATTTCAGAAATAGACAAAACGTCGTTAATTGTTCTTGTAAAAAATAGATTTTTTACGGTTAAGTTTTAATAAAAATCAAACCGCAAGAACTGAGCTACTCCGTCGATACCAAATGTGATGTACTTCGATGTAAAAACTTTATACTACTTACAAAATATTGCTGAGGAATTTGCGTAATATATTTTCGATGAAGTCCTTTTTTATGTTTATACTTGATCTTCAGTATTAACCATCAAGAAAATACAACACTCGGATCTTACACAAGGCTTAAAGAAGTTAAAGTTAGGACATTTTTCTGGGCCTGATTTGATTCCCAATTTAATTTTATTCTTTCGTTGCTATTATAAAGTGCTTTTTTCTCTGATTCTCAAGAGCTTGTCTTTTCTTCATCTTTGGAAATGCACTACCATAAATGTCACTTTCGGCAAGTTTTGATGGATCAACAACATAGTTTTCATTGCGCAAGGACTGCTTTAAAATATCTTTAAAATACAAGTAGATGTAATATACATATATTGATTTTAAAAAAGCATTAGACAATGTTTGTCATAGTAGGGCATTCAAATACCCGCCCAAATTCATGACCCGATTCTTGGATATTTTTCCATTACTTAACCAGGTACCCAGGTAATTTTTGTCCATTATTATATACTGACACAGAATTATGTTATAAAATAAAATATTTGATTTTCTTTTTTTGCCTAATAAAATTTTAATTAAAAAAATAAAAAAATGTTTGTTCCGATGAAATCACTATTCTAAATACATGTTATCCATGCGTATCATTGTATGTCAATTTGGAAAATATTACGCTTCACTCACAGTAACTGTATCACAGTAAGTTGCCACTATTTAACTTCAACTTGAGAATATAAGAAGAAGCTGAAAAATTAGAATATCATGAAACTTCACCTATCTCAGCCAAAGCATAGCATAGCACAACACAACCAAGCTTTGTAATATGTAATAATGTCCTACTTATTTCTTATATTTACATCATATTTGTGACGTTTACTTATTTCATAATAACATTAGCATTTAGATTTATTTAAATTAAACAGATCAAGTAAAAAAAAAATGTTTCAGAAAAGAGACTATGTAGTTTCCTGTCGACATTACCTAAAATATACTTTATAATTACTAGTTCATATTGTATACGACTAAGTGACTAAAATAATTACGTTTATAATTTGTAAAATGGTCACGGTATGTCTAAAATTTTGTCTAATAGCGGCATTAAGTGGACAACAACCTTTCGCGTACCCTCTGCAAAGTAAACTTCACACCTAACTAATTGAGTGAAAACATCCTTAACACATTAAACAGAGAATCATGAGTGCTAACACGTTCGGGACCGACTTAAATCCTCATTGTTCTAATATTACACGAACCACGTTTTCGCAGCTTGTCTACAAACGCAAATTTCTGCTCTCAAATCCACAGACACTGTACACATACATACATGTGTGTAGACCTGTTAAAAACTCGCATAGGTGTTAACTACACGAGTATATCGTTTAAAACGACATTAACACCGAAACGGGGTTTAACTTTTTAAGGTATATTTTTTAATTAACAACGTGGCTTAATTTGGGGATGATAGGCCTATTTTTAAAATGTGTTAATGATATTTTTATCAGGATCTGCTGTAAAATGTAAATATTAATTTACGATCTTTTGATTATACAAGACATTACCAAATTGTGGGTAGCGAAACTTTATAAAAATAGGATTATTATATTTTGATATTTAAAATAGAGGTTTTTAAAGGTTTATAAATATAGATTACAAAGCAACGGTCGCAAAAAATATTAAATAATTATTTTAACTGCAGATTTTACATAGCTTTAAATAGATAATTTATAAAATGTTTTTTTTTACTAAGTGAATGATATGTTAAAATAATAAAATATTCTAAATTGCATATATTACTAAATTTTATTTTATTGATTTATTAAATAAAGAAAACTTTTAGATATGCAGGATAAGCCAAAAGATACTTTTTTATTGGAAAAATTAATAATTTTTAAATAATTATTAGATGATATTCTAAATTTTATGGAATCAATATTTTTATAAAAAAATATAAAAATAATATCTTGTGTATGATCCTCGTTTTTATTTAGTATAGTACATACAAAATTATGGTTCTAAAGTTGTAATTCATTGAAAATTTGTTTCATCAGTTGCAGGACTTACTGGCTTATTGCCACCATATTTCAGAAGTACAAATATTGATGTCCTTGGTTTTTTATCAATGCTATATTTATATTTCTTTTATAAACCGTTGTTCCTGGAAACGATCGAAATTGACCAGTCGACTGTGAAGCTATTAGTGGTCGCCAGCGTTTTAGTAATAGCTTATGATATACATCTTAACAAAAACATTTTTACACAAAATACTAGCCAAAATCATAAAAAATAATATAAAGACTAGGGATGGAACTGTCTCATAAACTTGAAAACTAGAATAGTATTTAATAATTATATTTGTATTAATCAATATTATATATGTATATCTGGCAATTCTTCCAATGATAGAATACCATAATTTGATTAGCAAGTCGCCTACAGGTTGTTAAAGTCTGGCTATTTATGGTATAAATAGTTCTTTTGAGTTTTTAGGCTGAAGGTGCATGACTTTGCAGTTAAAATATATGCCGGAAAAAACTGGTAACAGTTTAGCAGAGATTATATTCCATGATCTCGTGTGGATGATGGCCTCTCTTGGTTTTCTTCTGCTGTCTGAGCTCGTCTAGAATCGTTTGATCATCTCCGATGTAACCAATTGTTGTCACAATATCTTCTGGACGATCCGCTGATGTTTCTCAATCTATTTGTCAATGCTCTTGACTTGCTTATAAGGGTCTCTCTTGACTTGCTTCAGATACCATCTGCTGTTTGAGCTCGTCTCTAATTGTCTCTCGTCTCGAATATTTTATCGTCTGCCTATGTCAAAAAGTGTCACATCTTTTATATTCCTGATTCAAGACAGCTCTGGCGAATCACAGATTCACAGATGCGAATATTGGTGGACCAATTGCATCGCTTGAATATCAAAATATCAAAATATTTCTACGCCTTAAAGTGAAATTATCGAAGATCGTTAATGCAAGATAAATGACAATAGCGGTTTTTACGCAGGTTAGACGCATTGTCTATCGCGCAATATTTATGCACATACTGGTATTTTTTATGGTAGGTTGTGAAATCTTAAATTATTACGCAATTTTTGTATTGAGTATCTTGTTGGTTATTTCTTTTTAATAATATTTGAAATGTTGATTTAAATGACCTTAGAGTTAACAATGCAATGGTTGTATCCCCCACAATACTTATGCCACTTATTATATTATAATATGACCTGGATGACCTTTTCAAGGGGAATATTTCAAATATTTTATGTTTCAAGGTAAAGAGCAGGCATGCGTGAGCATCGCTTTATCTCATTTTTTTTAATTATTAAAATCATTTTAGTATTATTTTTATGTGCAAATCCAGAATTTTACTTTTTCATTGCTAATTTGCTAGGTGATGAGATTGCATGAATTATTTAATTATTTATTTTTATGAAATATGCATAACATAATTCAGTGCAAATTACCGATTAGTGAGGGTGTCAAAAGAAAAATGCTTAATTTATTATACTTTTTAATCAGGGGCGTCATTTCAGATTTTTTAAATCTGCGATTGAATTAATCAAAATTAGTGAAATATTTAAATTATACATAATTTTATTAGGTTTATTGTATATACATACAATAGCTTTGAAACAAATTTGATATACATAAAGATCAGATCCTTATCGGCGTTTGCATATAAATTAAACAACTAGAAATAAATTACCAGCGATCAATTTTTGTACTAATTCAAATAAAATCTGTGCATCTTGAAACAACAAATACAAAAACGTAACACCAACTTCACAAAAATTTGCGACGCACACCTGTTTTGGAGATACGCGTTAAACGATAATAAAATGTGAGCCTTCTCAAAATTTTGTTTCGTGCAATGAACGAATTCTGCGAATTTCGGTCATAGCATTATCATTAATTTTTCGAATGCGTATCTCGTATTTCGAAACAAAATAAAGGCGCATAAAGACCATAGACTACTTGTGTTGCGCGTATACATAATTGTTTCTTTTAAATTTTTTTAATTGTAATAAATAAATAAACAGAACGACTTATATTCGTTAAAATAAATTATATATGTTTTAAATATACTTGGCAAAGTATCCCTCGATAAATTAAATACAGCAGAAGATCGACCTTTTTATGTGTTTAGAATATTAACTCTATATTTTATTTTTATGTTATATGGGCTCGATATCACTGCTGTATTTTGAGGTAAGCCTAAGTTGTCACTCTGACATTTCTCATCAAACCAATATTGCCTTTTCTTTGGTGTTGTATTACCAATAGTTTTTGTATCACAGATGAATACTATAGTGCATAGTTACTATTGGAACTAAGTTGTGATCTGTAGAATGAAGATGATAGCTTTCTGGCATTCGAAACTATTGTTTTTAAATTTGCTATGACTGGCGGGTGATCAGAATCAACGTTTACGCCTCCATAACTTCTCACATCGATGAATGATATGTAACTATTATTTAAATAGTAAAGCAATGCGACAAAACTAGTATCTCATAAAAGTAGAGAAGTCTCTTAATCTACTATCACCGCTTTTAAATTGTTAAAAGGGATAACTCCAACGCTTCCAAAATTTATTCTACATCTTTATCATCAATTCGTTACTTCTAGCAACTTGTGTGTATATACGAGCGCCATTATGATAATGGCCGCCGGCGAAAAGTTTTATCGGCAATTCGACTTAATTGTACAAACCGCGGTCCGCCACTGCCTGTAAAGAGCGGGGAGGGGTGGTGAGCTTTTTTAATCATGGAAAAGTGAAATTTCCCATCATCGGACTGTTCCAGGTCATGGCGACAGGGGGCGAGACCGCGGCTTATCTCCGCCGTGGTTAATGACCCGTAAGAGATTCGCAAAAATTTCATTATGCGAATATTATACATTCCGCTCGGTTTACGGCGGCTAGCTCTTCTATCTTCCGCGTCGATCTAATATTACGCGTTTTAATCAAGTGCAAAGTAACTAAATAGTTGCCACTTTTGGACCTCGGAGCGCGCGTGCTTGACGCGCCCTAGCTCAACTTTACAACGAATATACCCTTTTTGCAGAAATGTTTGCGTGTTTTGTGTTTGTGTATACAAATACATCAGCACTGTACTTCAAAGTGGAAAGTGGCTAAAAAGTTTAACGCTGGTGGTGCATGCGGAAGGTTGGCCACCGCTGCGCCAAGTATTTAAAGCTATCTCAATTTGTTTTGCGCTGTACTTAAGCATAGTAACGCACCAAGGTATAATAGAATTAAGCTAAATATTTTTTTTACTGAATAGTGAGAGATTGTGATAAATATAACTTAAACAATTAAATGATAGATTACATTTTAAACTAGCTATATAATTTCATAAAAATATAGCAAAAACATCAAAAATTACAGTTAAGGGGTACCTGAATAAATGCGTCAAACACGCATACACAGATCTGACGAGAGGAGGGGCGAGAGGGGACAAATTCCCGGGGCCCGACTCTGAAAAATCATGGCAAGAATATTTTTATAAAAAAATAAAAATCGACCTCAAATAATGAATCTGACTCAAACTGCAGTTGTTTGAAATAAGTTCCTTCAGCCTTTTTTATACATACAATAAATAAAAATAGCGTAACATTGCCTTCAAAAGCTCCCACTTTCAAAATAAACATTATTATTCAAAGGCACAAATTGTAATTTTTTGACGCGGCTCCGTTTGTGTTAAAATTTGTTTGCAAATTATTTTTGACTTTATTACTTTTTGAACGCCTAAAAATAATTAAGAACCAACGTAAATCCCTAATTTTTTTTAAATATATCATTTCAGTAAAATTATATCGGAATACATTTTCACCAGTAGATATATATTTTTACCAGCGAAAATATAAATTATCTGGCAGGTGCTAGTAAAACTATATGATTTCAACTTTTCTATGTGAAATAATATATACAATATATATATATATTTACGTGCCTATCATTATTTATTTACAACCGATGTATAAATGTCTCAGTGAATGTATATTTTTTGGTAAAGTTACATTTTCACTAGTAAAGTCCAAATACATTTTCACCAGTAGATATATATTTCTACTAACGAAAATATAATTTAACTGACGCTAATTTGCTGCTTTAAAATGTCTATGAAACTTAATTTGACAGTTGCGAAACGTTCGTTTGATGTTCAAACCCAAACCTAGCCTAATGAAAATTATAAAACTAATTATAGTTTTACTTTCATTACGTCAAGTCAAAAACACAAACTTAGCCAACTCATCCTTCAGGGTGAAATAAGCTAAATAAATAGTACAGATAGATATCGCATCTTATATATTGCTCCATTTCGATATTACAATGTTATAAAAATATGATAGCTATCCTTACAGATATTTTTTTAAATATATTACGATAGACTTATAATTTAGGAGGGATTTAAGTATATTAAAACCAAATTTTGATCAATAGTTGAGCGCAAAAACAATTATCACTTCTCAGAAAGCAAAAATTCACGTCATAAACAATAAAATCGTGATGGCGCCGTAGCATTGGGAACGCTCGGTACGAACGTTCCCACTGCAATGTATAATTTACCTTTGAACTTTGCCAAAAACTACTTTGATAAGGTATAATGCTTGTATTTATTTTAATAGTCTAACAATTTAAATAGTTAGGTACAAAATTATTTTATATATTTTCAGATTAGTATTCAAGGATTTAAGTGTATGATTTCACATACACAAACATTTTGAACGTCTTTATTTCTTAAATTAAATTTCTACATTTTTTCCAGTTTTAAAATTAAAACTTAAATTATTGTATCTAAAAACATAGCTTGTTTTTTTGTATCATATAAGATTTTATAGTCTGTTGCGTTTTTTAATCATTTTTATTTGTGAGAGCACAATTATTTTTTTATAATAATATCAGTTTATATATAAACCGCTTATAAAATGGAAGTTATTTTATATTTAAAAAATAGTACATATAGTATATAACAAGTTAATAATTATATTGAGTTTTGAAGAATAATATTACATTTATATGTATATTTATAAATGTATATGTGCTGTTAGGTTATATCCAACTTAATGTAGTCTTTAAACTTAAAAATACTACAATAATAATATACCAGTGGTATAAGTCGGTTTCTAGGAACTGAAAAACGTTATTAACCGTAGTGTTTTTGTAATTATATTGTGTCTGAAAGATCGAAACTAGTGATAATTATATAATTATAAATTCAATTATGTATCATAAATTATATTTCTTTGATATTTCTAATTTAATATATAAATAATTATAATAATGGGTCGTGCTTAGTGATATCTAATTATAATAATAGTTCATAAGAAACTTGGATTTCAGACTTATGTCTCACTACTTACTTAGTAGCTATTGATTATGTTTATTTCATTTGTTACGAATTAGTAACTCGAAATAATAAATCTCCAGATAGCACTTTGTGACACAATGTGACTAGACTAAATCTCACGATTGACGTGGAAATGGTACTTTTCTCCGGGCTTTGATAATGTCAACCCAATGATTTTGCGTGAGTTCTACTGGTAAGAAGCGCAGTACTAAAACATTGTGTATTTTTCAGTAAAAATTAAAGTGGGAAGTCAAGTAATTAATGAAAAATAATTTATCTACGCCGACGTTCCAGTTTATGTGTCGAATGAAATGGAAAAAAAACAACTTGGTGATTTGTGTGATATTTTAATACTGCAGGTATACTGCGTCTAAAAATATATGTATAAAACCAGCAACGATGGTTTTGCTTTTAGCTCAGTGAAACAGCCAGTTATTTAATACGTATTTTATTAATTGAGCCATGCAAGCCTTTGGTAAATCCTATCTAAATAACGTCAATTGCGCCGTAAATAAAATTTTAGCGCCATATCACTAATTCATTGTAGTTAATGCTCCACTCAAATTCTGTTGCTTTAATTCACTTTACGCATATTGCATAATTAACTAAAACTCAAAACAATATCTAAACAAAACTTTAAATCAACATGAAATTCTACATGTTTTGTATTATTAAATTAATTTTAGAAAACACAATATAAATTAAAATCAGCAAGTAAAAATTGTCTCATATACATATATGTATATTATCTTGTATGTATTCACAGGAGAGCGAAATCTGAAAATAGCAATCAAACGTTATTTTTATGCGAATGCTTTAATATTCTGTGCCCAAAACAAGCGCATAAAATCTTGACCAGCCACTTCCCAGACCCAATACCTTATGCATGTCGAATCCGAACCGAACCGTTATTTTTTCGGTTCACTGTTTCAAGTCTCCACTATAAACGTCGAACGCAATTTTATTTTTCACTCAAAGCCCGTCGCGAATAAAGTGGCCGCTTCCATACTTTTCGCAGGTCTGAGAAGGAAGTCTTTTCGGAGAAACATTTTGTTGGATTTATCTCCGAGAGATACACACGGCGACGCGGGTAGCAATAAACAAGTTGTGTGTGTGTGGAAAACTCCTTGTGTTTACTGTCACCGAAAAGAATTTTCCGAGACGCCTTTTCACCTACAGAGTGTTCGCGACGTTTGTCTACTATCAACATCTATAATTATAAAGCTAAAGTTCAAAAGTTCAGCTTTGAAATCAATAAAATATGTATTTTATATCTTTACTGGCAATTACACAGATCTTAGTAGTATTTTTATTCAATATGGTCTCGTATATTTATATTTTTAAGAATCAGTTTTTATACAAATTATATTACGATCTAGATTAACTTAAATTACTTAGCTCTAAATCAATTAAATATGATATATTGTATCATAGTCTAATTTAATTAAGTATAAAAATGTATTTTAAAAAATATCAATACATCTCAATTATGCATGAAATCCTTCAAATATAAGTTAACTTATGTTTGTGGCAACAATCTTGTTGTAAAGGACGGGAAGTACTCAATGATGTGGTATTTTTGGAAACTTAAATCTATTCAAACTAATGATTTACATTTCCGAAAATATTATTTGTAACAAGATAACAATACTGCTAAAATTTTATTAAAATAATATTAAATAATTGCATTTTAATCGCTGACTCTTTAATTACATACCAGTGTCTTGAGGTTATTGATTGAAGCACTGTTTTAATGTTATATAATATGTAATTGTAGCACAGTGTTTCGTCAAAGTTGATCATATCCAAATTTGGTACATAATAGAGATAAACTTACATAATTACAAAGCTGTCAGTGTAAATCGCAGGAATCTAGAGTGTCAAATTGTGTCAACAAGGCTTAGCGATACAGTACAAATAGACATATCATTATACATGTACATTTGTATATAAATGTGTACATAGCAATACTTATTAATAATAAACTACCGGTCATATGCAATTTGCCGTATTACATTTAAAATAATTTATCATAAAATACATATTTCAATCACAATGTATATTGGTTTGTTTTATTATGCTTTTCCTTGTTAATTCACTAGAATTGATTTACTGTATACATAGCAAAGATCAAGTGTTGATAGAATTAATTTAATCACGTTTATATTTATATTTATACATAATGCAGACATATTTAATAAATAAATAATACTTTTTTATGAAGAAGTTAATTTTAATAGTAGATAATATTTTTTTTATTGGATTTAATTTCCTGACAGACTGATTATCCAAAATTACGATGCAGTTTTTTAACCTAACTTAATCATTGTTGCAATAAAAAAAATATCACCTGACAAGTGTTTACCATTCTCATTATAAGATAAAAAAATAATATAATCTTTCACTTTTCAATTATTATTAATAGTTATATTACAAATTTTCTTGTATTTTATTTATTTAATGAACAAGCGTATTATCATATTTTACTTTCAATAGTATAAGATACTTATTAAATTAAATGGAATATCTGTTTATGAATAGTTTTATGTATCCTATTATAATTTAATGAGATACGTGTAATTTATTATTTTCTCTCAATGTAGGTATAATATTTTGTTGTATCAAAAACGTACCCAAATAAATATACTATTCAAATAATTTTTAAAACCTATGAGTTAAAAAAATACAAAAAAAAATATATTTGCATATTTATATTTAATTATAATATTTTTGATACATATTAAGTTTTTGACTCTACAATAATGTTAAAAAAAATTAAATTAGAAATCAATAAATTGTTATGTACTAAATAGTATGGAAGCTCAAAACATCTGAATTGACAACTTGGCTAGATCAAATCGAACGATTGAAGTGGAAAGACTTAAATATAATAAATAATTTATTGTGGACTATCCTCTATTGGCTAAAATGTCATATGAGATACAAATGAAAATTAAAAAATAATTTTGTATTTATAATTACTCCTTAATATTTTATTTTATCAATTACTTATTTAATACAATTTATACCATACAACATATCTTTATTACAAAAAATCATAAATTAACTATACATCTATTAGTTTTTTATTTAAATTAAATTAAAACAGTCGTAACCTAACAGGAAACCCCAATGCGTCACGATGGTCGAAAGCAATAATTGTAAAATTTCAATACACAAAAAAATATATAAACATAATTAAAATAATGATTTCATAATAAACAATATTTTCGTTCCAAGTGATATAATATTTGGATTAAGGATTGTTTATATCTGTTAATTCATCGAAATTAAACTTGACAATTCAATTTGTTTATTTATCAATAATTAATATTTATTTATACATATTTATTTATAAGTTTTTACTAGTTTGAGATACCTTATAATTTTGTATTTTAATAAAACCATACACTGATGGTAGATTATAAATTAAGTTTATCATTTATTCAGTGTCATAAGTAGATTTTTGCTGCAGTATTTTAACCCAATAATATACATTTTCTTCTTCAAAAGTGCATAATTATGAAGAGCATAAAATTTGTTTAATATGAATTTAATATATTATATAAATAACCAGAAACCAATTTATATAATTAATCAACTAAAAAAATCATAACTGTCCTCATCTCAGAACTTTTTATTTTTCATTTTAATATTTGAATTACATCTAGCGTAAGCCGTACAAATGCAACTTTTCTGTAGCGTTTCTAAAATATGTAAATCTGTCCAACGGAATTAATAACGGCATTATATTGCAAATAAATAATTTATTTAATACACTACCCGGAATACACTGTGCGCGCATATGGTAGTAATCCGCTTTGCATTGGGTAAAAGCGAAAAAACAAAACACAATAGAATACGCGCTCAACATTTATTTATTAGTACTTGCTTACGTTCATAAAATTCATATTACGATCTCTGTCGCGTTTTCGTTTTTTTCCAATACGCGTATATTACGTAATTACGTTAATTCCTTTTTACGTTATTCTCTCTCACCTGTGGAGCGTTAATAATGGACACGAACACCGTAATCGATAAAACGTCGAACCGAATACGAACCGAGATGCAAAAGTCTAATTAAAACTTATGCTTTATAACGAACTGATGACCTACGCCAGACATCTTTGTACTCAGCTAAAAGATGGTTTTTCTTTGTCTCGTGGCGAATTAATCAGATAACGTTGGTTGGAATATCATAAGTTGATTGAACAAAAACTATCTTAATATTGAATATATCAAAACTTATTTCTTCTCAACGAATTTTGTCAATAAGTTTCTTATTGTTTTACCCCCCAATATGCAAGTTATATGGAATGTGATCTTATAATAAAAATATAATAACTGATAAAATAAAATATATTAAATGAGAATTTTCATTTCTTGATTTTCTCGATAAATATATTATTGATGAGCAGAAAATTGGATGATCGATAAATATAACAAACGTATTCAAACTAAATAATAATTTGTTATAATGGAAGCGAATATTCGAAAGACCAGAACGGATCGATCTATGTACTTTGATTAAAGAGCGTCGAATTATAGAGGAATTTTGGGCTTCCGTATTTATACCCGAACCGTAAAGAAAATTGTTAATAACAGCTGTTGCTACTTTTTATTTTTCATATTTTAAGCAAGAGGAAAACAAAAAAAAAACTCTGGAATATTTAAAAAACGAGATTTAAGTTCACCGACAGAGAAATTTTAGGGCGTAACTATGTGTAAAGCTCATATATATTTTTGTAATCTCCCGATTTTTACGCAAAGCGGTTTCTTATTATCTGATTATTAAAGTAAATTTTTAATTAACAAAGCAAAGATAAGGGCAATTAGAGTATTTGATAAAATCTTAAACAATTTTTTGCCATTCAAATACTTTCGATATTTCGCATATTGCTCCATAGTTTATCTGCACTTCAATATTACACATGTTTTAAAAGTATGAAAGCTATCCTAATCGATATTACTACGGACTTTTGATATAAGAGTATTCCCACTCTGACGGCAACGGCACGATTTTATTGCTTTTGACGTAGATTTTTGACTTCTGAGAAGGGATAATTGTTTTTGGCATCCTCCTATTGGGAAATATTCGGTTTAGATATGCTTCGTTCGATTCTCACATATTGTAAGTCGTAATTTTGTTATAAAAAGTCTTAATATGAACGCTAGATAACCGAGCGTTTCCACTGCACGATTTTATTACTTTTGACGTTGATTCTAAACAAGGACCCCTTTGATTTTCGACAAAAAATGCATGTCATTTAATAAAATACTTGATGAAATGGAAATATCAAAAAAAAAATGACTACACGTCATTTTAAATAAGTCCCTGTTAAATCGTGCCTATAATTATTTATTTAAAAAATTATATTACAACGGTAAAAAAAACATTGGGGCCCAGATTCATTATTTTCCCAGGGTCCGTGTGTCCAGGGTGTTTTATTCGAATATGTTATGTTTATTTTAAATATCAGATAAAAAATGCACTTTTGTACAATCATGATTTTACGAAATAGTGAGGCTTTTAACTTATCTACATTCAAACACAATGCCACATAATTGAATCGTAACGGTATTTAGGTAACCCGTTAAAGGGTAGATCTGCGACTATAAATTATACCCCGACACGGTTAATAGAGTAACAGCTCCCGCGGGTGCCAAGTCGTTTATGAATATGGATCGAATTCGGTAGTAATTGAACGAAAATTTTTGGGAAAATTCCCTGCGAGGCAAGATACGGATTAATCGCGCGTATCAAGGGGCATATATTATTATACACGGCCGCTAATGAAATATAGTACCGGCGAAAAGTTACAAGCGCGGGATAACTTTAATTTATTACCGACCGTGTCCTTATATAGGGTTTGGTATGTCGATCATTGGGGAGAGCGATGAGGGATAAGCTTAGGAACAAGGGTCTATCTCAAGATGTTTTAGGAATTTTCGGTAATAAAAATATCTATAATATTTTATTAGTCATATTATTATTTTTTATGTATATGTAGTTACCTTATAACTTTAAAATATATAACAGTATAATCGAAACAAATCAGTAATGTACCATGAAAAATTATGTATCTAAGAAACATTTTTTTATACTTTTTATCAAAAGTTTTTTAGGCGCACTATGTGGTTATACAATACACAGTGTCATTCAGCTCCTCTATTAATGCTAATGTAATATATACTTCTTTCAAAAACACGAAAATCAATAATCCATATCTATGCGATAAACCATATTGTTATCCACTTCATAATCAAAATTAAGTGGTCCATAACAAGTCATGAAATGATATATTTTTGTTCATAAAGCCACCAAGCAAGAGAGCTTTATTTTAGGCAAAAGAGAGCTTATTATCAAAGCTTAATTCTGCCAGCGTAAAAAGAGCTTTAATTTAATATTTTAAATAATTTAATCTGGGATGTTGGGTTGCCCTATGTCTTTCTGCAAAACTATATTTTACTTAAAATAAACTTAATAATATTTTATATGCTTCAGTGTTTATTACTCCTGCTATATAAATACATACATACATACAGAATAAATTGATATCATAAATATACCCGTATGGTAATATTCTAAATATACTAAATTTAGCACATTAATACGCTTCATGTTTGTCGAGTAAACTCATGTTGAAATATATACAAACATTTGGTAGGCATATACAATGCATAAATACAAAGAAAAAAACCTCCAACAACAACATGGAATACATAGCAACTCTAATTAACTATATAAATGTAATGTAGAGTAAAATAAAAATATAATCTGATCCGTGAAAAAGTAAAGGAATCCACAAAAGTGTCGGCTTAATTATCACAACAGGAGATGGTTGTAATGTCGCCAAATTAACGCTAACAGGGAAGTCGTGTAAGTGACACCTCCGGGGACATTTTGTCGGTCACTTGTATTGGATGTCAGATAACAGGGTATCTGACTATTAAACGCATGACTTACGAATTTGAAAATTAATCGTAAAATACATATGTATATGTATTTATTTAGCTTTTAACCATTATTGGAATCGACAATTTTTTGCCAATTATTTATTGTAGTGGTGCAATATTACGGAATTCCAGATAAATAAACATGTACTCTGTTAGGAAGATGTCTGGTCTGACAAGAGAATATAAAAGTGTACTGATTTTAATATATAAGTTATAAAACAACTTAATATTTGATAAATAATATTTTGATAAATATACTTTGGAATAAGACCAACTAGAAAATAGTTACGGTCGGGAAAAGTAAGAAGGAAAAACAATATAAAAGGAATTGTGTAGACGAGTATTGTACCTTATAATAAAATGCTTAATAAAATAAAAAGTTACTTTAAAAGTAATTTTAAAGGAAAACTTAGAAATACGTTGTTTTAATTATATATAATATGAAGGTATATTAAAATATACCATTAATTGAATTAAAAAGGATGTATTACTATAGTTTTTTTTTTATTTAAAATTTTCAACAATACGTATTCAATAAAATATTAATTAATTTATTGTGTTTATGTTTTATAAAAAAAAGTTTTTCTATTATAATATTTATGACTTACAAAACACATTTATAAGCACATAACGGATGGGAGGTAATGTGTTGAAAACATTAGATAGTATATTGTTACGTATATGAGTTGTATGTCAGAATAGTGTATTTATTCGCTTTTCAGAAGGGTGTTAGAGTAGCTGCCATGAGCAAAAATGAAAAATGTTAAACAGCGACCTAATGGGGTTTACGGCGAGTACCTGTTTGAACATTTTAATTTACATCTCCCGTAGGAGTGCACGGGAGCACTCTGACACTAATGCGGGCCCTGAACCCCGAATTATTTCGGCAAATGAAATGAACAACTTAAATAAATGATGAGCGCTGCCATAAAAATGGAAATGCGACGAATTCGTTATGGAGATATATCAAAATAGAATAGATGCATTTATACATTCAAATCAGATTTAATCTGTGGATGCTTAAAGATATTGGATCTTAGATTGATCTTCCTAAATTAACATATACACATTGTTTGTATTATTTTATACACATTATGTTTGAACTGTAAAGCAAAAACAATAGCTTAAAGCTTAATGTGCAACAAGTTGTGCTAAAAAAATACCCTGATCGCTATTATTTTGGCAGAAAACATACTAAAACTATACACAAAAGCCCTATTGTAATTTCAGAAACTACAATTAAATAATTGAATAGTTTTAAAATACTTATTAAGAGCCAAAAACTAAGGCTTAATTAATAATCTAGTATTATAAACTAATAATATAGTTATTGTAGAATAATAACCCAGAGGCCGCAGGTTCTAGCCACGGCAGCAGACTCGAATTTGTATATAAAAAAAATGCGCCATTATTTAAAAGTCGCTTCAGATGTAAAATGATATATATTGGTTATAAATTATATTACAAATAATAATTTATAATTTAATATACAGATGTCACCGATTCTCAGATTTTCAGTCTGGTGGTTAATACTCACTTATTGGTATACATTACGTCTGATTAACTTACCCATTTGATACAGATTTACCCCGTTGTAACACATTGAGCTTACAACTGTCATGTTACAACAAAAAAATAAAAAATAAAATTATTATTGAAAAAACAGAAAAAATACATAACAGTGGTATAAATGAACAGATTTATTAAAAAAAGTAAATATTATTTATTCATATTATGTATTTAAAAAGAGATTAATTGGAATAATTATTTTTTAAATAAATCTTTTTTTATTTGACAAGCATAAGCCCAATACGTTACAACGGGGTAAATCTGTACCAAACGAGTAAGTCAATCAAATATAATGAATACCTAAAATTAAGTATTAAAAACCACCAGACTGAAGGTCTGAGAATCAGTGACATCTATGTTAATAATTATAAATTATTATGTGTAGTATAATTTATAACCAATAGATGTCACTGCAGCTGGGGCCGATTTTTTTATAAATAAAAATTCGAGTGTCGCTGCCGGGGCTTGAACCCGCAACCTCAGAGTTACTAATATGATACGTTACGGACGACGCTATTTCGTCCTTCCTTGAACTTGAATAATTTTTATTTCAAAATATCCATTAAAGGAATTTTGAAATAAAATTTTGCCTAATTTTATTAATGCAGTCAGTAACTTTTTCATTGAGAGACAATAAACCGCAATTAAAATATGAAATATTTTACAAAGCCATTTACTACAGCATAATATTTAGCAACACCTACTATCGTTTGTTGAAAAATAAAGTGTTTAATTCATTTAAAAATATAATTTATAAATTATTAACCTTTTAATATGACTCGCAATTTATTAAAACAACTGAGTTCATTTATACAGGATCTTAACAAAAACGTTTTATTAAAAATGATTATAATGACAACAATAATATTGTTGTATTTTATAAAAATCGGACAATAAAACAGTAATATGTTACATACATACATATGATAACTTTATACAAATAAATAGATTCTGACAATTAATCAAAATTATAAACCAGTGGCGTTAAAATACAATAAAGCAATGTCCATTAAACCAAATGCAGCTCTATGATTAATTATTTGTATTTTTTATGGTAAAAATAACCTTTTTGTAACATGTCTGCATTAAAATTAGCTAGCTTTATGTTCCACAATAGTATTTTTAAATAGTCATTTACTCTACATTAAAACATATATATATATAGTAAAAAAACATACAAATACAATAGTCCTGTATCTATTTTAAATTTCCGATACATCCGAATTATTTTATTTTAAATTAATATTTTTTGCGACCATTGCAAACGTTCAGCTATAATTGCTCACAATTAGTTTTAAATTCACTCTCCCATTTCTAACCGCTCTAAAACAACTAACCGCACTCTGCCTGTAGTCTGGAGTATTTTTCAGCGTAAATATTTAAATAACCGCATTGCAGTGCAACCTCCACAAACTTGTCTCGATTTAAATTGAAACAAATCGAAAAATTTGCAAAAAAACTTCAGATTTATAGTGTTCCATCAAACATTTTTTTTTGTAATTTTTCGAGAGTCGGGTACAGCGGCGCCTCGTGTTGCTCGCGGTACACTAACGAAGCTGCCGTAATAAATTATTAAAGTTAGTAATTGCGGTTGTACATTTTCATTAATAATCCGAACCGATCGGAATAAACAAGCCGGGAATGTCGGTTTCCGCTGAAAACTTTTGGGTACGACATAAACCCCCGAGTGATATATGCGTGTGTGTTCGTACGTACACATGCATTGTATTACGATCGTATGTATAGGTAAGATGCATCATATGGCAAAGTGTCTTATTATATATTAGTATAAGAGCCTAGACGGTTATGGTTAATATTATTAATAATAATAATGAGAATAAATCATTTAAAATATCAATAGTACTATCCAAGAATCAGTGAAGTATGTTTTATTATTTTTAACTACTTTTACCAGCACGGTAAATAATACAATACCCAAATGACCAAATCTTTTATTAATTAGTTTTATCTAGCAAGATATTTTCTTTTAAAAATTTTAACTCGATTAAAAGTACCTACATTTATTCAACGGCGACTTTTTAAAATCCGATTAAATAAAAAACAAACAGTCTTGATTTCTGATCTGAGACCGAAACAAATTTCTACAGAGATTTTATGAGAGAGGTTAAATGAATTTAGAATCACACTGAAGATTTTTCCCCCCAAAGGTTATCATTATGAAATTAACTTCTTATTTCTTTCAACAATTTATAGTGCTTCTCACAATAAGGTGTTTTTTACTTTAATATTAATTAATTTCCACCCCCATCCATCTGGGGCCCATTTAAGGAATTTGATACGTAGAACGTACTTATTTTTTGGCCACCCTAGTGTTTTAATTTATATGTCTGAAAGATTAAAATTAGTGTTTATGTTTAATTATAGTTTCGATCAACAAAGATTAATTGATGCTAGTTTTGTAGTGTATTGCGATAAACAATTAAAATTAAATCGAGCTAGCATAGTGACATATATTGACTGAAAGCTGTAATCATAGTTTATAATTAATAACATAGATGTCTCTGATTTTAGTAGTTGCTAATTGAGCTAACTCCGCTGTAACACATTTGGGCTAACGTCTGTCATGTTATATTCTAAAAATAAATAATATAGCTAATTGTCACCAAAAGATACGTATTATTTTTATTAATAGCTACTTATTATTTTCATTATTAGTCATTAATATTATTTTTTAAATAGCAGGTAAATTTAATTCCAAAACAGAATAAACTATTATTATTTGCAAAATGTACCCAAATAGCAAGTTCCCAATTTACCGTGTTATTGGGGGGTCTACTATATATGACTAAAAAATGTTTTTATTTTTTAATTTTTTTTAATTTTTTCTTTACGAACCTACTATTTATTTATTGTTTTAAACAGCCGCCGTTTTTAAATAAGATCAAGATTAATTTAAAAATGCAGTGATGCAATACAATTAATTCATGTTTCAATTACGTGGATCATTTTCTGGTTGTTGAATAATTCTACAGATCTGTAAGTCTCTTGCACATGTTATCAAGTTTTGAAAAAAATAATTACTCCTTAATCACAAATTAGATTTTCTTTGTGAATCGGATCTAAATGGGTTTTGCACTAAAATATGAGTAAATAAATAGATAAAAGCACAAACAAAAATCCTATAAAATAAGCAAATATTTTTATCCATTTTTGACCTATTGTTTAAGTAAAATATTTAAAAAACAATTTAATCATATTTAAAGGAATATACTATGTATACATTGGATTATTTGTACCGTGACTTGATTCAAGCTCGATTTAGAGCATGACCTAGCTGTTGACGATTCAATGTGATGGCCTAGCTGAAGCAAATCTGACGATCGAATTAGAAAGGCTACATGGAAGTTAATCGTCTGTACACTCTTCAAATCAGAATTAAAGTGAGAAGTAGCAACTAATTAATAATAGAGTTTTGGTTTATATATTTTTGAAGAAATTGGGAGCAACACCTTTCCAGTCTGGACTCTTATTATTAATTCAAGGTTGATTTGAGTGGCATATTTTGCGTTAAACAGGCAACGGTGACTTTTGTTATTTCGGTTTTTCAAATTATTTTAAAAGTATTATTTTTTCGTTATTTAATTTGTGCTGGGTCGCAAAAAATATTTTTAGCATCATATCGCTATTCTATTGTCATTTCGCATATTGTACAATACAATCGTTTAGATTTATGATGATTATAACGGAACGATTCGGGATGATTGCCACAATAATCAGTGGTATAAAATATGAGATATTATAAAAATGTTTTGTCTTGATTATTTCATTGCGGTTGTTTCCTCAGAGTACCATATATAAATGTCTTTTCGAGCAATTTTACTCCCTTTATTAAATAAATTGTTCGATCGTCGAAAATATACTATGACTTCGCAACACAGCGCAAAATAACAATTACGGTCGTTCGATAGTTTCATCCCCCGGCCGACAGATTAAGTTATACAACATAATAACAACGAATCGTCCCGCTTCCTCAGTTTTCCAATCTCCGGATCCCGTTTCGCTCGGCTGCGCTTCGGCGGCCGGCTCGCCGTCATTGTCGCGGCGTCGCGGCCGATATTGGCCGGCGATCGGAAGCGCGAGGCCGTGGGACTCGTTTGCGGTCCGAATTTCCGTTCATAAACTCCGAGTGGACGAGCCGAGCCGCAAAGTTGCGAAACATATTTCCGTTTCAGTTTTGGGCAGGACGCTTCCGGCGACGGCTTCCGGTCAGCCAACCCTCCCCCTCCCCCACAGACCCTCGCATCCGGAACCCTCTTCCGGTAGCCCGCCGTTCTTGTACCGAGCCTGAAACGGTTCCGTCACGTTCGACGTTGAGAGCTTTGAAACTTTAATAGTCGCTTTTGGCTCGGTTAAAGGTTAGCAGATTTTTAGAACTTATATTTAATATTCATAGTTCTTTAAAAGCAGTAACGAAAACGGGGTGCGAAACGGATTTTACACTACATTTATATGTTTGATAGCCAGCAACTTCGACGAATCGCGTGAGGATTTATTTTTACCAATTAGATCGAAGGAAATATCTACCTAGTGTTTTCATTTCTTGAAATTTTCCTTTTAACGAGAAATGAGAAATTTATACAAATTCTGTATTCGCAAAAATTATTGAGAAGTTTAGAGATATGAAAAAATACTCACTTATGTAATATACAAAGTGAATTTAAATCATTACAGTATATACAATATCTTTGTACTGATTTCATTTACAACAATTTCAGTGAAAATTTATGCATGTTAATTAAACTATGCTTTAGCTATTTCTCTGGCATGTTTATTTAACATATTTATTGCATGTTTAATTAACTTTTTCCATTACATGATATTTTCTTTCGTACTTTAAGATACAACATCTTATCGTATGATTTATAGCATTTATTTACTCTATTGCTACCATTGATAAACAAAAAAAAACATGAATGAGCTTAGATTAGAACTGTGACGAATTCCCTATGTGGTTATTTAGACGATTTGTGTAGCTCATATTGACAACGATCTGTAAATTTTTAAAAAGCTCAAACTTATTTATTTTTTTTAGAAAAAATGCAAGACAAACTTTATCAAAAGCCTTTTAAAAATCAGTATTGATGACATTTATGTGTTTGCCTATATTAAGATTTTTCTTTACATATCTGAATCTAAATACTTTGGGTGCTGCTAATAATATTAATATTGGCCTATAATTTTTCATCATAGATTTGTTCCTTTTTTATGTAAAGGAGTCACTTTCGTAATTTTTCATATATCATTAAATTTAAGGTTGCCAATCGAAAAGGCGACATTTTTCATCACTATGCTAGGTCATACGTCAATCAACAGGCGCTGCGAAAAATAAAAGAGTACAATTATGAAATTCTTCAGTATACCCCGTTTTCTGCAGATATTGCTACTTCAGATTTTCACCTGCAGAATAATTTAAATCGCAAGAATCTTAATTCCGTGAAAGCTATTAAAAAAACCATCTCGCGAACTTTTTTCAGGAAAACCAAGCTCTTTCTACAAAAATCGACAAACTTATAAAAAGTTGGGAAATAATTATAGAGAAGGGTGGTGACTGTATAATTAATTATCAAAACTATTTTCATCAAAATATAACTTATTAAATTTTATTTTTTAATACTAGAAATCTTCTAATTCATATTTATTACAATCAAAGTGCTTCAAAAGCCACCGCCTTACAAACAAGGGACAAAATCGTTTAAAGTTGATTTTACAACAAAGTAATGAATGACACGCGTGACACCAAATATCACTTTGTAGACACTCACAAAACATAGCATATCCATCAGTCATATTTGATGTGTTTGCCATTTGTCAATGAACGCTAGTGACCCAAGTTGAACTCAGGCTAAAAATACATAAGAACTCTCGCTACTAAAAAAGACCTTGAACTATGAAGAAAATAGAACACGCACATTAGGTATTTTTTACTTTTCTTGTAACTTTGTGAAAAATATGTCATAGAAAAAATCAAGCGTGTGTGAATTGCTTCAGTTGGTAAATTATTACTATAAGTAAAAGGTAAGAATTTTTAACCCTGACATTCCTCAGACGCTTAACTTATGTAAGTTTTGATTTTTCTTCTCCTCAAACAAACCGCAACAGCCCGAAGACAGTTTTGCAAGTTGTTGAACAACAACAGTCGCAAACAACTTGGGCATATCATAAAGCGGGGCACACACGATCGCCCTGGGAGCCCTCAGACCCTTCAACCCCCCACGGTAATAATTCGCCGAGGACCGTAAAAAGCCGGCGCAATAATTAACGCGCGACCGTATTGTACGTATAAAATTAAAGCCTAGACGGTTCACAATGATACTTGAGAATTGAGTATCCCTTCTGCTGATCCTTCAAAGAAATAATATTCAAACCACTAAAAATCGTAGCATAGTTCTAGTTATCTTGGTACCATTCTAAATTTAAACTTTTATATTGTTACAGGGACTTGGAAAAGGGACTCCAGTGTATCCAGTCGTACACTAGGCGGTGTATGAACGACACGCAGAGGGTGCACTTTAAAAGACTGTACAAGGGAACTGGCGAGGCTGTCAAGGACTTGTGCACTGAAGGTCCGTACCAGACGCAGTTCCTGTCGCACGCTCCATGTTTGAAGCAAATCAGGCCAGAGTATGAAAACTGTGCTGCCAATCACTTAAACACTATTGGAAATCTGTCCGCAAATGGGTCCACGGGTGGCCCAAGCACTGAAATGAAATTTTGCTGGTAAGACTATGTATAGTTTTTTATAATGAATCTCAAATTACTCTTGTACAGCAATTATTTTGTGACTAAAGAGCAATAACTCTCTTTCCATAAATATAGAACACTTATAATATACTACTTAAATATATTCTGAATGACCTTAAGAACAGCCCTTTTTATTTTTTATCATAATCATATTTAACCTGGAAACGAATATATTGATTTCATCGTCATATAAGTCACCTGATTATGATTATTTTTTAATTGTCTTTAGTTTTTATTATTTTATAAAAAATGTTTCTGGATATTTTTTAATATTATTTATGACATTCGTCGGTCGTAAAACACTTATTAAAACGTTTTTTCTCAAATATTTTAAAGAAGTTAAACAGTTTCATCAGTAAACTAAACTTGCATTTTTTAACACACATTGTAACGACTGTGATTTTACATTTATAAATGTAAACTAATTACGAATTCTAATTTATACATCTTTAAAATATTATATATATTAAAATTGATACATAAATATGTTTATTAAATTACTTCGTCTTGATTAAATTAAATACTATTCGTTGCTTTTTATAGAAAATTTTATAAAGATTATTATTATAAGGTTTCATATTTACGACGATCAAAGTAAAATTATAAATTCTTTACGAAACATCAATTTAAAATATTAAAAAAATGTTATTAATTAATTTAATATATAATTTCGTGATTGCTTACAAAAATGTACGTATTGTGTTACTTTAAATAAGTAAAAATTCCTGTTACGCGAAAGAAGGAAATATCTGCTTAATGAATAAAGCACATGAATATATAAAATCATATTACAGAAAAATTCAATCGTCGGTATAAAAAAATCGATAATAAAGTCATATAAGTTAATTTTTTCGTCTCTAATATTTGCAGAATTCACAAATACTATGTGTATGAATTTTAAGATAAAAGCTAACGATGAATTCAAACAGTCATTCAGAAATATTTTAACGCTAGTTTTAAATTTGGATATACAAAAGCAATGGCTATTTTCACTCTATATGAATTGATTTTTAAAATACCAGCATCGAAATTGTTGCCATTATTATATATTCTTTACAAATATTGCTTCATATTTGTTTATCTCTATCCATTTATGTTTATATTATGTAAGTTAGGTTAAAACACAATTATTATAACTTGTAATGAATTTTAAGTAATAAGTTTTAAAACAATATTTATTGTACATTTTTAAGGGTCGCCTTGAAATTATATATATATTATTTAAGGTACAAGAATCAATTCTAACAACATTAACTAAATTTTTATTTTCCACAGTTCATTCTCATCGTACATTAACTGTTCTGAAAACGCCGTCCGAAAACAATGTGGAGATGAATCCGCAATATTCACAAAAGAGTTCCTGTTTAAAGTTTCTGATGCAATAATCAAGGTATTATTTTAACTATTCAATATATTTTTATGATGATCGATATTACATAAGTGATAAGATGCTAGACTAATAATCCATAATCACGGGTTTATTTACACTGTGTTGATAAAAAATATAGCCAATAATATGATGTCTTTAATTTAGAAGCTATTTAAATATTTGCGTATAAGTTTTTAATCTAAAAAGAACGTAATTAAATTGATTAATAAAATTTGGAAAAAACAGTACTACGATTGATGAACAATAAGTCATTGAGAAAAGAAATAAAAATATTATAGTAGAAATTTTTATAAATAAATTAGTAATAATAAATATAATTTTACTAAATAAAAAATAGTAATTTAAATGAAACACAGGTTCTAAGCCAAATTGAAAATTATTTATGCTAAAAATAAATTACTTATTGTCTCAAAGATAAAAAAATACCTTACAAAAACAAAGAAAAGTAAGACAAGCTCTCCAAATAATGTGAGGGTATTCGAGAAGTAGACTTAAAAATTATATGTAAAAAGTATATGTTTTCGGATACTTGATATTATCAAGTATCCTAAAATTTAACTAATATATTATTAAGTATCCTTAAGGTAACTTAATATTTGCCTGTAATGAAAATCTAAATAAAAACGAATTTATATATGTTGAAGAGCTCGTTAACGATAATCGATTCCATGTTCATGAAATAAAACGTATATCGATTATGAAGAAAAAAGTTGAAAGAGTAATTACAAAAGTTCTTGACAAAGTTTAAAATAAAAAAATATAAACATATTTATATATCAGGACGTTTTAAATGACGAATGATTGTCATTAAATATCTCAAAATTAGTGAGAAAAAATTAATATTTATAAAATATTGACGCAATTTGGGTGCCAGTGTCGGGCCTTGATATGGAATGCGGAAAAGTCAAGATTTTTGTTCGGAAATTAAAAAGGTAAAGTAGCAACAGCTATTATTGATAATTTTCTCTACGATTCAAGAGCCCGAAATTCATTCTTAACTCGATGCTCTGTAATCAATCGAAGTTGATCGATCTGTTTATTATGACAAATTATCACCCTAGTTAATTTTTTTCTCTTCAACAATCATCCATCTGTCTGTTCACAAATAATATAATATACATTTTATACATTACATATGTCCATTTATCAAAAATTTTCGAGAATTCTCAAGGCAATCAAGAAATGAAAATGTGAATTTTTATGTTTTAAGAAACATTGAGAAATCAGAAACAGTCAGTGGAGTCCAAAATAGACCATAAATTAACGAAGAGGTTGTAAGAAACCCTTGAAAAAGAATTGTTGCCTCTTGAAATGTTAGAGTTTGTATTTATATGAAACTAGTCTAGTCCCTAAGTAAGATTCAAGCATTGAATACGTTTCCTAGTATGAAGACTAAACGAAGAGGTAAAGTCTTATTAGATCCATACGACTGTATTATCGAACACTGCCTTTCTGATGTATGTATGTATGTATGTACATGTCTCCCGGGTTAACTATTATAAACGAAACCATTGTATTTTTTTTCCGATGGTTACTAAAAATTCCAAATCATAATATAATCTCGTTATAACGCAATAAACTAAGTGTATGTTTACAACAGCAATAATATTTTTTATTTTTTATTGCAGTCGTATTGTAAAAAGTACTTCGAGGGTCACCAGTGCCAGAGTCGAATTTTCGACTACAACAGATCTTCCAGCCTGGCGCCGGCCCTGGCTACGCTGCTGTTCCCTGTAGTTTTGAGTTTAGCAGTGCTTCTAAACACGCCGACAAACTCGTCTAGGATAATCGCTAATTAAAAGTTTAGCGCAAATTCTACATTGCCACAATCGCTTGTGCTAACTAATCAAAATCAAATCATCGTATGTTAACGAAAATTATTTATACGATAAGATCGAAAAGTACCATTATTATTATTATTATTATTACACAATATAATATATAAATATCCAATCATTAAATAATTTCGTTGACTAATTGAATAATTTAATTTTAATATACGCAGGAGGCGCATCAAGAAAAAAGCGTCAAGCCATGTTATATTTTTTAACATAATATATAATAATATCAGTATTAAATAATAGTAAATTGAAAACATTAAAATAATACGAAAATTTATTGATGATGTATTTTTTTTATAACATATTTATTCATTAATTTTTTTTAATGCGATAGTGTTGTATATATTATATTAAACATTATAATATAAATGGTATATAATTATTGTCAGCGAATTAAATGTAAATAAATCACACAAAACTCCTCCCCCAATACGTTGGGTGTTAATTGATCTGTGATGCACATTCCTATAATTATTATTATTATATTCTTATTATTATTATTATAAATTATAAAATGTACTTTATAAGTTTGTTGCATTAAATGTTGTAGGATCATACCATTTTTTATGTGTATATTTATTAATTAATAAATCGATGATGTTAATATTATAAATATATTATATAAACATATATACATATATACTTATTTAAAGTATTATCTTTTCATTGCGTAGTTCTAATTTATGTATAGATAAAAATATCAATAAATCAATTGTTGAGCGAATTAAATGAGAAATATAAACTCTTGTATATAATTATTCCGAAGTTTTATTTTATTATTATACGTACAATTTATATATATATTAGAGTTCCCTTTATAGTAGAAAACTTTTTCTTCGTTCAATGTTTAATAAATTTTGAATCATTATTTTATAGAACATAACAAAAGTTAAAGGTGAAAAGTATACTTTATACATAATTGAATCACTAAGGACCGAGCGTTTTTTTTTACATTTTTAAGGAATTAATTTATTGCTTAAGGTTGTTTATACTATGATCACAGCAAAAAGGTTCAGACATTTTAGGTACACAAGGACTTGAGCGTAAGTGTCGTATATTTTAATAAAAAAATTATAACGGCAAGTATAAAAATCATATACATATGTTTGACTTTATATGATTAAATGTACTTTTTCATAAGAATTTTAATTAGCTGTAGAAACATATAATAAGGCAGGATTCAAAAGATACCCTTTAAAATACAAGCAAACCACATACAATATATAATATAGCGACCAACTAGCAGAAAAAAATAAGGCATAGTTCATATAAGGCATTGAGAAAAATAATGGTGAATACAATACAAGCTTAACAGCTTAACGCCCGAGGACTCGTATGCGAGTCTTGAAAGAACATTGTTTAGTGGCCGTGAACTCAGACACGAGTTCTACGTCATGCGTTTCATTTTATTAAAATAATACTGGAATACCATCAAGTTTGCCTATATATGATAATCAGAAATGATAGTATATTATAAAATAAATTATATTTTACTTCAAATTTTTGTAAAAAAGTCGACTTATCCCATTGCGACGCAATGCAATGAGACGTCGTCTTTTTGGGGCACATGAATTTTTTTATGAAATGTGATTTCATATAAAAAATAAAATTTTATAGTACACTTCTTGAACAGAAATATATTTCAAGAGTCAAACTGTCTGGCTAGGTAAACATAAAACCAATCGAATCAAAAGAAATCAAAACATCCATGGTTGCTAGTAGATTAATCAACAAAGTTTTTCAACTTAAAATTCTGTATGTTATTGCAAAATTAAAAAAGTAAAAACGTTACGATTAATTAAATAACACAGTAATCAAATAACTTCCAAAAAATATCATCCATTAACTTGCAAACATTTTTACCGGGTGTTATTTTTAAATTTACACACTATTTAGAAAACCGCATTGATTCTCAGATTAAGAAACCAGAGGATAAAAAATAGAATTCGGATAAATTATCGCCGTATTAGTTTATTGCTGTCAATAAGTAAAATAAATAAAAATAATATTATTACGCTAATAAGAATCTCCGAGGAATAAAATCATGAACGAATAAATATGTATTTTTCATTCTTAATATTTTGTGGGAATTGAAAATGGTTGCAATGGTTAAAACCCAGTTATTTTTATTTTAATACTATGTAGGTTTAAATGCTTCTAAAATTTTTAATATAAACGATTTATAAAAAATATCCGTTCATAATATAATATAATTTGCACTCACCAAATTTTTCAGCGTCCTTTTCTGCTTACAACTTTCACGGACACTTTTATTTTCATCATTACACTTATAAACCACACTATATCACTATTTATATTTATTTCTATTATTAACACTTTTTTATTTTTTTATAATTTTTTGATACGTATTAAAACACTCAACTCACAACTTCTGCACATTTATGCTGTATCTTTTTTTTATTCCATATTCACGACATTTTATTCTCACATATTTCCCCTCACTTTTATTTTTATTGTCTCATGGTTTTTCAGTATATTCGTAAGCCTTTCTGATGGATCTACAACACGGACACGACAAGATATGGTATAAACCGGCGAAATGTCTTTAAAATCAATAATTTCCACTGAATACCACATCCATCCTTTAGCTTTACTCGATAGAAAACCTTTGGATTTAATTTTGCTGTTACGATTCAAATTTTTATAGACACTAAACGAATAAAACAATGCGCATTGAAATAAATGAAAAAACAACATTTTTTTGTTTATTCCATTGTTTTTCAAAATATTTATTTAAAAAGTCTATTATATATTGTATGGCTGGTCGTTTTGGTTTTTTTACCCCGTGTCTATCATCTAGCTGTTATGAAAAGTAGATATCATTCTGAAATCTCCTTTCTAATTTGTTTTCCAAATTTGGATATGCGTTTTATCTTTTCTGTCATGTTTCATCTATAGGGGCCTTAATTTTATATTTTTGTGATTCTGGTAGACTCCTATTTTTCCGGATTGTTCCATAAAGTTCTGTTCTCCGTAAAAATAAGTATTTTAAAAATTGTTAATATATTTATGCTAAATTTTATAAGGAAGCTACCTATTAAATTTCAATGAAATATCTTAATTGGTTTACAAGTTATAGGGGATTTACTAAGAAGGATAATTGTTTGCCATTATTCTGCAAAAAACCTCGGGAGGAAAGCTGTAAAGCGAATCTAGTAATATTCGTAAAACAATGTCGTTTTGTTAAATGTTTTCTATATTAAAATAAAATAGTCTTATAAAATTTAATAATTTATTGAAATAAATATATGACACATTGTTGAGTTCGACATTATTTTTTTATTATTTTAAAGCTAATTCTAATTCATTAAATTAGTATCAAGAGTATTATGTATTTTTTCGCAACATTTTTTGCAGTGAATATATCTTAAAAATAATACATTTTTCAGTTGGATTCAGCTATCTCATTCTTACTACAGCAGTACTTGCAAAATCTAATACAAAAATACTATAATAATAATCATTGTTCAACACCCACATTTTTACCAGTGATTTATAAGTGAAATTTAATATTTTAAAAGCAATATCAAGATACGATGAAATTGTATTTCTTGCTATAAAATATGTATCTATATTATACATTATGTATAAACATAGTTCCCGATACAGACCGCAGAAACGGTTGCAAAGTCAGGAATGCGATTACATCCATGAAAGTTTCACACAAAGCATATCGGACGGAGCTAGCGCGAGATTTTCACTTAAAATGTTTAAGAGGGTGCGAGATGAAGTTTTTGCACTCTTTGTCGAGAGTTGATGGAAAGTGCGACCTGTTTGACTTGGAGTGGTTTGTTAGCAAAGTTTTGGACAGGAAACATTACCTGCGCTAACTGCGTTACCCTCACCTACTTGCTATAGATCAACTATGAACGTTACTATTCTGGCTCTTACCTTCAGGAGAGAGACTCTTAAAGGCGAAAGTTCGAAGAGACGTTTCGAGTAGGAAATGGAGTGAAATTAATGCATTGAAAGTAAAATCGATGAAATAATATATATGTATGTATATATAGCAAATATATATACTTGCTTATTAGTTTTGACTGCATTTTGTTTTGTTCACCAACGATATTATTTTTAAATTAATTTTATCTTTCAACATACGTGGGCTTTAGATTCTATATTTGTAACAAGGCGACTACAATCAGCCATAAAAACATTAATCACTTAAGTTGATTATAGGTAATATAATTATGAATTGAGAATTGAAGCCGCTAGAAGCAAAAAAATCCGGTAAGGGTCGTTCCTTCAATCACAACCAGCGACTTTCCATTGAATTGGTGGAACCAAATTTCTTAGCAGCTTATTATAACATTCACAATTTATATTATACGTTTTAAATGCAATATTAAGATATTTGCCGTATATTATTTAAATTTGTGGCTCAAACAACGTAACAAATTCTACGTAAATTTTGACAGTTACTTGACTGAAAAATATTTTCATTACATTAATAATTTGTTTTAACTAATGTTGAAATTATTTATAGTCGTATTATATTATTTAAAATGCAATTAAATAGATTAAATCCCTTATACAATATTATAACAATATTTTAAATGTTATAGATGTGTAATATTTACAAACAATAATATGTCACCCAATATAATATTTGTAAAAATAAATTTCTGGTGCGTCAAAATACTTTATTGAAACAGAATAAGTATATATAAGAATACATTTGCAGATTATTTTTATTATTTTGCAAAAGTATTTTTCAAGATAAAAATAAATAATTTGTAATTTTTTTAAGTTTGTTTAATGTTGCTATTAATATTATATTTAAATTTTTATTATGCAAATTCAATAATTTCTTACATAAATAAATACGTCATACAGTTCTGCAATGGCAGAACTACGTATGTATTATATTTTGAGAGTATAACGTTGAATTATTTTAAATACTAAAACAGATAAATTCAACATCTTAACCTAGATATATGAAAGCCTTAAACGTAAATCGTACTTAAGAGTAGTAAAAACAACAATATGAACTATTGAATGAGAACTGATAATTCTTAAGGATGACTCTTTTACTAAGCAAATAATTATAATTAAATGTGACCGCAAAATTATTACAAAAATATAATTTTGTGTCAATGAATTATAAGTATTAAAATGCATCCGTAAATGTAATTAATTTTACTGTGATTTAAGCACTAATATAGACAACTTTCTTTTAAATTCCAGTAACAAGCTTAAAGTTAAAATGTATACAATTATTTAATTTATAAGTAAAATTTACATAGAAACTCAATATTTTAAAATAAAACTATCAATTTGTATAAAATTACAGATCCTTGATATGTTTATTATTAATGACGGTATTTCTCGTCACGCCCATTACAATTATCTTGGAATAAGTCGTCATACCTATTTAAAATGCAGCGAATGTATAATTTATCGTCATACCCAAAGGAAGCAAAAGGGAAAAAATATAATTTTTTTATAAAAGGCAAATAAAAAAACAAGATAAAAAGTATTAATGACAATTTAATAATGTAGTAAAAAATAATAATAATATAAAAAAAGTTTGAGTTTTATAAAAATACATTAGCCAATTTTAGAAACATATTTCAAAACAGTGGTTCTTAGATTTAGAAAAATATATTTTTTATTTATATATGTAAATAAAATTAATTTTATGCGAGAACGTTGACGAAGTATGCTGATTTCTTCATCACTATCATCAGTAAGAGTTTATTTAATGATATCTTGCCATTTTCAAGAATAAATAATAAATAATATCCAAATAATAATAATAACACAAATTAGTTAAATACATAATCCTAAAGCGATATTTCATGATTTTATTTTTATTTTATTATATGTTATTATTATTTTATAATTTATTTATATTAATAATTCATGTACAACTTTTATAAAGTATACTCTAATTTACATCAAATCGTCACTTTGACGCTCTTCGACAAAACACCCTTAATTTCAAGCTCGAACGTAACCGTAGCATAAGATTATAATTAGTCGGTTAACTCCAGAGTTATTGTCCCAAATCGATTCATCCGATTTTAGTCGGATGTAGTGTAACTTGTTGGTTACGTTACGTGTCCACCTGGGAACGTACCGCTGCTGGTTGCGCGTCCTTTTCATAGTGACAGCAGCCGGTCCCAAAACACCTTCATCTCATCATTAATTAAACATCTAAATTGGCGAACCGTGTCCACCGCAACTTCTCTAATTAGATTCTCTAATATTATTCAAAATCGATGTATGGACCAATTACGTTAAATGACGGTCTAAAGTAGCTGAATAACATTATTACGTTGTGGCAAAAAGTTTGTGAATTAATTTGTGATATGGCAAAAGGGAATATATTTTCACATTTTATTTCATTAAGATGTAGAACTTCCAAAAGATCGTATTTCCTATTCCTTGCAAGGTAAAAAATCTGCTCAACCGTATAGATCCTCTTCCAGTTCTTTAAACACTGGAAGCTCTTTCTTCCGTCTTTACGACGTGCCTCGAATTTGCCATAATATTTTTTCACAGCTGGACAAGATTATTAACGAAAGGTAAATACAGAGCATCTTAAATCGCGCATGCTTCAAACATTTTTTTGAGCCCTATAAAGTGGATTTGAGTTAAGTTTGAGTGCATTACTTCACATTTTAATATCTAGATAAGAAATTTACAAAGTTGATCTAAGAGTAAGACTCTATGAAACAATATTTGTTTCTAAAATTCCGCAGTAGATAGAAGAGAAACTCTTTAGGATCTGATGGGATGCAAATATAATTTGCAATAAAATTGTACTTTTTAATTGCAGTTATATGAGAGATAAAACAACTTTTCATATGGGCTTGAATGATGTTTTTTGCTACTTGCAGTGCACACTGAAATATATTATCTGTTTCGCTTTCTGCTCAGTCCCTTCCATCTTCTAATATTTGATCTACAATACTGACAATCAAGGAAACTAAGTTATTCAGAGCCTGATTTGCTATCTGATTTTATTTTGAAGGCTTGAGAAGTTAAGCTCGCTGCTCCTCTAAAACTTATTATTAATCAGATTCTCAAGACGTCGTTTCCTTATCTTTGGAAATGAATAAATGTCACCCATATTCTTAAAAAACCTGACAAATTTTACATGAAGAACTTGATAAATTGCGCAAAATAATTATCCATAGATACGTCGTCAATAACGTTCTTTCTTAGTTTGTCACTTTATCAGGCAAATAGTTACTATAACAATTTCAACGAAATTTAAAATGAAGCGATAAAATATGTGTCTAGGATGTTTCGGATGTTTTTAGTACGAAAATTATTTTTATAGTCGCCTAATTTTTACACTAGAAAATAAACATTGGTTTTTTTTCATAATATTCCCAATTTTTAATATTAATATCTAATAATAATATTATCTTTCAATAATCATTACTTGAATGCGCCTTCGAGAATATATTATACTATTAAAAAATATCCATAAATACAAGTTTGAAACGTATTATCGTAATCCTGAGAGAATTTTAAATTTTAGATCTTGTCAATTCGTTGAATAGAATTTGCTTAAAAAATGGATTTACAGCTTTGTGTAGATATGAATAATTCCGTCGATTTTTTTAACTGTCGATTTCTTTACAACTGATAAAGTGCCCTTGTAAAAAGGATTAATATACATCTATTTTGCGTATCTTCGGCTCTTTTGAACCTGGAAATACGTGAAGTTAAAAAAAATATTTTCTTCATAATAATGAAATACGTTACATTAATTTGCAATATAACATATTACATTAAATTTAGATAATTTAAAATAAGCACGTAATTAATGATATAGAATATGATATCTACACCGAATCGTTATTGCCAATGGGAGAAAAACTCAATCAAATATAAAAAACCCGGACAATATCATGCCGAATTCAGAAGATAAATTTGCATACATCAAAAAGTAATTTGCCTTATTTTCAGATAAAAAAGAGGACTTAATATATAGAATATTTATACTTTGCCTTAATGACAATAAAACCAAGGTCGACTAATGCAGAAAAAACCTTTTTTGTCGCGAATAACTGTTGTACTAAAATCCGTTCGAGATTATCAGACACATCATTAAATGCACTGGTTTGTTAAAATTTTTTTTTTTAATAGAAAAAAATTAATTATTTTTTATATAAATTTCATATAAATTTTAAAAATGCCTTGTTATTTTATTGTAGATATTTTATTGCAATTTGTACTGCATTTGTTGTTTTGTCGAATATGACATTAGCCTTTAGCGGATAACTTTTGATGTCGCCACTTTGAATTGATGAAAAATAATTTATTGGATGGGATATTTATTGGAATATAATTTTATTGTTATCAACGACCTACTTCCATAGAGGATAACTCTGTCAAAATCAAACTTCCCGAAATACTAAGTTCTCAAAAAAATAAATGTAATATTTTCACATTATGCAACGTTACTAAAAACCTAAAAAATGATTTAAAGATAAAACTTGTATTTCAATTTCACTACTAAAGAAACGAATATTGGATTTACTGTTACGAATAAAAATTGTTATATAATCAGAATCGTAACAACCCTCTAAACTTTCAACAATCACGTGGGATTTTCTTCGTCGCAACTTTTGCCATTGATCAAATAAATAATAACAAATTCCGTTCTCTCAATGACAATCTGTTATGTTAAGTAAAGCTCAACGAGAAACTTCTACCAGTACTTGTCTTATCGTGAATAATAGATAAAGGTATTTACAAATCAAAAATTCACATAAGTGAATAAAATCAAGTTTCGCGATAAAATAGCCAGAGCATCTGAGCTCCGAGAGAGCTATCCACGTTTTGCGGTTCTCGTTTCGAAATTGAATTTTCAAACCGTTTTTTAGTGTTGGTGTAGTTTCGCCAGACTTTCACCAGTGCCAGATAGCGGCACGTCCGCTAGAAATGCCACCTGCTCCCACTTTAATTCCTTTATTTATTCGCGGTCCGAAACAGCAAAGTTTCGACCTTAGGAAGCTTTAAGCGGTGCCAGTGCTGCCAACTTTCGAAAGACTTATTCGACGGACTTTTCATTAATGTCTATAACGATTTTCGCTGGTGTGTTAAGAGTTTATTTACCGCTTTAACTACATTTGTATCGTTTGTGACTTGTTTTTTAGCAATACTAATAATAATAAATTTATTTCAAAGACAGCAAGCAGTCCTTAGTAACATTAGGATAAGCAACATTTTTTCTGAAATTTAGAACTCGTGCCTTGAGGATAAAATCATGACAGTAACATTGTCATATGCCTCGGGTTAGGTTTTCATATTACTTGATAATCCGCTTTGGTCTTGTGCTTTGTTTGATATATAAATAAAAAGTGGTTTCAATCTGAAATTATCTCATAAATTAACCTGTTCTCCAAATATTAACTCGAGTTTATTATTAGAATAGTATGTTATACAATCTTCGACCTATTTATGGCAGTTTACAACATTGGAATCGAAACAAAAGGCGAAACACTCATCTCACGTGCCAAGCAGTTGTAGGAGCACGTGTCGCGCCCATAAAAAGGACGGATGTTGTAAGTTGTGTGAGGTGATGGCGCCTAATGTGTAAACTTGGCCGGGTGGCGAAAGGGTGGTCTCACGAATAAGGATACCAGCCGAGGAGCAGTATGTACGGAGAGAAGGCAGAGAATCCAGCCGGGTGGTAATTGGACACGTCTGTCGGCTGGTGTGTGTGCTCTAGCCCTCTTTAAACTTGGCCCGCCGAACTCTCCGGGCAATTTCGATAAACACGTAACACGGATGTGTAACACTAGAGAAGATAAAAAAGTGAGACCATCAAATATTTATAGAGGTCTTTGGACAAATAAGATTGACCGATTTCGATTTTATATACCGAGATTGCGGGAGAAGCATATCTGGTTACCTTGCGATGGAAATCGGTGGTGAGTCGATTTTCAATTTAAAGTAATCCCTGCAAACTATTTCTGCTAAGTCAGGTCCTTCGATCATCTCAAAGTAAATATAATAATCTCTACATTGTGTGAAAAAGTAAACTAATATTAAGCT
The DNA here is from genome assembly GCF_051122295.1 of Plectrocnemia conspersa. Lineage (NCBI taxonomy): Eukaryota > Metazoa > Arthropoda > Insecta > Trichoptera > Polycentropodidae > Plectrocnemia > Plectrocnemia conspersa. The sequence continues at coordinate 17,508,155 of NW_028277173.1, forward strand.
GAACATATTTTAAAATTTACTACAATAAAACAAATTGAAAAAATAGATTATATGTATATAAAAAATACTCATGAATATATGAGCCATTGATTTTGAAAATGGGGCAAGTCCATATTATGTTATTGTTAGATAATTAACGGTTTGCGTTTAAACTGATTTAAAAATATTAGTAAGCAATAATATACTTTTCAAAGATCAATAGCAGAATAAAATCTTCAAAAATATGTTCTTTACTTTGTAAACTTAACTTTCGTACAATATACAACTCATTCATTGTTATATATGATATTTATATAATCTCTAGAGAATTATTACTAAACTGTAGTAGAATTAAAAATTTTTTTTTTACTTATTCAACTGATTTTTATCACCAAACAAATAAAATCAAAACATACATATAAAATCTGAATCATATTCCGAACACTCTTCGTCAATATTATTTATTTCTACTAATAATAAATTTATGCTCTTTGAATGTGTTGACATTTTGGAGAATAATATTCAAAGGATGACCATAAAACTAAAATATAAAAATGTAAATCAAAATGTGTAACTTACTTCAAAGTACGGTTGCTTTTGCTCACTTTTTTGAAAATGATAGTTATAACACGTACTACAATATACAAAATAAGAGTAGAATAAAAATACAAAATAATAATAGATTGCCAAATATAATCTTCGAGAGAATACTATTATAAAAATATATGAATCAAATGACTGGTCGTGGTAGGTCTTACCTACAGACTACACATTTTCTCAGCAAACAAAAAAAAAGAAGTGAATATTGAAAAATATATTGTACATACATATATTATAAAAAAAGTGAAATTTAAAGATGGTGCAATTACGTTGTATATAGGAAGTTCCAATCAAAATTTAAAAACGGTTACTGTACCGGTTGTGTTAGGTTTAATGTTAATAAATGAAAATGGTTTAAATATTATAAAAAAATTCAGTAAACATTAGTCAAAATCTGTTCTAGTCTAACGTCTTTATATATGTCTAACAAATTTTTATTACTTTAGATCACTAATAAATTATCATGCATTATATTAAATAAGTGTAGAGCCGAGCCCTGAAAAAAACAATGATTCCGGGCCTCATGACAAAAATGACATTTTATATATTTTTTATCATCGTAAAATAATTTTATAAATAAATAATAATAGCTACGAATTATCCTTTTCTATGCTACAAATAAACAAATAAAACAGCCACGGTTGCAATATATTTTCTGAAATTATATTTAATGCGAAATATTTTAGTAAGGCATTAAATATTATTAAAAATATCTATTCATAATATTTACTTCATAATTAGCTGTGTTTACTTTGCTGCTCAATGTTGCCATATAGTGAATAGTCTAGGTTAAAAGCAATAAAATTGTGCCATTGTGGTGAAAACACAACAAAAACAAAGACTTTTTATAACAATATTACAAGTGAGAATCGAATAAAGTACATCTAAACCTAATTTTGGCCAATAGGAGAGCGCAGAAAACAATTATTACTTCCCAGAAGTAAAAAATCCACGTCAAAAACAATAAAATCGTCCCGGCGTCGTCGCAGTGGGAACGCTCGTTACCGAGCGTTCCCACTGCGACGGCGACGGCACGATTTTATTGCTTTTGACGTAGATTTTTTACTTCTGAGAAGTAATAATTGTTTTCTGCGCTCTCCTTTTGACCAAAATTCGGTTTGAATATACTTTGATCAGCCCTTTTATATTAGAAGTCCATAGTTATATCGGTAAGGATAGCTATCATATTTTTTAAATATAGTGTAATATCGAAATGCAGACAAACTATGAAGAAATATGTGAGATACGATATGTATCTGTACTTATTCTTCCGCTTATTTTCCTCTGAGATATGAGTTAGCTAAGTTTGTATTTTGGACTTGCACTAATTATAGTTTTAGAGCTTTTATTAGGTTAGGTTTGGGTTTGAACAGCAAATGAACGTTTCGCAAGTGTCAAATTGCGTTTCTATTGGTGAAAATATATTCTGATATGATTTTACTAAAATGACATTTTAAAAAAATATTTTCGTGATAAATTTGAGACTGATTTTTCTAGATTTTCTTTTAGAAATAAGCACGTGAAACTGAATGTTTTATTTATTTTTTTTGCTGCATTAAATCTAATTCTCAACTTAGCGATAATACAATCTATAAAAACATTGTATAATTCAACTGGTGCTGTTTATGATTTTATGTTATTTCTTCCTTAGATAAAATTTTAAATTTTTAGATCGAATACCTAAATTTACTGCTACTAATTTACATTCGTTAAATATTTCCTCTCGTGTCTAATATTTTTTAGATGTTCAAAAAGCAATAAGGTCAACAATAATTTGCAAACAAATTTTAACACAAACGGAGCCGCGTCTATAAACTACAATCTGTCCTTTTGAATAACAATGTTTATTGTGAAATTACTACCTAGAAAGTGAGTGCTTTTGAAGGCAATGTTGCGCTCCTTTTATTTGTTGTATAATATGTATAAAAAAGGGCTAAAGAAACTTATACCTAAAATACATCATTACATAAATCTCAAACAGTTGTAGTTTAGTTCAGAATCATTATTTGAGGTCGGTTTTTACTTTTTTTATAAATTTATTCTTGCTATGATTTTTACAGATTTGGGCCCCCTCAAAGAGAACGGGCCCCGAGAACTTCTCCTCTCTCGGCAGGCCTAAATACATGTGACATAATGTATTAAAATATACATAAATATATATTTAAAATTTAATAATAAAATATTACCAAATTATTTGCAGTTTACATAAGAATAAGAAAATTACGTAATAAATATTTGTTAGTGATTAACGATTTTACGCTAAAAAGTTCTAAAATGTAACGTAGCAAAAACCGCTTAAAGCTGCGAAAATTTGCCAAATATTTGATATTGATTTATATTTGAAATGCGATTCAATTTAATTCTCATCTTTAATCATAGATTGAAATTCGACCAATCGTGGAATATGAACTTGCGAACGTTTTATGGCTTAATCTAAAAGATGTCATATTCCAAATTATATGTTGTTATGTTTTCAAATTGACATTTGAAAACATTCAGTGCTTATTGACTCGCTCAGTTTATTTGGGCAATAAACATAAAGAAATTAAATATGATCCCATTTATCGTGGGATAACTGAAAGATAAGCTTCAAGACAAACAAACTCACCCCTCGTCACGGGCAATTATCGCCGAGGATGAAAACGCTCCGCAAAATTAATAAGCGTAGAACGGCCAAAGGGGTGTGATCCCTTAAAAGGGTTGACGGACCTCATCGACACTATCCTAGCTAATGGAAATGACTTCCGTCACAATGAGGCCCATACACTCGACATGTTATTAGGGCCATTACCGCCACGGTGAGGATATCGACTTTCGATAAAGACGCGACGGCCAATTTTCGTATGATGTTACACGCTCGAGTAGATTCCGCGAACACAACGTGCCTAATTACACGTGTAATCGTAATTTAAGGCTAATCGAAGAAGATGATAAATATATATCAAGTGACTTTTGGCATTGTGCAGACTCGAAATATCAACGTGTAAAGTGGTACTTAAGTAAGATCACAGTTAAATAAGAATTACTTTGATGAAGTGGCATTTTTACTTAATCGAAAAAGACAGCAAAGTAAATGATCAGGTTTCTGTTCATAAAATTTTATTTGTCATATTATTATAAATTAATAATGCTGCTGTATGTCTTATGAAACATATATGAATAAATAAACAATACTTGATTTTATACAAATATGTTTTGCGTATTCAAGAAATACACGCGATTCACTGTTATTAAATTGAAATAATTATTCTAATTGAAAGTTTTGCTTTAATTTCATAAAATTAATTAATTACATCGTTATAAAAATTATCTTTAACGATTCACGTATAATCAAAATTATGAAAGATTTAATAATGCTTTTTAAAAAAAAGTCGATCTTATAATTGGTAATTAAATTTTAACTCGCTAAAACATATCTCACAAGAAGCAGTAAAAATGTATGATTAAATAATATTAATATTTTGATATGAGTCCAGAGTTATAATCCGTATAATTCAGAGACATAAAGTTGTTATTTAACACTCGAAACGCAGCAGAAATAATCTCATTATAATAATATGATTTTTGATTTTCTAAATAATAAGGTATCTGATAGCTTTATTGTACATACATATAATTTACCAAATATGTACAGAAAAAGGTAGGTGTCAGTATCAAGCGGCGGAGTCAAATTGCCACGTCTCGAATCCGAGAATCGTCGTTGTAGTCGTCGATGATTGTTTGTTAGTGATTAATGATTCGTGTCCTAGAGTCAACGCTGTAGTGTAAGAGTATGTACCACAGGCAGTGAATTTTTGAGCGTTTATCATTTATCGTGTGTTTAGCGTCAATTGTTTGTTAGTGATTATATTTAGTAAATTGCACAAATTAAAGATAAGAACAATTGAGAGCAAATCGCATTAGTACGGACTACACTAATGAAAGTTAGTTACACGTAGCATATAAATTGGGCAATAATTACAAAAAAATCGTATACAATTTTGTATAAATTATTCACTTGGTAAATATTGTCATTGTAAATTTCAGAGCTCATTTTTTTTAAATATCTAAATATGGATTTCAGATATGCACCAACATAGTTATAACAAAATACGTACTAAGATATCAACGGCCAAAGCAAGATTGGCCGTTAAAACTTAAACCTAAAATAATGACATTTATTTCGAGATTACCTAAAATATAATATTATCACTTAGTACTTGCTCAATCCTAATTCTTTATGACTCGTCTACTGGAATGGTTAGAAAGATTCAAATTGTGATATTCATCGCCAAAATCATTGCAGTGCTAATGGACATACATACATATACCAAAAACAATAACATATTGTATCCTTCAATGTATAAAAAATACAAATAATAAAGAAAGTTATTATATTTTATGATACACTCTGTATTGATAACCTACTAAAATGTACGTTTTTTGTGCAGCAAATTTATATTTATATAATCTTATCTGTATAGATTGTACAAGCAATTTATTTCATGAATCAGCAATCAGCACGGAACGTAATGCGGTAATTTGCAAATGGGCACGGCTTTTATTCTTGGGTGGAACTCATCCGTTAACTTTCATAAAATCATTAAATACATTTAAAATTATTCTTTATTAATATTATATGCATTAAATGATGTATAAAATGATAAACAATGCACCCTGCAGTTTATTTTTAAGCGCTTTGAGTTATTGTTATGCTTTTAGCTATAGTGAAATAGTAAAGCGTTTTGATTTATTGTTGTGCTTCATGCTATATATAATAAAGTAGTGAATACTACAAGGAGTGTTATTTCCTAGTATATGAGGTACAGGATGTTAGAAAAGGAGATTGGAAGGAATCGTTAATTTCAAGTGGAAATAACAAAGTTGTATGCAATCATTTTAGAAACGATTGAAGAGCTATCAACATTCTTATTGCAATGTCCATTACTTAAATCAGAGGCTTGCTCTTAAAAAATATATTATTTTTATTCGACTCTGGATATTGTCACTATAACATATAATCATGAATTAATAGTATCATCATCATTATGTATTAACCATTGTATTCAAATCGTTGCAAAAATATAATTATATTTCATTACCGTGAGAATATTATTTACCCATTAATGGTGTCATGATTATTATGTCTTAACTATTATATGTAAGATTATAAATACGGAATGATTATATTCAATAAAGGAGAAGTCGTTAAAACTACAGTTGACCGTATCGTATTATTTATGGAGCATCCTTACTCCTCCTCTTCGCGGTCCCATAACAAATATATCATTATTGTATAACTGCCAATTGTCTTGTACAATAGTGAGCCATCTAGTACTTTTGTAAAATATATTTTTAAGTATTAATAATAAAACTAATATTACCAATCTAAACTATAAACAGCACAATCATTGACTACGGTAATGCACATTGTGCTAAAAAAAATACAAAGGAAAACCTAGTCAATAGAAAAGCACTGAATGACTCATTATTAACAACAAGCAATATTATTGTGAATCTCCAATAAATCAGAATGCCTGATCACCCTTGAAAATATTCGTGATTAATAAATCGATTGATTTATTATAGGGCAGGGAACTTTTTATCGAAAATAACCGTTATTGCAGGACAGATAAAAACAAAAACAACACACAATCGTATTTTCGTGCGACGTATACGACTTTCTTCTAGTGACTCGGCTATGCAACGCGCGAATGTGTGTGTATAAAAATTTTAAGCTGTGGCTTACACTGTTATAGGGCAATAGAAATGCTCGAACTCAGTCTTGGCGCCAGAGGGCGTATTAATGAAGGTGGATATTTTTTAATAGAGATAAATCAATATATACTTAGTCAAAGCTGCTAAGTAGAGTCTCATTTGTTTGACATGTGACGTAACTTTACATCCAAAACTCATATGACTATATAAATTAATTTCAACTACTTTTATTTCAAGGTAATATATGTAAATAAAGCTAGATTTTTGCAAAATAACATAATATGCATTGCTGCAACTTGTTGCTACACAGATGATCATGAAATAAAAATAAATCACACAATTGGCAATTTAACCGACCCACTCAGTTCTGCCAACCGAAAAAACACAAACGTACTCCCCCTTTACAGCAGCGTAGTAAGTTCCAAAGTGATCCGTTAATGTCCCCGTCGTCGCGTCCTCGGCGACGGCGCACCAGTGGCGCGTGTTCCCCTGGGCCTCCTTCGTTACATCCCCGGCCCCTTAATGATCCATACTCATTAGCCGACATTAGGCGAGCCACGCCGCGCACGCCAACTTCTCAACATGTCCGACGTAATTGAATGACCGACGTAATTAGGCACTTCGCACATTCCGGACGGTAACGACGGCGGACACGATGGCAACTACGACAAGTTTCTTAAGCGGGATCACTGTCGAATAGGAAACTGCGTCAATAACCTATCGTCTTGAAAGCTAATGAAGTCATAGTTGCTCAAGATTCTGTAGAACGAATTTTGTTCCAAATAAATAAAACAATTATCTTTAAGTGGTTCCGTTGTATTTCATATTCTAACAATAATAATCATATTTTGTCATAAAACAATATTTAAAAAAAACTTTACAACATCATTAAACTTAGCCAAATGTTAAAGACTATCTTTGGATTAATCGATGGAATGGAAGCTGTGATAATCATACCATAATAAAAGCTAACAGATAATGTCGGTTATTCCAGTTTCAAGCTATTTAAAAATTTGTTCTATAGCGTCTTAAAAATCCTTTAAAATATTCTATTGATAACTGAGAAACTACAATAAATATATGTACATTGTCATTCAATAAATATCGACGCAATGTTATTTGTAATAGAGGACAATTTAAATGAGCGATATCTTTATAAGACGTCGCTTCTAGCGTTAGACGGGCTCGCTTAAAAATTGAAACGCTCTACGTTCAAATTGTGACTCTGTTAATCGTATTGTTTTGTGTGGTCGATATTAAATAATACACGAAAACAAAATAAAAATATTTAATTCAAAGCCAAAAAAATTATATTTGCTCAATTGATTTCGATCCTGAGGTATTGATTTTTTTAATGTAATCTTTAACGGTTGGCAATTAAAATTCAGGAGTTAAATATAAAACAATATATACGGCAGCAACGTGACAGTGGTTTATAAAAAAAATTGTGAGTGAGTTTGTTCAATTTGACAAAATATATGTAAATATTCGGATTGCAAATTAACTATATTATAGGAACGCTTTAACTATGAAAATATAATACATACACAATATGGGTGAGGGTTAAAAGTATGAATTGATTTAACTATATAAGAAATATAAAACATATTCTTCGTAGTGAGTTCTGTCGATGGGCTCCGAAACAGAAAAGTGAGTTTTAACAATTAAAACCCGTAAGAGCTTTATACAATAGTTATTACTATAAAGAAATATTTTATTACCAAATACGTTGGACGTAAGCATTTGACTTTAATTATAAGATATCATACATTAGCATTAATAAATATTATGATTACGACCAAAAACACAACTTATGTACTTCAATTGTCTATTGACAGAACTAAATTGGTACAATTAACTCAATTTTCCCAATCTTATATAATGAAATTCTTATCATATCTATGTTAAGAATTTTTATTATTTTTTTTTATAGAGCAACCAAATTCATAATGTTCAATAATAGTAAACTTTTTCAGAATAGATTCATGATTTTTTTTTTACATTTTCTTTGAAGGATAACCCAAGAATTTCTGGTTTAGAATCAAAATTTAGAGAAATATATTTTTCTTAGCATATTTAGGGACGCTATTTCAACTTTTTCCAAGAAGGCAGTCAGTGGTTGTTTTTTTTAATATTTGGATTTCATTTAAAAAATAGATATATTGAAATTAATTATAGATGAATCAATGTATACTTATAATCCTTATACGCATTATGTATATATTTAATTTTCATAGTTAAAACGTATAGGTAATTTCCAATCCGACTATTTATATTCAATAAAATCGAAGAACTCGCACGAAATTTTAATAAAAAAATAATTGACACGTTGCTTCCGCTCATTTTGTTTTAAATATCAATGCTGATATTTCATTGATCAACAGTAAAAGCCTCCGATCAAAAACAAAAGAATTCAATATTTGTATTACTTATAATTAAATATATTTCCTTTGTTTACGTGTATTATTATAAACCGTTCATACAGATCGATACGATAATTTAAAAAAATTATTTTGCAGCGAGGGTTTTTGGAATTAACGTCCTAGAACAATTATTCATAAGAATAAATGAGAAAAACATTAATAGCGTAGGTTATTCAATGTCATTGTGAATTAAATTAATCACAAAGGTAATTAATTAATCGTTACCTCAATCACATGTATGCACTCTAATTTTATACCCAACCGCATTTCAATCCATAGATTTAAATTATACAATACAATTTTAATTTATCAGCCACAACCTAGTTTGTGTTATAATAATTTACTTGTAGTCAAGTAATTTTTTCATGGATGTATTGTAGCTTTTTCCTATATATTATTTTGACAATTCAGTAAATTAACGTTCTTCGAATAACACTATTTCTAAAATAAATAAATTATAGAATCGACTATTTTTTAAACTATTTGATGTGGAAATTTGAATAATTATTTAAATTATATTTTCAAAAGGATGTGTGTATATAAAAAAAATATGATAACATTCAGTAAAAGTATTATAGCACTAGAGTATTTTATTTACAGGTTTAGTATTTTAATAAATATTTAAGCAGTGGAAATAAATTGTGTTATTGATGTTTATTTCGATAAAAATCATAAAGCACTCAATTAACCGAAATCAATAAGGGGCTCTTCGTGTTCAATATTACATATTACTCTAATATGAAATAGTATATATTTGCGTTAAGCTAAACTAATAAAACGTAAATCAAAGACGAGTGAAAACTAAACTTCATAAATGGATATGGGTTGCCCATCCTTGATAAACTACGTAACTACATAATTATATAACAGAGTTAAATTATTATATGTACAAGTTATATATGAATCGAGAATTATTTACATTTCATTATAACTTATTATTTGTTAACCGTTTTCAGTCGTGATTATTTTATTTTCAATTAGCTTATGAATGAGTTATTTGCTGTAATTTTAATCAAATTATTTTCCTTATAAACCTTGTTTTGTTTGTGTGAGTAAATTAAGAAACGTTTTGTGATAATTAATTAATAAATTTGTTTATTTAGATATTGTTTTGAGGGAAAATAACACAAAAATACGAGGAACAATCATTTTAATTAAAAAATTTCTTACGTTCCCAATTAATATGATTTAAGTAGCAACTCTTATTATTATTTAAATTGGCGTTTAGCTTTTGCTCGTGCGTCACCGATTGAAAACAAATATTTTTCCTATATCCTAAAGGTAATGAAATACAATCACAAAATATAAATTTAGCTTTAGCAAAACAATTTAGATTCCGACTCCTATTTCCAAAGTAGTATGTTTAAAAATAATAAAATATTATAATGTGTTTATTAAAAATATATATATATTTTTTTTAATCATAGCAACAAAGGTTTCTTACAATTTTATTTTATAATATAAAAAACGATATTATTTTTTTTATTGCTTTATCAATTTAACCCTCTGCAAAAAGAGTTGCTTCTATTAGAATTGTTAAAGTCGGAGTCGATAAATTTTAAAATAGCTCCACATTAATTTCAAGACTTGTATAATCATGGGAATATTCGATTTAATAAATAACTCCACATTAATTTCCGTTTACAATTTTAAAATAGAATCAAACCTTAATAAATGTATATATGTTTGTATTTTTAGAAGTCAGAATAATTTGTAAGCGAGCTTTCTAATCGACAAAAATAATCATTGACCTTCTTCTTCTTGCGGTTTTTACAAAATAATTATAAGCAATAAGAACTATTTATAATAATAAAAACCTGAATACAATATTTTAACAGAAAACTTTCATGTTATCGCAATATTGAGTTACATGGAACTTTATGCAAGATTGTCTTTCGCATAATATTGATTCGTAGAAAATAGATTGTTACCAACGTCTGATCTTAAAACAAAGCTTTCATATTTAGTAACTATCTAGCTTTTTATTGTATATAATTCATTACTCATTTGACTCATTTATAGCTTTAAAAATAGACACCATGTAAAATTTAATTATCTGTTATTGTAGTTAACATTCTAACTGATACGTTTAAAATAATATATAAATACTGAAACACAATTATAATCCTACAGGACGTAACTAGCCCCGCCGGAAAACCGCAACTTTCCTAATCCATTTATGAAACACACAACTTTTGAGGATTCGTATTTCCTGACTCCGAGTCCAAACATAATTAATGCTATATAATATTTTAAACACCACTGTCGGCTGTCAATCTTACCCGTTCGCGGAAAAATTGGCGAAAGTTTAAAATTTCACTTTTGTATTGCGGAAGCGGGGAAAGGGAGCGAGGAAAACAACGGCGGAAAACCTCACAGCCGCGTGTTGTTACTACCGCCTTTATGCCTCTCGCATATACATATATCTTTCAGTCAAATTAGAGGCTGAAATATATGAGAATATGCAGAGGCGGCCAAGTATCCGGTAATGGATCCCGCAGACGCCAGCGGCCATAAGAAATATCACCGAGTTATTGCTTTTCATCCATCACGCAAGATGGCTGAGAAAAATGGCCGTCGTACGGGGAAGAACCGGAGATTTGGCGGCAGCTTTTCAATTTTCGATATGGGAAGTGTAACCGAACGGAATGGCGCTGGTGCGGTTGTTAAGATGGCACACGATGGCTTCGATGAAAATCTCTCGAAGTGAGCGGATAAAGATTGAAGCCGAGGCGCTGTGGAAATTTTATAAGAAAAAGCTGTATTATTATTATTGTATAAAGGCAGTCTATAGATTCGTATGAATTCACATCATATGCGTTTTTGTAGGATGCTGGAATGATACTCTATAGATGTTGAGAAAATTCAATCAAAAGAAACTAGCTTTATGTATAATACAATATAATAATAAATTCAATAGGTACTATTTTAAAAAAATTTGAAGTTGCACATTTGCTTAAAATCTAAGCAATAAAATAGTTTTGACCTAGGTATCAGCGTGTTTATTTTTATATAATGCAAAATTATTTACTTACAAATTATATCATTGTGCAACAATTTTTGAGTCACGTACGATTTGGGTACAAAAATAATTAAAAACCAAAATTTAAGATTTGGAACTATTTCGTTCATTAAAATATTTTTTTCATGCAAAAAATATATTTTATTCCATTCTATAAAGAGTTTTTTTTCTAATTTAGATCAAAATCGTTTATCGCTTTGGATTTAAAAAAAAATAACTAAATTTTCTTATAAATGATTTTTACATGAGAAATTATTGAAAATATTTAATAATATAGTTTATTAAAAATATTCATTAATATAATTAGTAAATGATAAGAGACTTTTATAAAATCACAAAAAATAAATAAAACCCTTTTCTTGATTTTGCAATATTTAAGTTGTTCAACTTTTTATGTTGGTGTCTTAAATTCAATATATGCTTTAATTGAACTCATTTAAAGATTTCTTTAAGGCTTTTAGTTGCCTTAAATTATTAATTGTGTTACTTTGTATATATATATTATTTTCCTTTCTAGCCATAAAACATTAAACAAGACATTGAAAACAATTATTTTTTGCAATTACATTAGCATTCGCAACTTTACATTTTTAACGAACTCTTAGAAGCAACGACAAATACTTTTATACTAGCTTGCTTTTACTCGTATGTTATATTTTAAAAGAATGGAAAGAAAGAGAGATAATACGACTGGTATATACATATCTATCAACTGTAATTATTTGTTATTGTTTTATATGTGTATTTAATCATTCGGTTTAAAATAAATTAACTACATAAATAATTACGTACTACCCGTTTTAAGTAAATTGAAAATAAAATTAATTATTTAATAAAGATAATTATAACTACCGTTTTGGATTGTTGTACAAAATGGGATAAGTCAAATGAATTTTTAGGTGCGCGTAGTTTTTAGAATCTCCGCCTTTGTGGTTTATAAATATGTTCTAAGATTTTATAAAGCATTATTGAATACAAATATGTAATTATATTATATTCCTTAATCAGAAATATTAATTAAAAAATCCTGATAAAACCGCGATAAACACAAACATATGTATAATTCTGTAAAACAATAAATACATAGTAAATAAATCTTTTAAATTGAAATTAAAACTTAAATATAAATAATGATATCTAAATCATATTTTTGCAAACATCGTTAAATATGATTAATTACTAAAATATAAAGTTTCACCAACAGTAAATAGTATATTAATTCAGAAATCGCGTGAGACATTGACTTATTGTACATAAATGTTGTGCTGTACTAAATTATAATATGTGCATTTATATAAGTCAAAACAATAACCCAATAAATAAATATCAAAATGGTAATTATGTATACGAATCCATAATACAATCTACACGTTATAATAATTCAGAGATTAAATTCTCAGTTTGAAGCACAACTTTAATTTCATCATTAAAATCGGAGACAATCTGAATATTTTACTTAAAACTTAATAAAATCAATACTTCTTTCAACACAGTAAGTAATAATAATAATAATAATGATTAACGTTGTAATCAATATTGGATTTTCAAACTTTATAATTTAGTTGCAAAACAAACGATTTTGATCTAATTTAGATTCATTAAAACTTACATTATTCGAATATGCGTCTTTGAGCAAAGTTTTCGTTCTGATTGCAGCACCAAAAACGTGACTTGGGATTCGCAATGATAGTTTACAAATTCACAAATTGTAAAAATTGTATAAATTAAATTTATAATTACTATGATATATGTTATTAGAGTATTATTTGGGCAACTTTATAAAAATCACTGTTTTACACAAAAAAATAATATTAAACACTATCTAAATTATCCACAAAATATCACGAACAATTATGATGTATGTGATAGTTTAGAAAAAGATTGGAAAATAAAACGTAATTATTTTTTCTGAATGTTTTGATAGAACCACAAGTAGCTCTAAACTGGATACAGTTTAATTTGCTGAACATGTAACCGTATCGTATCCCCAACCTTTAGGATGTACATACATAAATTTATTTTTTTGTTAAAATCATCGCCTACTAACGAGCTTTAAATTTTGTAACGCAAAATATGAGAAACGTTGAAGTGGTCCAATTATTTTGTCACAACACGTATTTCTGAATAATTGATTATTAAATTATTAGCTATAATAAAAATGCCGCAATCTTTACTGTCAATAAAATTAGCAAGCCTCAAAACGTAAACATATTTTTAGCACAATAAATAATGGCGTTTATTATTTATTGTCTTAAATATATATCTTCATTTATGTTTTCGAATTTATACGATTAGTTTAAAACTTAAATTTAATGTTCAAATTCGTAATGATGATTTTGGCGACCCCTGCCCCCCTGTCTTTGTGACATATTTATAGTCAATGTAATGGAAAGGCGATTGTAACATCAAATCACTTATTATTCAGTTTTTAATAGTTCCAAATTTATCAGGCACTTATTTTTCGTTGATTGTGCGTTATCTTACATTGAAAAAATAATTTTATCAATATTGACTCAAGTAATAATTTTTTTTATACATAATAAAACATCTGGATGATATGTTGTTCCTTAAGATACAATGCACTTGATATTATACAAATTCTATTAATCAATTGGCGGATATTAACTAAAATATGCTTTAGTGTGAAAAAATAATTTTATGCAAATGTAAAATAAAAGCAATTAACTTTCATTAAAATCCCTTTTTACATATAGTTGAAGGAAAAGCGTACCTGTTTGTAACACGCGTCTGTTAAATTAATCGTGGAAACATTCTACTCCCTGTGCGGATGAGGGGGGGGGGGTCACAAAAGGCAATTAGCAGGTAATCCTGGATGAAATAAAGACCTGCATCCTCGGTGGCGGCGATCGCATTGCGGCTGGGCAACCGGGACCTGCCACAAAACTACTACGTTTGCGGATAATCCTTACACAACCTGCCGCGTCCCGCAGGACCTTCTCCTTTTGAGTACTGCCCGCGCTAATTACGTTTCTAAATTATTTAACCGCCGGAAGAGGCACGAGGGCAAAAGGCAAGATTATATCTACTTTGTCTCTGCTCTCTACTTTACGTACAAAAATTTTACGCAGCGCTTTATTTGAATGTGTGTGGTTCCTTATGCTTTATAAATGCAATATATTACAATATATAATACGTATCTACAATATAATAATATCTATTATTGATTTTAAAATAATATAGGCCCAACTGCTTACAGGTATATTTTTTTCGATCAGCTAAAGTACTTATAAATCGGAACAACTTAATCAAATTCCCAAATATATATTTTAATACCACCTTACATACAAAAGTTTCACTAGCACAGCTTCAAAAATCACAGTGCGTTAGGATAAAGCTAGTTTAAGATATTACCGGATGATGATGTGGTTGAGCAGGCTGGCTTTAGTGCCAAAACAACAAAAACAAATTATTTAGCCACCGAAAGAGGCAAGACTATATTCACTTTGTCTTTGCTCTCCACTTTGCATACGAATATTTTTACGCAGCTCTCTGTGTATGTAGTATCTGGTGGTTTGCGGAAAACTTTGCAATCAAAGCGGCATGCCCTTCTGCGGTGTTGATAAAGTTTAAAGTTTAGATTTGAGCGCGCGTTGGAGTTTTTCCAACTCTTTTTGAGAGTTGCGGTTCCGCGTTGAACAGGCAGTTTAGTCTCGAGGTTTAAGGGGTTATCTCGAAAGCACGTTAAGAGCAGATTGTGATTGTTATTTTAGTTTTGAGCTTGTGTGATTCGCTAAATGCAGAAAAGACGCATGCCTAATATTACAATATATTTTAAGATTGGAAAATCATGTATTAGGATAACAATTTTAGGGTATAAAAAGTTTTATTATAAAACATCTAGTAAACATTGATAATAATAATGAATAGAAGTGTTTTCAGTTCTAAAACCATAAATTAGTAAAATCACACTATGAATATTTAGAAAAAAAATAATATCTCCGTTACAATGAAAACATTTTGTATGAAAGTTTATCGGGGACAAATTGAAGCTTCATTATACTAGGAATTTAGACATTTCGGTATTCGTTACAAAGAGGTTTCACTGTATTACGTTTTAAAATAGGTTTGCAACTTAACTAAATATTAATAAAACAAAAAATACCAAAATGTTTTCAATATAAAAAATAATATTAAAACATACCATTTTGTATCATTTAAAAGTAGGTCTACGGTTTAAATAAATAATAATAATAAATAGCATCGCCTACACATCCTCATTTTTCTTACAAAGTGTTAATTAAAGATGATTTAAAATGATGTAGCACTTGGAGTTATAGACAATATAAATAAACTATAAATAATAACTGTGCCAGTAAGTGTTTGGTTATATGAATAATTTATCACGGTTATTCTAACAAAATTACTATTGACTTTCTAGGATCAAATATTAAAAGAGAAACAGCAGTTATTTGGCAATTAAAGGTATATATACCAAAGTTAATTTAACATATTTCAATGGTAGTAATAATGAAAAAATCTCATATTAGTGTAAAAAAAAAGTTACATTTTACCCTATATATAGTATCGTTTACAGTTAATTTTCAGAAGCAATAGACATATTGCGACAATGTTGAAGAAGATGAAGAGATGCCAATCCACGTGTTTAATCCTCTACAGTAACTTCCGTCAATTTTGTTCTTCGGTTGTCGTTTAAATTTAATTTATGGATTATATTAGAAGTAATAATGTGTTCAATGTTTAACTCTTGAGAAAGGTCGTATTGTATTTAATTATTTTTCAGAAGCAATGATGGAACAATTTGACGACCTATATGGCTACAGTGTAGAGTTGGTATTAGAGTCTCCAATTACTCGAACCATCAACTACTCGAGTATCGAATATTAAAATTTTAAAATACTCGAGTACTCGAGTACTTTCGAGTATTTACCAAATGTACCAAAATAGCTATTATTCAAATTTGTGCACATATAAATAAATAAATAAAATACTTAGCATGTTCATTTTTACAATTATTTTAACTTCACGAACATACTTTTTAAAAACAATAATGCAAAAAGTGTCTCGAATTTAATATTACTGCTAACCTTTGGTTTTATTATTCCCGTTATGAAAAAAACCCTTTCCGTTGCTGTTGATGTTGGTCTTATTGTCATTAACGCGTTGGATAAGGCTTCTAATTTATATCTGTTCGCTTTTTATAGATATACAATTTTTTTAACTCTTTTTTTATGTTCTCTTCTTTCATTCCCTTCTCAGCTTTTCTCTTATTTCCTTCGACTATTGACAAAATAGCATTTTGTAATTCTTCTTGAATAGATTTTTTTTCTTAACAATATACAATATTCTACTCCTTCTGATTAATGCGAAGAATTTAAATCTATATCCTTCGAAGATGTATTTGGGTGAATCCCTTTCACTCTAGAGCTAAAAACGGTTCGCAAAGAACTGACTTTACTTTAAATGCCTTTAAAACACACAATTGTTTTGATTTATATTTTAAGCTGAGGGATCAGTATAAACAATTTACAACCCTTTACGCTACAACTGCATAGTCATAAAACCTAAAAAAATTTTTTGTTGATATTTCATATTGTTCATTGCCATAAATTAGATAAGTCGGGACTGTCGAACAGAAAAACAAAAGAAATTTCTCCGTCGTACCCACTAACATAGCCGACGACCGAAACTATGCAACTATAGAACTATGAAAATATTATACATGATAGTAACCGCTCTAACTCAGGACTTCAAATAAAAGCAAGACGTTAACCTTTACCGGACCGAGTTAAAGTTATTTTTGTTTCTGAAATATTTCAAAATTTTTTAATTTCGAGTATTAATCGAGTAATTTTCAAAATACTCGATTATCAAGTACTTGAAAAATAGACAAAAATACTCGAGTATCGAGTACTCGATTACTCGAATTGGAGACTCTAGTTGGTATATATAAACAAAGAGTGAATCTACTCATGTTGAAGTCACTGTCAGCAAGTATTATCTTTTTATAAAGAACGTACTATTATACATAAGTTTGATGTAACTGAATATCTTGAATTTGGCTATTCCTAATGAGAAATGATGGCATAGAACAAAAATTGAATAAAAACCATGTCGTACACATACATATTTTGCCACATCGGAATTAAAAATAAGCAACTCTTAGATATATTGGTTATCGATTATTCCAGGTATGCAATCACATATTTATAATCATTGTAAAATGTCGTCTATTAGATAACATCCAAGAAACTACACATATGTATATTGCGAACAGAACGATCTAGGCCATTTTTTGTTGATACAATAATGGTATTAATTTATTTTGCTGTAACCAAGCTTTTTCAGCCAAATAACCGACTGCATCACAATCATTGTCACACGATCGTCGTGAAAGACAGTATCCCCAAATATCAATAGATAAAAAAATACGTTTTGTTAGCATTTATATGGTTTGTTCGACATTAACCTCAATCTTCATACGTACTAAATATATATTACATGTTTTCAATTCAAGTAATTATTAAATTCAGTCAAATCTAACGTATATGTGCATTAAATCAGAAACAATGATAATGCTTATGTATTATAAAAGGAAAAACTCACTTTTCGGCCTCGGAGCCCGTCGCCGGGAATTCAAATTTTAAGATTTCATTACGAAGATTGTTTTATGGTTGTTTATCTAGTTTAATCAATGTTTTCTTATAATCCTTACATACAATATGTATATATTTCATTTTCATAGTTATAACATACCTTGTTAATTTGCAATCCGATTATTTATATTCAGTCAAATGGAACAACGTACATGACGAATTAATGAAAATTACTGTCGCGTAGCAAAATTTTATTTATAAATAATAATTATTTAAAACTGTTGTCACGTTACTGTCAGCCATTTTGTTTTATATTTGAATACTTATTTTTCATTGGTCGACAACAAGAGAATACATTAGCGGAGGCTCGAAAATCATTTTTATTTTTATTAATTATAATTAAATATATTTCCTTTGTTTACGTGTATTATTATACACTGTTCATACAAAGCGATACGATTTACAAAGTATAAAATTGAGCATAAAATGTTTCATAATAAGTTATGTACGTCCGGAAGCGGGAGCGACGGCTTAGAACAATTATATTATAGATATTTTTAAGGTCCAGGTCTCGCATATGTATGTTATTGATCAGATACATCACTTCAAGAGTTTAATTTTGATTTGAAGATGTGAGTGCTTGTTTTTAAGACCAGCTTTAAATTTAAAAAAAATGGTTTTTATCAATTTTGATGCGGACTTTAATCTCTTTGTATGGGTCCTACCCAGAAATTTTAAATGCTGTACCCTCTCAATTTAATCTCAGTCTAATGACTGCAGAAAAATAAATAATTTTGATATAACCAAGAAAAGTATATCAAACTAAAAAAAATAATAAAGTTAGAATTTTCGTCTTAAAAATTACGGGAAAAAAGATTTGAAAGCTTAAATTTTTAACTAAAATAACGGTCAAAAAATATGAAGAAATGTTGGAGCCGATTTTTTGGTGGACCATGGCGGGAGCGCGACGTCCGGCGGGCCTCGTTTACCAATCATTCATATCACAATAAATAGCAATGTAACTATTATATAAACGTAATAAATAACTGCGACCTGTCACTTTCCATCTGCCAAAGAATATATAATTATTGAGTTAAATTACTAAATACAAAAATTTAATTAAATTAAGATAAGAAAATCGAAAAATCTAAAAATTTCGGATTTAAACTTAAATATCTCGATTCAATCGATTCAAGTTCCATGTATCATTTACTACTTTATAAAAATACTTTCCAATAAATACCAAATTTTTCCACGTATGTATTTCGATCATAAAAAGCGTTAAAGCTACTGTGTTGATCAGCTAATGGGTAATTTTAAAATCAACTAATGCGCCGGCATCGTGTCTGTAAAAGCTTGTTTGTTTAACTAAAATGTGTAAACGTCACACCCATATATCACACAGGGGTGTGTTTGCTTTTGGTTTTTAAAGCACACGTCGCCGACCACTTCCAGGGTCCACGTCCACAGCCAACCAGACCCATTCCGGTCACGCTTCTTTCGTCCACCCTGTATGTTGCCGTTCTTGGTCCGCTTGCATAAATCTGCCTACTTTCGGTCCACCCTGTGCAAACAAACGCTCGGCCATATATAACCGTCGAAGGCTGTGTTACCGCCGGAAGATGAGTTATGTTGCCCCTACACACTCCATTGATTCGTTTTAATGTGATAATTAATTGTTTCGAGTTAAAATCTAGAGCTCTTTGTGATTTTACGCTTTAGCGCTCAGTGGTGTAATTATTTTGTTGTGAAATTATTTATTTTCAAAATATAATAGCCATTGAAAAATCACATATAATTTAATAAACAAACTAAAATTTATTATAAAAAAAACTAGAAAGAGTATAATAAAAACGTAATAAATTCAATACGTGAAGTTGATATTACACTGACAGGATTCTTATATTATATTACACATTGGTTGCAATTCCTAAGGGATTCTGTTGTATATAGTTCAAATAAAAATCTCGATTATCGAGCATATTTATAATGTTTAAAAAACTTTTAACAGTCCACTATGAAAACGACTTTGAGAACCGTTGGTACAACACATCAAGAGACTTTAATTAAACCGTATTGTTAGTCTCGCTTTGGGCGATTTAATATTCAACAAAGTTAAAAATACTCTACCGATCGATTCGACAGATTTCAATGAAGACTTCTATATTATATGTAGGTCCGAACATTTTATAATTATAAAATACTGCCACTTTTTCATACCGTCATTATTTTATTTAAAGTTGTGTGGTAAAGAAGTACGAAATTTATCACAAGTAAGTAACAACTACGAAAACGTGGGGAAATTGTGACTGTATTTATTTAAGACATCAAATCAGATTATTACACGTGCGCCACCCTATATTTTCATTCTTCCCCCACAGAAGCATTTGTTTAAATTTGTTCAACACCCCTGCCTGAATCCGTTTTAATAAGTTGAAATTATTTTTGTATAAAGTCGAAATGAAGTCAGCCCTTTCGTTACATCCGACATAAACCAATTTGGAACGTTCGCCACGTTGATCCCGTTGAACTCTGCTTAGTATGATCTGTCACGTAAAGGTAACAGATGTTCCATTCCGACAGAAGCATTCAATACCTATGTTTTTATCTTTCTTATTTTATCGCCAAAAGACTATATTGTAAATCCCTGCGTGTTCGCAGCAAATTCTTTAAATGGAGCCCTTGTCGATTCGTTTCACATAGAGTGTCATATTTGGGGGCAATCAAACTGCAATATTTTATTTTGTTACATGGTATTCATGACGTGTTTCTAAAACTAAGCTTGATGTCTAAACCCAATACCAAGCTATAAAACCCTAGTTTGTGATATTCGATCATAATTATAATTATAATTATAATTATTACTAAATATGATATTGCAAACATGATAAATGAAAACAGAATTCCTGTATATTGGGCTATTAAAATATATTATTATAGGTCGGAATAGAACATAGAAGCTGTGGGTTCGAACCAAGGTTAGCAGACTCGAATTTTTATTTATAAAAAATGTTACTATTAAAAACCTGTCCCAACTGCAAAGTGACATATATTGATTAAAATTTATTCATTATTTAATGTTCTGGTCATTTTAATTTATAACTGGTCATTTCAGATTTAAGGTATTGTTATAAAAATCCAGGATAATTTTGTAATAATAATAATTTAATAACGAAAATTACGAAATTTTAGAGGTTGTACAAAATTAAACAATATTAATAGGTATAAGTCGAGTATTAATTAAATTGAGTTATTGTTATCGATTAATATCGTTCATTGTCGATTACACAAACGATAAATTTTATTTATATTTATCGATCATTATCGATCCAATCGATAATAAAAAAATGTATCGATTCGAACATTTCGCTCCTTATTACGACTATGCTATTCCAAACTTAATTATACTTTTCTCGTGGTTAATAGAGTATTTGCGATTTTTTTTAATTCAAGAGGGTGGTCTCAATATAATCTTTAAATTGGTCAAACGTCCCTCCTAGTCTTCAATCACCTGGCCAATAATGATGATTCAGGGCGGTATCAGAATATTCGTTATTGTATAATAAATATTTTTTTTATACTGTATATATTAGTGTTTTAAAAATGAGTTAAACTCGATAACATCGTCGTTTTATGGGGAATGCTTTATACCTGTTCGATGTAGATATGTACAATATTCTTTAGTAATTGCCACTGAACCTTGCCGTTATTCAGGTAGTCACGTTTTTCACATAAAGAATATATTATCATGATAAAATAGTTTGATTTACGCCAACGAGAATAAACACTTATCTCATTTATATCTGAGGGACCCAAATTAAATTAATTAATATTATATGCGTTTAGCAAATTTTGATTGATTGTAACGATTAAAATATTTAAAACTTAACTTATGATATAATAAAGTGTATAAAAAAATCATCGACACTACATATATATATATGAAAATATAGAAAAAATATTATAAAATTCGGTAACTTTTATGTTGATCGTAAAAAATCGATTAATTATTGAATAAAAGATACCATAAATTCAACAACTTTTAATGATTTTAATTTTAAAATATAGAAAATATAAATTATGCATTTATTTCATCTAAAAAGACATGATTTGTAGCAAATATATTAAAAGAACCAACAATAATGGATATAGCAAAAAAAAACTTATAAGATGAAATATAATTATAATAGGTTTTAAAGGAACATTTTTTTATGCAATTAAGATAATTCCTTAATAAAAATGACAATTGAATTAAGGAACAATATGTGTTTCTGGAAAAATATTTTGCGTAGACAGCTCTATAATTGGTTAACGACAACTGGATGAGAGTCATTGAGCGAAAAACTCAATTACGATTGGATAAATATATTTAAAATTAAAAATATATTTTTAAATCCATATATTAAACTCTTTTATTAAACAGTAGTTCTCAATCCAGTGTAAAACAATATTATTTTTAGCTTATAATACATATGTATAAAAAAATTAAAATTGCAGAGCATGTAACAGAAATTAGATTTGAATATAGTCGAATTCTAGGAATCTATACGATTTATGTAAGGTTAATTCTAGGAGGTGTCAAAAATCAGATTTTAATTATTAAAAAAATAAATCTAAATTACTATTTTATTGCAAGTATCTTGAAAAAAATTAGAGGTAAATTATTTTAAGCTGTATTTCTGTATTTATATCCTTCGTTAAAACCTTGTCTAAAAAACTCTTTTCCTTCCAAACGATACAGAACTTGCGTTGCCATTCAACCGTGCTTCCCAATCTAATCCTGATTCGAATCCAATCTAATAAATTATTTCCACACTCAAACGACACAGGATCCCCTCTCTGAGTGTTTCTTTTTCGCTTGTGTGTAATTTAGACGGAAAGGTAGGCCACACACGTGAAAGAGGGGTAGGTAGAGTTTTAAAACAAATTATCGTAGTTTGCTTCCGAAGGGTTAGGGACGGAATTAAATAAAGCCTTTGCAGGGATTACCGACCGCGGCCCGCGAGCCGCCCACGGCCCCGACGAACGCATGACTAATGTCCCGGCGGTTTTCCTCTCTCTCTCTCTCTCGTTCCCTAAAATAAAATTCTCCCGGATTGTCTCTCCCCTTTGTTGTACAACACGCCAAAACGCCCGGCTAATCGCTCATCTTATAATTATTTTATCGTTTTGTCGTGTTATAAGGTAAATTTCGGGTATAATATAATTAGATTTTATATGCGGATTTTTCGTTAAAACACGGGAATATCAATTTATAATTTACCTTAATATTGATTTATTGATCTGTAATATATAGAAATATTAATTAATAATTATATAAACCTCTATTTTAATTACGGTTTCTATTCCTGTCAGTTTCAAATTAATAGTTAATATATTACATTTCCTAGGAATCACTTTTTTCCTTTCGTTATTTTTAATGTATTTTATTCACATTTCTTAAATCAATATTTCTGTCATTAATACTATTAATCATTGTTATTTTTTTTTATTATTATTATAGAAACTTACTGTAATACTATTCTGTGAAATTGTAATCAAGAAAATGTCAACTCAAGCTTATAAAATACGGATTAAGAAGGTTTTAAGATGGAGCTAGATACTTCACATAAAATCCTGTAACGCTACGCCATGCATTTTTTAAACGTTTATTACAAGATTAAAAATACATTAATTAAAGCTAAGTACAATTTTCTGGTTTATAATATTTTTTTCTATATTACAAGAGAAATTTAAAAAGATAAAATAAGACTGACAAGGAAAAAAAACACATTTCACAAATTAAAATAAAAATACATATAATAACTATTTAAATTATTTTGCTAAAGACTATTTATACCACTTACGCAGATTTACTCCATTGTAACGCGTTGGGCTTACGCCTGTCACATTACAATGGACTACTTAATAAATTAATTCATAGATGATGTTCCTGTAGATTTCGAATCTACCTATTCAGACCTAGGTTGGACCACCATAGGATTTTTAATGTACTTTAACTAAACTTTAGTTTAATTAAGTTTGTAAAGTCACTTGTGTGTAGAAATTATTATATTTATATATTATATATATATGTTCATGTTGGTGAATTTATATTAATTATTATGAATAATATCAATAACATAAATAAAATAAGACCATTTGAAAAATTAGTATTTTATGGTTTTGGGGTTTTTAATTATATTTGCAAGAAGCTTTAAATTTCTGCATATTTTTTTTTTATTTTAGCTTTAATAACATATTAATTATATTACATCCAAAAAAATATTACTTTTTTACACTATATAAAATACAATGCCTACAATATGTTAATGTATTTAATAAATATATTGTGTAAAGCAAAATTTCACGTCATTTTTATATTAATAAATTACTAAAATATGGGTACAATAAATACAATTAACAAAATATTTATTTAAAAATGGTTTCCATTAAAAGAAATATTACAATACGAACCACGAGAAAGAAAAATATTTTTTGATAAACAATTAAAATATAAGTATTTTATAAGTAGCAGAAATGTTGTTCTTGTGTATGGCGTAACAATACGTTGTAAATTGTGACCGTAGATTATTATTTGCAAGTCAATAAATAACAAGAGGCATTACCAAGTTACAAAGGGATTATAATTTACAAATTGAAAAACAAACAGGTCTCTAAGTTTGAAGGTTAGCAAAGCTCCTTAAAGAACCCGCTACTTGCCGGGAAAACAATTCGCGAATTTAACTTTTCGCCGACGCCGCTACACTTGCCAGGATTTTCTAAGATTTTCCCATGGACATCAAAAAAATAAATTCTTTTATTTATGACTATAAAATTATTTCCTCTCGGCCGCAACACGTTGCCTGTGTACAAGGGGAAAATCTGCATGTTATTAAAATGAAAGAAAATGTTAGCGATATAAGAAATGGTTAAGTGCTGAATCAGCGACACCTGGTTGCGCACACCTGGACGAATAATGCAAACGCTGATACTTTTTGACCCGCGGGTACAAGATTTTTTTACCAAGAAAAAACTCGAATTTAAGCTATTTTCCATGATTTGAATATATTTGCCAATAATGTGTGTTTTTACACATTGTCTTCACGATTCCCCTCTTTTTCTTTTTACATGTGAAGCGTCATTTTTGTGTCGCACCTTGAATATAAATACGTTTACGAGGAGTAAAAAATACGTAAAACGAGTGCACATAACATGGTAATATTTTTATATATTTAATTATATAATTCCATCAATTGTCGACCCTTTGGACCATAAGTTCGATACAATGGAAAAGTTTAAAGCGATTTCCGTTAGCGGCGAATTTCTATTTAATACAAAGGCGACAACTGTATTATATTGCCAGAAATATAACTACTTATTCTTATGCTATATAAAAATCATATAAAATGCCAATATTTGATAAATACAAATATATAGACTGGAATGCGTATAAGCTTATACGTATGTACAATATATATACACGAATATGTTGCACCTGCCTAAAGTGAAATAAGTAGTCAAAAAATTTATATATTTTTAGGTCACGCCTATGCAGTGGATACAAATAAATGTCAAGGGGAATACATTTATGATGAAATCTTTTCATTTATGCTCTCATATTGGATCCTACGATGATAAATTAAATCGCTAGATAAATTGTTGTATACAATCATATAATAATACACAAATAAGAGTTTTGATCATATTCATAGCTACTATCAATGGGCAATAATTTTGAACACATTTGTAGATGATTCGCGTTGTTTTATGATTAATACACAGCGGTAAATCTTTAACAATGTCAATTGGCAATCAATGCTTGAGAAACAACAAAATTTACTATATATGATAAATAGAGGCGCGTGGAAAGACTGAATATCATTAAAATAATAGCACACAGAGCTACATAAAACGTTCGCAAAATATTTTAACACCAGGGGCGTGCCAATAAGGATGGATTATTTTGCTTATCTAGAAATAAACCCGCTCATGAAGATCAAATGTTGAAAAGAGCTTACGGGTAACCCATTGTTAATTACATCTTGTAACTATAGTTTGATTATGATTAAAATGAATTTTGATATTTGTAGATTCCAAATTATAGATCCCGATTGATGCCTTGAGAAGTATCGCCGTACATGTACGGTGGTCGATCTTTCACTGTTTTGACGTACCTCAAATAGTTACATACTTACATATATAACTGAATAAATAATAAATAAAAAACATTAAAATTAAATAATATTTTTTTATTTAAATGAATGTAATATAGAAAAAATACCAACAAATTCACAAAAGAATAGAATAAAAAATACTGATAGCCTCTGTATTGATATAAAAAATCCATAAAACTTGAACAATATACAAAGAATATGTAAAATAAATTAACGGCATTTAATAAATTATTAAAACATACTAATACAAAAATGTAATAAAATAAACCAAAGCAATAAAACGTTGAGAATCAATGATTTCTTTAAATAATTTACTATAAAATAATTCATAAATACAGAACTACTTATAAAAAATACAGAAAATTAACTCCAGGTCCATACTAATAAATTACATACATTTTTCAGTCCATATTCAACGAAAAGAAAATGCCTCTACCTGCCCCTCCCCCTTCTCTTAAATAACGTCTCCGGTTAGAATCCTCGTCAAAAGCAATAAAATCGTGCCGTCTTAGTGAAAACGCTAGGTTATCTAGCGTTTATATTTGACTTTTTATAATAATTTTACGACTTACAATAAGTGAGAATCGAATGAAACGTATCTAAACCGGATTTTGAGCAATAAAGGAGCGCAAAAATCCACGTCAAAATCAATAAAATTTTGGCGTTGCCGTCGCAGTGGAAACGCTCAATTATCTAGCGTTTATATTAGGACATTTTATAACAATATTACGATGTATTACAAGTTGGAATATATTGAAGCATATCTAAACCGAATTTTGACCAATAGGAGAGCGCAAAATACAATTATCGCTTTGCTGTCGCCGTTGCAGTGGGAACGCTCGGTAACGAGCGTTCCCACTGCAACGGCGCCAACATGATTTTATTGCTTTTGACGTAAATTTTTTCCTTCTGAGAAGCGATAATTGTTTTTGCGCCCTCCTATTGACCAAAATTCGGTTTGAATATACTTTAACTAATTCTCTCATATCAGAAGTGAAATGAATATCAGTAAGGATAGCGATTCTATTTTTAAAACATAGTGTAATATTGCAGTGCAAGCAAACTATTGAGTAATATGCGAGATGCGACGTCTATCTGTACTTCTTCCACTTATTTTGAGTTTAGTTCGTATTTTGGACTTGACGGATATTGTGACTGAATGCACAATATAGCACTTCATAAAAGACTGAGAGAGCAGATTTTACATCAGTACTAAAAGTAAATTATTCAATAAATTAAAATCTACGACGCACACATTCCAATCGCTCACGTATTCCTCGTCATTCGCAATTATGCCATTTTTAACGTAATACTTAAAGGTTAAAAGGAAGATTGCTGAAAATAAATTTGTAATCAATCATATTATCGCATCTTTAAGTTTCTGTTTATTTTAGTTATTTTAGGTATATTTCGGCAAATTTCATAATTATTATGTATGTTGGATAGATTCCTATTTATTGTATTTTTATAATATTGGAACAGATTATTTATTATACAAAATTTAATTTTGTAGTTCTTTACTTGTAAGCATAGTTTTTTTTAAATAATAAGCTAACAATGCGAAATAACATCGTCCACCATTATAAAACAGAATAAATGTCGTATATGCAATGTTATGATGTTTGTAATTTAATTAATTACGTGATTTGTCCAACAAACCGCCAGAAGCACCACTGTCGCATTTTTGACGTTTAAATGTCAAAAAACAACCTACAATATTTCACTCGAGTATAATAAATTATTGTATTAAGAATACAATAAATAATTCTTTTTTATATATTATTTTATACGTGCGATATGCGAGGGCAAAGTTTTAAATCTATTATCGGGCTGTTGGCGTCGAGACGAAAACGATATTCGTTATAAGTTTTCAATTGAACTTGTTTCGAGTTCACAATAGCTTTCACTTCACATTTTATCTTCATATAAATTATTCCCTCGAGATGTTTTAGACTATGGAAAGTATACTCGAGAAAATTCATCACCAATACACACATACACATATTGTGAAACTTTATATGTTCAATACAATATGTTTGATATAATTAATCATCAAATTATTCTTACACAACATACAGATATCAAATTTATGTTAATAATAATTTGTTAAGTAGAAACGTCTCTTGTCTTTGTCCCTGAATAATTTGTTTGTATTGTGGTACTAATTTATAATCCTCTTATTTAAGATAACGACAAAGTATCACCACATCAAACAATCAACGACAAAACTTAAGCTCGAGGTAAATTGATTATATTGACACAACTTTGAAAGACAATTTTCAACGTCTTCCTAATAATAATTAACTAATATAAATATATGAACACATACTTTTAAAAATATTGGTATACGTTTTAATGTAAACATATAATATTTATACATGCCTAAATGAAGAATTGCGTTATAATTAGCGAATAAATTCGCACCGAAAGAGAAGTATGTATATAGAAATGCTTTAATGGAATAATTTCGACACTTCTTTGATCTTTTCTATGTTGTAATTAAGTTTTGCTCGCATGTTTAATGCGTATGTATATATGCGTTATACAATAAATTCATAATAATACAACGTAGCACTCGAGATAATATTGACAATTTTTTTATCGTCTTATAATAACTATGTTTATATGTGTGGCAGAAAAAAATCAAACGCCTTTATAAAGAAGCTAAGAAAAATTTCTGCGGCGTTAAGAGTAAGATTTATGAAGCAGCTGTCTAGAGTTTCTTAACAAAAAATAATATGAATGAAAAAGGAATCGACTCTGTGGAATTGTTGGGTAATACACAATAAATAAAAGTGTTTTATTTTCTTATAATATTGCAATATTCCATCAAAAGAGCTATATAAATATGTGTCGGGAAATATGATCAAAATATACGTATATTATATACTACGAGAGAAAGTCCGTAATTTTCCGAACTGTTAATAAAAATATATGTTTTGAACAATCAAATATATTATTTTCATATTTTATTAATAATAACAATAATAATTCGATTGATTTCGAATCACAGAGAGAGAAAATTGTCAATAACAGCTGTTGCTACTTTACATTTTGCATATTTTTGAACAAGATTGAGATTAAAAAATCTTCTTTGGATTATTGAAAATATGTGATGTAAGAAATTCATGGCGTAAAAATCTGCTGATTTTTACTTGGAGTGATTTCTTATTATATGATTAATAATATAGTTCTTAGATTCCTAAATTAAAAATAAGGTCATTTACAATAGTAAAGAAAATTGTAACAAAAATTGCTATTCAAATACTTCTGACCTCTATTAAAAGCTTTCATTAAACCAAGAATATTTTCATAAATCTGGAACGGACTCATCCTTTCTTATGCAGCAATATACAAAATGCAGTGATTGTAAAACTTTTTAAAAAAGTTTCTAAGAATTTCTTGAGAAATGAGAATTCCCGATTTGGCATATTACATTGATGTAATTTTATATATCATTGATGTAATTTTATATTACATAAAAATAAATGTTTTATACTTTTGAAATATATTATCACGTACTATACATATGTCGGATAGTTTAGTTTAATTTTATGCGAGACCTTTCAATCTCGAACTCTATTAACGAGCATTATCTTCATATTAGACTTAAGCCTTGCTAGAAGAGAGAGACGTGGCTTAAGAACCCTGGAGCTCAACCCTCTTTTCTGCTGACAGTCTCGCGGCAAATCCTACCCCATCTCCTTTGCGCTGAAAGTGTGACGGCGGCGTAACCTTGTCGGACAAACCCCTGGTCGGGGTCAGGAACACCCCGGGCTCCACTAGCAGTAGCAGTTCCTTGCAACTTCGAACCTCTGCTAACTCAATTAAGAAGCTTTAAAGCTCTGTTAACACGTCCAGTATTAGACGTGAGCGCTTCGTGGAACCATAGCATGTGTATATACATACATTATGTATACATACTAAATATGTACACGTTCAAAATTAACTTGAATACCTAACGATCCGTTTAAACTTACTATGAGCATGTACAAAAATGTGTCTAGTCAGTGGGACAATATGTAAGTATAATGAAACAATAATGAAATATCAAGTGATGGTGAAAAAGTTCAAATATTGTGTTATTGCGTTATTATAAGATATCCCCTACAATAATGACATAACCTAAAAGTTGTTTTGAGTAATATAATATGTAATTCTTTCACAAAAGTTGAATATTTCGATTTTTGCCCATACTTAAAAAATATGTTTTATTATTTGTGACGATATTGTAGCCGATGTACAATGTCACAATAAAAAAATAATTGAATGCGTTTAATAATAGCTCACCTGAAATACAGATATGGTTTTTACTAACTGAATTACATTGTTCAAAGTGGTGAGAAATCGCTTCTATTCCGCGACCACCCTGTATATTGCGTTTCGTTGAATAATGTTGCCATAACGAATAATCGAGCGAAACGAGAAAGCGTTTAGCGTTCGCAATACATCGTTGGGAATACGCAAATGTAACTAATTTTTCTTCGGCCCCGCTCGCATTTGATTACACAATGGGAAATAATATCTTGGTGCTTGGTCGAAATGAAAAAATAAAAAAATGGGAACGAACGCTTTAGTTTCGCCGCAAATTGAACGATCAATCCCAAGCTGATTGAATGCTTTATCCTTAATAACCGTTCCGGAAAAGCGCGCCTATGGAATGGCCGCTCATTTAACAATCATAATTTATTTACAACACTGTCGCAAAACATTCTAATTATGCGGGCTAACTTAAATACGATACGCTTAGAATTGTATATATGGAATTCAACGGAAACAATGGCAAAAGCACTTCAATTTTTCTAGATTTCAATTCTAAAATATCAGTATTTTATTCACCGAAGTATATAATCTAAATCTAATTATCCCTTTTCCGCAGATAATGGAGCTTTATATCCTATTCAAATCCGAAGAAAGGGGACACTTCCCCTATTAGTACTAGCTTTAAACAATTTATTATTTTTTAAAAACAAAACTAAAGGTGTAATATGTTTGTTTACCTGTTGGTATATTTTTTGCACATGTATAGTGAAGCGCTACTCTTTGTACACAGCTTTCTTTGTCGATAGAAAGCTTTTAAAAATTAAACGTAACGCGTCGTATAAAGTGACTTACACTTAAGCGTCCGTTTTCTTTTATAAAAAATCAAATAATACACTGTAGTGCTTTTTATTTCATACGCTTGGTTACGTGCATTATGCAATTTGCGTCAAAGCTATTAGCGTGTCTGCTATTGTCTGTATTAGCTGTTTACCTACTTATTTTTAATATGTTCATATCTTGTTAACGTACTATAAACCCCCATAAAAATATATATAAACTTAACTTTGCAGAAAAAGATACACAAAATAATTTATAATCATTAATTTTAAGCATTAGCTAATTGGAAAATATATTTTGAGATATATATATATATATATATATATATATATATATATATATATATATATATATATATATATATATATATATATTCCAAATCGATAATACTATATTCTCAAAAAATTTGCTAATTCTTCGAGGCTTTTTTGTAAAAATTAAGATTATACATATATTTTTTAAATATTTACAACGGCTACATTTATTTTACACCGTTGCATAAAAATAGTTGGTCCTTTCCAGATGTTTAAAAATATGCATGCTTTCTTTCAAGTTTTTAATAGAGGTCAGAAGTACTTAAATAACAAAAAAATGTTTACGATTTTATAATCGGCCTTATGATGAACCGGCTTTAGTAATCTAAGAACTACAATATTAATCAGATTAGAAAGAACCGCTCCACGTGGGAAATGGCAGATTGCAAAGATGTATGAAGGCTTTACACAGAGTTACGCTATTATATTTACCTGTCAGGGAACTTAAATCTCGTTTTAATATTAATTTTAAGAAGTTTTTTTATCTTTATCATGTTCTATATATAATATACAATGTATATATAAAAAATATAAAATATCAATAGCTGTTATTGCAAATTTTCTCTACGATTCATGTATAAATACTGAAACCCGAAATTCCATCTTAACCCAATGCTCTGTAATAAATCGAAGTAAATCAATCTCTTCTGGTCCTTTATAACAAATCATTATCCTATGGAAGTTTTTTTATCCTTAACGATCATTCATTTGCTTGTTTGTGAATAATATAAATAGATCTACAGTAATATACTTTTATTTAGCAAAATATTAAAAGGATTTTTGAGAAAATCGAAAAGTTAAAATAAAGATTCTTATTTCTTGAGAAATGAACAACATAGAGAAACCAGCCAACCAACTTTAAAACAAGAACATTTTTTTTATTCAAAATCTGAAATTTTTGGTATTCTGTGATTTAATTCTAGACAATTATTAGTTCTGGGGAGCACTGTTCCGAGATTATTTTCTACATTAATTTGTAGTTAACATTCTTATACTGTAGAACGTTACAGTATATAATTTAAATGGAAGTGTTCTTCTTAAATTGCTGCACGACAATGCTGTCGCACATTGCTGCCACTACTAAGTGTACCATTGTAAAAAAATAAATAAAAAAATATTTTTATTATAATTATAACAAATTTTTATATGTACATTAATTTTGTAAGATGTGGACTAAATGTATAACTACTATTATGCTTTAACAAGAAAAATGTAAATATGTTAAATGTATACATTTGTTGTCATTGCAAAATAATTCACGAAAATATTTACTCGTTGTCGAGAACGAGACGAATTTTTAGCATCCGTATGCCTTCAGGGCACTGAGTGGTCTGCTTTTTCGGAGCCTAATTAACTTAATCTTACTTTTTTTTTTAAGTATACTATAAATACTAGTGAAGTAATGATTTAAATATATCTATAGTACATTTATTATTGACATTTTTTTTAAATGTTTAAATAATATATTTTTTATAAGGCAAATTATTTTTTAAAGAATAAATATGTAATTACAAGCAATGCTTTAATTTATTTATATTCAATTTTCTGTTGAAACATGACAGGCCTTACAACCATGTAAACACAATCAACAACTACTAAGTAAGTAGACACCAGACTGGAACCAAAATTTGTAAATCAGTGACATATAATTTAATAATTAAAATCTATTTAAAATCAGTAGATGTTATTGTGCACCACCTAGCCTAATTATATTTAAATTATTCGCGAAATAATTATTTAAAAAAAAATTAATCGCTTAAATTTGAGTGCTTAATAGTTCGTTGTTTAAGATCTTTTGAACGGTTATTAATAGTGAAGTGTATAAGTAGGGCAAAAAATATGTAACATATCAGAATTTTGTTTATTTGGCAATATACCGCAGTTTTTAATACTGAGAAAGATTTTATTAGCACATAATATAAATATAAACACATATATACTTTTAGTCTTATTTTTCAATATCTTTCTCTATAATAAAGTTATTTCATCTCGTAGTAAATCGAAAAAACGAGCTTTCAGCCATCAATAGTGTTGATATATGTGTTGTAAATTTATTATTGCAGTTCAGATACGTTTTTTGCACGATGCCAGATAAAGTTATAGGGGGTCGCAGCCGACCAGGGCGGAAATTACATTTCCTTTTAGTCTGGCCGGGTCATCTGTTCCACGACGGAAGCAGTTTCTTCAAACTTTTAACGGGTTCCTCCGCGACCAACTTCGTCCGAATTCTAAATAGCATGTGCCGAAAGTGCTAACGAGGGCCACTAGCATCTGAGCACCTGGGGTCGGTCCTTTTAGGCCTCCTCCGGACACCATCAATCAGCGGAGCATGTTCGGCTACAAATGTCAAAGACAAAGTCGACCGTGATCTATGGACAAAATGGGATTATTACTTATAACTTTTGCTGCTGGGAAAACAGTCGTAAATGTGCGAGGAAATTTTAATCAAGCCGCGTTAACAAAAGTCGGTATGAAAAAACTTTTTTTATACTAAAATATAGTATTTTACACAAGAGACGCTTTAATCTTGTTTGTGATTAGCACTGTACAATTTTTTACATTTTTTACTTGAATTAAATCGAGCTAACTATGTAATTAGTTTCTCGAAAAAGTTTTGTTTTTTAGATATTTAAAATTGTATTTTTAATGTAATATAATATATAGTACATATTGTGTTGGTTTCATCCTACACTTTTTAACTTATTAATTTAAATTTAAATTTTCTCAAATAAAAATATAGAAATCGCATTAAAAACCTATTTTTCATAATAATTTCAACATAACGAAAGTTACATGATATATAGAATTAAAAAAATCAGTTTACTAAGGGATTAAAATATTAAAATATTTCATTTACATAAACATTGTTTGCAAATAATAGTAAATTATTTTAATATATTAATATTAAAAACTACGTCAGGACTTATTTTTAAAAAATACGAAATTAACACTTTCTTTCAAAAGTTTGTTAATATGCTACTTTCCCTTTCATATTGATTTTTTTACTTTAATCAACTGTATTTTTTATGGTTCCATGCCAAATAATGGCATAAATAAATTAAATGTTTTATATATTTTAATCATTCTGATATATTAAAATATTTTTATCAGTATTTATATTTATTTACATTATACAAAGTTGCTTGATATACAATTTTATTGCACAAAAATATAAATTGTACCGATATACGAATAATTGTAAAGAGCCCAAGTAAAAATGGTAAGTTTATTTAGTCTCTGGTTCTTTTCTATTGAAAATAAGATATTTTTTATACGCTTAAGTAGTCATTATTAGAGAATTTTTAATATATTACGACTTTTATTAATCATCACGGTATTCATCCGTGAGATTAAGAAAATATAGGTTAATCTAATCTGTAATGATGGATCAGAATTATAATTATACAATAATCATTATTTCCGATCTCCCAGCCACGATAAAAAATAATAAAAATACACTTATCTATATGGGATTCGAATCTAGGTTTTTTAAGTCAATAGTCAGACTCATACCACTCGTATTTCGAGTTTCGTTAATGAGTGTATTATTTACATTTAATTGGACGAAGCTTAGATTAATATGAGTGAATGCTAATTAAGAGCAATGCCTAAAAATTGGTATTGTCAATTTAGTGAAGTTACGGGTGGCAATTTTCGGGCGACCATCTGATTTGTCTAACAATATATTAGAGAACGAGGCAATGTCAGTTGCTTAACTTGAATATCATAAGATAAAGGTGCAGTAATGAACAGCTTTCTAAGATACATGTATTATTTTAAGCTAGACACTTTTTTTTAATGTGAGTTAGGCTACAATGTAACATACCCCAACCTTGCATAACTCAAAATATTTTTATTGATAAATATATGAAAAAAATATAAAATTAGTTACATGCATAGTTTATTTTTAAGTACACAAAGGGCAAAGCACCCAAACTCCATAGTATGCAAGGGGTCCCAAAAAACTAAAATACTTTAAAAAAATAAGAATTCAGAAAAGATTCTCAAGCTACAAACTAGTAATTGTATATGAGAAACTTATGACAAAGCATAATTATAGACATAATTCTCGCATTTTTTATTAAAATAAACTAATAATATAATTTGTAAATAGAAAATTTTAAGCTATCTAATTTATCTATTTATGTATTTAATTTAGCGGGGAAAAAGTGTATATTTCTGAACTAAGCTTACTTTTCTAGTAAATATAATTTGGTCTGTTTTTTTTTAAATTTTGATACACATTAAAATCTCAAATATTTTTTATAATAATATCAAAACAAATTTCAATAGTTTTCCCGTCACTTGTATTTGAATATTTTCTTTTCCGAAAGACTTTCAAAGACTTTTTTATTTTGATGCGCCCTGTTATGTCAGGTCGCCATTTTATAAAAATATCAAATTTAATCTTCGTCACAAACAAAATAATTGTATTAATGAAAGACTATCAAAGAAAAACCCTTCGAACCAGACTTCGACCTAATCAAAATGCAGGTATAAAAAAACAATAAAATGCTTTTATCAACAATATACTTTGCACGCGCTAAAATATACGCTTGTCTTAAGAAGTGCATAGTGAACTATTTGAGTTGTTGATTTTGAAAGTGGGGCAAGTCCATTTTGCTTAAAAAAAAGAGTTATTATCTTAAAATTTCTGTTTTTAATCAATTCACAATCATATTTTTAAATAACAGTATAATATTTTTACTAGTAATTTATTTTGCTCAATGATATTAATTGTTTGTTGATTTTGAAATTGAAGCAAGTCCACTCAAAATAAAAATAAATTAATAAAAAAATTAATAAAAAAAAGAAAAAAATTTAGTAAGCAAAAAAATTTTTTTTAGATACATTTAATATATCTAAAAGAAAATTGTACTGTGCTCTTAATGCAACAAAATTTTGGAGATGATTTTCGTGGTAGAATGGAAGGTCGAAAACCAATGAGGAAGAAATATTTTTTAAAAGCATTTATGGTTCATAATATATTTATAAATATTAGTTCCTTAATTTATTTTCTGAATATCCTTATTTTTCACATAAATATTCGAATCACCTAAATTACGATAAAGTAAATAAATAACTTGTCTTAACTTAATCGAATTTCATAGACATTTCATTTAATATAAATTTTAAATCCGACCCTTTCCCACACCATAAAGATTGGATTGAAAGACAAACGAGTGGAACCAAACTCTTTATATATTACTATACTATATACTGTGTGTAATACATTTTTCAATATCATCGAACAAAAGATCGTATGAGACCACGTGAAAAACCTCGACTCAATATTGGATTCTCTGAGGTCTGTTTAATCAAAGCTCTGCTACGGTTACTCTCGCCGCAAGTCTCCATTTTGCGTTTTTGAGCTCATTTACTGCACATAGAAAGCGATGTGCATTCACGTGTGTGTGCATTACATAACCTTTAAATTAAATATAATTTTTAATGGCTATATAGCAAGCATATGAAGCTCATAATTCACTGGCTTTGTTATATTTATTATTTATATTAATTAGCTCGAAACATAACAACATAAAATTTACTAAGAAGCGTTTATTTTTTAAGTAAAAAATTATCGCATTGAATAACTGTTCCTATGAACTATTTTATTTATTATTAAAGTCACTAAAAACATTTCTTAATTTGAGGCGCGTTTATTTTACTCAATCGTAAAGATAATTATAAATGCTATCAATTTTCTAGTTGTGTTTTTAAATTAATAAATTTAAATATAAGCGCAAACAAGCCCTCAAGGTTAGTAGCTCAATAATGATGCTAAAAAATAACTAAATTTTAATCAATTCTTTATTTCTTTCAAAATGTAATGAAATACAACAGAGAACATAAAATTACTAGGAATCAATAAAATCCTGACAATAAACACATTATCGCCACTAAATCAGTAGTTATGATCACACATGTATTCAATAGCTTCACAGCCAAAATTTTTTAGTGAATTTTAATTTCTCAGTAGCATAATTTGTATTGCAATAATACACTTTAAATCATAAATTTTAAGAACTCAATTTGATAACTGGTAGCTTTTTAATATTATCTTGACAATTGAGTAAAATCAACGCGCTCCATCTGTCACATTTTTTTTAATCGGGAAATGATTTAATCGACTTTAACATTATAGTTACTTGTATTAGGTTTCGGAAAAATCGCGAAAGCCCATAAATTTGCATTAGATCGTAGTGTGAGAATCGTATCACTCTATTAGCGAGTTTTTAGTAAATCTAAGATCTAAGACACATTTGTATTCACATATTAATGGACATATTTGCATCGTTGATTATGCGAGACGATACTCAATTGTTAGGATTATGCGTGTAATATGTCTGACCTATTCAATTGCTTTAGTTGGAATATTAAACACTAAAACGACCGTTAGAGTAAATATGTATAATTAGTGATAATGGATTTTTCGATATTTCAATAATATGTAGTATTGCATCGCACTAAATGTTTCACAGCCTAATAAGATTTACGAAAATCGAATGAGAAAGCTACAAAACAGATTTCTTTACAAATAATTTAGATATGTTTTAACGCAATGCTTTCATTTCTAGATAAACTATATTTTTTATAAATACCTTTCAGTCCCTGAGCTCGCTACTAGTGGAGTTTACGCCAAATCGACAGATGACCCAGTACGAATCAAGTGTTTCAGACCGACACCATCAAAATCTAGAGAAAAACAGTCGATAATCAGATTTGGCAATTACTTTGCAAATTTGTTACTATTGCAATGTAACAAAAAATTATATGTGTTTGCTATTACCACACGTTTTTATCTTGATTACAATGACCAATATTTTAAATCTATTACGATTTTACATTTGTGATTATTTCTAACAAAAGAAAGTGAGATAAATAAAGATTGTTGATGTTTGAAATCAAGTCTGTAAAATAAATAATGAAGTATTTAATAGTTTACATATATTTAACAGTAACTTCCTATTTGCATCCTTGCTGAGAATCGGGGATTTCTCAGCAAGTATTATTTTGCTCATGGAGGAATGTCTAAAATAATAATAATATATTTAGCAAAAAAACATATACCTATAAGCTATAAATTACTCATAAAAAAAATTGTAATAGATAAATGCTATTGCGTGTATCATTGAAGAGGTAGGGAAAAAATAATTATTATGTGCGAACGTGCAAAAATCGGAAGCGTCGTCCGTGCAGGGTTTGTCTCGGTGTTTGTGATATATAGTTGGCAATTAGGCGGCCCGCGTGCCGTGATTTACGACCACTGCCTCCTCCAGCGGCCGCCGTGAATCACCGGCCCAAACTGACCACACAGAATCGACAACCGCCCCAACCCTGACCCCCTTTAGGCCTATTATTGTTATGTCTTCGACAATGGTCGCAACACCATCACTTTTGGCTAAAAAAACAACGACTTCTATATATAAAAGTTTTGGAGGAAAATCGTAAGAAAATGATATTTTAAGCTGCAATCATAATATGGAATATGCTGGAAATAATTGTTATCCATTATTATCGTAAAATAAAATGCTTGGAGGTACTGTGCACCTTGTGTAATTATAAAGTGTGTATTAGAATATTTTTAAAGATTTAAATTTAAAATGAGTAACTATTACCTCTTCGAGAGAGAAAATTCTTTACGTTTTTACTTATCTCATGAATTATTTTCTACTGAGCCGACTTACAAAAATATGCCACAAAATATCATCATTAACTTAAATTTAAAATTTCAACATACGTCTTTGTAAACCACTGCCATGTATATGATAAACTATTTTTAAATATGTAAAGTATGCGTACCCATGTTCTAATAGCAATATCTACAAAAAATCATCCGCGATCGTCTGGTTCGGTACCCCTGATATATATTGTACAAACACGAGTTTGACGATTCTCAACAAGTTGCGATAAGTCATTGCATCAAACTTAAACGTCAAATGAAAACCGAACGGCTTTGGTTATTTAATAGTAAGGAATGGCGTGGACCGAGTTTTTGAGTATCGCTTGCCATTTTACAACAGTAGATTTATAAAATAAATGTATTACATGTCGAGGAAAATGCGTGGGATTAAATCTTATGGTAATTTTTCATACAGTACCTCAAAATAATACCTTTTACCTATTTTTTTATACAAAAATAGAATTAATAAGCTTCCAAAAATACAACCGCTGTTAAATTAAGCGTAGCGAAGAAAAGAAAAAATACAGCTCACTGTCTGGATAACCGCACGTTGGAAAATTTCCTCCACGCCAAAGTTCCACACGAGCGGGCGTCTGGATAAAAAATTAAGTACCCACTTCATAATTGGCTTCTGCAGACGGAGACCTACCCTAGCCGAGCCGAGGATATATCCTCATATTTATTGTCTTCAAAAGTGGGCTCATGAAACAAACCATCTGCGACCTGTCTGAACCCACGGCTTTAAAGCTCTCCCTCGCCGCAGCACCTATCTCGTTGAAAAGCCTCCGGAATTAAACCTAGGCCGGATTATAAAAACACATACATAACCTTTGTTAGTGGACCGAAGACAATAACAAGGAATTACAACTCTGTCTTGGTCTGAATTAATATTTCTGCGAATTAATTGAAATTCATTAGCGCGCGACTAAGAGGATTAATCGATTAATAATTTGTTATAAGGATTAAGCTTTGAACTTTTGATGTTGTTAGTCTGCAATTAAGCGTCCTTTTACGCTTCATAATGGCGTGCTATGAAATATGAAATAATTTTACAGTTATATTTTTTTTGTTTTACTTCTACCAAAAGAGCTTTAACGAATTATCGATAATGGAATGGTTGACCTATAAATAATCAATGTGAAATTCAATCTTCCTGTAAATACTTTTTAAGCATCAATAGTAACGCAGTTGAATGATTGATTTCTTGAGTTTATATTAATATTTTTACGGCAATAATGGACGCTACAATAAATGTGTAATCAAAATCGACAAGAGGAAGGTATTGGTATTTAATTTATAATAAGACGAAATAAAGAAAAGATTTAACCCATATTTTTTTGAAGCATTATAACTGCCTTTATTCGAGCGAGATTATAGTCATATTAGTCGTAAGTGCTCAGATGTCCCTAGTTGCGGGTCTGCTAATGATACATTTTTGGAGCAACTAGTAAAGTAAAGACACCACTCGCAAGTCAG
This sequence comes from Plectrocnemia conspersa, assembly GCF_051122295.1. Classification (NCBI taxonomy): domain Eukaryota; kingdom Metazoa; phylum Arthropoda; class Insecta; order Trichoptera; family Polycentropodidae; genus Plectrocnemia; species Plectrocnemia conspersa. The sequence continues at coordinate 17,549,181 of NW_028277173.1, forward strand.
ACGCATTTTTTTTTGGAATTTCACTTTATACTACTGTTTAATAAAAAAAACATGTCGAGATATGATTTATTAGTAATTACCCACACAGCGCAAAAAATTGAAAAATCTATTTTTATCTGAAAAAATCATGGTCCTATTGGCTGGGCGGTGTAAATTTTATTTTTCACAAAAAAATCCATATGCTAATGATCACAATTTTTTTATCATAAATTATATGCATTTGACATACAGCGCTATTTTAATATTTCACTAATGATTATTTTTCAAAGAGGTTAAAAATGTTCTATTGTATAATAGATAATAAAAAATAATATAGATAAAAATATAAACAAAACTTTTTATACACACTGTTATCTGTTTAATATTAAAAATCAGCAACTTTCTCATCAGCCCCTTACAAATTGTCTTTTATTGTCTGTCTGATTTAATACATAAATATTTCAGTAATGATTTTGCTGCCATATTTATTTCAAATGAAATAAATGTGGCATCAAAATGGCTTATTCGACAGTCCCAGCATTCCTATATGATGTGTTTACTACCCCTGATATACATATATAAATAATTCACGGCTAAAATATTGTAAATAAAATAAATAAAACGACGGAGACCTAATATAATATTATTCAAAACTCAATTTATTTATTTTAATTAGAGACATCTATTGACCACGGTAAAAACTATTTTTTTTTGCATATGGATTATTTTCGTGTCATATTATTTATAGAAGTCTAAATTTAAAAACCGAATTCATTATATTCATTAAATATTATTAAATCACCATTTGCCTACATTAAATAATTATAAATATTTTAAGGATATCCAGGGCTCGAATAAATTTAAAATATGATATGCAATACATCAATAAATTTTCAGGTTTTTATAATTTATATATTTTAACTGTAAAATTAATTTCAGAGCTAGGTTGTACCTACTTTCAATTAATAGCTAATTGCTCACTATTTATTTTAATATAAGGTAAAACTATTTCAATGCATATATAATTAAATGCTACTGTAATTAATATTTGGAATGTGTGCACGTTCCAGCAATATGCGGTGATATCTGCCATTGGATGTTGGTTTCTGCAGATGACACCTGACCACACCTCAGCGCCCTTGTGTATTCACATTTACCACCTGTCTACATTACCCTTTGGCAGCTTTTTAGATATGAGTTTTATTTAATTATTCAAATTCAGTTTAATAAAGCCTAACAATAATACAATATTGTACAAACATGCTTAAAGATATGTTAATATCTTTTGCTTGGAAAATAAATCAAGTATACGCGCATAGCTATATCAAAAACACATTTAAAATTAAGAACACCGAATTTATAAACACGAGATAGTCGCCAATAATATTACCAAAAATGTTGTAAACCATCATGTTCATTAAACAATCGACCAGTAGACGAAAATTCTGAGTTTAACTCGAGTCCACCCTGGCCATTTGAGACGATCAGTTAGACCAGCCATGCCTGCGCAATCTACGTCACACCGATACAGTATTAATTGATTTGTAGAGTAAATGTAATACATTACTTATATTTCTTTTGTTAGCAGTGCTGTCAAATTATGTGTAACATGACGTAACTAAATTAAAAGGGGGGGGATTAAATCATTCCTATTGAGGAATTTTTGCTACTTTTTAAATTCTCTGTTCGAAGGATGTGTTTCGATTGCTCACGAAAAGTTTAAACTGAAGGAGACCGTTAAAATAGCGCTCATTCTCGACCCGGCTCCTGTGCAAATTGCAAATTAATCAGTCGAAATAATCCGCCATTAGCGCTGACAGCCGCTCCGGGCGGCTCAGTGCTCTATCTTGTACGCTTGTCTGTCTGTCTGTCTATTTACACGCGAGTGTGCCCTCGTAATCAAATTAAATTATTTAAAATGCATTGGAGTATAAAAAAGAAAAATTGGAATGACCTGTACAGAGACGTATAAAGAGAACTTACACCATTGACTTTTCACAACGAAAAATCACTTTTTAATGTAAAAATTAATAATTAACAACTAGCATAAATAAGAATTTTTCGTATTTATTTTAACATACAATTCAATTATTACACAGAGTCACAGGACTCTTTTATATGTTGTGTAATAAAACGAAAACCCTTAAATATGATGAGCGTAACGCTTAAAATACTTATATTAACCCACAAATTATCAATGACTTCTTTATCTCTTGGTGTGTTTCATGTCTCCCTCCATTATTTAACACCTACTATGCAGAATAAAGTAATGTAGCAATGAAGCAACGTCAAGATACGCATTATTTTATGTTAAAACTACGCGGTTGCGTAGTTTGTTATTCGCTTATTTTACGCTCAAAATGCTTTATTTATTGATGGTATCATATCATCAGAGGAAAAAAGAATTCTTTGCGCCAACAGAAAGTGGTCTGAACAGTGGCGTAGCTAAAGTATGTGCCGCCAGGGGCAATCCTTAAAATTACCGCCCTCCATACATTTTTTTGCAGGGTCATAAAATCAGCATTTTTAAAAATAATAAATCGATTATTGTTAAGCTCTTGCTATTTGTAGATTTACATAAATTTTAGCTTATTCCGGGTTAAGAACCACACTAGACGATTCCATCGCGAATATGCCGCCCCCAAGCAAGTGCCGCCCGGGGCAATATCAATTTTATTAATTTTTTAATAAATTAATTTTTTAATAAAATATCAATTTTAAAAGCAATTTAACAAATTCTTATAGAGTAATGTCTTCAAACACCAAACTGTTGAGATCGTATCAACTTCAGAGCTTTACACCACCTTAAGGTAGAAACTTTGAATTACTTGGCAATCGTTTGTGGATTCTAATGGCGTTTATTTTGATTAACAAAATAATCATTAGCTATGAAAAATATATTTGAAGTTGAATGTCATAAATCGCAATAATTTTTCTAGAAACCTAATACATAAAACATTTTTAATTATTATTTTTTGTAGCAACCTGAACAGAAAATTGTGACAGCCCTTAAATTTGCATTCTTTTGTAAATAAAATACAATACTTACATACATAATAAAATTAAATAAATATATTATAATTTGCTTGTTAAGATACTTTGAGAAACATTAAGAGTTAAGATAATATTTTTATAAAATAATTAAACTCTTAACATCAAATTTATATAAATTTAATATTATTGATAATAAGCAAAAATGTATGCAAGATGTATGTCAAAAAATGTGAAACGCTTCACGATTTTGCGTGTTATCCTTCCGCAGGGGCCACGCTAATCTTCTCTGTATTTTCATATACGTTCTGCCGAAGCAGGACAAATATATTATTTTGAATGATGTACATATATATGAGGCCTTAAGAGCAGGAAGGATGAATTCGACATCTGATTTATTAAAAAAAATCGCAAAACTTAATCTTCACCTTATATAAATTATTAATATTATTAAAGCCATATTTTTATCTTGCTAAAATTGCCTCTATTTTATAATAAATTCTCGAATTTATAAATTCATCTGCTGATTTTTGCTGTTCAGGTTACGAGTACAAAGGGCGAATTCAACATTATAATATCTAGCTTTCTCGTACCTACGCAGTAGTTACGAGAGAGATAGATAGCTGTCGACTTCGCCCATACATAAAAAAAATAATCTCGTTTTTCTCAAAATGGTTATTTGTCGAGTTCCCCTTATATGCTCTGAACGTCTCAGGTCTCATATACATATGCATACTTACTTTTCACAAAACATTCCGCTTGTGAAAAATGTATTGCCATCCTTTATAGCCCAACAACGTGTCACCAGATGGTACAAAGATGACGACATTGACACACAAAAATAAAATTTATAAACACATATTATATTATAAATTGATTAAAATTATGTATTACAATACACGCTTAAGCGTTCAATAATATAACTGACATTAAAAGATTATTTTTCCTTTATTTTGATGAAATATTTTTCCATATGGCAATACTGAAACGTCAAACGCCGCTTTTATGTAGCGGTCGGTGCACAGGAATCGTTTTGGTGTCATTGTTATGATTGATTAAACGTTCATAATGGGTGAAAGTGACGACGAAGGCGACAACTATGGAATTGACCTGTCTGGATTCTTATTCGGCAACATTGACGATCATGGCCGCTTAGAAGATGACAGTGTTTTGGACAGTGAGTCTCAACGGGCGCTGTGTCATTTGGGACGCTTGGGCTTTAATACGCTAGATGGACTCGTGGAAGATAGAGAAATCAGACCGGACTATGACGATGATTCCGGAGACAGCGATAAAGGTTAGTATATTTACTAGATTTATATTACATTAAGATATATTATATATTATATCAAATTACTTATTTTAGATAAAGCTGAAGCCAGACAAGCTAGAATAGAAGATGAGGACTATTTCGATTTTGACGAATGCGCCGAAGAAGACGAAGAACCAATACGACCGAATCAAGTCAATGTAAATTTGTGTGTTATTATGCGTCATATAAAAAGAGAAGAACTGATGTGAAAGAGACAACAATTTTGTAAATAGCTTTCCGAAGTTTGGCCATAAAATTCAATTTTTTTATTCATAATTGTACATTTAAAAATATGTCGATGCTTGGTGTAAAAAAAGAACAAGCGATGCATAAAAGACGACCATTTTGGCCATAACAGTAAAAAATAATTCATTGTACATTTTGCAATTTAAAAAATGCTATGTGTGTTGAAGCTAAAATAAAATAGAAATATTAGCTAAATTGGAATGTCATCGAATAAGCTATATTGACTTAAAATTATAATTATAATGCATTTATTTGAAAGAGGAGATTATATGAAATTTGTATTTATTCATTATAATTCGACATTTATCGATGTAAATATATTAAATCAAATTAAACTTTTTCCTTATTATAATCAAGTTTTACTCTTCAAATATGAAGCTATTTTATGTTTCATATGCAGCACAATCATGAATCCGGCTATGAAGGAGACATGGAAGACGACGGGAGTCTTATGCCGCCTCCGCAACCTCCTGGGTAATAAATATAATGTTACGCCAAAATTATGCATTATTATCTATTGCGTTTCATTCTCAGATCTCCTAAAGACAGTAAAAGAAGACTAGACACTCCTTTGGCGGACATGTTACCGTCGAAATACGAAAACATTGACGTTACAGAGTTATTCCCCGATTTTAGAGTGAACAAAGTACATATTTTTAGTATAAGCTATAAATATTATTACATCAGAATGTATATATTGATAAAATATAATAATAGGTATTGAGATTTTCACGACTCTTCGGACCCGGTAGAGTTTCAAGCTTGCCGCAGATATGGAGAGGTGTTAAACGAAGAAGGAAACGTAAACGCACAGACTCTGCTTCGAGTGACACGCCTCAAGATAATAAAACAGCACTGACTACCTTTGAATATTGTTCAGATGATGAAGAAAAGCTACTCAGGTATATACATAAATCAAATATTAACAACTTCATTCTACATTTTGCTATAAAAATATAATTTTATAGGCCGTGGGAAGAAGGATCCGGGAATAATAACAACAATTCTAATAATAATGCAAATAATGACAATCAAAACACTGCCCATTGGCGCTACGGTCCAGCTCAAGTGTGGTATGATATGCTGCAAGTTTCTGAATCGGGCGAAGGTTTTAATTATGGATTCAAATTAAAGGTTAGTATCACTTTTGTATTAAAAAAATTGTATTTTAGTATAATGGCTTAATATATTTATTTCAATCAGACCGAAAACGAATTGGAAACGATACCTGAAGAAACGTTTCCAGATGAAGCCTTTTTGATGGTTTCTCAATTGCAATGGGAAGATGATGTCGTGTGGGATGGCAATGAGATTAAACAAAAGGTTTGTGAATGTCGTTACATACAAATATGCTATTCAAATTTGATATGTGATCAAAATATAACTCGAAATTAGGTGATAGCACGTCTCAACAGCAAAACGAATGCAGCCGGATGGTTACCGAGCAGTGGAAATCGGACTGCACAAGCCTTTTCACATCCTGGAAGAGCACCTTTGCCACATTTACCGAAACAACCACCACCAACTACGTAATAAAAATATTTTAAAATTTAATTATTATCAGAAGAGTATGCTAATGTTTTATAATATTACAGAGGAGACGATGACACTTGGTACAGTATATTTCCGGTAGAAAACGAAGAATTGGTTTATGGAAAATGGGAAGAGGAAGTAATTTGGGACGCCGGCGCTATGAAAACATTACCGGAACCGAAGATGCTCACGCTCGATCCAAACGATGAAAATATCATTCTCGGAATACCTGACGACATCGACCCATCTAAAATACAGGCTGGTAAGTTTCTAATAACATGTATAGTGACTTGATCATACACAGACCATTAGATGTTTAAAATAAAGGAATATTTATTCTAAACGCTAGCGTAAAATCGATTATATTATAAAAATCTAGCTTTCACTATGATCATTCTTTTACTACAGAACGCGGTCCACAACCCAAAGTCAAAATACCTCATCCTCATGTCAAGAAATCAAAGCTGCTGCTCGGCAAAGCCGGCGTCATCAACGTCCTGCAAGAAGATGCTCCTCCGCCGCCACCAAAATCGCCTGATCGAGATCCATTCAACATTTCGAATGATGTGTACGTGGTATAAACCCTATTTTAATTATTAAACATTTATTTATTAAACTTAAATTATCATTTTGATTTAGATTTTACGCTGCACGATCGTCGACGTTGAGACTCCGAGCCGGTGGCGTTCAATTGATTCAGCACAGTACTCCAGCTGTTGAACTACGGGCGCCTGTGATACAAACTCATATGGGACCTGCAAGATTGCGAGCATTCCATCGTCCGCCTTTGCGTAAATATTCGCATGGAGTACTGTCGACGCCCGGTCCTCATCCAGTTACACCTCTCCTCAAACACATCAAGAAGAAGCTCAAGGTATTTTAATTGTATATATGTTTTTTCTTTTGTGTTTACATTTTCCCTTTCAAGAAATCACATGTTATGGGTTTTTTTTCTATTATGAGAGAATTTAATTTTGCTTTCAGCAAAGAGAATCTGAAAGAATGGCGTCTGGTGGTGGTGACGTATTCTTCATGCGAACGGTGGACGATTTGAGTGGCCGTGACGGTGAAATAGTGCTGATCGAATTTTGCGAAGAACATCCACCGCTTATAAATCAAGTCGGAATGTGCTCTAAAATCAAGAATTATTATAAAAGATCAGCTGGAAAAGTAAGTTATTTCATTTTCATCAATGGTAGATCAGTGTTGTGGAACTATAAAAAAATATATATAGCTTTGCCTGTGTTTTTTTCTTGTTATATCATATTATTAACAATGTTTATTTATTTAATTTCATTTGCCAGCATATATCGATTTTTCCGATGTTTTGCTCATGACATCGCAGAAACATTCGTCTCTTAAGTCAATTCTTGTTACGTTATGATATTTATTATGAGGTCATTTGAAGCAAAAAGAAAAAATACATTCTCGTCTTAAATTATGACAGCCCATTAACTCAATCACACATGTTCGATGCCTTTACAACCAACTGTATTCCATTACAATTTTTTTGGTGAATTCAAATTTCTCATCAACATTAAAAGACTATCAACCTTAACCGTTAGTTTGTGTTGTGATGATCCACTAGGATTCAGGAAATCTCAGAACTTAAATAGATAACTGGTAGCTTCTTAGTATATTATCTTGTGAATTGAGTAAAATGAACATGTTGAAACTGGCATCAACTTTTACATTTATTGCTGAAAGTACTACTTGTTAGTGAAGTTGCACTTTTGGAGACTAAATAATGAAAAGTATACGTTCGAAAACCCCATTACTAAATCCATCTAAATCTTATTTAGGATAACGGACCGAAACCATTCAAATACGGAGAAGTGGCATACGCTCATACATCGCCATTCTTAGGAATCTTAACTCCAGGACAATCTCAACAAGTTGTCGAGAATAATATGTATCGTGCTCCAATTTATCCGCACAATATACCGCCTGGTGATTTCTTAGTTATTCGATCAAGGTTTGTTCTAAATCCAATATCTCTTTTAACGATCGAATACATTTTTTTTAAACATATTAGTTATTTTCAGACAACAATATTTCATGAGAGAGATGGACGCATTGTTCGTAGCCGGTCAAGAATGTCCATTGTACGAAGTTCCCGGACCAAATTCAAAGAGAGCCAATAATTTTGTCAGAGATTTCTTACAAGTGTTTATCTATAGACTGTTTTGGAAGTCCAGAGACAAGCCGAGACGTATCCGAATGGACGATATAAAGAGGGCCTTTCCGGCCCACTCAGAATCGTCGATTCGTAAAAGACTAAAACTGTGTGCCGATTTCAAGAGAACGGGACTGGATTCAAATTGGTGGGTAATAAAACCCGAATTTCGTCTGCCTTCCGAAGAAGAGATAAGAGCTATGGTATCTCCGGAGCAGTGCTGCGCTTATTTTAGTATGGCAGCTGCTGAGCAGCGTCTCAAAGACGCTGGATATGGTGAAAAGTTCCTTTTCGCTCAGCACGAAGATGATGATGAAGAGATGCAGTTAAAGATGGACGATGAGGTAATATTTTTCACCGATAACCTTTTGCTAGTTTTTAAATTTATAGCCTTTATAGAAATTTATTATTTTCATTTTTTTTTAAATAGATCAAAGTAGCTCCATGGAACACCACAAGAGCTTACATTCAAGCAATGCGTGGAAAATGCTTACTGCAATTGACAGGGCCGGCTGATCCTACCGGATGCGGAGAAGGCTTTTCATACGTTCGCGTTCCTAATAAACCGACGCAGAGCAAAGAAGAACAGGACCAACAGCCTAAAAGAACGGTCACCGGTACTGATGCCGATTTGCGAAGATTGTCACTAAATGACGCCAAAGCATTGTTGAGGAAGTTCGGAGTACCTGAAGAAGAAGTATGTTGGCTAATGATTTTTGTTATTTTAAACAAAGCTATAAGATATTTATGAATTTCAGATCAAAAAATTATCCCGTTGGGAAGTTATTGACGTTGTTCGGACGTTATCGACTGAGAAAGCAAAGGCCGGAGAAGAAGGCATGACTAAATTCTCGAGAGGAAATCGATTTTCGATTGCGGAACATCAAGAAAGGTTTGTTTTTAAATAGATTGATTAGTGAACGCTCATCATTAGGGGAATCTGTGCTTTAGATACAAAGAAGAGTGTCAAAGAATATTTGAACTGCAGAATCGTGTGTTGTCGAGTACTGAAGTATTATCGACGGACGAAGCTGAGAGTTCCGTTAGTGAAGAATCTGATCTTGAAGAAATGGGAAAGAATCTGGAAAATATGTTAGCTAATAAGAAAACAACAGAACAGGTTTAACAATATTATATTAAAACAAAAAGAGATACTTTAAATCTAATTATGGAATACAATATCTGAAAATTTATAATGTGAGTGATTTATTTACATACACTTGATTTACATATTATTGTGTTCCATAACTAGTTATAAAATATCTTTATGTAATATATACTTTTAAACTACTGAAAATCAAATGTAATTTTTAGCTCTCCCTGGAAAGAGAAGAAGCTGAAAGAGCTGAACTGCGTCGTTTGATATTAGGCCAGTCGGATAACAAGCAACAAAATAAGAATTTGGATCAGCAACCTTCTGCATCTCATGGTTTGTTATCTGCCTCTAATTTTAATTCAAAATAAAAAAATGACCCTCTATATACATTTCAGCTGGGCGAATCCTGAGAATTGTTCGTACATTCCGAAACCCGGCCGGAAAGGAATACACCCGAGTGGAGGTAGTCAGGAAAGCACCCGTCATCGAAGCTTACACAAAGATCAGATCAACCAAAGATGAAAATTTCATCAGACAATTCGCCACATTGGACGATGCTCAAAAGGAAGAGATGAAGAGGGAAAAGAGGAGGATTCAGGTATTACTCTTTCAATCTAAATTATAAATTGAAAACATTCAGATCCTCGGTGGTAATTTGTTGATGTCTTTTAAAATCAAATAAAAACAATCAATGAGAAGACAATTTTTCAATCATAACTTCTTGGTGTTTGATTGTTTCCATAATGATACCGGTTGCTATCTTGCTTATTTTATCAAAATAATATAAATACATCAAATACAAAAAAAAAACATATTTTAGAATACTTTTAAGTTATTTATTTAATGTAATAATTTAGAAAGGGTTGTTATTTATCAATAAAACTTGCATGACTAGTAATACACAATTATCACAATTAATATTTTAATAATGATTTTTCCGTTATAATGACTGAATTGTGAAAACATGGCTTTTTAATGCTATATTATTTTAGGAACAACTGAGAAGAATTAAACGCAATCAAGAACGTGAAAGATTGGCCGGAAATACAAATACTACGGTTCCATTTGGTAAGTTGCCAAGATTAATGATAATACTGTAACTTGTGGAGGGATCATATTAATTTTTATTTTATGGTTTATAGGTGGAAGTGGTGTCGAAGGATCCGGTGGACTTTTACCGCCACATAAGATCAAACAGGAAGATGCTTCACCTAAGAGAAGACGTAATAAGTCAAAACCAGATCTCAAATTAAAGGTATGCAGTACTCTCCCATTTAACATTTCTTTATTAAAGAAATCTTAACTGAATATTGTATCATAGTGTGGAGCTTGCGGACAAGTGGGGCACATGCGAACGAACAAATCCTGTCCATTATATTCTGGATCATCTAGTTCTCTAGCTGTAGCACTGACTGAAGAACAAGAAGAAGAAATCCAGAGGGATTTCAACGCAGACGACGAAGAGCTTGTCAATCTCGAAGATACCAAAGTCACGCTGAGTGGAAAACTCATAAAGGTATGCACTCCCAAATAAAAACTCAATTATTCATGAGGTGATATGTTAATTGCTTAATTATTTTAGCATGCCGAAGAGATCAAACGGCGTGCGATGCTTCTGAGAGTTCCAAAAGATGCAGTTGGATCTCGCAACAGCGGCTCCGGCGGTTTAGGAATGGGTCGCAGGGCACGCGTGTCCGAATCTTGTGATTATCTAATCAGAAGACCGGCCGAACGTAGGAGAACTGACCCGTTAGTCACGCTATCATCACTACTCGAGGACGTTCTGAATGAGATGCGTCACCTACCTGACGTACAACCGTTCCTATTCCCCGTCAATGGAAAAGTATGTTTATTCTTGCGATTACGAAATTCGGCTATTGAAAATTTGCTATATTCTCTTTATAATTGTGCTGAACTCCTCGTTAGTTTTCTAATAGCTAAATGTATTATGATAAAATTTGTTATGCTATTTATAGTTGGTGAAAGATTATTACAATATTGTAACGAAGCCCATGGATCTGCAGACCATTAGAGATAATCTACGCCAGAAACGCTACCAGAGTCGTGAAGATTTTCTCGCTGACGTTAATCAGATTGTCGATAATTCCACTTTGTATAATGGTGAGTTTTTATATTTTTAATAAATTAATTTTGTATAATTCTGTATTAGTTGACATAACTAATTATAACATATAAAATATTTAAAATATAAATAGTTTATTATACGTGTATATAAATATATGTATAAAAGAAAAAAAAATTATATTGCTAGTAGATCTATTTATACTATATGTTTTTATAAAATACAACAATATCATTCTACTTTCATAATCGATTATACGATTTTTTAAATATTTTTATTAAACTATAATTGGACTTTATTTATCATTACTTCAATAAAACAACCAATTAAAACCAATTCAAACATGTATTGTTTATATTGCTCTTTTAGTCATTGCCCTCAATTTTTTATGACAATTTTGGCAATCTCAGTATATTTTTAAAAATCCCAGTATATTTTCAATCTTGATTTGGATTTTATTTCTGTTTTTTCCTCTTGGCACATTTCCTAATCGAAATCTGAACAGTAACTTTTTCTACGAAGTGTATTAAAAAAATATATAATGTAAATCTATTCATATTAATTGGCTAAATTCATCCAGAAAATTTATTTTTATATTTTATTACATCTGGTAAAATATAATTTAGACTGAAGTATTCAATCTAAATTAAATGAAATCTTATGTATTTATCAAAAATAATTTAATTGAAATAGTGTCAAAACACAAACGTCAAGTATATTAGTATTTAGTACTTGCAAAATATATTTTCTTAAATTACATAACCCAAAAATTTCATTTAAAATAACAGGCTTTAATTTTTAAATCTTTTGTGACTTATCTAAAGAAAAAGACTTAAAATTAAGAAAATTATTAGTATTATCATCATTATTATTAGACCATAGTAAATTTGCTAGAAAAATATTTTTTTGTTAGCAAAAAATAATGAAATTTCAAATACTAAACAAACTGACGATATATATTTCTCAACCTTTTTCCAGTTTATTATTCTTATTTTCAACAGGATGTGATATCCTGTAATTGTAAATATTATCTTCACCATTCCTATCTAGAAAAAAATTCAGAAAAAATCAATTTGTGTACTTGAGCAACACAGATAGTCGTTTATTCACTCAATATTGAGTGACTAGTGCCGCTCCAAAATCGAGACAATGAGACGCTTCTTATCAACAAAATAAAGTATTTATGCCTTCGAAAAACGTTTGTAAATATAATGTTTATCGACCGTATCTACTATGACCGAAATTCGCAGAATTCGTTCGATGAACGAAACAAAATGTTGGAAAGGCTTACCCTTTTTTATTGTTTAACACTTATCTCAAAAACAGGTGTGCATCGCAAATTTTCGTGGAGTTTGTGTTACGTTTTTGAACTTGTTGTTTAAAGACGCAAAGATTTTATTTCAACTGGTTCAATAATTCGATTGCAGTTAATTTATTTCAAGTTATTTAATTTATATGCAAATCCGCACGAAACAAACGCTGATCTTAATCTGATCTTTATGTATATCAAATCCGTTTCAAACATAATTAGCTATTGTATATGCAATAAATTCTATAAAATTATGTATTTGAAATGTTTTATCGATTTTGCTGAATTAATTCAATCGCAGCTGATCTTAATTCTGATGATTTGAAAACGCTGAAATGACATCCCTGATCGAAAAGTATGTAATCGCTCTCACTGATTAGTAATTCGCACTGCGTTGTGCTATACATATTTTATGAAATTCAAAAACTTTAACGATTATGAAAGAGATTAATGATTAATTGAAATAATTATTATTTACCAATAATTATTTTTTAAACAAATAATATTTTACAGGCAATTGATATTTTGCACTAATTGGTTAAATAAATTAATATTGGTAAAAACTGAGAAAAAAATTACGAATATATTCAAATACTTCATTCATTTTTTATTCAATATTCGAATGGTTGAAAACTAGGAATAATTGAGAACCCTAGCCATGACCAAACCCTGACTTCTTTAAATAACTTTTCTTGTAACATACAAATACAATATATAATATGAAGAAAATGTGAAATTGCTATAGTGACCAAATAGCATGCCTTCTTAATCTACATTAATTTCCTCATCGTCTTATCTTTCCTACAAATCGTATGATAGATTTACTGTAAATACGATCTTAGTCTCAATCTTGCTCCACATTTTTTGAAATATACAAAACAATAATTATCTTTTTCCTACTTGTTTAGGTAAAAGTAGCAGTTTGACTGTAGCCGCTCAAAGGATGTGGCGTCGTTGTGTCGAAATTTTGACGGAAAAGGAAGAACAATTCATGCGACTAGAAAAGGCAATCAATCCACTTCTGGACGATGATGACCAAGTATTATTTTTATTAATGTTAAATTTTTAGTTTATTCATTTCCTTGACATTAAAAGCTTATTATTTTTAAAGGTTGCTCTATCTTATATCTTTGAAAATCTAATCACGACTAAACTCAAAGCGATGCCAGAAGCATGGCCGTTCGTTAAGCCCGTAAATAAGAAACAAGTGAAGGATTACTACAATGTTATCAAGTGTCCGATGGATCTGGAGACGATTACAAAGAAGATACACGGTACATAACATAATTTTGATCACTTTATTAAAACAAAATCTAAATGCTAGTTTTATTATTTTAGCACATAAGTATCATAGTCGCGCAGAGTTTTTGGAGGACGTTGAGCTCATATACCGCAATTGCGTGGCATACAACGGCGCCCAGTCCACCTTCACTCAGCAAGCTCAGACCCTGCTGAATGTGACCAGAGATGCACTCAACCAATTGGGCGAGCACGTGCAGCAGCTGGAGGAGATCATAGCGAAGGTCCGACAAAAGATGAAGGAAGACGCTGAGATGATGGGAGATGAAGGTGAGCCGGAAGTGGACGCCGAACGAGAGGTCAGCTCTGGAGCGGAAGGCATCGAAGTGGACGATAAGCAATCAAACGAGGGCATGATGCAAAACAAACCCAAGAAGCACAAACAGTCTGATAGTGCGCACCAAGGTGATCATTTTTGAACGATAAATTAAATATAGTGGTATAAAAAGATTTTATAATTAAATGTCCTGTATTTTAGGTTTAATTAAGAAGTCGAAGATCAAAAGCGAAAAAATGCAAGGAAATAATCTTGAAGATGGTAATTATTTAGTTATATTATACATTTTTTATATATATACATTTTCATTTATGAGCATATCTACCCAGCTTATCTTAACATTATTGCGCCGCACTTTTGCGCGAAAAAATACACATACAGCCGGCATATTTGCGCACAATCGAAAAAAGTGCCAAATAATGGCAATTTTCAAATCGTCATACTGATAATTATAAAAATTGGTGTGGGCACTCACCAAATACAATATCAATGAGAACTTTTCGGTCATAAATATTCAATTTACGCAAAATCTCTGTCGGCTTTTTGAAAAATGCCATAAGGAATAAAATGATACTTCAGAATACGAACACCACATGTGAGACTATCCTAGAATTTGTCGGCATCATTTCCAAATGAAAATTCGTTATGGTGTGACATTTATTAAAACCGATTTAGGATAATAAATAATGATATTCGAAAACATTTTTTTTAACAAAATCTTAAACCACATTATTTTTTAATTATTTAATTTTGTATGGAAAGAATTATAATAACGACATTTGTTAGAAGAATATACAATCTAAAATATAATTAATCCCTTTTGGTGCCCTAAAATATTCAAAGATGTCAATAAGAGTCTGTTAAAAATCAAATTTCATAAAAGCGTGCTAATCGGATTCCGGCGCTTTAACTGTTAAACACCCAAATCAATTTCTCTCCATCGTTGCTTTTATGACCGTGTCGATCTTTTTGCTTGATTTCCAAGATTTTTTTATCTATATTTAAATAATCTATGCCACTCAGCTTTGAAAGAAATCATTCACAGAAACTTCTAACCTTTCCTTCTTGATTGTTTTAGTTTTTTTTTCATTCAGACTTTTAGTTTTCCTTACATATAACAAATCTAATAATTGCACTTGCATGAACGTGCTTCATTTTAATTATAGATCTGCAATATTCGGGCAGTGAAAGTTCCGAATTTGAAGAAGTTGATCCAGCTCAACAGCAAGATGCCGCCGAAGCGATGGTGCAATTATCAAATGTCCCATATATGCAGAATCCTGGTGAATATTATAAGATAAATACTAATAATAAATATACATATTTTACGCCAATATTTTTTATAGATGATGGATCTTTGGACGTAGATCCAAATTATGATCCATCAGATTTCTTGGTCGCCGGTGCCACTGTCAAGAGGGAGATAATTCCTGATCCGTCTGATGGTTATGACGACGTCGAAGGCGTCGGTTATGACGATGGTACCGGTTCAATGCATCATCAAGCGATGAACATGAGTTATGCTGACAATAGCGGTGTCTATAATGTATCCAATGAAAACTATGACTTTGTCATAGCTAATCAATTTGACAATCACGAAAAGACTTATCAAGAGTTTAGTGTGAGTATTATAATATTGAATATAAATAGTATTTACCTACAAATTTAAGAAAGTAATGGGTCCAATTAAATTAACTCCTACATTTTTCAATTTCAATCATGTTTTCTTTTGAGTCTTAATAATTTCTCTTTTTAAGACTGCACCGATTCCTTATCCAAATCCAGACGGCAGTATGCTACAACCTATTATGCATCAACCGATGCAGTTGGACATTCCTCTCAAACAAGAGCCGGAAGAGCCTCCTCAATACCAAGTATGGAATAAATAAACATTTAATATATTTGTAAAATACTAATTATTTTTATTTTTAAGGAGCAAGGAGGACGTGCTATTCAGGATGATTTACAAGTTACCGATAGTGAAGAGGAGCCAGAAGATGGCTTGTGGTTCTAATCGAATTATAGTTATTTTTTTGTAAATTAAGTATTACTTTTAATAAACATTATGTTTTTATTAATTTCTTTTTATATATTACATTATTTAATATGAAAAAGTGTTGTTTTTAAATTATATTTTACTAATGTTTCCGTCTCGAGTCTAAATGTATTTTTTCCCTACAATCACAATGATAATAATTTTTTAAATTATTTAGAATTTAAAACATAAAAGTAAAGTAACCTTATGCTATATTTTTAAGTGACGGGTGGTGAGATAAGAGATCAGAGCATGCCCTTATCTCTCACTCATTCTCGTTACTTAACACGTGAGCGATCGAGAGGGAAAGTATTTCATCGCCCGCCACTGATATATATATATATATATATATATATATATATATATATACATATATGTGTGTGTAGTGGATCCTCAAAGAATCCGGTAAAGGTTCGAAAGTGGAATGAAAAAGCGATATGTCGTGACGTCGTTTATTCGCAGCGCCGGTCCACACCGCATGGCTGCCGTAGAAACAAAAGAGCGTTCTGCAGCAAACAGGCTACTTTATAGGTACTAATGTAATGTTGGCCATAGCCCAATATACTAACTTAGTCCTACTGCTTATATACTAACTTGATCCTATAGCTTATATACTAACTTAATCCTACATATATGTAATATATATATATCAATAATTGCTATTAACTGTTAATAACTATGCTTACCATACCTCTTGGTTTCACAAAATTTCCGAAATGAGCTTTTTTAAGCCTTCACCAGCATCCCACAATCCAACATACATATCTCAACATCCCAAAATGAACAAAATTTTCCGTGACAATCTTTTTTTACGCCAGTGTTACCAGAGTGCCGCCAAGTTTTGGCCATTTTTAACCTAAATAAATACATAGAAATAGGCCCCTACACATTATTTTTTTTTTGACATTTTTGTACTCATCGTAGTATTTTTATATATTTTTGGAAAAAGTTCTCTTTTCATATATTTTTTTCTCTCTTGACAACCCTATATAAACATAACTCTAAGGGCATCATCTATAAATTTTATCTTAATTAAATTCTATATTATATTTAGTAACATTTCCCACCAAATATATTTATATACCAAACTATTTTTAAAAAACATAATTTATTTATAAGAGTATTTTCTATAATTTATAGGATAATTTTAAAAAGGACTTGGCCATAGCACGTAATTAAAAAATGTATATTTTTTAATTACGTGCTATGGCCAAGTCCTTTTTAAAATTATCCTATAAATTATAGAAAATACTTAAAAGTAAAATAACATACAGTATATATGTTTATAAGCATATCTTAGATATTATTTTTAATTAAAGCTTATTTTACATAATTAATCCGTATATCATATTTTTTATAAGGTATTAAAAATTAAAACAGTAAATTGTTATTTTTTATTAATAATCATCAGTATCAAAATATATAAGGTATATTTTTAATCCGGTGTACGTATACGCGTGTTTTTATACAAGTACTCAATAGATAAGGTTCCCCCCGTTTCGCATAGACAGGGTTATATTGTTGACATGATGAAAGTTACATTGTGAAAACAAGACAAAAAGTAACCACGTAACATGTTGATCACCATTCTGCTTATGCTGACTTGGAGCACGATCAGTCATGCATATTCTAAGTGCTCGGGAAACGATTCAATAATGACAATCGTTCCAGCAACACAAATATTAAAAAAATATGGCGAGCAGTTGACAATAGACTGTAGTATTTCGAAAAATTACAACTCATCGCAATTGAGCTTCTTCAAGGAAATGAACCCTGTATTTGGTACTATAATAGATAATTCTATATTACGTCTCGTCGTTGACACACCACCAAAATCTGAAAGAGATATTTATTGCTGCAAGCTCATAATGAAAAAATTCGATCCATGTTGCGTCGATGTTACAATCGGAACGCCTCCAGGAATGGTAGAAAACTTTGACTGCATTTTTTACAACTGGCAGAATCTCACGTGTAGCTGGAAGCCCCGATACAATTACGTAAAAACTAATTATACATTGAGTTCCAAGTCTACATCGGAAGATTTTAAAATTGTGTCTTGTGAAATCTTTAACAATGATGTATTTCAGTGTTTTTGGAATGAAACGACAAAACCCAGTTACATACGGGACAGTAAAACTTATGTATTCAATTTGACTGGTGAAAATTATTTTGGAAAGGTTCAGCAAAATTTCACAATCGACCATTTTTCTAGCTTAAAACTGGCTCCGCCGTACAATTTAACAATAAATGATACATCATTGATACTCAAATGGTCAATCTCGGACAATCTCAGATCTCTCCCGCTTAGAATTTACCATAAAGTTGAATATATATCAGAACATAATAAAAGTTGGACCACTTTGGATTTATTAAAGTTTAAGAAGGAAAATAATACAGTATTCAGTTACAATATGTCGAAGGAATTGATTCATGGCAATTTTAAATACAAAATCAAAATTTTCACAAAGTGCGAAAATGCGGTGGACGAAATGTGGTCTGATTATGGATCAGTCGGATTAACGACTGCGCCCAAACCACCAGTCAAACCTCCGGAAGTTGTCATAGGAGCTTTTGAGACTATCGATAAAAACAATAGTAGGAGATTAACAATATACTTTAAACGTATGGAACCTTGCTATGAAAATGGAGAAAACTTTACGTACAACATAGCCGACGCCGAATCCATACCGAAACCGACAACAGTTTCAAAGATACTTATGTATTTTGAATCGATTCCGATATATAGAGTGAATATTAGTTTAGTATCGCAGAATTCTGTCGGCAAATCGTTACAGTCTTATGTACTAGTTCCAGCACGGAAAAACATTTTACCGACACCTTCGTGGTTTACTAAAACAAAAATAAACAACACATTTAATCTATCATGGGAAAGAGTGAACGTCTCAAATTTGAGTTATACGTTATTTTGGTGTGAATATAGTACAAGCTCAAACAATAAATGCAGTGATATTATAGAACATGACATTATAGATGATATACGAAACATTGTAACTAAAAATGTAACAATAGAGGATCGTAAAACGTACAATTTTGCAATATCAGCCAATAGTGCGGATTCTAGTAGCGGAATGCTTTGGGCTTCTCTCCTTCCTCCGATCATTAAAGGGATCAACAACTTATCTAACGACGGTGTAAATTTATCGTGGGAGTCTGCTCAAGACGTCGTTGAAGAAATATTTTATGAAATAATCCTCAGAACAGAATCAAAGTACAAGATACATAGAGTCAACGGAACTCAAAATTCAACACATATTTCAAAGCTACACAGTTATACTAATTATTCCATTTCTGTCAAAGCTTGCACTTTGGTTTGCTCTCCTCTTTCCAAAACGGTAGAATTGAGAACATCGATCGGCACACCCGGCATCGTGAGCAATCTGAAATCCGTGTTCAACGAACCTAGTCTATTTGAAATATCATGGGGACCTACCGTGTTCCATGGAGAATTACCAAGTCGCTATGAAGCTCAGCTTTTAGAATACAGTGTAAATGACATATGCATCACGCATTCATACAATATTACCGGACAATCGTTTCAACCTCCGTTTACCATATGCAAAAATTCTGAAATCAAAGAGTATTCTTGTAAGGTAAGAGCCGTATATGATTTCGAGAGTGATTATTATGGCATAGTTTTTACTAAGCCTCCGATAAGATTAAACGAATACAGAGTCAGCGAAGGAACTTGGAGTTCGACAGTCAATTATACTTGCAATTACAACAATCGATTATATTCAACGGAACTATATCAAACTATATTTTGGATCATTGTTAGTATATTTATAGTATGCTTGATGAAACATTTGTTTAAGTATTTAATTCAAAAAATTATGATTATGATAGATATAAAACCAATATTGCCACCAGGATTGCAACCAGAAACGTCAAAGAGAGACGAACAGTACTTTCCATGTACTGCAAGAAGGGCCTTAAATTCGGACAATGTAAATCAAAGGTCAAAGAAAACGAAAGCATCTATATCTAAAAAAAATAAACAGAGACCTAATTATAGTATGTTATAATTAGGTTTTATATGGAATTTCTACAAATAACATACAATTTGAAACACAATACGTAAAGACGGGGGAATAAGGAAGAAACGAAGGCATAGTCAAAGGTTGAATTTGAATCGCAAGAATATATGATCATCGGATATGTCGAAAAGACAAGAAGAAAGTTGACGAGTCAATTATTAGATAATAAAAAATATGGGAAAATCATAAATCTAGAAGTAATAATAAATAAACATGTGACGAAACTTAAAGCTGAGAAAGGGTACGTTCCATGGAACTAACGGCAATCGAGAATTCGATCGGACGGTTACTAATACTGAGCTGTTTAATTATAGTCGATTTACAAGTTAGATATTTTAACTTATATTTTATGTATAATTTAATCTTATGAGAGCTTTCATATTTGAGTCGTTTCTTCTAGATGCAATGAGGCAATACAGAAATACTAAAGAAAAATATAAACATATTCTACGTTACTATTCTATAATTTTGTGCTTTTTAGGTTTTATATATGAAGTTGCGAACATCAATATTAATCGCAAGTGTTCCTTCAGAGCGCTTACAATAAATTTTTATTTAAGTTTTAACATATAAATCATTAATTGTTGATTTCATGTTATATTTTAAAAACGCGAATCTTATAAATCTTATAAATTTGCATTAAAATATTTATTAAATAAAAAAAGGGAGATAATGAAATATTATTGTAAAATTGCCTCGATTTAAATATAGGTTTTTGTTATAGAATGATTTGTTTTTTGTAAGAAAATGTAAACATAAAGAAAATTAAGTGTAATTGTATAAAGTTGTATTTAAATAAATAAAATTTATTTTTAAGTAATTTTGTTTAGTCTCGCCGATGTCAAATATATTTCTGTTTAAAAGCAATATGATATACCAAATTGGCACATGAACGGAATTATCCGATAATTTTGTTTTACTCTTAATTATACATATGATGCATGAGCTAGCTAATTTTATATAGAAATCAGAGTCGACATCTTTTCTATCAATATTCATGGAAGTGATGATACTATTTTATGTAAAATGTCATCTTTTCATTTCTGAGATTTGAAACATAGATCGATTGCTAAACATTGTAAAATTTCAATCTTATTAGCCAAGCACACACGTACGGATTTACCCGAGGGACATCCGGCAGATCCGTCCGGGCTTCGCCACACACGCAAAATGTCTGAGCTCGGACAAATTCTTATCGGACATCAGATTTACGCGTTTTCAGGTGATTTTGCATTACAACTAAACAAGCATATTATGAAGCCCTATCCCTACAGTACTAAAAGAATAACTAATGGCGATTGGCGTCAAAACAATAATCAATTACGGTTTACAATTACTTTTAACACACGAATTTAATTTACAATATATGATGTCTCACGGTCTTTGATAAAAAAAATGCAAAAAATACATTTTCAACGATAATAATATTGAGTGACCGATGGGTCATAAAGTAATAAAACCTTATTTAGATCTTTTAGACGATATACCTACCGATGGCGGCAACTTTGGCACAAATTATAAAGGCGAGCTGAAACGGCCCAGGTCATAAATATTTTAATTACCTAGACAATTGACAAGAGCGGAGAGCTGCCTAAAAAACATACATATTTCCATCGATACTGTAAACCACATTAAACTAGCTTTAAAGAATGACCGAAGAAAGATCAATTTTATCGAAGCTGAGATGGCAGATGAGCTCGATTTGGAATATTGTCGAAGAAAATTTAAATTGATACAGTGTTTAAGGTAAATTAAATGACATTTATTAATAATAATAATATATACATACATATATGTAGGTACATACCTTGATATCTTCATACATATTCAATGATAATAACTTTAATTTTAGTGAAATTAAAAGTATATGTAATATTTACGTATCTAGTCGATATTTTTATCATCCAAGTGCATTATAAATCTATATTATTTTTTCTATTGTATAGTGATGTAATAGAAATCTTTTGCTATGGGTCATAAAACAATAAAACTTTATCACCAAAATCTTATAAAGGTCCGGGTCATAAAATCACTTTTACAAACAACAAAGACAAATTTTAACAAAAAAACACTGTAAACCGTCGTTTTCGTGAATGTGATCTCTGCTCAGATCTGCTTGTTCATGTCCGATCCGTTCGTTTTGAGCACGGACAACGGACAGACGGCAGACAGATCCATCTGTGGTTTTTAACACCACACACGGTCGGATTTGTCCACCGGACATCTATTCCGGACGAATCCGGAGGGCAGATCCGCGCGTGTGTGTGGCCAGCTATTGATAAATATGGTATTATATATAAATACAATATAATAAAATAAAGATTATGAAATAGTAAATATTTTTCATTTTTATCACGATAGACATTATTCAAGTTGATTATATGCATGAGTTTCGGCTAGTGAATATATTTATATTTTGGCAGTAAAATCACTTTGATAATATTTAAAACCGGACGTCGACTGAAAAATACAGATTATGCATTATATAAATACCCTTTTATTAATTTAACTAGTTTGAATTAATAAATAAATAAAAACTAGTGTTTTCTTTATGTCATTGTAAAACTTTTATTTTATGAGTAATAAAATATTAATAGGATTTAAATTATTTCCTTCAAGTTATCTATCGTTTTCTTCGAAATGCTTGTAGATAATATATTAATGATGAAAAAACAAACATTTCGTTAGGCGTCATATGATAATATAGAAAACAAAGCAATTAACGTTTATCTATTAAATCTCAATTAATTACAAATCATATACAAAGAAATAATAAGAAAACAAACACATCATTACTTGAATTTGAAAAAAAAATTTAGCCAACAAATACGCTGACTCTGAATATTAAGAAATGTAACTCTTGGCGACTGATTCGTACTTCTCACTACTTACAACAATAATTATATATTGAAAATAAAATAAGGTAATTTTAGTATAATAGAAGTTATGAAACGAAGAATAAACGAAAGTCCGAAAAGAAAAATTGTGACATATAATGATAATCTCGAGCAATTTTAATTTCTTATTATAGTTTAAATCCGGTCAAGGCAGAAGTTGGTAAAACATCAGTCAAATCCGATTGGTCGATTTGATTTCCTTAATGTCGGTCAAATTCTACCGATAGCCAAAGCTATATATATAGAAGATTATTCAAATTACGAATGATCTAAGAAAAAAGTCAAAGAGAAAAGAAGCTAATGATTGTAAAACACAGTGACCAACGGTCGATTGTAACAATGGACAATTTTTTAAAGGTTTCACAGTTTTGTTGCGTTTATGCATTATTTGAAAAGAATGACAGTAGAAATGGAAATAAAATTAGTCAAGGACACATTTACAATATGATGAAAAAAAATTAAGTGATAATTATCTGTAATAAATTTTGTTATTTTAATATTGGTAATTTAAAATTGGCGGAGGGAGTGTCCTCTGAAGCGCTGAAAAACGACGTCGGCGCATAGTCGCCTCGGAGTCCCAGCGGAGGGACGACGTCGTGAAGCGGTCGGAGACGCAGGGACGCGGGGACGCGGAGACGCGGAGAGGGCCGGCGGACGCGGAGGGAGATACGTAAGTTTTCGGAATCGGCGTCCGATTCTCGCAGCCGCCGGCGGCTATCGTTTCCGAGATTCGGTTCGGCACGCACACATGCGCGCACTCTGCGCACACACTTACGCGGAGTGCAGGTTGGCCAACCGCGCCGCACGGCCGTGCGACGTCGAGGACGCGTTTCCGACATTAGCCAGCGGCCCGTCGGTCCGCCGTCCGCCGCCGTCCGCCGCCGTCCGCCATCCGCCGTCCGTCGTCGATCTCCGTCTCTCCGTCTCCCTCGAAAAGCGGTGGCGGCACTCCGTCGCTCGCCGCCGTCGCGACATGTCCGCCCGCGCCCCGCGATGACGGCGCTCTTGGCGCTGACGGCGCTGCTGGCCGTCGCCGGCGGCGCCGAGGCCGCGGACTGCGCCGGCCTGGCCACCCCGGGCCGCACGCTACCCAGCGGCGACGTGAACGTGCTCTACGGCAAGCCCCTCCAGATCGACTGCCACCTGGACCCCAAACACAGGCTGTCCCGCGGCTACGATTCGTCGGCGTTGCGCTTTTTCCGCGACGGCGACCTCGTCGAGCCCGAGTTCGTTACCGTTCTGAACGCGACGGTGCTGAGGCTGCGCATCGAGCGCCCGTCTATATCCGAGTCCGTCTACCAGTGCCAGCTGCAGCGGAACCATCTCGTCTCCGTGTGCATCAACAACGTGATCGTCGGTCTGCCCCCCGAGGAGGTGCGCGACTTCTCGTGCGTCTCCTCCAATTGGGAGAACCTGACGTGCGTCTGGACGGCGCGGCCCCTCTACGCCAAGACCACGTACAAGCTCCGCTACAAGCTGGCCGGTCGCTCCTCCAGGAATTTAGTGTTCAACTGCCCGGCCCTGATCGACGACGGCCGCGGCAACTACAGCTGCTTCTGGGACCTGAAGACCGTCCCGAACTACCGCCAGCCCTACGCCGAATTATTGTTTAACCTTACCGGGCGTAACGCGTTCGGGCTGATGCAGCAGAACTTCACCTTCGATCACTTCGCCAACCTGAAACCGGCGCCGCCTCAGAATCTCACCTGCGTAGACAGAACGTCTCGCAGCGCGATAATCTCGTGGAGCGTGCCCTTCCAGCTGGAGACGCTCCCCGTGGGCCTGCGCTATAGACTTCTGTACATGTCGGAGCGCGACAGAAACTGGACCGAGAGGCGCGTCTCGTTCAACTCGTCCCGTCTCGCCGACCCGGTCCGATACGAGCTCGTCGACCTCCGCTATCCCAACTCATGGTACGACGTCCGCGTCAGCATCGGCACTGAGCGCGCCGCCGAAGACCGATTTTGGTCCAATTACTCCTCGACCACCTTCCGCACCCTGAGCGAGCCGCCGGCTCGACCTCCGACCGTCGACGCCGGCGGCTTCGAGTCCGCTTCGCACCTCGAGCGTCGCGTCCTCTACGTCTACTGGAAGCAGATCGAACCGCACGAAGAGAACGGCGAAAACTTCGGCTACGAAGCGATCGCCACCGTCCGCGGGGGGACCCGCGTCGAGCCCGACTTCAAAAACAAAGTGTACGCCCTCTTTGAGAACGCGCCTCTGGGAGAAGTGCGCGTCGACTTGACGTCCGTCAACGCGGCGGGCCGCTCGTCGACATCCCGGCTGACGATCCCCGCATTCGACGAGACGCCACCCGAGCCGCAGTCCTTCACCAAGATCGCGTTCGACGACGGCGCCTACGAGCTCTCGTGGCGCGGGGTCGACCGTTCCGACGTCGACAGCTACACCATCTTCTGGTGCGACAGCTCCAAAGACCGCCCGTTTCAATGCGACGGCAGGATGGACTGGATCAGAGTGCCGGCGGGGATCAACGTCAAGAACGTGACCATGGCCAGCGACCGCATCTACCAGTTCGCCATCTCGGCCAACGCCCGCGACTCGAGCAGCGGAATGGTCTGGGCGTCCTGCACCGTCATCCCGGGCCGGGTCGTCGACAAGATGAGGAGCGTGTGGATAAATCGAGTCGGCGACACGTACGTGGAGATCGGCTGGAAGCTCGACTGCTCCGACAGAGTCGGCGTCATCACCGGCTATCGGATATCCTACTGTCCGATCGTGTCGCCGCACAACCGCACCTGCAAGGGCGCGCCCATGAACAAGACGATAGACCTCGACGGATCTCAGATTCACAGCAACGTGACGGGCCTCAGGCCGTACACCACCTACGCCATCAGCGTCTCCGTTCTCACCAGGCACGGAGAGGGCAACCCCAGCGATCCCCTGTACAACACCACCAGCGAGGGACCGCCGACTCCCCCTCTGAACCTGCGCGTCGACAAAATAAAGAACGACAGCGTCGTCGTCTCGTGGGACCCGCCTCTCTCCGCCAACGGCGTTCTCAAATTCTACGAAATCAGATATAACGACGGTGAAGAAGTCCACAGAGTGGAGGCCGACAAGAACGAACGGTCCAAGACTCTGGTCGATCTGCGCAGCTACGCCAACTACACGGTCAACGTGACGGCCTGTACCATCGTCTGTTCGTCTCCGTCCGACGTTGTGTCCCTCGGGACCGCCGTCGGTTTTCCGGGGCCCGTCGAAGCGCCGAGCGTCGTCCAGACCAACTCCTCCCGCGCGGTGACGCTCTCCTGGAAGGTTCCCGCTCGTCCCGGAGGCACCGTGGACCGATACGAGATAAGAGTCGTCGAAGCGATGAACAACTACAACACGGTGCGTTCTTATGACACCGCCGAGACCGAGTTCGCGATCCCGCTGGCCGCCTGCGAAGATCCGGAGGTCATGATATACTACTACTACGTGAGGGCGATCAACTTGGATCGCTCGCCGGACCACGGGGCGGTAGTCTTCGGAAGCGGGGGATCGGCGCTTGCAGATAGCCGCGAGGAGACCCCAGACGTCGCTCAGTACGAAGGACCGTGGAGTCAGGAAGCGCATCATTTCTGCTTCGCGAACCAGGGCCGCGGTTCCGTCTGGATAGTGCTGGGCGGTATCGCGGCGGTCGCCGCTTTCGTCGCGTTGGTCTGCGCTTTCAGATGGGTCTACGCGAGGTTCCAGTTCATGAGAAACATCAAGCCGTCCATGCCTCCAGGGCTCGAGACGCGCGTGGAAGAGCTCGGCTCGCACGCGAGCAAATGGATCGATCCCGGAAAGCGCGCCGAGGACCTCGACGAGTCCCGCGCGCCGCCATCGTCCGACGCCGAATCTCTTCTGTCGTCAAAGAAGCCCTTCGCGAGCTCGCTGCGAGGGGTCTGCCAGAGGAGCGACTGCAGCGTCAACACGGACAGCACGGCTCTGTCGCTGACGTCCTCCAATCGCGCGTCCGATGACTCCAAGAACGCGAACGCCGCCGGATCGGAGTCCTTCTCTCTGGACTCCTCCGCGAGGCCGAGGGGCGGCGATCGCGGATCGAGGCCCTCCTCGGCGGCCTCCACGGAACGCTGGAACCTCTCGGAGAAGATCGACGCGACTCCCGAGAGCGGACCTGGAGCCGCCCCGTATTCGGCGATCGGAGCGTGGCCCGACGACGACGACTACGAAATCTCGCGCGAGCCCGCCGCTCCTTCCGCGGGAAGGGGCTACGTCGCCGTCGGGAACATCCCCAACTTTGCGATCGGATCGCCGGCCGCTCCCCTGATCGACATAGCGCCCGAAAAGAAGTCTCTCGATCCGCCCCCTTATCTCTTCGACGGTTCGGGCCGGTTCGTCCGGCCTGCGGAGAAACCGAAGGCAAACGGGGGATACGTGAGCGTGAACGACCCGCGCGTCACCGGACGAAGGCCCGTCGCGAACGGCGTCGACGGCGACGACGGTTCGTCGGCGTCGAGCTACTCCGACGACGCCGATCTTTTCCCCTCCTCGGAAATCGGCTTCGTTCCGGAGACTTCGGACCGTGCGAAGCGAGGGGACACTGCGACGACGAACGGAACGGACGCCTCGCACCCCCGGAAGGCTCCCGGGATCGTCCCCAAGAGACCCGACGGTCTCTGCTTGGACGCGTCCGCCGAGAACGGGACCGCGCCTCGAGCGGCTCTGTCCCCCGAGGCCTACTGCCGGTTCGGACCCAACACTAACGTGCCGCACAGTTTCGAATTCGACCGCGCCGACGCGGACGGCGACTACTCCGCCAAAGACTTGGACCCCGAGATGTTGTTCTTCGAAGAGCCTCCTCGCAGCGACCGTTTAATACAGTCTCACTACGTGCCGTTCAAACATTAACGTCGAAAATATAATAAGACTGGTCGAGCTTTACTTGTGATCGTCATTTAAGAGATAAAATCGTCCTATGTAATTTTAACGCTCGCCGAACCGACGCCGAGGTCTCGGCGAGCGTATATATTTTATTGTAATTTGTACATATAGTCCGGCGCTAGTGTAAATATAATTTTACCTATGTTAAATGTTAAAATAAGATCAATTTGTAATAGATGCCGTAATAAAATTCGAAAAAATCGTCTAGACTCTCTCAGCGTGTGAGGTAAATGAAAATTTAAACGAAAATCGCTTGATTAAAACTAAACGCGTTATTTTGTTCTTCCTTTCAGAGTGCTCGTTCGGAGCGTCGTATTCGTCGACCATGGATTCTCTCTGCCGAATTCCCTTGCTCGCTCGAGATCTGAGACGCGAGGAATGCGTCGTTCGAATCGCCGATTCGCTGCAGCTATTCGCCGACGCCGTCGACGACGTGTTCTTCCGCATAAACGAGCGCATCGATCGAAACGCATCCGAGACTCGATCCGTAGCTGAGAGAGTGTCGGCGTGCAGAGCCAGAGTCGAAGAGTTGACCGACACCAACAAAGCCATCCGAATATTTTCCGAAGCCAAATATCCAGCGATGGACTGCTTCGCCGATTATGTGACGGTCTTCGAGAAAAACGAGAGCGATTCCCTTTCGACGAGGACGGAAACCGAGATATTCGGCAAGCCGGCCGTTTCCGTCGACCGACTCCAAGACAAGCTGGAATTTTATCACGTTCGAACGACTGCTCCCAATTTGTACCGCTGGTTGATAGAGAACGTACCGAAATCCGGATTGGGCGATGTTCCTGATCGCGTCGAATACGTAACGTCTCTTTTGCAGTTTAACACCGAACGATTTGTATACGGACGCGATTCTATAAAATATGACAATCGAGACGGCGCCGTGCAACTATCGTCGCACATGGATAAAAAGCCAGCGTTGGAAGAAGCTCCGTTCTCTATCGTCAACAAAGATCAGGCAGCTAAAAAGGCTACCGATTCTTATCTGTATTCTCCGGGAACGGGAGAGGTAATCATATTTATTCCCATAGATTTTCGTAATGTTTTAGGTTTTGATACATATTATAATTTAGGCTCCGGAGATGGACATGCCTTTGGATCTTCCGCATTTATCCGGCGTCGCTGAAGACATGCAGTTCTCATCGGAGACCGGCCCGACTATCGCCCCGTCTGCGTCTTTCTTATTCGCCACCGACGAACGCGAGGACGCCGTCGAAGTCGTCGCTCCCCCCGCTCCGGCTGTCGAAATCGAAAAACCGATCGTTCGCAACGAAGAGATCGCGACGGAGCCGCCCAAATCGGCGGCGCCTCTGCCGCCTCCGTTGCCTCCGCCTATCGCGCCGTTACTAGATATGACTCCCGAGACGCCCGAGAGGGATTCTTCGGAGCCGGACTCCTCGTTCATAGTTCGAACGTAAGTATCTTTTCTATGAGACAACTACTAGGTACGAATTGAGAATTCTCGAATTTTAATATTCAACAATTCGTTCTGAAGATTCTGTAATCTTTCTATAGAATTAATATTAGATTCTTCGAATTCGGCCTGAAAACGTTTCTTCGTATTTGCGAATTTATATATATCCGATTTATCTCATGAGACAATTAATTTAACTTCGCTTCGATAGAAGCGGTCCAAGTAAACATTCGAAAGATAAACCACCGAGACCTTCGGCAAATCCGGACGACCGCGCGAGCTTAATGGAAGCCATCAGAAATGCAGGCGGATCGAGCAAAGCCAGATTGAGGTCCACGATCGCGACTGACGCGGAACAGGTAAAGTTTTGTCTTTAGACTGATTGAAATATTTTCTAGTGTTTTAATTTTTATTCTTTTCGATAGAAAAATACGAGCGGTAGCAGCGGCGGTGACTTGATGGCGGATCTGCACGCCAAGCTTTCGATGCGTCGCAAAGGCATATCCGGCGATCGCGTTAAGACCGCTGACGGTTCAATCCTCGGCGTCATATCGGCGATGATTCCGCCGCCGGCGACGACGAACGCTGAAGCCTCTTCGGCCGAAGACGATTGGGATTGATTCGACCTCGACGATTATGTTTCTTGCCATTAATATTGTATATTATATCGTTGCGAATTTAAAAATCAGTCGTGTCAATTAAACTTTTTTTTATTGCACAATCATATAGAATTTTAAGATCACACAAGTGCTGTATTGATATTTGTATTTTCGTAATATTTTTATAAGCACCGAAGTTAAGCGTGCACCGTACTATCCACTGCATACGTTGTCGATGAATCGAGTTAGACTGACTGCAATTTTCTTTTAATGAACGATCTTTGGATTTTTAGTTAAATGAATTTAGATAGCAATTTAGGTGAGGATCTGGGACGTTTGCGGACTCACCGTCGGTCCGCTGAACCGACGAGATTATCCCCGTCGAAGAGCTTCGATCGCCGTCCTGTCGTTTCGGCGGACCGATGGCATGCAATCGGTATCATTGCATTTATTATTTATTGAAAAAAATCATTGTTCCTCGTTTTACTTAATAAGTTTTTTTTTTGTTGCTTATGCAATCAAATAATGTACAAAAATGCTTTTATTACTATTTTTAACGAACAAACTGTCATTTTTGTACGTTATATATATATATATTCATTTTATTTCATTGTAAATATTTTTTGTATACATTCTTACGAAATTTTATTTTTAAATTCGAACTTTAAGCTTAGGTTAAATATCAACATGCGATCAAATTTTTATTGTGCATTGACAACGGCCTCCGAGTGGGTCTGCACGTAAACAGTTCATGAGCGTCTGGTTTTTCTTTATTGACTGTTCTCTTTTTAATTATCAGTTTTGCCATATTTTATCATTTTACATTAACGAATAGGACTAGTCAGACAATGGATACATGACTAAAGTTTAAGTAGTGAAATTAATAAAAAGATATCAGAGGCCTTATACTACCTGTATACTTTTAAGGAATTGATTCGGTGATGTTTCGTCGGGTGCTGAGAGAGTTGTGTTTCCTTTTTTATAAATATGTACGTGCATATACCTGAGTATATGCACTCAATATTAATATTATGTATAAATTTTTATAAGAGTTAACATTTAAGTCTTTGAGTTTTGTATAAAAAAAATATACTCATTATTTCTTATAAATTTATTGATTGCTAATAAAAGTTTATTCTAAACGCTTTTTTTTCATTTTCGTTTCGTAATTGTTTATTTTAACGCAGTAGTTTATTTTCAGCGTGTGAGCGCATTCCCAGTATTTTCCCAAACATCAATTATCGCCGAGCGCCTTTTATATAACTGCCTGGAAATCGGTGACGATCGCGTTTCCAGGTAAAGCTAGTTCGGTATGCGAGTTTCGCGGAATTTATAGTGACGTCACGTCGGACACGTGACGCCCATAACAGATGTTGACACATTTGGTCGAAGCGCCGCACTTCTTGACCGTCGATTGTTTACGAAAACGAATTTTGTTTTTATAAACAATCAACATATAATAGTTTGATATCGTCTTGTTATGGATCACAAATATTTCAAGAATGGTAATTTACGTTTGTAGTTAAACAAATCTTATGAAAAAGTTATTCGTGGCGAGAGTATTGAGTTTAAAATATCTATTATCTATAACAAATACCTTAATAAATTTATAACGAACGATGTCATTAAAATATTCAAGTCGTAACTCATATATTATGAAATACCATACAATAAGCACATAAATCTAAATGGAGTAATGTATTTGATTTATTGTTATAGCTACGAGCAAAAAATATTATATTTTAAATATATACAATCCCAATTTTTTTTTAATTATTCAATTTTAATGTTTTTATTTTTACAATATACAAAAAAGTTTGCTTATATTTATTATTCTAAAACACTATAATCCAGTACTATCATTTTAACATTCTTATAAATGATTGTTCTAGTACTAAATAAATATTTATTATTATAAATCTGAATGATTCATGCTTTGTTTTTGCAACCCTGTGAATATTTTTTTCTGATTGTCATCCCTAAAAAACTGCAGAATTTATTATTTTCTATGAATATCAAATTAAATAAAATAATCTTTCTATTAATCAGTCTTCTAAACTTCACACTATTTTAAAAAATTGTTTATATATATTCAAGACAGGTACTTGAAGTAAGGCTTATCTGAAAAACTTGTTCTTATCTCTAACTGGTGTGTTAGTTATACGATTAGATTTCACAATTGTCTTGAGCAAATAAATAAATTTCATTTAAAACTGCAAAATATATATTTTAGGGACGGTGATGATGGCGGGTGGCAATTAGACACAGATTGCGCCGCTGCAGTAGTATATTTATTGACGGTTACAGTGCTTACATTACAAAATGGGACGGACGCGCGACGGCACGCGTCCGAACCTTTACAAGCTTGCCGGTAGAGAGAGCGAAAACCGTCACGGCCGATGCTACTCCAGCGCCGACCAGTTTCGGCTTTAACAAATCTAAATTCGGCTTCCAGAATATTAGAAAAAATTAGAATAATATATATTATCGTGGCCAATATAGATTTGTTATGGGCAAAACTGGTCGGCGCTGAAGTAGCATTGTTGTGATGGTTTTCTCTCTCTACCGGCAAGCTTGTTAATGCTTCCTCCACACTCTCTGGAAGTAGGTCATGGTTGGGCAAGGACGGAAAATATAATGGGTTAATTCGGGGCTACTTCGGTCGAGCTCGGGTCTGCCCGCTCTAATGTCTCGGCGACCTCGACCGTATTCGGTAGACCTTTGGTTCGGTAACTTCCAGAGAGTGTAGAGGAAGCATACGGGTTCGGACGCGTGCCATCGCGCGTCCGCCCCATTTTGTAATGTAATCAAACCGTAATCATCAAATAAATATTACTGCAGCGGCTCAATCTGTGTCTCATTGCCACCCGTCACCATCACCGTACCTAAAATATTATTAGAATTCTACTTTTAAAATTACAAATAAAGTTAGTCGAATAACAGCAGGGACGTCATTTGGGAAGGGCATGTAAGGGGGGGGGGAGAATACAAAAAAAGACCACTAACTGGTCAACTATTGCCCTCTTCCCTGGAAAATGGTGAAATGATATCGCTGAATAACAGTTTAGTTTAGTTGATAATACATATCAATATTAATTAGAATGATTTAAATAATAAATTAAATAAGTGCTAAATAGGAATATCGTATGCTTGTTAACGCTAAACTAGACAATGAATAATGCAATTAACATTATATTGCCACAGCATATGAATAATTTTATAAGAATAATTTATTTTAAAGTCATGTTAATCGAGAACTGAGATTAAAATTTAAAATAATATATCTGATATTTATTTTACAGAAATAATCACAAACCTAATTGGTTTAAATATTTATTACATTAAAATTAAAATGAATTAATACATTCACCAGTTTAAATTTTTTCTTTGTTAAACTCGTGAGGTAAAAGCGAACACTCTTACTTTTACTATTTTTGTACTTTTTAAATACTTTTAAATAATCAGGGCTAATATAAATTTAATTTTCCTATAAAAAATAGTCTTTAGTTCTAATTATAAAATAATATTCGAGCATAATGTATAAATAATTTGACATTTGAATCGTTGGCAACACTGAGCCGGCAATGACAGTTGTAGTGTAATCTTACGGCCGTGGATGGGGAGGCGACGCGAAACGCCCCTCGCGACTGGCCTATGCACTGCTGATGCTCTTTGTCAGCTCAAAAATGACATCACCGAACAATTGCACAACTTTAACCAGACCAACAAACCTAGGTTTATTTTTTGTGTCATTTTATTGTTTTCTATTTACACATTACATTACTGATAAGCTTATGGAGAAAATATACTCATCATAAACGAATAACCACCCATATTTAAACTACCTTTTGATTCACTTGTATCGAATCAAGATAAATAGAGATATTTATAAATAACACAGGGGCCTGGATTTGATGTCGCAATTCAACATGTTTATGCAAATAATATATTTTAACCACACTAACTTATCCAAGCCACCTTATATAACAATATAATAATAATGTGCATAAATTTCACGCTCTTCATTTATTTCAGACACTGGTTTATGGATTCGACTCGACCGTCGAACCAAAAAGCGCTAGTGACATGGCCTACAATTTGCGTTTCGTTTTTGTACGGATGCATGCTTTATTTTACATATGAAGTATCAGACTCGAAACAAGTAGATTATTTCCTAATAGTTGAAGCAGTGATACTTTGGCTTTTTACGTTTTTTAACGTCTACTTAGTTTACAACGAAAACAAATTGACAATTGGAGAAATACCGAGACGGATATATCACTCTTTAGGTAAGATGGTTATGAATTAATTATTTATATGTTTATCTAACTAAAATCACGTTTCAGATGAACTCAACAAAGTAATTCAAGAATGCAATTGGACGGAGAGAAACTATCCTCATTTGTGTGCCCCGTTTTCACCGTGTGTTACTCTTCAATGGACTTATCGAGATGGTATTTGAACATCATCGGCTTGGAATAAAAATGTCACAAAATATAACATTATTTCAGCAAATTAAACATTAAATGCGTAATAATAAAATATTCACATCTAAACCAAGATACATAGTACCTAATTGGCAGGAATCTTGAATCATTAAATTCTGACTTCAAATATGAATATCTTTTGAATTCTATTCTACATAATTTGGCAGAAAAGTACTCTTATTAGTTTAAATGATTTTTTCTTGCATTTTAAACCAAATTAGGTTATCGTGGGAAACCTTGTCATAAGCTTGTTCAAAATCTATAAAGATAGCAGTGGCGGCCCGTTCATATGGGCTGCAGGCCTCTCAATATAAAGTGAATATTTTCGTTGCATTATTATCATTCTTAAATTTTTATTTTTATTTAATTCCTATATTCGTATTACACAGATGTACAATGTAATACATACTTCGATTGTTGTATGTATTAATGACGTCGTCTGTTGCCTAAGTGTCGAGGCAAAGAACTGCGGCAATATATCTGGCTCGCTCAAAATCATGCTCTTCATCGGTTCGGGCAAGCGGATTTTGCAGCTCAAGAATTCGTCAACGCTCTTCTTTATAAAGAGGCAAAGAAAGTTTTCGTTTTATTTTTTTGTCTCGCTTAGACACACATTATTTATATTTGTTTCTCTATCGGAAGGGCGAAGAATATTGTAGCCCAAAAAGTCATTCATTGCCTTTTAATGTTTTCTTAGTATAGGTGAAATAAAATCTATGTGTTGGTTACCTTACATATGCATGATTTATTTGTTTGCTTTCGGTCACCTGTATGTACAAAGATTCTCTGCAACCCGATGATTTATCAGTACTTTCATGGTGAAGCACAGTCGTAATCCACTTGCAATGACTTACTTCTAAGAAATATGCTATTTTCGCTTGGATTTTCAGTCGCCGATTTGAGCTGCGGAGTAGTTCTGCCCAGACTGCGTTATCGTGCTGTAATGTCGTTCACGTACTGAAATAAATATTTCTAGGTTTCCTTTTCTCTAAATGGGTATTTCAATTTCATTTATTATTTACACATATAATATAGTATATTCGTTAAATTTTTATTTTTTTATTTTCGTTTTTCTCAGTAGAAACGAATAAAGTGAAGAATTCGGTTAATATTTTTTTCATGTCCGGAACAACTAGAAGAACTTATAATTAAAACTTTGGGACGTCTTACACTTGATTTGATAATTTCTCAGACTGTATAATGTAAAACGCAGTCTTACGAAAATTTACAACCAGTATGACTGGCCAAATCCTTGTGTGTGTTTTTAGTAAGAAAATTAACGGCACAATACAATGTTAGTGAAGTTTCCATAAATGGATTGATAATACATATTATGTTCTCTTAAACAGTAGGTATAAAACTATTTTACGGAAAAATAACAGGATGTTTTTAAAAATTTTCATATTTGCCTGGATATTTTGTCTGTTACATCCAAAGTCCGTTTTATCGAGGTTTTACTATATTTTAAATTGTTTATTTATGTATGTAACATAATAAATTTACACCTTCGATATTATTTTAATTGTGATTTTTCAATACATGCTTAATATTTTAATTTTCATTGCTGCAGCCACTCCACTACGATTTCTAACGAGTCGCCATTGAAAAATAATATTTAATTGAACTCCCATAACAATGGATTTAGTAACCATCATCGAGAAGGATAGAATATGGATGTCCCTATTGATGTTGTTAAAGAACCAACCCATAATTATAAAAAAAACATTGTGTATTAAATATTTAAAAAAAGTGTACACGGGTGCTCTTATGGCATTGAAGTGGTTAAATAAATCAATCTAATTAAGCATTTTACCACTAGTACTCAACTTTTAATTTCACGAAAATCATCAAAATATTGATCATTCATTAAATATTAAAAATTACTATTTTGAGTTATGACAGTCTTCTTCCAAGCTGACAATATATATATTTATTTATATTAAACCATTTATAAAGTAAGAATTTTAAATATAATATAATATATATTTTTACAGGAAAAATCATAAATTTACCATGGGCGTTACTTGTAAAAGGTGATACTGTTGTAATGAGACCTGGCCAGGAAGCACCAGGAAATTGTCAAGCGATTGATGATGCTTCCATGAAATTATCTCCTCAACAAATATTTCAACCAAATTCTGTCGTAAGAACTTTTAATGAAAATATTAGTTTTTGTTTATTTTTTATTTATTGTACACGTATATGAAGATATTTACAAAGTTATTAGGTACAATATAAATCGCATAGTACTAATTAAAATCTTTATTCCATTTTAGGGTAAAGAAAATGACTTTACAACACCGAGAGCTTTACACCCTCATAAAAATAAACTGTTCAAATTATTGGAAACGCCTTATGTAATAAATTTACAATTGGCTTTGGAGCAAGCTTTGAATCGACCAGTCACTGTACATAATAAACAAAGACATCTTGTAATATTTATTATATTTTATTATTTTTAACATCTCTACATATTCTTATTATTACTTAATAATCATTTCAGCTTATAATTAAATGTATCGAAACAATAATACTCCCAGCTACCATTGTAATAATCTTGATCGCCAGCTTTATACGATATTTATATTTATCGGATTACGTCGGTATGGCTCATTGGACGACAATATTCCTGCTTCAAGTCATAGCAACTACAGTACCACTATTGCCGACAATGTTTCCCTTTATTTGGACTGCTTTGAATATATATGGAATTGCAAAGTATGGCTTTTTATTAATATGTTGAGTATTGAGTTATTGCGTGCTTTACATTTTTAAAAATACGTATAAAGTTTATTATAAGTGAGCAGTATTTAATTTCAGCTATAACTGCCACTCCTCTTTCTCTCTGTTGTATAAGACAAAACATACATATTACATTATTAGAATTTTAGCATAAAAAAACAATAACTCAATTCGATATTTATGTTTTAATATTATTCGTTTATTCAATGTTTTGCACAGATTCAAGCACATTCTTCAGTCTTCCATTAACTATGAAAAGAAAAAGATCCAATCGGGTTCTCAAGAAATCAAAACTGCGCCGGTACAGACGTCAACAGATTTGAACTTATCTTTAGACGAAAAAACGACTTGGACGATATTTTTCAATATATTGATCGGACGTGAGAATTTTGTATCGAGGTCGGCCAACATCGTTCAAGTCTTAGGCTCAGTTACGGTAAGATTAATCCAAATGATAATAAAAGAATTTCAACTTAAAAGTTTCATTCATGTATTTTCAGGCTCTTTGCTGCGTCGATAAAAAAGGAATACTCTCATGGCCCAATCCCACTGCCGAAAAAGTTTTCTTTTTGAGAAACTCCAATGAAGTCTCCAGATCGACCAGCAAGTCCAGTTTTATGGAGTCGACAAGCGGTCTGAGCAACGGCAACGCACAAGAGAATCAAAACGACGGTTCAAACAAACAAAACAGCTCGTTGAACGCGACACCTTGTCTAAACGCTGTCACGGTAGCTGAAGTATTGGATTTAACTCACGATCAGAATATACCGTTTGGATTAGAATTTGACGATCACTCATGGAAGAAGTATATATCCAATCTGAAACCTTTGGGCTTGTCAATCCTTCTCAACACTTGCAACATGAATACTCAAGAGCACTATTCTCATTTTTGTTCTCACCTCACATGTGAAGCGACTCAAAGGTTTGTTGCATGTTTAACCCATATTTATATATGAGCTAGCGATCCGTACTCAGCGTTACCGAGGATTAAGATTTAACACAAAGTTTGAGAAAGTCATTCTTGTTCTTTAAAAAGTACAAACAAATCTAATTCTACTCAAAGTCAAATACATTAATTAAAACAAAATAGGTTTATACATGAGAAAAGTGAGATGATAGTGATTATAATATTATCTGGTTCCTAAAGTGCAACTGTGTAAATTTTGGATCTTTATATATAGAGTGGTAGATAGTGCATATAATTTGATCAACTATACAAAATGTTATTTAGAACAGTTAATGGGTGTTGGATTGCGTAGAGAATATAAATATAGACGTACATTCAATTTTTATATTTAGTGAAGATGTAGTTCCAGTCACAAACAGAAGATGCTTGTGCGAATTAGCTAAACAGATCGGTTTTGCAGAGGACGCCAAAAATTTATACTCATTACAGAGTAATCTAGCTACGTATAGACATTTGGTAATTATTTTTTAGATGTTTGTCTTATTGAATATCTTTTAAAAGTATATATAAGTATAATTATTTTACAGCCACCTGAAGTAGTTCGTCGAGACACGAAATTTGCTCGATCTCTGCACTTAAATACTCGTGTTAAAGTACCGTTGCCACACATGTTGAGTGTTATCATCAAAGATCAAGGCGGAGGATTACAATTGATGAGTCAGGTAATGAGATCCATGAATATTTCTATAAAACCAAAAGTGAATATCTCCATTTTTTTCTTCTTAACACATGGATGCCAGGCACTTCTTAACACATAGACGCCGGGCATAGTTTACTTTTAACATCTATTTGCTTCGGCAATTTCAAGTGACAGTAATATATTTTATATAATCGTTATTACTGATGTAGTGAATTAGATTTTTATAATATATACATAAATAAAAGTTAATACTAGCCTTATTTTGGCTTCAAATTACAAAAATGGAAATCTATCTAGCTTTTTATACATAAAATACAGTTAAATATAGTATTGATATTGCAATTCAGTAAGGAATTTGCTTATTATACTCATTTTCGAAACGTGGTCACAGAATATACAGTTGCGAGTTGTGTATTACTGGCGTCAAGTCTGTGAGAATATGACCTCAACAAAATAGTCGACTAAGATATACGAAGGAATTGATATTTGAATTAAAAAAAAAAAAATAATTAGGTACAATCAGCTGCGGTACCTCGCGACAGTGAGTGACCGACAGCTAGCTAGATACATAGTTTATTTATAATAATTGATTAAAAAAATAATGTCGAAGGAAATGAAGTTGCAAATATGAAAGACCTTTTATTCAATCCCTTTCGTCCTTTTCACAAAGGCCAGAAATAATATTACGCTTTTTACTGCTCAATAAACGGAAATAAATAGTTGTAAAAGTAAATAACGGAAAAATAATACAAAATTGAATATTCTTTAATAAAAATTTTCAAATCTTAATAGTGACATCTCTTACGATTAAAAAAATATCCAAGTGCGCATAATGCCTGTGGCCCGGTATCCATTTGTTAATCAAAATTAGTTTTTAAAAATACAAATAAAGTTTCTATGTACTAATATGACCACAAATTATATGTAAGGGAGCGGATTCATCGACGTTTTTCTGCAACAATCCTTGAAGTCATAGTAGGCTGGGATGCAGTCTCATTTTTAGCTTGTAGTTGATTGAAATATAGATTCCTGGTAGCTGTTTGATATACAGTTTTATTACACAAATATAAATTATACCAATATACAGGCGGCGGTGTTAAATTACGAAGAGTAGATTGATCCTAAAGAGTCTCTCCGGTCCCTAGTTTCCCATGTTCAGCTTGTAGTGCTTGTCGGAATCAAGTTGAATGTTGATGTGAGCAAGTATCTTTTGTATGCTTCCTTGAATAAAGCTTGGACGAATGGGAGAGAAGACTTATTTAGACCAATGGCTTTACTTTTAAACGCCTATAATAAAACTAGAATATATCTTCCGTGTGACCCCTTATTGGCGAAACCATTGTGGTCGCTTACTGAATGTCAGCAATGGTATTTGTACACAAGACAATGAGTATTGTTTGTTTTTGAATAATAAATAAATAAAGGTGCTTAGTGCGGTAAATAAAAAAAAGGAAATTATATAAATAAAGTCATACTAGTCTTAAACAATTGTTATTTTTAAGATTTTTTATGTTTAAGAATACCATTTCAGGGTACAGCTGATATTGTTTTGGATTCTTGCGTTGAATACTGGAATGGTCAAGATTTAAGTGTTTTGTCGCCGTCGGACAGAAAGAAAGTTTTAGATTTTTATCAACGAAGCTCACTAACAGCATATTGTTCAGCATTTTCTTACAGGTAAATCTATTTTTTTTTCTATTTAACAATAAACTTCTATTCAACTTTGCCCATTCATTCTTAGACCACTCACCAGAGGCATTACATCACAACTAGCATCCATGTTTCTCGAACTACCGGTTGACTTTTCTTCTCTGTACTCGGCAAACAACGATTGGGACGGATCACATTCGCCGATTGCAAATTTCTATCATTCCACAGGTCTAATATTATAAAGCGATACATTCATAAAAACTCGCGATAGTTATTCATACACATTTTTTAGATTCACTCTTATTTAGTAACACGAAAGACGAGGACGTCAGCGATATCGACGGATATTTTGATTTACAGTGCAGCCAAGTAAGATTGTGTCAATTTATTTAATTGTGTATTTTACAGAACGAGCTCAAATTGGTTTTTACCTTAGAAGGACGATTTTAATGTATTTTTAATTTATTTTAGGTTTTTATTGGAATGGTGACTATGCAATATCAGGCTCAAAATGACATGGTTGAGTTGATTGAGAGGTTAGACAGTGCTTGCATCAGATTCGTTCACTTCAGCAAAGAAAATGAATTGCGATCTAGAGTTTTCAGTGAGAAAATGGGGCTAGAGAGTGGCTGGAATTGTCATATATCATTATCTAGTGAAAATAACGGGTAATATTCAATCATTCGAATTAAATATTAGGTCTACAAAATAAATAATACCATTCCATAATAATTGAATTTCAGGCCTACATCTCCGACTACCTCACAAAATTTAAACATACAACATTTCAACGAGAAAACTTGGTCCAACAACAAAAACATGAGTCATAGCAAAAGCGATAAGGGTCACAGTCGAAACGAGAGTTGCGATACTGACAATTTCATTATGATGTTAGTAAATATTATGTATATATTCCATCCAATGGCACTGACCTTTTGACATGTCATGGCAAGCAAAAACTTCTCACCTTCAAATATGCCAGTCAAGATCTTTTCCTCAATCTCATTCAAATATATGCAATGCCTACACAACCAACAGCATTACAGTTTTCAAGGATCAACATTTCTAAACGGCATAATATAATTATCAACCTTTGAACATTAATTTGTACTGTGGAAATCTACTTAAATTCGGTTCACTTAAGTACTCAAATAGATAACTAGCAGCGTCTTCTTCGCCCTTGAATGAAATAAATATGCTGCAACTGGCATATTTTGAATCGAAAAATTGATTGGTACAAATATTGCTCGTTTTTGAAACATGCATTCACAAAGTTTTAGTAAGACAAATAAACTTTAAAAAATATTGTATTGATCATGCTTCGTATAGTTCTTTAGAATCGACTAAACCTTTGAGCTATTCGGCTCCTGGTGCTATCAACGTAGAACACACAACGGTAAAGTTTGGCAGCGATACTAAACATATGCGTTTCGACTCCAGAAACGAATCCATATGCGTGTCTCACAATCAGGTTAATCGATTTGAATTAATTCTTAGGATTGATTTGTTTGATTCAAAATAATTATAATTAATTACATCATTAGGATCAAAACACCGAAGGAGACCAATCGCAAGATTCAGTACTATTGCAAGGTTGGGAAGGCGATGATGCTTCACCACCGGATGGCTGTCGATCGTTATCTTGCCTTACAGACTCCACAGACCATTCCGTTCCGGTTAATTTCGATATGCGCAATAGGGTAATTCAGTAATATATATGCTTAAATTATAGACTCCACTCACAAAGCTCATCTCAATTGATATATATTTCAGGCGAAATTACCGAGAGGCATCGAAAATATTAGACCGCACATTGAAAAAGTGGATAACGTCCCTTTGCTAGTGTCACTCTTCACTGATTGCACCGCTAACACTGCCAGGAGGATGATCGGTATCATGCAAGATTATAACGAAGTGGTCTGCGTCATGGGATCGGCTGCCAATAAAGACAACATGGAGATATTCATGCAGGCGGATGCCAGGTCAGTAATAGTAATTCGTCTGTATCTCTTTAAACACAATATAAATGATACACTTTTTATATGCAGTATTGCCGTCGAACCGTTGTATCCAGTTCTGTGCCAAAAAGTTCCACCGTATCAACTGCCGCAAAGGGGAATAGGACCTGTCGACTTAGCCAGAATCCTGAACTCTATACCCTGCTCGATTTCAGTAAGATCTTACAGATTTGTATAATGTAATTATTGAATAGATATGTAGATATAATTTGTTTTAAAACGATTGTGCATGCGAGATAAAAAAAAATGTATACACAGAATCATATGCTATTGCGACTTAGATAATTTAGCATAAAAATTAAAACCTTCGCTATATTATCAATGATAGTCAGCATTATTTTTCATCCATTGCGTTACAACTATATTCTTGCCACAGAGATAAGAGAATTCTATGTGTATGTATAATTACACGCTGATTTCAACTGAATCATTGGGGTTTTATTCAGTAAAACATTACTTTTTAGATATCATTGATTTTATTTAAAGATATTCATTAAATTTATAGATACATATTCTATTAAATCTAAATTTAAATGAACACTATAATTTTCTTTCCGTACAAAGGTTAACTCATAGTTATTTTATTTATTTATTTACTGTATCTGTTTTTACCATTTTGTCAAGTAGTTTATTATTTTGGGATCGTATGTGTAAGTGCTGTGGAAAGAGACACTATTCAGCAGTTTAAATTTAAATTAACATTGATTTAATTAAAAGTGAATATACATATATACAGAGTGACAAAATAATTGGACCAAGCACATTTTTTCATAATTTTGTAGTTTATACAGACTTTTATGAAATTAAAAAAAAATAAAAACACCATTTTTAGATAAACAGTATATTTTTGTACATTATAAGCTTAAAAATTAATACTTGATAGTCCCGCCTCTCTTATTTATTACTTCGAGTACTCTTTTGGGCATACTCTATACCAGCGACTATCGTTCTTTTTATTTTAAAGTTGTTTAGCCACACGTTTTCTATATTATTTTTTAGAGTATCCAAATTTGTATCTGGGCACTTATATACAATTGATTTTAGAACTCCCAGACAATTTTCTATCGACTTTAGATTAGGTATACATATTCAAAATAGTTGTTACATCTACATTTGTAACATGCTTATTTTGCAATGTTATGATAACAATTTTTCAGTCGTGTTGCTCTCTAGTTTCTTTTAATTTTATTTATTCTCATCCCTGATTTATGATAAACATTAAATTTTTGAGCTGTTTTGTAATACGTATGAGTTTTTCACCAAGTAAAGTAGAAATAGCTATTTTCATTTCGGTAGTAATATTTTTTCTTTGAGTAATTTTATAAAAATCGCTATTTAACACAAAAAAAATTAAATTAATATTAAATACAGACAAATAAAAAAAAAGTTACCACTTACGTAGAGGCGATGATATTCCGTAAAAAAATTTGAGAATAAATCGTAATTATTTTTTTCCAAACGTGTTGACAGAACGACAAATTGTTGTTCACTGAGTGCAGTCTCCTTTGCTTAATCTGTAACTGTCTCATCCCTAACTTTTGGCTCTAATTATACGAGTTATTTATTATTTTTTAGTAAAAACCACCTCTACCTACTAGGTTTAATTTTTTAATGTAAAAATGTTGATTACACAAAAGTGTAGAAAATACAAAGTTATGAATAAATGTGCTTAGTCCAATTATTTTGTCATAAGATAAGATAATAATTAATATTAACACAGCCACTGTGTGGCATGGTATTCGAGGGGTGCGGTCACTGGGGACACTTATGGTAGATCCTCTGTAGAAGTGTGTAAGTCGGCCTTCTAATAGGGTCTAGTTTCTGTAGATGCAGCTCTAAAATGTGTAGTCTGAACACTAATGAGGGCTCAAGGCGTGAACCTTTCTGTAATTTGTGTTTTAAGTCCGTCTTTAATGCCCACCGAACGGTGT
This sequence comes from Plectrocnemia conspersa, assembly GCF_051122295.1. Classification (NCBI taxonomy): domain Eukaryota; kingdom Metazoa; phylum Arthropoda; class Insecta; order Trichoptera; family Polycentropodidae; genus Plectrocnemia; species Plectrocnemia conspersa. The sequence continues at coordinate 17,593,816 of NW_028277173.1, forward strand.
CAACTTCTGCTGCAACCATGGTCTGAATCCATTATCACTTAGCGGAGGGAAGGGACCTCTAAGAACTTTTTAGATTTGGATGACTCATCGAAATTTCTATCGATGAGTCACCCTTTATCTTTTTTTTCTGGAAGCTGTTTGGCCTTTGGTCGCCATAATTATATATTTTAATATCTTTATACAGAATTCATTTCATAGTGCTTTTTTGTTCTTATTTTTATTTCTAGTTGTGTATTTCTTCGTATTAAGTATTTATTTAAATATTCCAGTAATCTTGAACCAATTTAAATATCAATAACAAGATACTCATATGTACATCTTCCTTTTCACTAAACCATTATAATTCTTCTAGCATTTTGATAGATTCACACATTTTATCTCATCGCTTGTTTTAAAATATTTGTAATCTTCTCTTAAAAAAACAATTTAACAATATTTTAATATGATAGAATAATGGTGTTATATGTGAAATATTTAATTAACGTGTTTCTTAATCTACTCAATAATCCATCTTCACTTAAACAACATCCTCATTCCCTTACTATTAAATAAGATTAATTTAGCTTCGCTTGTATTTAATTTTGATTTATTTTCTTTCAATTAACTATTTATGATATACAATATTCATCACTTCTACTACTGTGATACTCTTAGTACATAATAAATTAATGTATCATTCGCAAATACATTAATTTTACACTTTTTTTAACTACAATATATCAACAGTATTATTCATATGTAATACATACAATAATGGACCCAACTTAGATCCATGTAGTACTCCATAAGATTTTAGGAAGTATTTTATTTATATATTATGTTTTGCCCCTTATTTATTAAATAACCTTTTATTCTATATATAATTCGTCTAACTTTTCAACAGAATCATTTGTATTATTGACTATGCTGTATTTTAAATATTGTATTCATTTAAAGCTGAATTTTGTGATTAAAAATTGCTGATCGTGACTTATTATTTGTACATTATTTAGCTATTGTTAAATTAAATACTTTTAGCAAAAAATTGCAATCAAGTTTAATCATATAAAAATAATACGTATTGCAAATATAAAATCGACTAATAAAAATACATATGTAAGCAAAATAAACTAATTACATCAGTAGATTCTTCACAATTTTTTATTACCTTATGATTTTTAGCTATTTTCATACCAAAATTATATGTAGAGCTCAAAACTTTGAATCAAAACAATATATACTTTGTATCATTATCAATAATATTTTTTAAAAAAAAAAAAAAATTGAGGATATCTTAATTATGAGACCTATAGGAAAAACTAAGACAGATTTTCATAATTTTATATACAAATCAGATTATATTATCTTTGTGGCAAAATAATGTTTTATTTATGAACACTTAACCGATGTGTCAAGTAGTTCCTACCCGTTATGTTCGCTGATGGTAATCAACAGTTTGGGTAAAATCTACTGACAGGTTCTGTAGTATACCCGTAAACACTACTGGGCTGCCATCTATGGAATGAATATTTGTACTATATAAAAATAATATTATAACTACCTTTTCCCTTGCATAGAGATCAAAGCGTATTTAATGTAAACACACAGAGATCGTATTTTTATTTTTACTATGAGTATCATTATGTGATATAATAGTTCTAAGTTAACCCACAAAAGCTCTGTACTTACCCACCGATTACTGAAGTTTAAAATGCTATTAAATTTCTTCGTAAATATTTTTTTTAAATAGAAGTAAAACATATTTCAGATGTAAGTTAAATTATCATATGTTTTAATTTTGATTTCACGCTACCCACATATTGAAAACAAATAAATCAAAAAAATATTACTTTTAAATTTGTATTGCGCGAAATACTGCAGTACTGTCCATTATCATGCAGCAGGCGGTGAAAAAACTATCCCATTGATTAAGTGTTAAAATAAAAAATATAAATGTAATGTTAATAAACGCATTTATTTTAAATTAAATAAATTGCAAAATATAAATATTAATTTTTAGTATCTTTGCTCTTCAATACTTTATAAATTTATTACACAGTTGAACTCATTACATTGATTTGTGTATATATTTTTTTTTGAAATACATATTTAACACCCAATGATATTTATATATATATTGAAATGTACATACACACATATATTTATGATATGCAGTCTTTATTGAATTTATATATCTTATTTGTGTTATTTTGGCTAAACAAGCTAAGTAATAAAATAAAAGGAGCTCACGGTGTGGAGGAGGAGGATTCAAAAAGAAAGGTATCCCAACAAGTTATTGACTTATTTAAATAGAATATGAGTGATGTAGTGTTAACGCCATTCATTTACATATGTCTCGTCGAATCACGATTCCAATTCAGCCGGAAGTTGCGATGTAAGGAGCTTTTTATGATCTAACAATCGTCAAATAACTCCATACAAAACAGCTTTTGAATACGTGCCAATTGCTTAGTTATAATTTTGTTCGTAAAAATTAAAAGTGTACTTGTGTATGTCGTTAGAAAATTAGAACTTTCGTCGACTAACAAAAAAAAATTAATGTTAATCGTTCGTACATAAGCTTTCTGTTGAATCAAAAAATGTGTAATCTTCTCACTTCTCGATTTAAAGTTTGCTAATAACAATCATTATAATTGTGATTCAATTAAATATGTGAGATTAATTAAGTTGTTCTTTTCAAAAATTAGTTAACTCGAGACTCTGATGTGTCGCTGTTTTCACTTGTGACGATGGCCCGGTACTTTATGCTGTGCTTGTGGAGTTCTACTCAGTTTTGGCTAAGCACTGTTTGTACTCTCAGCTTACTTCAGGTAAATGGACTGATCAAAACGTAGAAGGCGCAGTTCAGAAAACTCAAATGAAGATATCATATGTTGTGTTCAATTTTCAGCTTCTGACTGTGATATTCGCTTTGCCGATGATTTTAACGATCGGCAACGTCATGTGGCTCTCCATAGTCGTAATACCATCGATCAGCGTCGCTCTCATGTGTACATCAATCGAACCATCTGTGATGACCAGAGCCACTTACAAACAACACAATTTTTTAAACTTAGAGGTAGGTCTTAATGCGCTTATATAATCATAAACCAAATATTAAATCGTTTTAGGTGATATTTTTTGTTATATGGTGCTACGGCTGCAAGTTCTTGCCTACAATATTTCTGCTGCTCTCTACTTACGGCGGAATGTTGATGAAGTTCTGCGATCAGATATCGTTGGTGCATAACTTCACAGAATGTACAATAATATATCCGACTGTGAAGATGCCCGTGTTCAATGAGACGAATAAAAATATGGAGGAAAAAGCGAGCGAAAGTGATCTCAATTTTTATCCGGAGTGGGGCGGATGGGGAGATTTGTATCAAGAAGGATATATACTATCGCAGCAGATATGTTTTTTCATGCTGTTTTTGTTAATAGGTTTGTATAGTTTTTAATTGTCTTGGAAAGTTCTTGAAATCAGACGTAATATACTAGTGAGGGATTAGTCTCTCGAAACAAAAATGTGAAAGGAACAGATTACCCGTTTCTATTACAGACCGAATTTTGATATGCTCCGTTTCAATTTGACTTTTTCATTATATTTCTAGCACAAAGAACTTTCCTAATAACCCTAACCAGTTTATAAGTACAAGGATTCTTATTGAAACTAAATATTGTTTTACAGTTACTATTTCAGTGTCGTTTGTGCATAGGGAACACTTGTTGTGGCAAAAGAATATATTATCAAATAGAATGTGGGTTAAGACTATACTAGTTTTGTAAGTATTTTTCTTCAATTTGATTGATCCTTAATTCGTTGCCATAATTAATAATACATATTTTTGATTTTAGATTAATTTTACAATTGTTGTATTTATTCGGCATGTTGTACTTTGTAAAAAGCAATATTGATTCTAAAGAAGAGCTGACGTTCTACATATCGCCGGTGTTCATCGTTGTCATTCTCGTATCACCGTTTTTAATCTTGGGAATCAACGAATTTATCAAATGGCAGGAAGTCAAGTGAGTAATTAAAAATCGAATATTTTTTTTAAATAATATATTCACTATTCAATTTATATTAGGTAATGATCTAAAAGTATAGAGATTGATTTTGTTGTGTTTTGATATTTAACAATTTTATAAAACTCTACTTAAAATATACATTTTACAACAGGACGCTTTACACTGCCTTTCTTTATAAGGCAATGTACCTAAAATATATACATATTTTTTTATTAAAAAAATACATTTTTCCCCATAGGGTCAACTTGCGGTATCAGAGAAGAGCGAGGCTCGATTTCGGTACAAAATTAGGAATGAATTCTCCGTTCTGAATTATGTGTCAAACAGGGGAGTTCGGTAACTTAAGTAGATCTAGTCACACAATATACAATTAATTATTTTTTGTGAAGATTTATAAACTTTATATACGTGTAATGTTATTGACTTAATAAAAAAAATACAAACTTATCCACTCGTTTGACTCACAATTAAGGCACGTCTATTCGGTGCATTAAATCTTTCGCTAATACAAATCCGGTTGTACTGACTAATTAGTAATTTGCTTTAAATATTTGTTCAGTTGTATATAAACTAATAACAAAATAAATATTGCACGTGTTACGTTACAAAATTAAAGCATATCGAACTATCCTCGTCTAATCATATAAAATGTATCTATATACATTTGATAAGTCATTCGATTATATCAAAAACTGAAACAAATCGACGATACTGGAAGACAATAGGATCGAGAGATTATGATATTAATTTTGTCAATCCTATGCGTTGTTATCATACATATGATAAATGATAAAATGTGTATATAAATAGAAATTGTAAATTAAATGTTTCGGCATCGAAAAAATTCATAAAAACACGCTGATCCATTGTCTGGATACAAATTTGTATATACATTAACACTTCAATTAGTATATTTTAAACAATATATTCTTCGCTAAAATCAGACTTGAAAAACTGGCCGGTCAAGTACTACTTGTGTATATATCATTAGATATCAAATTCGTTTATGTCAATTATCGAGATATTTATCAATTCTAGCAAATACAAAAACTTCATATATTGAATCATTTTTTCACTCAGACAAATTAATGCGATATCAAATCTATCTACACTCTAATATAATAAATATTTTTTAAATAACCATCTATTTGCTCGATAGATCACAAATTATTCTATAATAATGTGATTTTTCAATCTCGACTCAAGAGCTACAATTTTTACCTAGGCTACAATACTGAGAGCCAAAAATGTCCATATTTTTTAGATTCCTTAAATATATGTAGTAATTGAGGCAAATGTGTAACTACAAGACTAGTCCTCTGGAATCAGACAAATTATATTATTTTTAACTTGTCCCGATAAAAATTATAGCAAATTTAGACAATTAAAAATAATCAAAGGTCAGCATTTAGTTCATGTTTTATGGAGATTGACGTTTACAAAATACTTGAATGTTTCATTCTTAGATAGACATAAGTTAACATTAAGGTTCAAAACTAAAATTGGTATAAAAATCATTTTATAATGTGATATTTATCAACAAACGATTAAAAAAATTCATAGAATTATTATTGTACAATTTTTAGTAAATATATCTGATTTATTCTAGTTAGATATTTTATTTTATAACTTCCTAGAAGCCTAAAATTTGTGACTCGATAGAAAAAAATGATATATATTTTTAACTAATCGTTCAAAACATTTTAGAAATTAAATAATACATTTCTAAAATTAAAAAAAGGTTATAGGTAAGATAAAGTTCAATTTGTATTGATGAAACTATGAAAGTACATACGAGTGTTGACTTGATTTTTCCCATAATTGTATATGATTTATTGTGACTAGTAGCCATTGATTATGATTCCAGACTGGAGGAAATAAAAATACCTCAATTCATCTATACGCTTAATATACATAACCAGCATTCTATTTCTAGTTTAAATTAAAAGTATATTGTAATTATCTTAATTTTAAATATTTTTTATCTTTACAAGACATATCCCTTAATAATTTAAATAGCCGGCTAGACAATTCATGCATTGAAAATTATTATTACTATATCACATTGGATTTTGCGAATTTGACATCGAATGACATAATTTTGTACAGTAATCAGATGGGAGTGTCTGATTCTCAGGTTTCCAACTTTCCTGGCATTAATTGACTTTTAAATTATTGAAATAAACCTCCACGTATGTGAAAAATCCAGTTGAAATGTTAAGGTCTATACAACGCTGAACTGCTAAATTCTATAGCATCATTTGCAGATACAATGGCACAAAGCTTTCCCTACCGAGCTCCTTCCCAACCGATTATTAAATACTGTTAGTAGCGTAGAACATCAAATGATTAACGTAGTTCCATCTAATCGGGCAAGTCTAATATTTCTTGAACGAAAGCGGCCACGTCCGTTTCCTTGTCTTGATGCTTCACGCAAAAGGGATGCGACAATAGACTGTCGTAGTTCGGTCTCGATTTGTTGTCCTTCTGAAGACATATCGTGATTAAGTCTTCGAATTCGGGAGAAAACTGATTCAGAGGCAAGCGTGGCGGATCGTCCTGCACCACTTGCTTCAATTGTTCGAAGGGCGTGCACCACGTCTTGTACGGAAACTTTCCGGTGGCCAGTTCCAACAGCGATATGCCAAGCGACCACACGTCGCTTCTTATGTCATATTGTGACGGATTCCCCGAAGGGTCTATCCTCTCGGGCGCCATGTACGGTTTGCATCCAGCGTCCATAGTCTTAGCCAGAGAATTGACTAAATAACCAGATATGCCGAAATCGCACATCTTGATTTCTCCTTTATGATTGATCAATATGTTCGAAGGTTTCACATCTCGGTGTATGACTTTCAATTGTGAATGGAGATAATGCAGGGCGCTCGTCACCGAAAACACTATTTTGCCGAGAATGTCCTCGTTAATGGTCCTCCCGTTTTTATACACTTTGGTATAAAACTGATCCAAGCTCTTGTCCATTACTTCCATGCATATCCAAACGTCGCCTTCGCGGAACAAAGCGCCGTAAAAGTGGACAGTGTACGGACAGTCGCTGGAACGCATCGATATGTCCAAGTCCATCAATAGCCGCTTTTGCTCTTGGTTGTTGACAGTGGCGGGTATACGCTGAAATGATATGATAATAATAATTTAGAAAAAGCTAATGATAACTGTAATGTTTATTTATTATTTTTACTTTAACAGCCATAATGGTGTCGCTTGGAACATGATGCATTTTCTCTACGATACCATAGGCGCCTCTACCCAAATCGCATATTTTTACTAAATCGTCGGCGGCGACCGTGAAAGTTCTATCATCGATCGTTATGGTCGTTTGTTTGTCTAAGTTGCGCGGCGGAGTTCTGAAATATGTAATCATTGTATAAATAACTTAAAATGGAAATATGTTAATACTATAATAATTATAGCATAAGAAACACTTGATGGTACATATCATCAATTCTGAAAAATCAACAATTTGATAATTTATTCATTTTTTATATTTTTTATTATCACAAACCTTTGAGCTTTGTAATATGGTTATTTTATATAATTTAAGACTGAAAATCACTTTGAACTATAATATTTAAAAAATTTATGGCATAAATAGGTGAAGCATAAGTTGAAGATGAAAATAGACAAAATAATTAACAAAATCATGAAATACAATGCATCAATAAATGACTTAAGATTTTGTTGCTGTCAGAGATGATATGGATCCAAAGGCATGACATAAATGACAACGGTAGTTTTTCAGTTGCGATCCTACAAAAACGTGCAATTTTTTTTTAAAAACAACCTTGTAATTATATATATATATCAACAAAAATCTTAGGATTTTATTTAGGATATAATTCACGGGAAGACTAAGTAAATATATAAGAAAAAATAACGATCATTTCACTAAAAACAAGTAAAAATAAAATATGCCAGTATAAAAACTTAATTTAGCAAAACATTGTTAAATGAAATTTTGAAAAATTAACCTTTTTATTATGGGGAATTTGTTATATTGTAATTACCAATCTGTGAGTTTTGAGCAAATATACTATATTCTGTGAATTAAATTAATATGTGGCTCCCAAATAGGCTTCAATTCAAATATATTCGCCCATTTTAAAACTATTCGTTATTTGAATATTCGACTAATTCACCAAGTTCATATTTGTAATAAAATATATTGGAATTTTCTAGATGAATATTGCATTGTTAACAATGCATCTAGTAAAAAATTTCGCTGATGTACCGCTGTAGTATATAGCTCACTTTTTATTTTGCTATTTTTTTTCCTTTTTAGTTATTAATGATAGACACGGTCAGGCTAAGTCAACAAACAAGCAACGGCATACAAAATAATATAAAAAAAACCACTTAATTGCTGAAATTCCAGAAATTACTCATATTTACTGATATTGATTATATTTTTTTATATCAATACAAATAATTCAATTCTTGCAAATAAAATTCTGCAAGACATGCTATCATCTATAATTATTTTTAAACATTTTACTTTTCTTATTAAAGTGAAAACGCAATCCAATAACATCTGGTGTTTGATTGCATGCTCTCTCTTTCTCGCTTATTCACATATGTGATAAAGCGAGTGAGAAATGCAGCATGAATTATAATTAATGTATCTGTTTTATTTTTAGCAAGTATTATTAACATTATTTTGATTGCATTTAATTATGCCAGCTTTATTAGTTATTTTTAAATTATATCGAATATCGAATAATTACTATTCGATATTCGAATAGTTTAAAATAATGAATTTTTAAAAAGTACTTCCAGTATTTTTGGTTAAATCTTTCGTTGGACATGCTTATAATTAAGTCTATTTGTATTATTTGTAAGTAATTAATCATGTCTTTTCTAAAATGAATAACACTATTTATTGTTTTCACTGCAGTTGAGCAAATTATCTTCAATAAACAGTACCAGTATGTATTTTATAGCCGCTTATTTTTAATGATCAGGCATTTTTCAAAAACTATTATTTAATTTCCAGTATAATAGTTATAATATAATTAAAAAATACACACGTGTCTCAACAAAATAATTATGCTATTATGACATTCAATTAACATTGTACTAGATTCCAAGATTTTTGTTGCTAAGCATTAGTCGTTCATCCCATCCCAGAAATAGTTTGAGCGCTAAAGGTTAATTTATACAAAAATATAAAATAGAATGACTGATAACGAAAACATATTATCAGTCGCGAAATTCGATAGGTAATCTATCATCACATTCAATAATAAAACAATGGAATGTCGCTTTAAAATAATATAATATATTAGTTAAATGTAACAATAATTTGCGGTGCTTGTGGTTTCGCTATTATGTAAAACGTCGACGATAAAATTGTGGCGATGATAATAAGCAACTCACACTGTGACGACTTCGTCCGGAACTTGGATTTTCAAATCGATGCCGATGCGCTTTTTACGTCCGGCCATCGTTAAGAGCTATCGTTCCAAGGCTCGTGGAGAATCATTCAAGTCTCGATCGACGCGATCTACAATCGAATAATAACAATTAGTACGAATATCAACTTTATTTTATGTAATTGAAAAGGTATATTATTTATTGAAATCATTACGACGAAGGGCGACTCGGCGATTCGCCGGTGTTATTGTTTTTGTTTCTGTTTCTGTGCGACCGAGCGTCCGATTGGCGACCGAGCTAACCTCTTCGGGCGGAGGCGGGGGCGGGGACGCGGGGTACCGACTCGCAACCGAGAGTATGGCAACACTGAACCCACTCTGAAACATACTAATTCAATAAATTCTTATCATTTGCTTTAAAACTATATCAATGTAATAACATAATATAATATATAAAAATCTTTGGCAAAAATAATTCAAAACTTTTTAAAGGCAACAGATTTGAATGTCTATAGACATTTTTTTGGAGTGAAAAATAGTCTATAGCAGGGGTGAGCAACCTTTTTAATCAACGGGCCAATTTAAATTTTAATTTTTTTTGCGGGCCGCACATAAAGTAACATTTATTATTAATTTACAAAACTTTATTTATAATAAATATTAATATAAAAAAATATAAAATTAAAAAAAAGTAAAGATTTCATATACAAATTTTAATGCAAAATAAAAACAAACAAGACAAGAACAATAAAATAAATTTACTTGAATTTTTTAATAAGAAATTTGGCACTGTTTTTTCGATACAAGCTGATCAATATCAGCCAGAATTGATGATGTAGCTACACGTATGCAGCTTTCTAATCGTGCATCACTCAGTCTTGATCGGTGGTCATTTTTGATTAATTTCATGGTTGAAAATAATGATTGGCAAACATACCTACTTCCGAACAGAGACATCATTTGCTTTGCATTTTTCGTCAAAAGCGGAAATTTCTCAGGGCTCACATACGATTTATAAAATTTTTCGATGTTTACTGAGAAAAATACACTTTTTAAATCAATATTATTCTGCATGTCAATCACTTCCATTTGAAAGTCTTCGGGAACTGTATCCACATCGATATTAAATGGCGAGGAAAACATTTTCATGAAAACCACTGTCTTTTCAGCTTTGAACATTTGGAATCGTAATTGAAATTCGTTGATTAAGATGTCTATATATTGTGCGTATTTTTGAAAAGTAGTAACGTTTTCTTTTTCTAAGTGTGGAAAGTGAAATACATTATTCTGCAAAAGATGTTGTTTGCACAATTTTAATTTGCGCTCAAAGCCCTGAATTTTATCGTACAAATTGTGAATAAACTGTCCTTTGCCTTGAAGTTCCACATTAAAATCATTGAGATGCTGAATCATGTCGATAAGAAACCCAAAATCGCACATCTATTCTTTATTACCAAAATGAGGAAAGCCATATCCCTTCATATTCAAGAACAATTGTATTTCGCTTTTTAAGTTGTATACTCTTTTTAGCATTGCATCTCTACTTAGCCAACGTACTTCGGTATTAAAAACCACGTCGCCATATTTACTTTCTAAATCTTTCAGGAATTCTTTAAATTCACGGTGATTTAACGCGCGCGACTTTATAGAATTGATCAGTTTAATTATTGGTACTGTGACATTTGGCAAACTCAATCTTTTCGCACACAAATTTTACTGGTGAATTATGCAGTGGTTAACGAATATTTCCCTTCCTGTGACCTTCTTAATGTCTTGAAATAGCCTTTCCGATACTCCTACTTCCATGCTTGACATTGCTCGTGCTCCATCTTATGATATACCAATAATCTTTTCTAATAAAATTGAAAAATTTTCCAACACAGAGTTTAGTTAATCGTACAAGTCTTTGCCGGTTGTAGTCCCTTGCATTGGAATCAGTGAACACAATTTTTCGGTAATATTAAATTTGGTGTCAATACCACTTAAAAATATAGCCAGTTGTGCTGTATCGTTAATATCGCAACTCTCATCAAGTGCCAAAGAACAGTATTCGAATTTTGCAATTCGTTCACGAAGCGTTGTTGCTATGTTCTCGGACAAGTCTTCCATTCTCCTTGCAATGGTGAATCTTGATAAACTAATGTTGGAAATAATATTAATTTTATCAGGAAATGGCCGGAAAAATGTTCAAGGCGGGCCCGCATGTTCGCTACCCCTGCTTTAAAGACTAACTGTTTCGCATAGTGGCAATACTATCAACATCGTTGTGTTGGGTTTTATGTTAAGTTGGATGGTTTCAGAATTTGGATGGAATACGCTGCTGGCAGCCACAACTGTCTCGGATATAAGTAATATTTTTGTAAATTGATTCAAAATTATTTTGTTTTTATATAACTTGCTTATAGTTGCACTGTTGAATAACATTTAATAAAAAATATTTGTATTTTGATTTGTATTTACGTTGTAAGAGCCTATTCATTTTATTACGTTAAAAACTTGGCGGAACTCTAGTAACACTGACGTGACTGCGGCACATTCCATAGTGAACTTTTATGGATAAACAACTGCGGTTTTAAGGTGACCAGACCCTTTTAGCCCTTATTTGTTCTCATTAAGCAAATAATTTTATTATTATTGAGGCCTATTTAGGTTTCATTATGGCCAAAACTTGGCGGCACTCTGGTAACACTGGTGTGACTGATTTTTCTCTCGCCTGGCAGCCCTCGACTCGTTCGTGCCCGGTTCCAAAGTATAAACACTATGTAACTTTTTATATACTTCAATAAACATACTACTGCAGCCGCTCAACCCTTGTCTAATTGCCACCCGTCACCATCCCGTCTTCAAATTATGTTTAAATACGTTGATTTTACGTTTTAACTAACTAATATTATTTCTTAGCATCATTATAATAAAGGTATATTTTTACCTATAAATTCCCAAAGTTTTAAAATTGACAATTACTTACTACAAATAGAACAACTCCCTACTAACACATAAATAATACATGCACAACATAAGTAGTATTATAACCAAAGCATGTCATTATCTGTCAAAACATGAAATACTGTTGTTAAATGAGATAATAATGGTGGACATCAGCAAATACCTTGAATATCAGTTGAAGATGAAAATAACTAGCCAAAATAAAAAAGAGGCCAAGAAGGCAGATGAAACGCCTTCCCAACAGCGGCAAACGCACTCGCATAGTACGTACCGCGAATCTGACGAAGATTCCGACGAATACACGCCGAATATTCAAAAACTCAACAGCAAGCAATCGCTCAGGATAGGCAAAAGCAAAGATGACGGAAGTATTGCGTTCTACAACGCCAGAATCAAAGAATGGAAGTCGAAGTTCAAAGATAAAATCGATCCGGAATGCGGCACTTCATCGCAGAGCATGGACGTTTTAGGATTATTAAGAAAGCAGGAATCATTCCAAGAATTGAGGGATGGATTTAAAATACCTAATTTCGTATGGAACAATTTGTATAAGTATCAAAAAACTGGCGTTAAATGGTTGTGGGAATTGCATCAGATCGAATCTGGCGGTCTTTTGGGCGACGAAATGGGTTTAGGTAAAACCGTTCAGATAATAGCTTTTCTAGCAGGAATCAGTTTTACCGGTTTAGGCTTCTGGGGCGGTTTAGGACCGACTCTCGTTGTAGCTCCAGCTACAGTCGTGCATCAATGGGTGCGTCATTTTCACGAATGGTGGCCCCCCGTGCGTGTTGCTGTTTTGCATCAATCTGGATCTTACACGGGATCGGCTGATAAGCTTATCAAAGATATAAATAATTCGCATGGTGTTTTGATTACGACTTACGCCGGATTAGTTAAGCATAGGTTGTCTTTAGAATTAAGAAAATGGCACTATATGATTTTAGACGAAGGGCATAAGATTAGGAACGCTGATACTCAAGTGAGTAAAGCCGTTAAGAAGATGAACACTCCTCATAGGATTGTTATAACGGGTTCGCCGTTACAAAATAGCTTGCAAGAGCTCTGGTCTTTGTTCGATTTTATGTCTCCCGGTTTGTTAGGATCTTTGCCGGCTTTTATGGAGCATTTTGCTATTCCGATCACTCAGGGAGGATACACGAATGCGACAAAAGTTCAAGAAGCTCTAGCCTTGTCGTTAGCTATCGCCTTAAAAGATACCATCACTCCGTATATGTTGAGACGGACTAAAGCGGAAGTACAAGATCATCTCAAACTGCCCGATAAAAGCGAACAAATTTTATTTTGCAGTCTAGCTAGTGAGCAAAAAGAGTTGTATAAGAGTTATTTGATGAGCGAAAATGTGAGAGGTATATTAGATAAGGAATCTCGTTTCGGCGTTCCTATGAGAGCTAGAATACTTGTAGCTATATCAGTATTAAGAAAAATATGCAATCATCCCGATCTGTATTTATATTCATTCGAAGAAGACTTTCCCGAAGATGGAAACGATCCGATATATTTAAATTTTGGTTTTTGGCGTCGAGCCGGAAAGATGATAGTAATTAACTCGCTCTTGAAGATATGGAAGAAACAAGGGCATAGAGTTTTGATCTTCACGCAGTCGAGATCCATGCTTGGTGTTTTAGAACAATTTTTACAACAATGCGAATATAAATATTTAAAAATGGACGGCACGACAACTGTCGGATCGCGTCAACCCTTGATCAACACTTTCAACAGTGACGATAGTTATTTAGTATTCCTTGCGACTACGAGGGTTGGCGGTTTAGGTGTTAATTTAACTGGCGCCGATAGAGTGATTATATACGATCCAGATTGGAACCCGGCTACGGACAGTCAAGCGAAAGAACGAGCGTGGAGAATAGGACAGAGTCGCAACGTTACCGTTTATAGACTATTATCGGCTGGAACGATAGAAGAGAAGATCTATCAACGTCAAGTTTTCAAACAACTATTGAGTAATAAAGTGTTATTAAATCCTAATCAGAAGAACTATTTAAAGACTAGCACGCTTCAAGGACTATTTTCACTCGAAGAACCAGATAAAGAAGGCGTAACCGAGACGACTAACATATTCAAGCATACAGTGGTAGAACCCAATGAAAAAAATGATAAAAACGATTCAGTCATGTTAAGCGGAGGTGTATCATTTTCTAATGATAAAATGGCTGCGATGAGACGCTTAGCTCAGAAGATAAGCAAAACAATTTCTAAAGAATCGGCCGCTTCAGACGCTAAAGTTGAAGAAGAAGATCCTAGAGAACGATATAAAAGAAAACAAATTCCGCCTCCCCCTGAACCCGAGCCGATTCCGGTGAATTTGATAGACGATCAAGAGACTCAGGCTGATTTTTCGACCATTTTATCCGAAATTGATATTGTTAGTATGTGTTCTAAACCAACGCGAGTGAAAGCTATCGAGTCATTTGAAAATATTGGCTTAGAAATTGAGATTAATGATCGAGAAGAAGGCGAACTAGACGATGAAGAAGAAGGAGAGATTAAAGAAGAATGTATTCAAAGTGACGATATAATCAAAGTGGACGCTGAATGTGGAAGCTCATCAGATCATATAGGGAAACGTAAAAATAAAAAGAGGAAGCATAAAGATAAATTTTCCGGTAATTTGCCTGGAGAAGGGGATGAAAAGATTGAATTTTTAAAGAAAGTTAAAAAATTTAAAGATAAACATAACGAGGATAAGAGCAGTTCGGATTTGAGTAACGAACACGACAATTATGTTTTAGGAAAGCTGTTCGCTAAATCTGGCGTTCAAAGTGCTTTACAACACGATAAGGTGATCGGTTTGGTTGAAAGAGAAGAAAAACATAGATTGCGAACGGAAGCACAGGAAAAAGCGTTGCGGGCTTTAAAGGCATTGAAAAAATCTAGAATAAGAAACTGGAGATATTAGAGTGAGTACAGTTTGAGAAGATAATTATCTGTGAATTGTGCAGTTAACATACAGATCAAACTGTATTCAATTTCTATTATAAATTCATTTCTCATTGTTCAAAATTAGTATCTTTTAGTCAATGCCTCATTTTAACAAAACTTACAACTGTCGTTATCTGTATATATTGAAATAAATACGTCAATAATACTTTGAAGTGTGCATTTTATTAACATTAATTTTAAACAGTGAGCTAACAATGTGTCAAACTGTTAAATAAATAAAACAGAAAAAAAAATGATATAACAATTTCATACACATAAATTTTTGCTTTATTTATTTTGTTTCATATAACTAATTCTTTTTTGTTACAAGTACAGTAATGTAATTTTTATACGTGTATTTATTTAATAAAAAATCTAAAATTACACAAGTTATTTATTTAGTTTATATTCTATTAATATTCATAAACATTAAACAAATTATTAATAAATGAGAATACTTTTGTCAATCACAATAAAATAATCAAAATAGACTATTGCTTAGTAACAATATTTGTCGCCATTATAATAATAAGAAGTATATTGTCCTATCTACAATATGGTGACCATTATTTCCAAACTTAAAATCTGGACTTTTTCTAAAAAATACAGTGGTACCTCGGTATACATCCACTTTGGAATAAGTCCAACATGGTAGACGTCCTGTTTGGACGAGAAACATTTTGCTTGGTATAAGACCTTCGTTTGGAATACGACCCGCATGCGTGCTAGAACTTGTGTGAGCCAAAAAGACACATTGCGCATGCGCAACTTGTAGGTATTAGTTACAACACCATGCAAAAAATACGTTTGGTATACGTCCTATTTGGTATAAGTCCAAGGATCTGGAACGGATTAAAGACGTATACCGAGATACCACTGTACTTCAATTATTAAAAACGTTATCGGGCATTGGAAAATAATAGACACACATATATGAAAATAAAAAATCAATTTAAAAGTAAATTTATTTTGATGCTTGTTTCGAAAATATTATATGTTCACCATCTTTGGTGTATAAAATAGTTTTTGGTTATATAATTATGTATGTTAATAACGGTAGAAATTTGATTTCCTGTTCCTTATCTAGACTAAATTATCACTTTCTGTGAAATCTGTTAGTATCTACATCAGAAGTAAAATAACAAAAATTATAATTTGGCAAAAAAATTACTGAGCTTTTCATACTAGAAATTTTTCTATCAAAACTTGACTTTTTCTGCTTAAAAAAATTATAATTACAAGCTAGATAAATATGTACAATGTAACATAGTGTATGTTAATCAAACGTAAATTAAAATGGTGTCAATGGTAAGTTAAGTGAAAATCAATGAATTGAGTCAAAAAGCAGTATCTAAATAAGAACTTATTGGAAATAAAATAAACTATCCAACTGTAATCAATGCGTTATTATGGTATCCCTAAAAAAACTGCGTAAATATACAAATAATGACATCTATTCGTATGTATTTTATATAAAATAAAAAAATAAATTTTTTAATTTTCAGTACTGTGAGTAATTATTTACTCGCATCAGTATACAAAGGCATATTAATGCTTGCAGTCTTTAATTTAATTTAACATATTTACTCTTTGAAACATTTGGTCGCTTGAAGTCTTTTTATTTTAATTTCAATGTGATCTTGTTTCTGAAAAAATTGTTCCCATATTTTATACACTGAAGGAGTACAGTATATGAAAGATTTACAATTCTAATCAAAGAAATCGCATTCAGATTCATCCTAGTAAGTCGTGAGTAGAGTCTCCAATTACTCGAACCATCAACTACTCGAGTATCGAATATTAAAATTTTAAAATACTCGAGTGCTCGAGTACTTTCGAGTATTTACCAAATGTACCAATATAGCTATTATTCAAATTCGTGCACATATAAATAAATAAATAAAATACTTGGTATGTTAATTTTTACAATTATTTTAACTTCACGAACATACTTTTTAAAAACAATAATGCAAAAAGTGTCTCGAATTTAATATTACTGCTAACATTTGGTTTTATTATTCCCGTTATGGAAAAACCCTTTCCGTCGCTGTTGATGTTGGTCTTGTTGTCATTAACGCGTTGGATAAGGCTTCTAATTTATATCTGTTCGCTTTTTATAGATATAAAATTTTTTGAACTCTCTTTTTATGTTCTCTTCTTTCATTTCCTTCTCTGCTTTTCTCTTATTTCCTTTGACTATTGACAAAATAGCATTTTGTAATTCTTCTTGAATAGATTTTTTTTCTTAACAATATACAATATTCTACTCCTTGTGATTAATGCGAAGAATTTAAATCTATATCCTTCAAAGATGTATTTGGGTGAATCCCTTTCACTCTAGAGCTAAACGGTTCGCAAAGAACTGACTTTACTTTAAATGCCTTTAAAACACACAATTGTTTTGATTTATATTTTAAGCTGAGGGATCAGTATAAACAATTTACAACGCTTTACGCTACAACTGTATAGTCATAAAACCTAAAAATTTTTTTTGTTGATATTTCATATTGTTCTTTGCCATAAATTAGATAAGTCGGGACTGTCGAACAGAAAACACAAAAGAAATTTCTCCGTCGTACCCACTAACATAGCCGACGACCGGAACTATGCAACTATGGAACTATGAAAAAATTATACCTGATAGTAACCGCTCTAACTCGGGACTTCGGGCATAAACGCCAAATAAAAGCAAGACGT
This sequence comes from Plectrocnemia conspersa, assembly GCF_051122295.1. NCBI lineage: Eukaryota > Metazoa > Arthropoda > Insecta > Trichoptera > Polycentropodidae > Plectrocnemia > Plectrocnemia conspersa. Next base: position 17,611,818 of record NW_028277173.1, read on the forward strand.
TAACCTTTACCGGACCGAGTTAAAGTTATTTTTGTTTCTGAAATATTTCAAAATTTTTTAATTTCGAGTATTAATCGAGTAATTTTCAAAATACTCGATTATCAAGTACTTGAAAAATAGACAAAAATACTCGAGTATCGATTACTCGAATTGGAGACTAGTCGTGAGATGTAACAAGTACAGTTTTTTAAGAATTCAGAGTAAAAACGATTTTTTATTTACAGTGACTTTAAAATAAAATTGACTGACAGAAAAGCAAACATAATTTTAGTGGTATAATTATTGTTAGTGTGTAAATTTCTCTCATTTTTGCTTTTGCAAATAGCTTGTGCCATTTGCAAAATTGAATGAAACAAAAAATACTTCTTCATTGTTTAATTTATAGGTCTGTTACATGTCTGTGAGGCAATAACGGCACTATTTCACATTGGTTTGTTTTGCGCGGCTTTGTTACGGTACCCATTATTATAAATACATACAAACCAGGTTATTCTATCTTTTTATTATAAAGCTTATTATTATTGTTGTTATAGGTAATTTGTATAAATATATTTATTAAAAAAAAACGAAATTCAGAAATTAAATATATGTATATTATTAATTAAATTTAAATTACAATGATTTTATTACTGGTACACATTATACGCATGATTAATAAATGAAATTCATTTCATTGAAAGCAATAACATAAACATAATTGTATTATAATTATAAGACATTATAATCTACGACTTTTCTTCGATTTAGGCTTTGTCAAACGATCCATGATATAAAATTGCATTTTTTCATTATCACCATCGCTTTCAGACTCTACTCTCGCTTTATCATCACGTTTCGATACACCATGATATACTGCCAATTTACTCCTAGGTATAACGTCTACTTGAGGATTCAAAGGTTTTACTTTTGAAAATTTTTTGAAGTTTATTCCATTGCTCATATCTAACAGAGTATTAAGTTGTTCCTTCCTCTTAATAAGATTTTTGTTCACAATGACGACAGCCGGTTGCAAATACAACTCTTTCAACCTTGCCTCCAAGACGCATTCTTCTACATCTGATGTTTTATCATTGCATTCTGGATTTTCTTTCTTCACAATAACATTCGGAGGCGGTTCTTTGCATGACATCCATTTCGAATTCTCGAACGAAGACCTGTGAGCACCGAACATCCTTTCCATTGTGATCTCCATTGAAGATTTCGTCGTATCGGCGCTTTTTGTGTTATCATGACAAAATCTTTTCGCTGTTTTATTTTGATCGCCGGTTAAGAATCTCTTTTGTAGAGTTTTCCCATCTTGATCCGGAATAAATTTAAACAATTCGTCATCATCAATATGAGTCAGTTGCTGAACTTTTTTCTTCTTATTGATCTTAGTTTTTATGTTCAGAGTAGTACTAGCAGTCGGACGGTCAATTTTTTCGGGTTCATTTATGAAATTGAACATATCGTCATCTGCGTTATCATTATTTTTTTTTTTTATAGTAACATTTGTAACATCTAAAGCAATTTTCTTAATCTGTGGCTCATCGGAGTCTACCGATGTCCTTCTAACTTTACGACAATTGGTACTCGTCGATTCTGGACTTGTTAAGCTCTCTAGTGTAGAATTAACTGTAGTGTCATCTACTCGCATATTATTAGAGCTCTTACACGTGGATAAAGTCTGATATTGTGATTCAGGCGCCAATATATTTTTATTTGCATTATCGTCTTTATTATCGGGACTTTTGATTATTTCAGCCGCAAAACTAAACGATGGATTACAATACTTATCCAGCGATACATACAATATGGCTAAGCCTATCTCAGCTTCTGGTATAACTCTCAAGTTTTTACTCTTCATGCATTCAACGATTTCGCTCAATATTTGAGATCTAGCTTGCGAATCTTGAGACACTTCATCCCTCATGAACTGTATTACGATATAATTTGAGGAACATAATTGCGTTTTCGTAATTTTACATTCACTCAAATGTAAAACATTTCCCGATGCCAATTCAACGATATTTTTGTATTTAGACATCTGAGATTTAGAAAAAAATACTAATTGCTTATCTTTGAAAAGCGTTTGACGTTCTTTATTGATATCAAAACTAACGTTTTGATTCAAGGTCGATTCGTTAACAGAAGGTAAGTATCGAGATTCATCCGGTAAAAGCAAATTGTTTTCGTAACTGTTCAAGCACGAGTCCCAAAAGGCAGGCGTTACGATTAGTTTGAGATTAACCAAAGCTGATACTACTTTCAAAGTAAGCGTGATTGTAGGCATTGTCAAATGAGTTGTATTCGGAGACCAATTCTCTGAATATTTCACACCGATCTTCTCAAACACTTGCAGCAGACTCGAAGGTGGTTTCATCGTTGAGAAACAAGTAACCATGTTCACATTATAAACAAACCATTTGTTGTCTATTAATCCAAAGTGTACCAGATCTAAATGTTTAAGGGTTACTTCTATATTTGGTTCTAATTTGCGTTGCTTCTCATTGTCTCGCTCCATATAAGTGCCGTATTTTGACTCGTTGTCTTCCAGAAGAAGAGATGAATTACTGAGGCGTAACTTTGCATGGTTCCTACTCACTGAACGATCGTTTGGTAAAGTTAATGATGCTCCGCCTCTTCCAACTGTCCATTCGTTTTCTTCGCCCTTAATGAACCAAATTCTATCATCTTGTTTTGCTTTTAGGTACCACATTTTATATATAGACTCTACTCTATGATTTCATACGATATACATAGTTTACAGTGAGGTAAATCTGTTTTATTATTTTGTGTACTACGACCGCGCATATGACCATGCACTAACTGACATTTGATTATGGCAACACTAGATATTATTATATGTCAAAATATTTTTTGTAATAGTGACTAAAACAGAATATATATATATATATATATATATATATATATATATATATATATATATGGATTTTTAGATTTTTGCGAGTATAATTATTTTTTAAATCTCGGGATTCATATATATATATATATATATATATATATATATATATATATATATATATATTATACGCGATTTTTCACGCCTGAAATAATCTAAGGAGTGTACAAAAAAAATAATCTCCTTGGTAAAACTCACAATGAGAAATGTCAAATGTCAAGTGAGAGTACAAAATGATCTATTAAAACCTTTACGATCACTCAACGCCCTAATGTGTACTCTTTAGATTATTTCAGATGTAAAAAATCGCGACGAAAAAACTACAAATTCTTAAATACTTACAATCGCAAAACAGTATCGTGTCAAATATAATATTAATTTGAATTAAATTTTTGCTTTCATGTAATAAATTATTAAAATATCAATTAGGGGGGGGGGGCAAATTTAGTTTTTGCCTGGAGCGGCAAATAACCTAGGGCTGGCCCTGACTGCAACATTTTTTTAAATTATTCTTCTGCTGTATCCTGGCAGGCGTAAGACTAATGCGTTATAACGGGGTATATCAATACTAACTGAGTAAGTCATGTAGGCATAATGAATACCTACCAGTAGTATTAAAACCACCAGACTTTCAGTCTGGAAATTGGTGACTTCTATGTATATAATTAATTAATGTGTATTATAATTTATAATCAACAGATATCATTTTGCAGCTGGGCCGGTTATTAATAATATCATATTTTTATAAATAAAAATTCGGGTCTCTGAGTTACCAGTCAAGACCATATGGACTACGCTATTCTGACTGACGTTATGTTTTAACAAATTACGATTGTAAACATACAAAAATCAAGTCAAGGTTTCGTTGACTTAGGAAAGGTTAAGTGTATCTTTTTCTGTAATTTAATATATATTATCTGAAAATGAAACAGCTCTTATGATATGAATATTTTATTATATATCTTCTAATTTCTACACATTTATATATATTAATACTTTAAAATCACTTTTTTATTGTAAATAATACATAGTTATACTATAATACATGCCATCAAGCTGTTTAACAGTATTTGGACAGAGAGATATGATTTTTACGTAAATAGTAATTAAGTATATAATAGCTCATTCACATTTAATTTGCTAAATAAATTCTAAATTAAATAACAGACATTTCCATTGCATTTTCATCAGTCTTGGACTCATTATGAACTTTTACATGATCTATTAGGTGACGTCTAGTCGTAAATGTTTTGCCACATTTATCACATCCAAAGGTAAAATAATATTTATTGACAAGTTTTTCGTGCTGTAAAATATAAGGTTTATTTTTTAATTTGTCCTCACACTTATCGAACCTAACACATTCAATTTCGTCACTATCGTAATTAATGTCATTATTATCAAGGTGCATATTTTTATCATGCTGTGCAAGATAGTGTTTCGTTTTGAACGCCCGTCCACATTTGCTACATTTAAAACTATAAGAATCTTTATGAAGATTTAAGTGTTGTATCAACGAATCTTTGGTTTTGAACGCTTTGCCGCATGTGTCGCATTCATAGTCGTTAGATTCGCTATGAATACTCATATGATGCAAAAGATATTTTTTTGTCTTAAATAAATTTCCACATTTGAAACATTTAAAGTCTCTAGTTTCGCAGTGTACGCTTCTTTCGTGTTGTAAAAGGTAACGTCTAGTTTTGAATCTCCTTCCACATTTGTCGCATTCAAAGTTGTACGTATCTTGATGAACGTTGTTATCGTGCTGAATAAGATAACGCTTAGTCTTGAACGTTCTTTTGCACTTTTCGCATTCAAATTCGTTAGATTCACTATGAATATTCATATGAATAATGCGGGCTTTTTGAGTTTTAAATATTTTCCCGCATTTATCGCATTCAAATTGATTAGCTACACCATGGATGTTTCTATGATGCTCTAAAAGATAACGCTTAGCTTTAAATATTTTACTACACTTTTCACATTTAAAAACATTTTGTATTTGGCACTCGGAATTTCGTTCAACTTCAAATGCTTTTTTAAAAATATCATTTGCATTGTTAAAAAAATCTGATTGTAAATGCTTTGTAGGAACCGAATCATATGGGTCAGGACAACTATTTGAATCCGAGTCGAAAGATGAAATACTTATATCGTCGATATTTATGTCAAGTGGTTCGATACCTCCTAGCTGTTCTAAAAATATACATTTTATCAATATTATAAAAATGAATTACATACAAAAATATCTAACCTATATCCAGCAAATTATCCATTAACTCATTGTTATTTTCATTATTCACGTCTTTGTTATTTTCATATTCAACGATTACATTTTCAAGCTTAAAAGATAAGGATTACTTAGATTTTTATTTTATCAATAAATTAATTTCATTTATTGTATTTACCTTTACTACATACTGAATATTGTTGGTGAAATAAGTTGCATTATCGTCAGCTGGTTCTACAAAATGGACATGTATACGTTGATAAAATATTCAAAAATATAAAAAAACTATCAATAGTTTTAAATTACCTAATTTAACTAAATATGTAAAGGCCATTGTGGCGTTTGAAAAACAAAATAAAATAATCTATCTCAAGCCATTAGAAATGTCAATTATTGACGTTTAGATTATTGGCCTTAACAGACTATTTGTCCGTCCATTTTCATTATTATTTATAAATATTAAATATTGACGAATTAAAAACAGTGCAAAACAAACTAATTTAAAATCAACACTGCATTATTGATTTTATAACGGAAAATTAATATATTTTTAATATAAAATTCGTACCATATTTGGTATTGCAATATATTGTATATAAAGATTACATTTTTATAGTTTTCGTATATTACAAATGAATAAAAAACAGTCTACGCTCTGAGTGGTAATAAGAATAATGTCTAACATCTCCGGGATTGGCTAGTGCCTATGATTGTATGTCGCAAATTATGTCTAGCACGTGTATTATCAATTGTAATGGATTGAAGTAATTTATGTTCTAATTCTCCTTAATTAGAAAGTAAGCTTTATTTAATTTATTATTTTTACATGTTCTTAAGCTGTTAAAATTGCAGTATAAGCGTGCAATTAGTGAAAGGTAAATATATATGTTTACCCATCCTCGATATGGTAAAATGTATAATATATGTATCTGGTAAATTTGTAGGTATAATTTTTTCACTTTAATTTATTTCCTAACTTAATTTATAATTCTTATTATTTTTCTTCCAATAAATAAATAACAAGTAAAATTTCTTCTGCACTGTGATATTAATATTCGAGATAGTTTTCTTTGAGCCTATTTAAACGGTCTATAACAGCAGTAAAACTAGAGCAAAACAGACAAAAATGAGAAAGCATTAAACATTTAAAATCGTTAAAAAGTAGTCGGATAGCTGTGTATATTGGATATTTATTAAACTACTACTGTTCTTTCGAGCGCTACCAAAAACAACACCTAAGAACACAAGCGCTTGTAATTTGGTGGCACACAAAAAACGAAATTCTTTTATAATCTCCTAATTGTGTATATTCCTTACAAATAACTTATTGTGATTTTTCAAGTACACTCATCGACACGATATCGATATCTTAATAAGTTTTTTTACCTTTTTTTATTAAAAGAGAGTAGGTTGCATAATTGGCAACTTGACCAGAGAAACATGCTCAAAGTTTTTGATATCCCGCAGTATTTAATTGAAATAATTATTAGCAATCCTTGATACTCTTTTAACTTCTAATTTATTACAAATTCGAGACAATAAGATTACATGCTGTAATTAGGGATTCCAATCCCGGGATCCCGAATCCCGGGATCCCGGGATCCCGAACGATTTTCAATACCCGATGAGTCCCGGGATTATAAAACATAATCCCGAATTTTTCGGATTGGTTGATTTATCAAGCACAATCGAATTATTATTGACAACATCGTTATATTTCGTGTACAAACTTGCGCGAGTTGCACGTGTCATCTGTGAATCTTTGAGGCTGTGAGTCTGAAGGTGCTTTTTCAGCAGCAGGCTGCTTAGGAAGCAAAATCAGATCAAGGCTAAATGATAAAGCACTTGATGCTTTGATGTTACTTCGTTTTATTCAAAATAATGTTTTTAATTAATTGTGTCTATGAATGTACATACCTATGTACATACATTGTCAAAAGTTCATTTTTTTCTTCTCAAATAAATATATAAGACCTTCCCTTTTTTATTTTTATTATACTATTTTCTATTTTAAGTCAAGACTAAAATTATACGTACTTTATACATTGTACGTTATAAAAAACAGATGTAAAAATATATTGTATTATTCATTTTAAATTATTTTTATCGATAAAATAGCATGAAAATTATCCCGGGATCCCGGGATCGACTAATTGCAATACCGAAATCCCGGGATCAAAATTTTGGCCCGGGATTGGAATCCCTAGCTGTAATGCTTTTGTTGTCTTGTTGTACAATAAAATAATACGACTAACATTTTTGTCGTTTTTTATGCTGTAAATTTTTGATAATCTATCAGTCTTGGTCAAGAGGTAAAAAACAAACAGTTATTATCGAATATTCAGCTATTTTTAATTTTCAAAATTGTTGACAATGGTTATATTCCCACATCTCCCATTATCTAACTTTACACGTTTAACGAAAATCTGCAAAAATAATTAAAATTCCTTAGGCGGAGTTCGTTGTGTACTTATACAACAAAAGTGATATGTCAATAATAATATACGTTACATTAACGTTACGTTATATTCTTTTTTAATTTTAAAAATAGCTTGTATTAGGAGCATGTAGCAAAATATACCGTGGCACGAAAACGGTTAAAGTAAAAAGTAACTTAATTTATTTTACATGCGTTTCCGGCTCTATATCGTCATAATTGTTTTTATTTAAATATAAAATACAATATTAAATTATATTTTTATTTTATTTCGTTTTTCATATATATAGAAAAGTACGTCGTGGAAAAAAATATACCTTAGCAAAAGAAGAATTGAAAGTTAAAGAAAACAAAATTAATGCTTGCACAATATTTTTGTAATTAAAAGAAACCGAGAATAGCTTTTGAGAATATTTGTAGTTAATTTATTGTTCATTTTATTCGTTTCAGAAAAAAATTAGCAAAATAAAAAAATATTTTATGAGACATTATAATTATTTTTCTATAAATATAAAATTATTTTAAAATAACATATTTCCTTAACGATTTTAATGATTTTTTTTAAAAAAAAATGTAATTTTTTTGGACGTGTAACATTTTTTATATAGGAGAGGGGGGGTTGCGGAGCGTTCCGTTTTGAATCCTGGGAAATATGGTCAGCCTACTGTTTGGTGTATTGTGGTCAGGCAGGTTCATTGGGCCTTACTTTTTTGAAAGCGATGAAGATCAATAAGATAAGTGAGCATGAAAACTGATTATTTTTAGCATAAAATCAAATAGATTGCTGTGAAAGACACGTGGTTCTATCAAGATGGCTTAATGTTGGATGTTTTGCGTGAGAAGTTCCCAGATCGCATTATTTCACATTTTGGTGACGTCAACTGGCCGTCAAGATCTTGCGATTTAATGTCGTTGGATTTTTGTGTGGGGTTACGCTAAGAGTTATGTCTACGTTGACAAAGCCGAAATTTGGAGCACCAAAAACCATCATTCACGTCGAAAAGATCGGTTGCTGCAAAAAGTCCAGAGGCGTCTATTTAATTTATATTAATTTTTATAATTCATGAAATCTTTATTTTGCATTGTGATTTCACAGACACAGTATTGCTTTTTAAAATAGACACTTTATTATTACATATTTAAAAAAAATACTGATGTGTAGATGTAAATACAATGGGAAAATATTACTTATATCACTAATCTCAGTTAATGATGAAAATACTATGTTGTGTTAATAAAAACAAATTTATATTGTAAAATATTATGCACGATAATTTTAATTATTACAATTTGTTTTCAATGTGGTTTTATTTTAGAGTAATCGATTTTTTAGTTTTGTTATGGTGAAAATTTATTGTATTATGACCAAAACTCATATGTACGTCAATGTGAAGAGTGGTAGGTTAACATAGCTGTCATACTAACACGTGTTGTTTATCACTGAAAATGAAGAGGAAGAGCGAGCAAAAAGTTGTTTCGCTTCCGGCGAAGGCCCCTAAAACTCAAAAGGACCCAAATCAAAAGATTAAACCGAAATCGGCAGCCGACAAACCGTCTAAATTCGCCAAACCTACTAAGAATGGCGACATCAAGAAGAACGCATCATCGAAACCAGGTTTTAAGGCAAAGGGCAACTTTGTCAAAAAGTTTGGCGACAATAAAAAGGGCCCGACTAAGACCGACGATCAGAAACCTCCAGATTGGGTTAAATTTAAGAAGGACAAGAAACTTGTGCGCGTTGCTCGCCGACAAGCCGGAATCGATTCAGAAGTTGTAAAAGTGATACAACAAGCTAAATCGATTAGCGAAAAATTGAGAAGGTATGCTTGATTTATTAATTTAGTGTTGAATCATTATTAATTTGTATATTTTTTTTATTCATAGGAAAAAGGGTACTCCGGAAGATAGATTGAAATTGACCGATGAACTTCACAAATTATTAAAACCGAAGGGTTATTATAAGCAACTGGCAATGGCGCACGACACTAGCCGTATAATTCAATGGCTCTTAAAATTCGGATCGATACAAATCCGAGAAGAAGCTTCCATGATTTTAGTCGACATGGTCGTAGAAATGCTTCAATCGAAATACGCGCGTAATTCTGTTAAGAGAATATTGAAATACGGCAGTCCTGCGATCCGTGACGCTGTTTTGAAATCGATACAAGGCAGCGTTCTCAAATTGGCTTGTCACAAAATGAGCGCTGCTATTTTAGATTACGCTTTTAGCGAAGTCGCTTCTAAGAAACAAAAGCAATATCTTCAGCAAGAGTTTTATGGGGATATGTATAAAAATGTACGTGTTTTGCTAATTAATACACTAAAAATCAATTTTATAATTTGAGTTTTATATTTGTTTATATTCATTTTAGAACAAAGATGATTCATTAACTAAACTGAGAGACACATTTAAAGATAATCCGGAAATGAAATCAGCAATATTAGGAGCTACCAAGGCAAATTTGTTGAAAGTGTTGAATAAAGATGTTCACGATTGCGGGTAAATATTAATTAATGTAATGTAAGATCGATTTTATTGCTACATAATTCACTTTTATTCTTACAGATTAGTTCATGCAGTTCTAAACGACTATCTGAGAGAATGCAACAGTAATGATAGATCCGAAATGATCACAACGTTATCTCCGATGGTTGCACCGTTGAGCAATTCAAAAGCTGGAGCGAAAGCGGCTATGATGTGCGTCTGGCATGGAAGCAGTAAAGATAAAAAAGTAAACATTTATCTCTAAATCTATTACTGTATATGACATGTAGTAATATTTATATTAATTTTCAGGTGATATTAAAAGTCCTAAAAGAACATGCCGTATCGTTGGCTACGCACGAGCATGGTCATCTATTAATATTATCCGTTTTATCAGGAGTGGACGATACTGTGTTAGTTAATAAAGTTTTACTCTCTACGTTATTGAAGGACGTTAAGAGCGTAGCGTCTACAGAATGGGGCAGAAAGGTCAATTATTTTTCCTAATAGTAAATGGAAACCTTTTCTACATTAACTCACTAAATAATCGATTTTTAGATCATCCTTTGGCTCGTCGCTCCGGGAGACAAAGCATATTTTCACCCGGCTCTCGTCGATTGGCTCAATAAAGAATGCAGCGAAGGTACTTCTAAAAAACCGGCAGAGCAAAAAGCATCGGAGTTGAGCAAAGATGTTTTACCTATTTTGTGTAAGAGTTTCGAAGAAGAGACCGAATTCTGGCTGAGCACTGCTAGTTCAAGTTTAGCGGCTATGGCTATCTTAAAATCAGGTAACTATCACCTTTGACTTAAATATTTGATTTATATATTACTAATTCAATTTGTTATGTAATCAAATAGCCGGTGGAGAAAGCTTACAAACAGTCTTAGATGCTTTGAGCAAATACATTTGTCAAGATAATTGGAAGATCATGGATGGAGATAAAGAAGTGAACGGAATCGAGCATTCAGGCTTGCATATTTGTTTGAAGAAATTGGCTCAGCACGATAAGATCAACAACGAGAAGCAAGAGCTTACTTTTGGAGATTCTTTGCTTAAAGTCTTGAAAGCTGAAACGGTATTATATTAAAATTTTATTTTTATTTTGTAAAAATGGAGTAGACATTGATTTTCTAAATATTTTTAAGGTACAATTGTGGATTGAAACAAACAGAGGATGCTTTTTATTAATAACGATATTTGAAAACAACGGTTCGGAAGTGAAAGACAAGATTAAGTTGCTGTTGAAGCCTCATGTAAAATTGCTGAAAAAGCAAACTACGGCCGGTGCCAAAATATTGTTAAAACATATATCATAATTATTTTGGATTAATAATTAAAATCTGATTTTGTTTAAATTGTTATTTCTTTCTATCGAGTAATATATAGGACCCCTATTAATCACGTGCGTCTCATTCGCCTGCTAGTTGCTGTCATCATAAAAAAATACTGCTATAGAGCTTATTTCAGAGAAACTGGCTAAATTGACTGAATCTAAAATTCCCTTGCGATTCGAAATTACTATGCGTCGTGTGGCACATGTCCCATATAAATGACAAAAATGATACGTTTTTTATCTAGTTTTACATTAACGAAGTAGCGAATTATTAAAAAAAATTATAGCCAACATTTTGAAACAACATAGTGGTTCAGATTGGTAAACGAATTTATCTGAGATAATTACAAGATCTATTTTTATAATAAGTTTCATACAGACGGATCCAGGGGGGGGGGGGGGATAGGGACAATCGCTCAAATGGCAATTGCTAAGGTTGAGGATTTCGTGGAATTTATTGATATTCATGAGTCAATTTTCATAAATTGTGGAGTTGGATAGAAACCAAAAGTGAGAAGTATTGATTGTAAAAATACAAAAGAATTTGGTTTGAATCTTGATTTTTATGTTGGTATTGGAACGAATGGATTCTCAGTAATGACATCCAAACAAATAGGAGTCGCAAAATATATTAAAAAAAAACTGTAAACGTTGTCCACTGTCCTTGTTACAGCCTTGCTTTGAATTTATTTGTAATTCTATTAGCATAATTAAGGAAACAATATCACCTCATCTTCAAAGCATAAAGTAACAGTGGATTCTATTCGTAAAAAGTACCATGCGAAACAAAATGGGTAGAACAAATAGAATGTCTTGAGTCAAGATACACTATTTAAAAAATAAAAAGCTTATGATATTAATGATCTTTATTTATATCAAAAAAATATTAATGTGACTCCTTCCATAACTGTCCAATGTGCGTATTTTGAACTTCTTTGATTAAAGACATCACTGAAGTAATTTCTTCATTTTGCAATTCTTCAGTCGGTCTAAAATCAATAAAAATAGTAAATAATTACTAATATAAAATAAGAAAATTACTAATACAAAATAAGCAATTAAATACTTTGAAGCATTCAAACTCTGCCAGTAGGGTTCTTCCATTTGTAAATAGCAAGAAAACACTTTTTTCTGAAAGTTTGTAGTTTCATATCTGAAATATAAAAAATGTTAATATTTTAAGTAATTCATTTATTAATAAAATTGAATACCTTTCATCTCCGAATCCTTCTCGAGATGCTTGAATATCTGGATCCAATTTCATTAGATAAACTCGATCGGGTTTAGGTAAGCCGACGTCAGGATGTCGGCACCAATTAACATCTAAACCTGATTTATGAAACAATTAATTAAAATGTTATTTAAAATATTAGAGTAGTTGTAACTATTTACCTTTAGCTGCTGAAAATGCAACGCCCGAATACGCATATCTATCTACAATTAAAGTAGTTCCAGCAGACAACAGTGCTTTCATCTTAGGTGCCAATTCCCATCGATTAGCAGAGAATAACAAATGTATAGTTTCATCGTTATAATCTGTGTCCTAAATATATATAAAAATATGTAATAATATTTCTCAATAAATATAGTAATACTATGTACCTACCTTCGTTGATAGATATTCGTTTATACGTTTTCCTATTTTCGTCGTTCTGTCAGGAAAATTCATATATTCTGCCTTGACATTTTTAGCTAATAAGCCTGCAACTATATGATTATTTGATTTTATATTATGTACATAAAGCGATACTGATAACTTGAAGAAAAATACAAACCCAAGCCTTTACAAAAAGTTGTTTTTCCACATCTGTCGCCGCCTTCGACTATAATGAGCGCTCCTCTTGGATGTATCATTGCAAATGTCTGTAAATAAGTTGTGATTTTATTTTAAGTTAAAGGTGAATTGTAATCGTTATAAGCGTGTTTTTGGTTAGAAAGTTGCAAACTAACGTTCGTTGCAACACCATATTATAACGAATTTGTTAACGCTCAAAATTTTTATAGTTGAATGAAAAAGTTACAATACGATTTGTTAAATAATGGTAACGACTTACATACAAAAAGCGGGACGGCGTATTCAAATGACGTTTGTAAGTGATGTTCTAAGAAATGACAATTACTAAATCGTAAAACAAATAGTTGACCATGTACTATTTTATTTTTAAATATATTGTATATAGTTTAAGTATCAGCAATCGGCTTCTTTTGACAATTGGACCGCAACCGTTAATTATAGGAAATAGTGAGTAGAAAATAATATTAAATATATAAATTTACGTAAACACGTATAGTTCATGTAACATAATATTTTAATCTACTTGCCTTATCTGATCTTTGTGGTTGTTTTCATTCAGCCAAATTATCTATGTATTATTTGGGATGGTTTCAGTGGCGTTTAATCTTCCTGTTTTAAATATTTTTATGTATGTAACTTAGCAACTTAACTTAGTAAAAAAAATTGTTTAGAATAATATATTATATAGTACATATTTTAGTTTTATTAAGGATATGTTGTTCAATCTTTCAACTTTTATTGCTGCAGTTCTTCCACTACAATTTTTTACGGGCTGATATTGGTTGGTTTATGAAAGTATTCGGAAGAATGTATAAAAATATTGTGAGAGCCCATTTATGTATGTATATATAGGTTTTATTATGGCCGAAATTTGCTGGTATTCTGGTAGCACTGACGTGACATAAGCACATTCTCTTGGCGATTTTGGTGAACATAATATATTTTAACATGTAACTTCATATATCTCAATAAAATACTACTGCAGTGGCTCAATCCGTGTATAATTGCCACCTGTGACTATCCGTCGCCAAAATATATTTACCAAAACGAGCTTCAAGTTTAAATTTTGCGTGGATACAAATACTTGAAATTTAATTCTGCCTGGTAGTATTGATATGATTGCAAATAAACTTAATAACACGACGACACTGTTAAACAGTTGATTGCGAATATTAACTGATATTTGAGGAATAAACATACGCACGGCGATAAAAAACTAAGTTTAAATTTTAAAACGTAACAAAACATTGTTGGCCATTTTCATTAGCAGCGATATTATTAACAAGTACCGATTATACAAACAATTGACTCGTATTTTTCGTGTCAGAATTTTTATACGGTTGTGTCAGAATTTATATTAAAAGGTCAGAGTACATTGGTCAGAATTATATTAAATTGGTAAAATTTAAATTGTACCGGTCAGAAGGTATATTAAATAGTAAGAATTCTTTTGATAGATGCTCAAAATCATTTATTTCACTCAGTATTTATTCAGTTCAATATTTATTATAGTTCATTAGGCAGTATTTATAAAGAATAGCCAGTATTTATTTTATATGATTCGTATTTTAACCTCAAGTTTAATTTGCGCATCTCGCCCCGTGCGAAAGAAAGGGTGATATATGTACTCATCATCCGATATACTCACCCATCTCTCTTGTGAAATTTTCTGACAAAGCATGGGCGCGTGATAGTTAAACTGTGTGAGTAATGTTCGTATGAGCAATCGCCTTATGAGCGATCGATTTGTGACCAATTTTCGAATGAACAATAATCCGCATGAGCAATCGTTCAGTGACCAATTGCCATGTGAGCAATTCAATCGTACTCAAAAAACGATTACGGGTTACTTTTATGTTAATATTGTGTTTTACTAATTCTCATTTTGTCATTGTCATAAACATTTACAATATTTTTAACACATCAATAAATATATTCATAAATTGATCATGATATAATAAAAATACATAAAGTTATGAAAGGTTGGATCATGATAGTTAAATGATCTAAACGAATTCTTTATAATTTATTTTATTCATACTATTTCAAAGTTTTTTTATTTTTTATTTAATAGTTTGTGTTCATTTGGCACTGTGTGCAATTTTATCTTTGTTCAGTTTTCATGTGTGTAGTTGTCTGGTTACCGACAATAATATGGTAACCAGATTTTAAAAATAGTAATGGAGAACACTAGGAAAAGGTGATTTTGAATTTTTTTTATTCAAGGAGAACATAGAAGAAAAAAAAATTGAGGGATACAATCTGATAATAATAATTGGAATATACACTCGAAAAAATTGGAAGACTAGTTACAATTTATGACGTTTCAGTTACTCGAGAACATCTCTATTTGAAGGAAATGGGAGAAGCGCGCGCAACGGTGTCAGGGACTCTGAATTAACTGGGCGATAAACGGTAGGAGAAATGCCAGGCTGGAGAGCTACCGACAACGCTCGTCTCAGGAAAGTCGGCATCGCAGCCGACACCTTCGAGGCCTTCAAGCGCAAAGCCTGTGACAAGTTACAGGTCTTTCGACTCGACTCTTCTCTTTATTTACATCGTATTTTCGACCTTGACCGGCGATATTGACGTACAAATATATTATTTACAAAATGTCGATACAATCACATTTCTAATGGAAATTATGATCGTTATCATATGTATATAACGATTTTTTACTATTTTAATATATTATTAATTTAAAGTTAGGCTGATCAATTTAATAACATTTAGCCATTCATAAATTACTTAATATACATTTGTATAGAATGTAATTTCCTATTTCATTTTTTAAACCATTACGAAAACATGTCGAATCAGCCCAGCTGACAAATTTTTCATGTTTCATGCCTGTCATGACCAAAATTGTCCGAGGTGACCTTTTTATTATTACTAGCTCTCGCAAAATCCCTAAATGAACAAAAATTACCGAAACAATTATTTTGTTTACTTCCTGCAAATTTTTTAGTGTCCTCTGATATTTTCAAAATCTGGTCACCTTACATAAATGTATATTGTATAGATAAACATTTTAACTGACTATCTCCTGGTGATAGTTGATGATACTGCATTAAACATTTTTTTATCCCACCGCAATAGATATATTTCGTAAGAAATTTACCTAAAACTTACTACAATTGGAGCTTAACTCTGCCTGACAAGTCTGGTTCATCAGATTTAATTCCATTTCAACAATATATCTATATGAATCCAATCTCTAAATCTATTCGATATCTAACATGACATACGTTACCTCGACAAATAACACGCCGCAGTTTTATGTTCTTATTTATGATAAACAACAGCAGCCTTCAGATTGACATGTTTAAAAAATATTACATTATGTGTATTATTTAAAAATTTTATGTGTGAATTGATGGCGCAATATTTTAAATTTATTATTTTTGTTTTAGAAAAGTTATGATAACTGCAAATGTTACATAGCTGAGAATGGCACGTTGATATGTGACGAGGAGTACTTTAAAACCGTTAAACCTCAAACATTGTTCGTTATCATCGACGACGATGAGACTGTTAAAACTGGTAATTTATAAATATTTATTATATAATGTTGTACTTAAGTCAATTAACGTTGTTTAATTTCAGACGTCGATTTAGAGTTTGAAAAATGCATGTCGACAAATTATTTAGAAGTAGGAAGGATAATCAAAGATTTCTTCAAGGCTAATCCGGAATTACTCAAAGGATTGGCTAAAAAGTTGAAGCTCGATCCTAACAAATTCACTAGTAAATCGCATTTGAGTAAAAGAGACGAACATCAAGAATGGTTTTTAGGTAAGATTCGTTTCATCAGAAATTAAAGTCACTGTAATTTTATAAACATCTCGGTTAGATCACGATTGAAAGAAAAGCACATCTTAGTCCATTCTAATATATTCAATTATCACAGGAATCCAAAAATACAACACCAAAGAAGAATATATGGCTTCGAGGGCCGAAATGAGAATAAAGAGCTACTTGAGCAGAGCTAAGATGCCGATTAACAAGAGAGACGAATATCTAGATCTGAGGAGTCCGGCGCATGGCAAAATAAAAAACTTCTGGTGCGACATAGATAAATTGCTCAAAGCGCACAACTATCACACGTATTACTTTGACAGGAAGAGCGATAGCAGCGAGAAGTTTTGCGACGAGAGTGGTAACTTTATTTGCGAAGGCAAATGGAACGAGAGGATCTGTTCGGAGAAAGAGGTTATCAATCCGTACGCTAGCAGAGAAGAGAGGACTATTTTCAAAGCGTGGAATTTGGATCACGCCGTCGAAATGTCGCGGGGGATCGTCCCGAGCATATCAAAAGCTATATCTATAATCAACAAAGATTCGTTCAAATGTTGTAGGTGCGATCGTATCTCTTCCGACGGCTATTTAGCGGCGGACATGTATTATAAGCTGCTTTTCACCCGAGAAAACCTGAAACTGGTGAGCGAAATATGCCACGATAAGTGCAAACACGACGCTTTCGAGGATATATACATCGTGTGCAAATACTGCAGGCAGAACTAGGACGGTGTGAATCGCTCCGCAACGACCATGGCTTTTACGCTCTTAAATTTAACTTTCAAATGTACTCTGTTCGGTTAGATGGTTTTGTTTCTGAATAACGATCTCATTTGTGATAATATAAGATGTTAGGTATTTTAAAATACATATATATTTTTTGAACTTGTAAACTTTTTGATGATAGTCGATTTAGCGAGATTTTAAAACAAGCCGAGATAATGTTAATATATTTTTATTAATTGGATTTAATTCATGAATTGTAGGGCATGTTGTATGTTAAGTTTAACTGTTTCATAGGTAATTTTGTTGTAAAACTTTTGGGCTAAGAATGCACACGTTGATTAATATTTGTAATTAGATATACCTGAGAAACATTTTGAAATGGTGCGAGGCAAAAAATATTTTATCTCCACTAATTTAATCTTGTAATAAAGAATTATTTGGTGGGTACAAAATGATGGAAATTTATAGGTAATGTGTACCATTTTTCTAATTAAATACAGTAGATTCCCCAATAACACAGTAAATTAAGGATGCCTGTTACTTTATGTGTGAGTGAGCCAAAGGATATCTCGCTACACACGCCTGATTCGTACGTATGTATTGCAAAAAATTGTATGAGTATTTTCTAGTCCCCCAACTATACACACCCAAATAGCACGTCTCCAATTTACCGTGTTATTGGGGGGTCTACTGCATATGTGACTATAATGCATTCTTAGCCTTAACGTTATTATAGCCAGAATATTAAGACGGATCTGAAAAATTGTTAATAATCTGTTATTGCTATTAATAATATAGACTGATACTCAATATGTTTCTATCATGGATATTTTTACACTGCTTATAAATTATGTTTCTTTAGGTTCCATTATAGTTAAGAATAACTTTTTTTATGTAATATTTACATACATACCTTTACATGAATTACAGTTACTGAACTAGAAATGCTTGGTTATCAAAGTGCCAAATTTTAGATATATTTATTATACTTGCTGACGGAATGAGTCATTTTTATAAGCAGTTCCTATCGATATTCTGGCGTTATCATGTTGATGCTCAGGGTCATCGCAGTCGTAACATTTTTGTCGACTGCGTAAACCCAACGTTGTTTTTAAGACTACTGATAAAGGGTATTCGATGCTATTAGCGTAAATTTTCAACTCGTACAGCATCTTATGTATAGATGTAAATCGTTTCGATTGTATCGAACGTAGCGTGATCAAATTGCTTGTTAGCTAGACGTAGACATGTATAAGTTTATAGTGTGCAATAAATACATTTAAAGCATGTTTCAATGAGTTTTTAATGTGTTTAAAAAAAATATACAGATGAGAATCATCGCCTTTTTCTGCCAATGTTCCTTTTGCTAGGGTTTCGTTGACCTTTTCCGGCTGCTGGTTTGCCCGCTTTTTTGCCTTTGCTTCCGCTGAACGTATTTTTACCGCCTTTACCAGCGACGCGTTTACCCGCCTTTGGTTTGGAACTTTTCTTCTCATCCGATCGGCTGAAATAATTAATAATTTTTTTAATTAATAGTTCACATATATACAAGTTTATAATTCGGGAATGAAACACTAGAACAGTGGCGTAACTACTATGCCACGGGAGCAGGCAGCGCATGCGGGTCCTTGGGATCAGGGAGCCCCAAGAGAATAGCCAGATATGTATATATTAATAACTAGACAATCCACTTATACAAAACGGAAAATTTTTACATCAAGTCTTACATCATACATCGTCTGAAACGAAAACATTTTTTGTTTCTTGAGTAGCGCCAGGGCTGTCACTACGCTCATACAAAATATATCGCTCGCAAATAAAATATAAACTAGGTACCATGATTATTATCAAATATGACGTTGAGGCTTTTTAGGGATATGAGGAGATACATTGATACGTTTTACCCATTGCGGCACAAACGATGTGAATAAAAGTTTACGAACGTATTAATTTCAACATATAATTTTATGGAAAGCAAATTCTCTGAAACGTATTTTAGATTATAAAAGAAATTCAATCAAACTATATTAGCAATTGAGCATGAAGAATCTCAAAAAATGTCATTGCAAGATATGATTGCGGAATTTGAAAATGTAAAGGCGAAGAAGGAGATTTAAAACCTGTAAGTTTATTAATTTAATTTTTGCAAAAAAAATAAAATTAGGGCCCTTGGTAACTTTTGCATGCTAGTCAATTTTTTTTAGTTACACCACTGCACTAGGATGAAACACATTCTGCAAATTTCTAAATCAACAAAAGTTTTTTTATATATAATAGATAGGTAAACTACAATTCACATTGCTTTCGCCATAACAGTGAGTAAGTCACAATGCTGGTGATTGAGAGATTAATGCCATGCAGATGAAAATAACTTAAGTGATGACAAAATAAAACAGACGAAGCTGGTATACTAAATATATACTCACTCTGCTTGTTCTTGATTTATTTCCTTAGTAACGCCGAGATTTACATCGAGCCTAGGCTGTTTCTTGACTATCGTGTCTATCAAACTCAAGTTATTCTGTTTTTCAGTCGATATGTCCGGAGCTGGCGCCTTTCTCTTTTTAGCTGCGCCGGTGACGAGGGGCGTAGCTTCTTTTCCTCTGGCGTCTTTTTCTTTCGGTAGTTTATCTTGGAATTTACCAGCTGAAGCAGTGGCCGATCTTGCCACTGTAATTGCGGCTGTTAGCTGTAATTAATATAAATGATGTAATCCATCAAGTAAAAAGAAAATTATTTAAAGATAAAATCGAACCTGCGAAGACGTAGCCTTATCGGAAGTGACCGGAAATCCTGTTCTGGGAACTTTAACTTTTTGAGCTCGGGCTAAGTTCTTCATTCTTTGCAGCTCGTTCTTGGCGACCTTTTCCGATTTAGCATCTGCCTTCTTAGCAAACATGTCAGTCATTGGGTCTAGATTCTTCGGCACTTCTAATACCCAATCTTTGTCTTTTTGGGCCGACGCTCGTTGGTATCTGTAATTGATATTTAACATAAATATTGATAGCTAGTGGCCAACTTAAATTCTCTTCATATTTATAGTAAAATATATGATTCATTACCCGTATGCTGGAACCCATTTCTGCAAGTCGTCGTCCCACGACGCTTTCGGTTTACTCTTCTTCTGTATGCCCTTGTCTTTAGCGAACTGTTGCCATTTAGTCAACGGTTTCGGTTTTGGAACTCTTTGAGCCCTCGGCAATCCGAACGCCGGTTTAGGTAAGTTGACAACAACTGTCTCGTCTATCCTTTCAGTTGGAAGTTCCCATATTTTATTAAACAATAACTGCGTATTACTCCTCGTTAAATTTAATAAATATTCGTCTTTATCTTTTCTGAAATTATAAAATGCAACTTGGCAACGATCAGGGTGTATTGTATAAGGGAGGTGGGAGGTGGTATGAATAAAATAGTATTTACTGTAAGTTTTTAGTATCCAAATCGTCGGCGTCGATGAAGAGCAACGTGCCTAGGTCAATTTGAGGTTCCAACTGCTTTTCTACTGCGATAGGCTTGTAGCCGCGGGCTGCAGTTTTTGATAGGGCCGCCGCCACGAGCTGCGCCCCCGTTTGCTCTTCCAACGCTGTCATTTCGATTGACAGGTTATCGCAACAGTCGCAAGCACACGTGCGACATGACAAGTGGTGTTGCACGCTTCAATATGTTTAAAGATCTTTAGTGTTACCAGTAGACGAAATGTACAATTTGAATGAAACTTAAGATAATTCAAATTTTATTATAAATTATCTTTCAAATCGATTATTAAATACTATTAAAAACATAAAATTATTAAATTAACTTTAATTTATATATCACCTTTTTTTTACCTTTCATCCTATCATTACTTAGCGTCAAAAACTATAATAATATATATTTGCAAACATTTTATTATATTATTTGTATCAAATTTATTCTATTAGCATCATATTGCAAATTTTGTGGCCACTAAATAGTCTCTTCAAATATTTGCAAAAAATATGCAGAAATATCATTTTACATTACCGCACTATCACGTTCGAAGATAATCGCGGTATTGGTTGCAATACCGCTATCAATTTAATCAATTTAATTCTAGTTTTGTTGATTTTTTCAATATTTATATTTTTATAATAATAAATTGGTGGCAACCCACTAAGATAAGCATTAAGTAAAGAATGACTACTTTTCAAAATTCTAGTTTTATTTGCAAGTAAAAGTTTAAATCCTGAATTACTATCATATTTATCTAAGAAAATAAAATAGTGGGAGGGTAAACCATATTTTGTAATATAGGGATTTAGCGTCATTTATTGGTTTAAGCTGGCATCACTGCATTACTCACATGCACACAAATTCGTAGTTTGACGTTTAACCCGCTTCGATACAATTAAAAGTTAATTTTATTTATAATAAAAATTAAATACGAAAACGAACACAAACAAACTCAGAAATCTTCATTTATATACGACTACACTGTAAAATAAAGTGATTTAAAATTAAATGAATGCAATAACTTTAAATGGTTTAATTTTTAAAAACTTTATTTTTTCCTCGGCGTACTTTGTGAACTTCATCAATTATTTTCGAATAATTTAACGAAATAGTGTGTTATTTAATTTGTTTTAAATTCATATTTTTTTGGAAAATATATGGATGAAAGAGAAAGTTGAAGAGACAATTTGCGGAAGAGGCAACCGTGGACTTTTTACATCGTACTTGCATGGTTTGTGTACAGAAATAATTATTGAAATGAAGATAAATTCAAAAATTTCATTATATAACATTTAAAGAAAATTACCAATAATAAATTACCAACAATAAAAAACTCTTTATTCATATGCATATGGTTAGATTCAAAAGCTATAATAAAAAAGTCACTGGTCGAAGCGGATTAAACTACGAATGAATGTGTGTGAGTGTGCAGTGATGCCAACTAAACCAGTATAATAAAAAAGGATTCTTAAACCCTATATAACCTTTTATTGTTGGCAAAATTAGTTTTTAAAATCTTTCAAGCTTAATAACAATTTTATTGACACAAAATCATAGTCGTCATATTTAGGCCAAATTATTTTCACTGGCAACTGTCACTAATGACATTTATATATCGCACGTGGGCTTGTTGTCGAAGTATCGTCAAAACAATCGCATCTTTGGTTAATACTGTCCCGCCTAATAAGAAAAAAGAATTATTTATGGAAGAAACGAAAAATAAGTTTTTGGAAGAAGGCAAAGCCAGACTGCTTTTAACGTCAGATCGAGTGTTTTACAATCCCGTTCAGGAATTCAATCGCGATTTGAGTATCCTAGTGATCAGGGCGTTCATAGACGAGCTACGATCCCAAGATGAGAACCGAGTGGAGCCAGATAACAAGAAGAGAGGCCTCAAGAATGCAAATCAACAGAATAATGTAAATAAATAAAAATAATAATCGTAAGAATAATGCATATTGAATATACATAATGTTTTAATAGGAAAAGATAACAGTATTGGAGGCGCTCTCAGCCACCGGACTGAGGAGCATCAGATATGCTAAAGAGATACCAAATATCGATGAGATAATTGCAAATGACATATCTTTACAAGCCGTCGAAAGTATTAAGACAAACGTCAAGCTGAACGAGGTTGACGATATCATAAAAACGAGCCACGAAGATGCCACGTAAATATAGCGTATACTTTTGGTTTATTTACATTTAAATTTAATATTCTTAAATTGTGCTCGTAGAATCTTCATGTACAAGAATCGTAGGTATCCAAATCAGTTCACTATATTGGATTTGGATCCGTATGGTTGTCCGTCGATATTTTTGGACGGCGCTGTTCAGTGCGTAAAAGACGGAGGCTTGTTACTGGTAACGGCTACCGATATGGCGGTCTTGGCTGGTAACTCTCCGGAAACTTGTTATTCTAAATACGGTGCTGTTAGTCTTAAGACGAAAGCTTGTCATGAACAAGTGAGTTATATTTACACATATATAAAGAAAGCTGTAGAATATAGTTTTATGTAAATATAAACAAATATGTAAGTACGTAGAGAATGGTCCTTAAGTCACTTGACCATTCGTTAAATTCTGCATTTAAATATTATGTTTTAATGTGTATTGTATTAAATGCCACCCAATTAAAATTTTACTCAGTTGTACATTAGGACCTTGAGAAAAAATATAGTTAATATTCGAATAGTTAAGCTAATAAAATGTTCATTTTAGGCAACACTAAAAGTACTCTTTCGTGAACCAGAAATGAATATATTTTGCAGTGCTAAATATAATGTCATATACAGAAACATATTTGTGATGAATTTCAGCAGCCTTACCTTTTTTGCACAGAAGATACAATCATTTAATGTATTAGGCGTTTTAAACACACTGCTAGTTTAACCGAGGCTCGGTAAACTCTGTCATGTCACATGGACCCTAGCAGAAACAGCATTACAACCAAATATAAAATTACACTTTTATCTCTAAATTTTAATCATTTGTGCTCTAGAATCCTTTTCTCGATTAGCTACTAATACATAATAAAAACATATCTTGCTTCATTATGCCTCTTATGTATTTTCAGGGATCAAAACTTAATCATTTTTAATTAAATGTAAAATTAAATAATAACAGTTATTATTTTTTAAGGGTTAAGTGACTTTTGTACCAACTTGAATATTTTCATGTTTCTTTGGCCCGACCTTTAAAATTAATTTACGATAAATTAAATAATTTATTGAATCTGTCTGTTGTATTTTCAGGGATTACGAATACTATTACAATGTATTGAATCTCACGCCAACAGGTACGGTCGGTATATCGTACCATTGTTGAGCATATCGGCCGATTTTTATATAAGAGTGTTCGTAAGAATTTTTACGGGACCTGTACATTGTAAGAAATCAACTAGGTACTATTATATTCTCATAACATATTTATCAACATTAAGCATTCGTACTTATTAATTATTTCATTGCAGTAAATTAAGCATAGTTTATCAATGCGTGGGGTGTGAGACGTTTTCGCTTCAAGCGCTCGGTTCGTTTAAACCGAATCCGTCTCCTTCTGACCCTGGAAGGTTGAAGGCGTGTTTACCTCACGCGCCACCCGTCAATCCCAACTGTGAACATTGCAATCATAGATTTCACGTAAGATTAAACAATTGGTGTTCAATAGGATTATCTGGTGAATTATTTTCTTCATTATTATTACAGATGGGAGGACCAATTTGGACGGGTCCATTGCATGAACCATCATTCGTCGAGAAAGTGTTGAAGATCGTTGACGATGATTCAGAGAAATTTTCTACGAGTAAAAGGATAAAAGGATTGTTATATATGGTTCTTGAAGAGTTGCATGACGTACCGTTGTATTACTCGGTTGCAAGATTATGTTCGATTATTCATGTGGAGATGATGCCTATGTTGAAAATGAGGTATGTGTGATATTTTTTAATGCATAATACATTATTTGTGTATTAAGTTGCTGTTCTTTTTAGATCCGCTCTCATGAATGGTGGATTCAGAGTTTCTTACTCGCATGCTTGCAAATCGTCGATTAAAACTGATGCACCAGCAAGTTTTATGTGGGACGTGATAAAAACTTGGGAGAAGATGCATCCGGTTAAGAAAGATAGGTATATAAATATTAAAATTTAAAATTCTTTGAATTGGGCGTAACGATTATAATGTTAAATCGTTCTTAGATTGGGAGAAGGAACACCAGGATTATTTTTACTATCGAAAGATATAGTATCAAGCGTTGATTTCACAGAACGAAACGACGCGAATCCTGATAGTAGAAAGCAAGGATTTTTGCGATTTCAATATAATCCGACTCCATTTTGGGGACCAGGAACAAGAGCTACGGCTAAGTAAACTTATTTACATGTGAGTTAATTTCAATTGTTTGTGATGATAGATAAATTTTTAATTTAGAGTTGGCGAAGACAAGATGGAAAAGAGTAAAAAGAACCAGAACAAAAAGAGCATACGTAAAACTGATAACGCTAGCGGTTTAAAAAGAGACAGGTCGCCTGATGATGACGATGCAATTCAAAAGAAAATAATGACTGAAAAATTATAACTTTGTTATACTTTATATATTATACATATATGGAAATCATGTTATTTTTTAATATTGACATATTTTATTGAGTCATCATTGTTAGCGTTAATGCTATGAATAGTTTTTTATCGATGATTACGTTTTATAATACATTTCAAGTCAACATATTTTAATTAGTGTTTCAGATACAAGAGTACTTCCATAATGAGTGTCAAATATTTATTTCAATGTTTTTCTACCCCATATCGAAATAATTACATAGAATTCTATATACTGATTTTTTATTTGTATGAAATAAATAAATAAAAATATTTTTTTACACTGTAAATTTTCTTTTAATGTCCTTTAGCTTAAAAAATAAGGGATGAACTGAAAACACATTTAGATTAAATATGTACATTTAGTGCTACAAATTAAAATATAATAATTTTATTAATTACATAAATGGCAAATTGATGGTCTGTCATCTAGTTCGTTTTTTGTGTTAAATTTTTGCTTTCATATTAATTTCGTTAACGCAAAGTGTTGCAGACATGAAGACAATCGATTGATTGTTCATCAAAGTAAACTTTATTCCATTTATATATTATAACGACTATCGGACCCGGCAATGCTTCGCTAAATTTAAGTATATATGAATATAAATTAATCAAATACGATTGAAGTTCGATATCAATTAATTTATTCAATTAAAATGACATGAATGAAATTGAACAATATTGTATTGCATCGTAGAAGTGGTGAGTTTCTGCAACAGTTTGAAGACGATCGTTTCGACAATAATGTACGATCTTGCATAATTCAAATTGTACTCCAACAATGGCTATTGCCACTTCATCGATTGTTGAAGCATTAAATCTTCTTGCGTGTCAACTTGAATCACAATTTATACATCTTACAATCAAAAGCAATAAAATCGCGACGGTGCGCTCTCCAATTGGTCAAAATTTGGTTTAGAGATACTTTATTCATTCTCACTTATTGTATGTAAGTCGTAAAATTGTTATAAAAAGTCTTAATATTAACGCTTTTGACGTGGATTCCAAACAGGGAATTTGGACAGAAAAATCTATGTCGAAAATTGCGAATAACTAAAATCAATGAGATCATAAAATTAATAATATGAACATGCATTATATAATAAAATAATAAAATATTAGGTTTAAATAAGGATTGCACAGGTATGTAATAGTTATTTTTGCAACAAAAAATTACAGGACGATCTAATAACCGTGTCAAATGAATCTTTTTTTTTGTTTTCTTTCAATAATTAAAAATAATCTGATTAAGCGGAAACAATTTCATGCGATTTTTCCAAAAAGATACTGAAGCACCGACAATTTGTCAGTAATTAGTAAAATATTTTATTTTTTCCTTGCTACTTGTAATAACCTTTCTTTTGGAAATTCACTGAATAGATAACTGATTTATTCAGCAGTTTTAAATACAACAGTTTTCTTGTTAAAATAAAAATATCTCACAATAATATTTATGCTAGTTAAAATATTTGATCTCAGAGTACATCTAAAAGTAATAATGATTCGAGTGAAATTTGTTTTTCGTTGATATTCTATTATTTTATCATTTTTTTCGGAACACATTTAGTCCAGTCAAATAAGGCGAAATAAAGGCTAAACCTCGGAATGAAAGATAACAAGCTGAAATTTTGCACAGACTTTCGTATTGATGTTCTAAGGACAGGGTGAAAAGTCTCATAAAATATCGTGTCTGCTAATCAAGATATCAAAGGTCAAAGGTCACAAAATTTGTTTTTTTTTTGCAAATATCTCGCATTTTATGCGTCGCACGTCATTAGATGCTTTACAAAACTTGTAAAGCATAACATTTTCTACAAGTTTGGTTATAACATTTGTTTTGTATCCTTAACCGTTTTTGAGATATAGCGCCAAGAGTGGGAGGCGTACATCCGTTTATAGAATCCAGCGAGTATTTCTACCTGCTTAACTTGATATAAGCTTTGAAAAAGTAAGCAATCGTGAAAAAAGTGGTCTCGGCAAGTCGTTTGAACCATAATTTTATTACTTTTTTTATTGTATTATTAGGAATTATGAATGAAATATTGCTCGACTAGAAATTTGTGCGAAAAAATTGAAAGAGTTGAATGATGTCCTTACGGAGTATGTACCAGATGATAAGAAGATCATTTCCAAATTAAGAGAAAAATATTTAACTGACATTATAATTACAACGAAGATTGGATCATTCCCTATTTTTTCTTTTCGCGATGCTCAAGCTTAAATTTTATCCATAGCTTGGTATGAAAATAAAAAAGGCACTTCGGAAGAAGAACACTTGCGCGTAGTGGAAGCTGCTGCGGCGATTATTAGAGAAGATATTCGATCTTCTGTTGTTGAGACCAAGTCCTATCCGCCCCCGAGTAAAATATTAATGAAGAAATTCCGAAAACTTTATTACATTTTCTGCAAGAAGTTATTATAAAGAACAGAAAAGGAAAGACGGGGCATTTTAAAACGAAATACACAGCTATAATGACTTCCATACGAAAACGGTCCTTTTCTTCGCAGTTATTAATAGGCCTATCTGTATTTCTTCATAGAAGAAATACAGATAGGCCAAACATCCATAAAGACTTTTGGATGTTTTGTCAAGTTTAGGTTTTTTCGCTTCATATAGTGATACTGTAAAATGTTAAATTTCTGCTGTTTATCACCCACAGCCTCGTAATCAACCATCAGAGTCAAGTGCCTTAGTACAGTATGCAGCGGATAATGCAGAAAAATATTTATACTCTTGATGGCTATAATACTGTTCATATAATGGGAATGATAAAAATAATAACTTCAAAATCTGAAGTTATATCCGATGACCGCATAAAGAAATTTACAACAAAACCAAGTGCAAAGGAGTTAGCAGCACTATCACATATACCCCTTCTAGTGTATGAAAATCATGTCGTACCCGGATTGAGCATGAGATTCAAGTTCGAAATTTTAATGATGTAGAAGAACTAACCGAACAAATATTTAATGTAGTTGATTTGTTGTGGATGTACGGAAAGTGGAAAAATATCTCACCGTTGCCAGGGTGGAATGGATTTATTGAACAACTTACAAAAACAATGAGAACTTTGTAACTTCTCGGATTCTGTTTCTTACTTTTATTCATCATCCTGCGAGTAATATGGACACAATTTACACTACATTACAGTGTACTATAAACACTGCCAAGAAACATGAACAAAGAACATGCTTAATAACTTTTGATCAGCCGTTGTACATAAAAGTACGCGAAATCGTAGCAGCTTCAGATGCTAACTCAGACTTGTCCAGAGTAGTTGTGAAACTAGGAGGCTTTCATATGCTTATGTCTTTTATTGGATGCATAGGGTATATAATGAATGGAAGCTGAATCAAGAAAGCTCTCAGTACAATTTATGCTTCGAATTCTGTCGACAAAATGTTGGATGGTCACGCTTTTGCAAGAAGTATCTGAGGCCATACGCTATTAATTTTTGCATTATCGATGATGATTTTTGAAGATATGGAGATTGAAAGCTATAATGCTTTAGATGGGTTCATTCAGCAGATAACAATTTGCGATGTTTCCTATGAAACTGTGGAAAAATGTGCAGGTAGCTCTGGCTCCGTAGTTCACATAGCGTTATCCTATAAAGTTTATAGGATAACGCTATGTGAACTACTACATCCGTTTATAGTATAAACGGATGCGCGCTTCCCACTCCCCGCGCTATATCTCGAAAACCATTAACCATACGAAGAAATAATTAAAAAAAAACTTGTAGAAAATTTTATTTTCTATAAGTTTTGTAAAACATCTAATGACATGCAACGCAAAGGAGGTGAGATATTTGCATAAAAACGATTTTTATGACCTTTGACCTTCAATATCTTGATTAGCAGACACGATATCTTATGAGACTTTTTACCCTATCTTTAGAACTCCAAAACAAAGGTCTGTGCAAAATTTCAGCTTGTTATCTTTCATTCCGAGGTTAAACCCTTATTTGACTGGACTAATTGAGGTTTTACAGAAATTCATATAATTTTAAATTGATAAATTCAACTAATATTTTTTATTTGAGAAGCATATTCATAGATTCCTAAATATCATACCACTAATCTAAACATATTTTAGGTCATAAAAAATGTAAAACTGCATTTCTTTAAATTTAAGCGAACTGCAAACATATTAAATAAACAAATCCGATCGGATTACAATTCACTTGCAGTCCGCCAAGTTATTCTGCTATCCGACGATTTTTATTAAATTACCGTATTACAAAATGTCTACCGATAATTTGTGAGCCATTTCGAATCGGTCCACGTTTATAGAGACCCAAGAGGTAATTGAGAGCACGAATCTAATCTTAAATGATTGTTCGGAGCCATCGGCCGCAAGTTACTTGACTGTAAAATTACAGACAATTCCGCCATCACAATAACCGATGACTAATGGCCGACGTAACTGTTTTCGATATCGGTAATCCGTTTGGCTATTTTTTGTTTTGTTTCTAAACAAAGTTGAAATCGTACGCGCCCTTCACAACGTACGGGTTTTCCCCTCGGATGAGAGCTTTCCACCCTCGTTCGAGTGCCTTTGACGAGGGATTAAAACTGTCAAAAAGTCTAAAAAAGCTCTCAGCCTCGTTTGGGCGGTTAAAAACGAAAAGTTGTAACGGTTGTTGGTTGATTGGCGGGAGCGATGATGGCGGAAAGTTGCTGATTAAATGTTAACAATTTTAGAATCGGTTCTATAAAGGTCAAAATCGCGTAATCCACAGGGTACTGGGAAATAATTCATAGCTGTGAATTTATTTGTACAGAATGAACAATCTGAAGAAGTGTATGTTGATTAATTTTATAATATATTGTATCAATGTTTCTGAATATACATATTTGTGTACTAAAGTTAATGTTTCCAGTTTGCCATTTATTATATAGAATAAAAAAAATATTTTTCTTATATGTATTATATACATATAAGAAGAATAATAAACAACAATTTTCATTTGATTCATAATTTTGAAATATTCTCAAGGATGGACTAGGATTGTTGCGACAAAAAGAAGAAACATTCCATTCGATTCAGCATCTGGTGCAAAAAAATTAACAGCTGCAAGGAAATCGTATTATAAATTACAAAAATATACATGCGAGAAAATAATATAAAATAATAATTAACTCTTAATACAGAATATATTTCAAAATATGAAACAAATGAAAATTGTTATTCATTATTTTTCTTATAAAATGTATTATTTTTACTACAGTGTTTCGGTATCCGCGATTCAATCCTCATATATCTTTTGAAGAACAACGTGTCTGCAACATCGTGGGCCAATCGGTTTTTGCAAGGATGGACTAGGATTTTTTCCCTATTTGTTTCGAGAACAATTAGTTTTGTTCGTCTTCGTATGTATTGTCAATATTTTTACGCGTATCTTGAAAACACAAAACAGATGTGTATTCCCATTTTATTTATTGTTTTGAGTTCATATTATTATATATTGTTAACTTAAAGAAGATTTTATTTTGTTAAACTAAGTTTATTTTAATTAAAAAATATACGTGTTTTTTTCACATTTTCGTGAAATTATATGTAATAAATGAGAATTGACATTTGAAATGGTTATTTTAACCTGAATTTAAAATTTTCCTATTATTAGCAAATACAAATGTGCACTTTCTATGAAACCTAACCATGGAAATAATTCATAATTTTTCTCTACTAATTTCGGAGCACGTGCATATATTTTTCTTGCGTTTTTTAAACTATGTAAGTTTCAATTTTCATATTTAATCATTTTGAGATGCTAATAGAACTGAAAAGAATATTATTAATCAATGCTATTTATTCAAATTGCAAAATTAACTAAAATTTATTTAAATCAAATTTGTTATTGCTTCTTATCATTGCCTTTAAATAATTTTAATGATGCACGC
The DNA here is from genome assembly GCF_051122295.1 of Plectrocnemia conspersa. NCBI lineage: Eukaryota > Metazoa > Arthropoda > Insecta > Trichoptera > Polycentropodidae > Plectrocnemia > Plectrocnemia conspersa. The sequence goes on from NW_028277173.1 coordinate 17,643,503, forward strand.
AGGTTATGGCACACAATTATTATTAAATCCACAAAAGCGGAATAAACTAAATTAAGGGTATAATTCCAAGATCTGAAACCGAGAAAGTCTGTCCCAAAAGAAACAGTTTTAATCTTAAGCATATGTGCGAATTTACGAAACTATTTCATAATCTATGAGATTATCGGATGTGCCGGAGTGAATAGTGAAAAGTGAAACAACGATTTAAATATTGCCGAGCTAATTCAGCTACAATTTTGATTTCAAAACAAGGTATGTCCAAATATTTTATTATTTAGATTACAAATTTTTCAGCTAGAAATTTAATTATAACATATATTAAATATTTATAGTTGTCTCTGTCAATCAAATGAAACATTTCCTTATAGATTTTTATGAGTAAATCACGCGTATTACTTTATCTATATTATTTTTTCACATTTGACTCTAGTTTTTGAATAAACTTGCAATTTAAAATTCAGTGTCGATTATACGAAAAAATGATTTCACAATTTTTCTGTTTTACTATTATAATATGACCACATTAGCTTATTCAGCAGAACAGCAAAAAAAACATTCTTTAATCCAATAAATTTTGCTATCAAGTTTAATTATTCATTATAAATTATATATTTCCAAATTAAAACGAGATCTTAGTTTCGACAAAAAGAATGGAATTTTGTGGAATTTAAAAATAGTCGAGGAAAGTTAGAAAAAATGTTCAGACCAATTTGACTAAAGTTGTTTTTTTATCACGTCTGTATGATAAAGTAGATTTGTATAATAAGCTCCACCATTTGTATATAATTCACAAAATAGTTGCGTGTTTAATGCATGTCCTTTGATAACATTGACAGCGTTGATAACATGGTGCATGAAGACTTCCATTGAACGTTCCAAACGTTTCACAAACAATGTCTGGCGATGAATTATGATTATTTTTTTCCATTTATCTCAATCAATAGATACAGCAATGGACTATTTCTATTTTAAATTAACAAAACATTAATTAGCGAACAATAGCCAGCAATTGGGACTACTGACGTATGTAGTCTCATCAAGCTGAATAGAAAATTCCTTACTTTCTTTTATTAAATAAATAACTTGTTCCCTCACATTTTCTGCTAAAATAAAAAATATTTTTTTCACAAATTTTGCAGACAAAGGCACTGAATTTAGTTTTATGGCTTTTTTCTGACCACACATCTACCATTTTCAATTCTGCTGGCTTAATCAAATCGTCACAAATGGTAACTTCAAAGCTAGCTTTTTATGCTGACTGAAGTAACAAAAAAATAAGGGCGGCGTCTTTTGTTGATTTTGGAGTCTTAAAAAGTGGAGTCGTTTACGCGAGCGCGATCTCTGCTCAGATCTACTTGTCCGTGTCCGATCCGTTCGTTTTGAGCACGGACAACGGACAGACAAGAGACGGATCTGTCCGAGAGTTTTAACTGTTATACCTACACACACTGGCGGATTTTTCTGTCGGACATCCATTTCGGACAAATCCGACGGACAGATCCGCCCGTGTGTGGCCAGCTATCGGGTGCTAGCGTGGTATGCGCTTAAAAATATTTCCAGGAATCCATTAAAGTTGATTTCAACATTGAAATATAAATGTCACTATTCATACCCTCGCAAGTATACTGGTTTCTTCCCCCTGTTGCTACCATGCAACCCCAGAACATAACGCTTCCGCCATTATATTTGACTTTGGGTACTACGAAATCAGCTATATATTCTTCTCCGACTCTTTGACGCACGTGTACTAGACCAGGGGTCCCAAAAACTTGTTTTTTTTTAAAAAAGTATTATTATTTAAAAAAAATATTGCTTTAAAAATTTTAAAATAAAATAAGTTTTTTTTTTTTTTTGTATTAACCAATATTAGTTTGGTTAATACTAAAAGTTAGATTCATCGGAGCAAATGACATAAGCTCAATCTTCAGATGTCCAATCTCGGTGTTTTTGGGCCTACTCTAACCTTCGAGTTTTATTTATTTCTGAAAGGCACAGTTTGTGTCTGGCTTTACAACTTCTGAGTTCCATATTATTAAGCCTTCATCTCACCGTCTGTAAATAAATGGTTGACTTCAGCAACCAAGTTTGAAGACGTTTTTAGACGATTTTTAAGGGACTTACGAACCAAGATTCGATCTTCCTGGGCAGTTGTCTTTCGTTTTCTTCCAGTTTTGGGCTTTGATTTGTAAGAATCCCATTCGTTGAACTATTTCAAATCATTTTAGACGTTGTGTAGTAAACACATAATGTGTTTTATAGTTTCCGATATATTCAGACAATAAGCTTCACTTAAATAGCGTTTTTATAGCATTTTTAATTGTTTATTTAATATTTAAAATATTTTTTAAATAAAAAAAATATAACGAAAAAATAAAGACCGAAATCAGGCAACTGAACATAGATGAGATTGAGCAATAAGACTTTCAATTCCATTTTAAAACTCAAGTGAGCAATAAAAAGACAAATTCCTTTGCTTAGTTCTCAAAATTACGACTAAAACAACCAGCTAGAATATTTCGATCAGATTATGCACTTGTAAAGAGTTACACGCCATTTTATTGGGTGCCCCATAATTATGGCCATGGCTGTATATATACAGTTATTTTATAGCACATACTTCTCATTCCATCTAAAACGAAAATCGTTTTAATCAGTGCTATTTTACCTTTTTTTCTATCAATTCAGAAAAAGACTCGCACACATAAAAACTAATTATAAAAACAGATTATTTTTTTTCCAAGTGAAAATCGTTCGTAGTAATCGAAACCCGGTGCCCGCTCAATTTCCAACCGGAATCGTCCCGATTGCGTAATTGGTAGACGTCACGCGAAGAGGACAGACGGAGCTTAATCCCCGATCGTTTTTGTCAAATCGGCATTCGATGGCCGTCGTATTCGACTCTCGGCCGCAAAGCGGCCCATTATCGAGGCATCTAATTTAAAACAAATGACCGGCCAGACCGCAGATCCATTTCAATTGTCTCGTATCGCTCGGGCGATTATCATTATGCTTGATGATGGCGGCCATTGCAGACACAGACGCGATTGAAGCATGTGTGTATAGGTATACATATTATTGATGCACCTTAAGGGTTGAGACAATTGATTTATCACAATAAATAAAAGTTGATACAATTTTCATTGGCTTATTACTACTGTCTACTGCTAGACAGTAGAATAGGTTTGATTTGCATTGAATTCGAGAATTACTAATTTTTCACATATTTTTTTGTATCTTTGTCAGTCTTTGATTGGGTTTAGTGTAGTTATAATATAAGCTCTATATTGTTTTAATTTGCAGAAATTAAGACTTACTTCCAATGTTGAATGCGATTAGATCATAACCTTCCGAGCCTTCTAAAATGCATCGAAATTGTTCATATACATTGGGATAGTTTGGTTTTCAACATATCGTTTTAAAACACATCGTTGTTCAATTATTTATTACTAATGTTTTGATCTAGCTGTCAGCGTGTTCTTTTATTGAAGTTATAAATTACTATTACTATATTGCAACAACAATTTTTGAATCGCGTAATATATAAATATATATATACGTAATGTTCTTGTAGCCTTGTCTACTTTTTATATAATCCAGTCGTCTTTGGATTAACTCTGAATTTGAACTTTGTAGTTGTACAAGGGTTGACATGAAGAGGGAAGCAGCTACTTTCTCGGTCGGTGGCGTAGCTCCATTTGGTGCGATTTGGATAAATTCTCGTGTGTCATTGATAAAGGTTCTTTTATCGACGAGTTGTAAAACTGATGAGGAAAGCGTATTTAGGTTAAGTTTCCGGCCGAGCCATAATGTAGAGATTACAGTAATTTTAACAGATTATGTATGATACAAATAATTAATTAATTTTATTTAGCTAATATAGCCAATTGTTTATACATTTAACAAATATAATCAGAACATATGTATATATTAAATATAACATAAATATACAGAATATAAAAAATACGTTATTATAATAATTTATTTCTAATGCACGAATGTGTTTCTTTATTCCACTGAGGAAACCTGCTACATTTGTATTTATTGTGTATTATCCTAGGAATATTACTATACAAATTCACACCTCCGTACAATATTCCCCTGGCCGTGCTCGTTTCCTTATACCTATCTATCCTTAAATTATATCCATTTCTAGTATTAAATCTATGTATATCTTTATTTATTATTAAGTACTTACTAAAATACTCATAGTATTATTTTCATGCTTATATACATATATAAAAAAAAATCCTCTTCAATATTTCTTGAATATTCAACCATTTTAATCTTTCAATCATACTTCTATAACTAGTAAATCTATTGTTATTTAAAACTACTATCATTGCCCTATTTTGTATTTTTTGCAACATGAAATGAATGAATCTAATGTTACAAACAATTTGTTCTACTTATAACAGTATTTTAAAAAAGTCAACTAATAAATATTATTTTATATGCTTCATAAAACTATATACATTATATTAAGTTGTGCGTGTGATTTTGATACATTATTTTCTTCATAGATTGATAGTGTTAGATATTAATGGCTGAGTTACGGTCAAACACATGTATAAAAAAATATCTACGATGAAATCAAACGATAATGCAATACATGAGTATTATTTCAATTATTTTTATAGCGATCTAAAGATAATAAAAACGCACACAAATCGAGTCAGAAAATTAAAAATACATGCCTATGTATAATATAATAATATAAACGGCAATAAAAATATGATTAATACCATTATATGAAGTTAACGAATCGCTGAACAATTACAACAACAAGAAAAAATAATACATTTCCAATTATCTTGAATTGATCTGAAATAATAGAAACATGAACAATGGCGGCCCTGCTAGAGTAGGTATAACAGAAAAGTAATAATTTTCCATCGCTAAATCGTAACTAAGTATTTCATAAAGGTTTTACATTTAAGATATGTAATTTATGTAGTTTAATATGTGCGGTACGATCGTCGGGCAACAATTTACCGATTGTATATATTCCACTTCACCTAAATTATAAAGGGTTGCCATTATGCGTTTATTCGAATTGAGAGCGCAGTGCTTTTTAAACTTTATGTTTTAAAGTAATTTAAATAAAAAAAAATAGTATTAAAATACAGCAATTATTAGTACTTGATGCCTTAGTCCAAATTGTTGTCTATATTAGAATATAAAATATACATGAACTAATATCGAATGATAACGTTTCAAAAGCAAAATAAAAATAATTTGATCATCCTGTTTTATATTGTTAATAGATAATCAATTATTACTAATACTGTTTAATATATTTTTGAATTTTACTAAAATTTACTATAATATAGATACTATGTAATAAAAATGATAAAGTTGGGAAACCGCTACGACATTTGGCCGTAATTACGTTTAAAGTCGTGTCTGTCTTTTTTAAAATGTCCCTGTGATGTGGCAACATTTGATTACACATTTTTTATTGTCTCTCCATCCTAATGGCGTTCGCCGGGATGCGTATCTGATCGTAAAAAATATATACAACTTAATATAATGTTATCCTATCCTAAGCGATGTGAAATTATAGAAAAACGGTACAAAACACTCCAAAGTGCGTGAGAAGATTTTTTCCTATAAAAACACTACTCATTAAATTACTTTTCATAATTGTTCAATTTAGAAAAAATATTTTAAAAATATTACTTATACAAACCTAATACTTGAAGTAATTAATTATATAATGGCAATTTAGTAATTACCTAATATATATATAAATTTATAATCGTTACTGTTTAGCAGTGAACCTAAATTAATTTTATTATTACTAATTATAATTTATTTATATTTTATGTAATACTGTAGTCAAAACTTAGTCGATCTTGCCTACAAAAAATGATATCACATAGAAGATTCTTTTGAAAACCAAAAAAATTTATATCTATTTGAACAAGTTTATGCCATCTGATATTCTATAAAAGTACTTTGGGGTCCATTAATCCCCCTGTTCGAACAGCGTGTACACGCAGGAGGTATACAACAGGGAGATCACTTTCTATTTTTTAAAGGTTAATTTTCAATTGATTCAGTCATGAAAAAATTATTAAATGTAGAGTAGTCTTCCAATTTGTTTGGGGGTATGCGTATTACATACACTAACTCAGATTAAAGCAGAGAAATAAATATTTCCTTAATGGTATTATGATTATTTTAATACATATTAATATTATTAACTGAACTTGAAAACTAATAATTTTGTTGATAAAATAGAAAAATAATTAAATAACATTAATTATTGTTTTCCGTGGAATCCAGTCATAAAATATTATAGAAAATTTATTTTTATTTTATTTAGAAAGAAATTTTTCCATTCATTAGTTCGATAATATTTATCTTTTAAATAACATTAGAAAAGAATAATACAAATACAAACTTAATGTTTCTAAAATCCCGAATCAAAAATAATTTTGCCTTTTTGCTGGTACTATTTTAAGGTAATGTGTCTGTGCACCTGTTGCACTTGACATATGTACCGTTTATCTAAGATAAGTATTTTTATTTTGTATAGGTCCAATAGAAACATGTTTATGAATATGTAAGAGAAAGAGATTTGTGATTAAATTGTGAATGTGGATATGTGATGTGTGGGATAAGTGGTATTCACTTGTATATAAATATATAAAGTATGTCCAGAAGTAAGATTGTTCCGACACAGGATGTATCAAATCAAAATAATGTTGCCTCTATAAAAAAGGCTATGCCACTTCTACCTGTAATTGATCTAAAGCCAGTATCACACAGGTACCTATATTATATAAATATACAGAGCCGTTCCGAAGTTTTTTCTTCAAAGTAATAAAAAAATGTGACCGCAACTATCGGATGTTTATTATATTTTATTTTAATTATTATCTGCGGAAAACAATATTTTATTTATAATGCATTTTTATTGAGTATTGAAATAAAATGTATGCTTTGTATAGTATTGAAAAAGGGAAACATGTTGTAAATTTAATAAAAATAATCATTGCCAAAATTTTTTTAAAAATATCTCATTGCTATGTTTAGTTTTAATTTTAGTTTTGAGGAATATGTATTTCGTTGGTAATATATTTACAAATATTTAAATACGGAGATGAGATATAATTTTTAATTATTATTTAAAAATTGTAATTTTAATAAAAAAATATGTTTTCTTAACTTTTCATCAATTGCTATAGTTTTTTTTTATTATTTTACTTTAAGAAACATAACTGTTTATTTAATCTGCTATTTTATTTAATTAAAAGTCCCTACCATATAAAATTATTTGTTCACAATAGATTTCATTATATTTTTAATTATTATGCTATGGTGTTAAGCATTAAATAAATAATATAAATTTAAAACTATATGTTAAAAGAAAATAGTGTGATAAGAACATTTTTCCATGCATGTAATAATAATTTTGCAAAAATAAAATATTATGTGAGGAATTTATTATACAGTTGATAGATTTACATATTATATAATGTTACAGATTAGGGATTATAGGTATATGTATAATAGTTTGATTATTACTCAAAAATTATGCTTATTTCAAAGAGTAGACAATATAATCTTACGGTGTACATCAAGGGTGTGAATTAAGACCATTATTGTTTTTTTTTATTATATATTATGATATAATAAGAAATATAAAAATGTAAATACGTCTGTTTGTAAACGACCCTTTAATTTATTGTGTAGGAGTAAGTGCTAAATAAGTGGTCAATAACTTACTACAAATTAAGTTTAATAGTAAGCAACAATATTATTGTATAGACTCACTTTAATTATTTTAAAACAATATTATATATGCTTTAATAATTAGATAAGACGATGTTAAAAATGTACAAAATATGACAAATATTTGAGTTAGTAGATAGTAAATATCAATATATATTCATAAATATGATTGCAAGATTAGAATAGTTGGATGCTTGAAAAGTATCGAATATGAATGTTTCAATATTTATTTATAAATTAATTAGTTTTTAATAGAAAATAAAGATAAACATTTTATTTTAACTTTTTTTATTAAATTTACCGTTGTAACTAGATAAGCCCAATGCGTTAAAACGTAGAATACCTGTACCAACTGAGTCTGGAAATAATTGCCATCTATATTAATAATTATAAATTATTATGTGTAGTATAATTTATAAGCAATAGATGTCACTGCAGCTGAGGCCGTTTTTTTAAAAATAGTATCACATTTTTTATAAATAAAAATTCGAGTGCTGCTGCTGGGGCTCGAGCCCACAACTTCAGAATTACTTGTCTGAGACGTTACGCACTACGCTATTCCGTACTGTATGTTTAAAATAAAAACAATTTAAAGGTATATAGGTATATGTAAATGAGTAGGGCCAAGGAATTGTTATTTGGAAGTGTGAATTTAGTTTAATATAATAGTATTTCTAGGATCTTCCGCAATAAATAAAAATGTAGCGGGTTTCTTCAACGGAATAAAGAAACGCCTTCGTTCTTTTTCTCTCAATATTTTTGTTATGTTTTAAATGTTTGCTTTTTGCTTATTTTTGGTACATTGTACAAACTTTTTAGCTAAATCAATAGATAAAATAAAATAATAAATTTAAGTGAAGTCGTATATATTAGGTAATTAATATTAAAGCATAAAAATCATATTTTATATTTCAATGATTTAACTTTCTTTCACCTTTCAGTTATTTTCAATATTTTTATTGATCATAGTTGCAATTTTCTTTAAATAAATTCATATAACATACAATTTTGTATAAATTGTTTACTTGGTAAAAATTCTGCTATTGTAAATTTAGGGATTTAGATGAATACAACACAGATATAACAAAATACGTAATCAGGCATTTCTGACTCTAAAAACTTAAATTAAAAAAAAATCGACGTTCATTTTGGGATTACATAATATATCCGGGAATGTTGCTTTCATATAAAAATAATACTTCAAAATATGTATATTACTCTTGATTAACAGCCAATTCACACAGATTATTTCCACAATAAAAAAAATATAACTAATATGAACAGCGATTTCTAATCAATATTTTGATTAATGTGGATTTGTATCACTTTCACTTAATTATTGTTATTTTTTAAATTTTACTCTGTAACGCATAAAAAATACTTTTACTACATATTTTAGTTGTTAAAGTGAAAATATGAGGAACGAATTAATTGAAAACACAATACTTGCAATTATTAAATTTGTCATTTTTTTTTCTGAATATCACACTAAAAGTCAAAGCTTTAAATATTTGGGGTTAACTTAACACAATACAAATTATTTGAGGATAAAATTAACAGTATAGACAGGAGGTATTCAAATGTTAAGGCTAAGAAATCTTTTTCTAAAATATTTTATTTAGGATTACCCATTGAATATTTATTTATTTTTGAATATAGTTATAAATAATCTTAATGCAGTGGTGAGTCTAAGATAGCCTAATATTTTATTAAATGTTTCATAAACAACAGTTCTGGACACTTCTCCACATATTTTAAAAAGTTCATCGGTTATTAAACTTTGATCAGTGACAATAAATGAAATTCTACTTATTTTCTCATCTTAAACGTAACTTTTATCGTTTACATAAATATAAATAAGTTGGCGATGAATTTCATCAGTAGTTCCTTCTTTCGCAAATAAGAAATGGATGACCTTAAGTCCATTTTAAATACTCTCTATAGTCCTGGTAAACTCTAAAGCTATATTTACTACCTGTGTATCTTTACTTTTCGAACGTTCTCTATAGATTGCCAGATTATAAGCTTTATGCTAGTATTTTATATACACATAAAGTGAACTACTAAAAAAAAAAAGTTGTACAATATATATATATATATATATACAAACATCAGATATTTATGTATATAAATTAAAGATAAAGTTTTTATATAATCGTTAAGTTCACCCCAGATATTTGCCTAGATTTTATACCCCATCGATACGGCCCTGTATAAATATCCAGCGTTGTGCGTGCTTGTCTCACCTGTCAGTGGGAGCTTCGTCAATTCCCCTCTCGAACTAAAACCGCAAATCGCTTTCTGCTCACAAAATAAAACAAATAGCTCAAGACACAGATATCCTGTGTTGTACGTAGAGCACGAAACAATACATCGTAATTGATTCGTGGGATTCGTGCTCGAACATAAAATGTAATGCGTTACTATTTCATTATTAAAAATATATCATATAGGTAACTAGATACTTATGTACATAAGCAATTACGCAAGCGAAAATAGGCATCGCCATTATTTGTCTCTGGAGAATATTAAAATACCATCGAGCCGATTCGGGTCAGACATCACATTAGCAGACATTGATCAATTTCTATATCCCTTCGCCAAGCGTTCGCGTGATTTTGCAGAAATGCTCAATTATGCTTTAATGGCATCGAGTCAGGTACGTCGGATATGGCGGAACCTATACTTTGTTACGACCGAATCGTTATATTATATACAAATACACGTATTCATCCGCGACTATGAATTATAGAAACCCATTCGTTCATGATAGATTTGTAATTGAGCTCGATGAAACAAAGCGCGGCGTATTGCTAGGAATGTATGTAATACGTAGAATACGGTAGAATTTTCTTATGTAAAAATGTTATGCAATCATAAATTAATTATAATACTTAGTTAAATATTTTACTTTACTTTCACTTAATGTTATAACCCGCACTCAAAGACTCAAATGAGTAACATATAGGATAATTAATTACCCAATATTAAAGGTAACAAAATTTTTTCAAACTGATGCGTATAATACACACTAACCAAGAATTTAGCGTATAGATTAGTTGTTCAAGTTATTACTAGTAATTTAAAATAATATTGGAAGGCTTGGATCTCTCTCTGATAGACACTGCTCTTATAGATCTAAACTTTTGAAAGATGCACTTCAATACTTATAGGATATGCATTATTTAATAGAGAAACGGTTCAAACATGATATTTTCTTTCGGGCGAAATATAATACATCGGAATTGCGATTAGAGATTATTACAAAAACATGTCATGTCAACTTTCACAGGCAATTATAAATTATAATTGTATAATTAATACACCGGCTAGTTAGTGATATGCATTCTTTGTGAAGATCCTCTCAGTTATCTGCCAAGTATTTATGAACAATTTTCAAGAATTTTGAAAGGTTTATAATGTCTTAAAATAGAAGCTGTTAATAATTGCCTTTAAGATGAAGTAACTTTAAATAAAAAAATAAAATTTAAGTTCTATTGAAAAAAATATTAGAAAAATAGATTTCTTGTATAGGATGAGAGTATAAAACAAACTACAACTTACATTGCCCCACTTTATTATTGTGCAACAATATTACATATATTTAATAAATTAGATAAGATGATGTAGTAAATAATACAAAAGGGAAATAAGAGTAGTTTTAAATAAAAATATATTTATTAGTTGTAGAAGTGATTGAAATGTTGGAGTGGTTATATATTTGATGTCTTTCGTTAATTTATTTTTATTATTAATTTATGTATTTATTTTTTGAGTGTCATATGAGCCGACCTTGGCGGGAAGTGTGAGAATGCTCTGAATTAAGTGAGCCGAATCGGGTGTTAGATATGCCAATGGGTTAAGAAATATTGAAGATGAATGTTTTAGTATTTATATATTAAAAGTTATGATTTAGTATTAGAAATAGAGATAATTTAACAATAGATAGGTATAAGAAAATGAGTATGGCTAGGGAAATATTGTACGGAGGTGTAAATTTATAAATTATAATCCCTAGGGCAATACGCAAAAATAAAAATTAAGAAATAGATTTCAATAAAAAAAGTTTTTTTTATATTCTATTTATGTAATGTTTTCATTATATTTGTTTAGTGTATAAAGATTTAGTTATATTAAATATTAAAATAAAATAAATAATAAATTTTGTATATGTATATAATAGTTTTGAGCACTCTTAGTACTTTTGGTTGAAATACAGGAGAACTGTGTGTAGAAATTATCAAAAAATATTTAGTTGTGTCCAAAGCGACCTATGAAATTAGATTATTTAATTATTATTAGATTTATTTAAAATAAAATTTAAGGATATATGAAAAGATAACCTTTTCCTAATATTTATAATAAAAAATGAAAAACACAAACATGTTTTTGTAAATTTTGCAAAGTATATAAATAAATATTATTTATAAAATCAGTTTGAGGATCACTTTTATCAATGACAACAAATAGAGTAGTAAAATATGTAATTTATTTCATTATTAAATGATAAAAATATATATTTATATGAAGCTAGTCGCAAGTGAAATAATAAACATATTTTAATTGTCTAACATTTATTTATTAATTATTTTTTAATACTCTTTAAGAACTATGTTTAATATAAAATAGCGTACCCTGGTTTTTGGAAATATAGTATAAATAATCGATTGGACAGATATTATAGGTCAAAATATTTAGATTATTAATTTTTTAATTTGCTAATTTATAAGAAATAATTTATATTTTCTAATGGTAAAATAAATATTTTAGCAAAGACATAAAAAATAGGTACTTTAGATATTTATGTATATTTTTATAATTAAAAACATTAAGGTAATAACTTACTATTTACAATATTTACGAATAATTTATAAATTAATCCACACATGAATAATATTACAGCTCTATTCTATAATAACATAGACATTTTAGAATCTTATAAAAATATCTGGTTTTGATAATTTACTGATCATTGCAAATCTCACAAATTACGTCGACAAATTGCTGATTGTAAGCTGTAATAAAAGTCTATAATTATTAAAATAGAAGTCACTTATTTATAGACTGATTTCATTTTGGTGCCTCACTACTTATTTGTAGTTGTTGCTTGTGTTTACTCCGTTGTAACGCATTGGGCTAACGTGTGTTATGTAACAATATATAAAGATACTGAATATGAAGTAATAATAAACGATACTTATCGCCTAGGAAGTTGAAATCCAGTCCTAGCAGACCCCTTGAAAGCCCACGACTACCAGATTTCTGTTAGACGTTGCTATATTATTAATGATACATAGGTGTAATAAAATAGTCTTGGTTCGTTTATATATTAGGGAATTATTAATATTATTTAAAATCATATTTAGTTGAGTAATTTATATGCATCTAATTAAGACATACATAAATCATATCATGACATTATAACGATCGCTAAAATACCAAATACAAATATAACATTCGTAAATTTTATGTTATATAACAGACTTTCGCTGTATATGCCTATACGTATGCAACGTTGAGCGAAACAATAATCTTGCTCAAGCGTTGTAAAGTTCATTGAAAGCTCAGTCTGCTTACCTTGCAAATTAATAGGACGAGTCGGAACGGTGGGGATATTACCTTAATAGTCTGATGTATATCGACCAATCGGCGGCGAGGTGGGAGTGGCTTTATTTCGATTGGTGGGCGGCGGGCTGCGTTGCCATGGAGACGCTACCCTCACCACTATCCAAGCTGCACGTGAACTTTTCACGTTAATCTCGGCATAGACAGATCTTTTGGATCCTTTTATTTTGAAGTAAATTCACCGTGTTATTAATCTGCGTTTTACGTCAAAGGGAAATTGGAAAATTTAATCTGATAGAGAAAGTTACTTTCAGAGCAATTCTAATTGGTTTCTGTAAAAAATATGCGTGTGCTTGTCTATTAAAACGGCGTCGGTTGTTTAATGTAACAGTATTTTAAATGATTAGCGAGATATTTATTTTTGCTTGCCGATTTTCGGCTGCGAGTTTTAGAGAGTCGTGATCGCGTCCCTTATTCTTGCCGTTGCGGCCAGGACGTCAGCGCTTGAGAGTGCATCTATTGCACAAACCATCATATTTGGGATGGTGCGTATATCTTTTAGGTGTGGAACATAACATATTTTGTTGAAATGCTTAATTCTATAATGGCCATCATGATGGTCAGATTTGTAATAAAAAATAAAAATAAATAATGACTACGTTATAAAAAAAATAATAACTAGATATCAACCTAAAAGCAGAAGAGTCGATTAAAACGATGAAAAGTAAAGGGATAAATATTTATTTTATAAATTTACTGCTTTAAGTAAGGCGTGTGTTACAATGTTTCAGACATAAGTCTGATAATTATCAGTAATAATCAGAGTAGCTGATTGCTTTTGATAAAAAGAGCCATAGGTCAAAACATATATTATTAATATATTATTATTATTTCTGATAATATTTTTAAGCCATAAACAATACTAAATATGATATACAGTATTTAGTTTTATTATAGAAATTTGTTATTAGAACTACTAATGTTTCATTCGATCTAATTTAATAATACGTATTTATATTTATGTGTAAAATTTACAAGAAAACTTAAAAATAGTATTACAGTAGAAACAAATATAACATTTATTATTAGAGAGTTTTTAAAAAAAAATGTAAAATAATAAATACGATAACCAATTGTAACATATGTATACTATTTGGTTTATAGTATATCGAGCAAGAATGATATATTAGTGGTATAAGTCGGTAACCAATACCTGAAAGACGTGGGTTCAAATCCCATATGAATTCTAGTGTTTTTAATTTTTTATCGTATCTAGGATATCGGAAATAGTTATAATTTTATAATTACAATCGATCATTATAGATTAGGTTTTTATAGATTTTCTTAATCTCACAGATGAATATTTATAATAAAGTCGAGGTAGTACGTGCACGGTGAGGTATAATATATAGTACGTATCTATTGATTGTAAGCTGTAATAAAAGTATAATAATTAATATCATAGATATCACTGATATAATCGTAAATAACTTTATAGTTGTTAATTGTATCTACTATGTTGTAACGCATATAGACGAGTAGTATGGAAGGAGCTGAAATTCCAGATGGAGCTTTCTGTTTTCAAATTTCAATCGGCTCTGGGAGATCGAAATTAGTAATTACAATATAATTATAGTTCCGACCGATCATCTCAGGTTAGGTTTTCCTTAATTTTCCTAATCTCACGGATGAATATCGTGACGTTTAATTAAATTCGAGTAAGTTTGAACAATTTACGTATTACAAATGGGAATTATGATTTTTTGCAATAAATTACTATGACAAAAATATTTGTCATGTGTGTTTAATTGTTCTCACTCTAAATCATAAATTAATAAACATTTTTAGAAAAAGAAAATATACAATATGATATATTTGTATATTCACATATTTTATAACAATTAAAAAAGTTATGCATGTATATACGAGTTATATGTGGCTGAAGAGCAGAAGAGGAAGGCAGAGATGTATTGCTTGTTTTATTACTATGGATGCCTGGAGTGTTATGATGATTTTTTATAGAGAAGTTTGATGTAATTGAAGCATGTACACTTCATTTTAGGGTTGTTTTAAATTGTTATAATGAAAATAAGTTATTGGTTATGTTAGTTGTTAATAATTATTATAAATAATAAGAAAAGTATTTTTTTTTCTTTTGTTCGAAATATGCATTATTGGTTTTATATGCCTCATCTACGTTACATAGGTAGGGGTGTCCCTCCTCACACATGCTCGCAGACTCCTCCCCCTAGCGTGGGGGTACAGACCGGTCCAACTCCGTCCACTCAGTCAGCTCATTCGTGAACAGCTCGCGCAGGGTCCACGTCATCCACCGAACGCACCGGCAAACTTTTTGACATTCGCTTTTGTTTACGTACCCGATTTCTATATTGTGAATCAATGTGACCCAAAAGTGCGATGGCTACCAAATAACCAATAAGTCCAATCAAACAAAAACTGCCAAAATGTCGTCGATCCACTCGGACGAAGAGCAAGAGGAGATCAACGTCGACACCGACAGCAGATTATCGGGCGGATGCGATCAATCTGACCGTGAATCTGACCGGGAGCGCCCCGGCTCGTACAGTCCTAGGATGTCGCCAGATTTGCACAGGAACCACACCATCAGCCACCAGACCCACCCTTCGCAGATATCACTTCCATTTAGCATATCAAGATTGTTGGGCAAGTCTTTCGATGATGAGAAGATCGCTAGCGTCGGGAGGAGAGGCGTCGATGATTTTATAGATAGGATACAGAGGAGGGATTCGAACGAAGACACTACGGACGAAGAAGGGCGGATGAGGAGCGACAACGAGCATGACAACGAATCGGACGGTGCTAGAGACGATTACAGGAGGTCCTTGTCGAGTGTGGGAAACGACGGGGACGATGTGGCTAGAGACGATTATAGAAAATTGAGGGAGAGTGCCGGTGGTTGCTTCATGGGCGGCGGAGGTGTCGGATACGGTGTGGCCGGACTATACGGATCTGGGGGTGGTGTGCTTAGAGTGCCGGCTCAAAGGGCGCTGGGAGCTCTGGGGGCTCTTCCGTGGGGATTGCCTCTGGACCCGCGACATGCCGCCGCAGCTGCGTTTGCTCATCAAGTTGTCAAGGATAGGCTTAATGGTGAGTAGAAAATTACTATCGTTTGAATAGTTAAATGTTTATGTTTGATTACGATCATCAAAGGTCGATTTTATATGTAAATAATAAATTTAAACAAATAAATATTTAAAGCTTCGGCAATAATATTTGAAATTTCAACAACTTCTATTTGACAGTTTTATAAATATAATTAATAAGAATATTATTGATTAAGTCTCTAGGCTAAAATAGCCATTTTAATTCATGAGAACATTTTTATAAGAGTTGCTTATATTAAAAATATAAATCAGTGGTTAAAAATCATCTTAAATGGATGAACACAATTATAATATGTTAAAAATAACACACTAATGCAAACAACCATTATGTTTAACCTATGTAATATATAGCTAGTTGTTGAAATCTATATACTATATACATATATTTATTGGATTTTAAATGGTAATCAAACACTATATTATTCAAATTCATTGGTCAGATATATTACAACATTTTTTTTTTAAATAAATCTCGAAACTATTTTAAAGACTCACATATACACTTTATTTATAAAAACTAATTGTAAGCTTCATTTATAAATAAAGATTTAATACAGTGTAAAAAAGTAAAAATCTTCTATGGAATGCCATTATTATTATTTTAATTTATTTCATTTATTAATTCCAACGACAAACAGCAACCCTTAAAAATATTACGTTTGATATTTCACTACTATTTTCATTCATTACATCAACTTAAATATTTAGATTTGCGCGGTAGTTGTATTAACAGTTTTAAAACGGTATTATAACAGCAACTTATTAAAAAAATAGTGTGATGTTCTTATTATTTTCATTAAAAAAAATTTCTAGAATGAATGTTCTGCAAAATTTTAGATTAATTATACTCACAAAATAACCATTTTATTTATTAATATTTTAAGGCACATTTGGTTGCGCAGAGATAATATTTTTTATAAACTTTACTTATAATAAAAAATAAATAATAAATGTTTCACATGATTTGACACACCTATAAGAAGCTGAAAATACCATTTATATTTATTTTAACCTAATATTTAGCTGGCTGGCGATATTTACACAGTAGTTGTCTTATGTTTTAAACACTATATTATTACATTATATAGTATTTTATTTAAAAAAAAATCTGAGACTAGATTTTATGTAAAAAAAGGTATATTTTACTCATAAATAATAATTTTCAAATATATTTGATTACTCTTTATTTAATAAATTTTTTTGTTAACCTAACTTGTAAATTAAAATTAAATACAATAGTTGTTGAACGTGTCATGCGGATTACTACAATTATAAAAATATAAAAATAGCATTTAGATTTATTTAATTGATTCATTTGAACTTAATAAATAACTGGTTGTTGATATTTTGGCAGTAGTTGTTTCACCAGGTTTTAAACAGAAATGAAACACAATTTTTTCTTTAATACAAAGTCTTTAAAATTTGTATTTTTTAAAGAACATCTCGAGTATTTTGCTCAAATATTATCTATTATTTTTTTATAGAAAATATTGACGCTTAATTTGCCGGAAAAATTAGTAAATTTTATCTACTAATAGCTATTATAATTCTAATAATCTTGAGATATTTGGTTGCGTAAAAAGAAACTTAATTTGTAAATGAAAATTGAATACAATGGTTAGGATACGTTTTCTATGGATTGCTACAATTAGTGATACAATTATAAAAAGCTAAAAATGGATTTTTTTCATTCATTAATTTTAATCATTAGGTGTCTTCCGTGGTTATAAAATAGTAATCAAGCACAATCTCTTAAAAAATTGTTGGTCTTAAATTTATATTTTTATTCTTTAAAAAAGTATCGAGGCTTAATTTCTATATGATAAAAAATGGTATATGATTGCCAAAATTATTATTACAATTATAAGATGCTAAAAATAAAATTAAAATGCAATTTATTTAGTATTTTTTATCTAACATATAGCTGGTTGTTAATATTAAAACGGTAGTTGTATTTAATAGATTAAAATATCATTTTAATTTTTTTAAAGGAACATCTTGACAATAATTTGTCACAGAAAATGATATATTTCTTTTAAACAGTAATTTATTTTTAACGATTTTAATGTTAATTTAGTTGCGCAGAAAAAATTGTAGAATTTACTTGTAAATAATAATTTAATACAGTGATTATTTAACGTTTCCTATGGATTATTATATTTTTACTTACAATTATAAAAAAAATGAGAATAGCATTTAAATAGATTTGACTAATTCATTTTACCATAATAGTTTATATGGTAGTTGTCTTTATTGCTTTTAAAATGATAAACAAAATACCATTTTTATTGATTTAAAGCTTGCAAGTAATTATACATAATTTTTAATTATTTCTGAAAATTTATATAGCATCTAATATATTCTTACATTACAGGCCGTTGACGCACATATCAGTCGTATATAAAAGTAGCGGCTAAAGGTGTTGATTCACATATGCATCATTTATAATTCTAAAGTCAATGAAACATTAGCGTTATTTATTCTTAAATATAAAAAGTTATACAAAATAATAGATTATTTATACTAGACCACAGATTTCTTGCATTTTTTTATGTATATAAATTTTCAACTAGATTTATAGTATCCATATTTTGTTCTCATGAAACATCATAAATTTCCATTTATTTATTGGCGTGAGGTTAATAATAATAAAATAAGGTTATTTTATCGCTTCCCTTTCTGACTTTTTTGAGTTTTCCCTTTCTGACTTTTACATTACAATCGTGAAATTCTGTTGACAGTTATATATTTTTTCTACATCTTGAATTTTTATCAATCAATTAAAGCAAAAATATATAGAAAAATTTTAGTTTTCAGTTTCATTTTTGTTCAAGCTTTCGTTATAACTAAAAATTAAAATTTGATAACCAGCATCTTGGTTCGCCTGTAATCTTTGGTAATATCAAAATTGAGTACATATATTTAATTCAATTCGTTAAAAATATTTATGTATATCTATAATATTTGATACATATATAATCTTATCCCTCGTGTACAGAGAATGGTGACTCAAATGTCTAGGCATAAGAGTTTTCTCGGGAAACGAATTAGATATAGTGGTTTTCCATAGCTTTCTATAACGCATTTTCATTTTTGATCTTGTGAAGCATCTCTTCTGCATTATCTATTCAGCAATATAGCTACTATTTATGAAATTACATAAATATTTATTTATCAATTGTTGCATATAAATGTTTTTTAATTAATAGGGTTAGTATTTATACATAGATTTCAGGATTTGACAAACATATTTGTACTATAATACAAAAAATGATTATGTCTTAACCTTACTAAAGTATTGATAAAAGTAGTTCGTCTTTTGTGGATTAAAAGATATTTTGCAAAGCATATGTACATAAATTGTATGATAAGGTTTATAAATTAAGGTAATTCCCTATTATTATTATTAATGAATTACTCTAATAATATAAATATGTAACTAAAATAGCAATTACAATTAATTTATTTTAGTAAATCAGACGCGTGCCTTATAAATTTAATGGTATGTATATTATTACGTAGGTTTATATAATTAAATTTATAAAACCAAAAAAGGTTTGTAATGTAAAAAATATTAAAATAAAATAACATGTATTTCTTTAATTAAAATAGGTTAAAAACACATATTATATTTTAATAAATAGTATTATTATTACAGGTAAATTTGGATTTTTTTAAATTATAAAATATAGATTAAAATGGTCGTCGATTTTTTATTAATAAAATATTACAAGTGCCAAGCTTACAAATAATTATTTTATAGGGTTATTATTTAGTATACATATACAAATATTTTATACCGTAATAAAAATATCCTTTAATAAAATTATATCCGATAAAATCAATTACTTTTCAGAGTTGTATGTGGTCAAGTTACTTTGCTTATATCCTTATGTTCTCATTGCATAAACCTGAAATTGTTATGTTTATTATTATTAAGAATTCATTACTTTAATATCTTGTGAAATTAAATCAATAACTATGGTGTTAAATGATCAACTATAGATTTTTTATAAAATATTATTTTGTATGTACCACAAAAGTATTTTGTAATGTCGTTAAACATTTTAATATTAAAAATACGCAATATTTTATAATATACATTTAATAGACTTATAATATACTATGTCATACAGAAAATAATACACCTATACGCAAATTTAATGACACAATTTCGTTCAGAATTAATTGAATCGACGCTAATTCAGTCGGCGTATGGTAATATGTTCAAATCGAATTCCTGTCTCAATTATGGTAATGACAGTAATACATAAATGTGTAATCATCTCTCGTGATACGAATCTATTCACATGCTCGTACACCATTTTGTATTCCATAATCAATTCATGGACGATTTCGAAACGTCAACGTTAGATAATATGGAGCAGTTGGAAATAGCATTGAACGATTATTTATTATTAACGCACGCGAGTAAGCCAACTATATTTTGATAATGTCGAGAAGATAATTAGAATTGATTATATTATTCTAACTGATCGATATGTACATAAGGTTATTTCATTGTTACAGTATCGTACATAAAAAATAGTTGATATAGACAAATTAATTAAGGTTACGATTTAATTACTTACAAGTAATAATTGATCTTGTTTATGGAAATATAATAAGTCTAGTATATCTGATAAGATCAAATTTTGTATTTTCATGTACATAGTTTCATTTTTACATCAGCTTCGTGTCAGATACATCAATTATATATTTCACTTACACGTTTGTATTTTGTTACGTTCGAGTGATATATGAGTCATGATAATGACTATGGTAAAGAATCGATGTTTCACGATTCGTGACACTAATCGGACCCTTTCGGGTCAGAAGTGTATAATAATGTGGTCAATTATCGAAGAAAAATGACGCGATGATCTGGTCTCGGGTCGGAAATGGATTGATTAATGTTTCTTGCGAATTGTGGGCAATAAAAAATATACTGTGTATAAATTTGTGTGGCTGTTAAAAAAATCAACTGTCGTTGATATTTTATTATTATTGCTTTTATTTAATTAAAAATGTTATGAAATAATAAAAAAAATAAGATTGATGGACCATAGTTTAATTACGTTGTCTGGAATGTATAATATAAAATAATTTGCTTATTTTTTAAGTATCTAGTTGCTAAAAGCAGATATGTCTCTTTTTAGTGATATTAAAATTTTTATGTACAAAATACGTATATTTTTATATTTGCTAAAATCAATCAAGCTAAAATTACGCATTAAACAATTTATGATATATGATACTGATAAATATAAAAATTCGTTATACATAAAATATATATGTATTCCTTTAGAAAAAATAGACACTACGAATTAATATTATATTTAAAAATTTATCTTAAGATCTTAGATTATTTTATAGAACGTGTATTAAAAAACATGTTCATTATTGTTCTCCTTGCGAGCAAGAAATGCGAGATTATAAGCGCGTATGTATCAGTATATTAAAATATTTTTAATGTGTTTTAATAGCAAGAAATTAAATGGTTATTTTTTAAAAGTATATATATCATTTTTATATGGTCATATAATAATTATAAATGGTCAGTAACTTTCTAATAAAAAAATTGTCAGTTGAGATCCGATTGCAAAAATTCCAAAAATATTATTTTATTACTTACATATTTATAATATTAGGAATATATGTGTTTTTGTAAAAATCAATTATGGAGACATTTTATTTATTATCTAGCAACACTAACTATTGTCAACATTAAGTCAAAATATAACTAACCATTTAATTTTAAAACTTAACATTCAACATTTAAAAATAGTCCTTTAAATATATACTAACCGATAATTTATTTTATTGCCCATTTATTGAAATTACAGTTCGTTTAATTAAAGTGACGCAAATTTAACAAAAATACTGAGCCAATAAATACAGGAAAATTATATATTAATACATAGCACGTACCATAAGAAACATACCCGTAAATAATTACTACTTAAAATTTATTTAAGTTACTGACCATTTATTAAAACAATCTACCGACTTAAACCAAACAAAAATACTGACCCAATAAATATAATGCGTACCAAATAGTTAAGTTTTTGCCGAACTTACCTTGGTGGCCGGGAGATTTCGCGGAATAATAGCAAAAAATTACCTTTTTTAGTAAATTCCCTATAACTTGTAAACCAAATAATATATTTTATCGAAATTTAATTTGTAGCTTCCTTATGATTTTTTGCATAAATTTATTGTAATTACGTAATTTAACCAGTGTTTTTAAATCTGCGCGCTGCATAATTAAGTGATATAACAAAAAAAAACTTGTTTACAAATATAATATTAAATATTTACTATAAATTACAATCAATGTTATTCTCAAAGGTTAAATCGCCACTACCTGGCCCGTTTTATCAGCTTACCTTGTGCATACCTTTTAAGAATTCATCTATTAGGGTATTTGACACTTTTTTTATTGTGGAATTTCCAAAATTCGGGAATTCCACACAGATAAAAAAATGCATTTTATAATCGAAGTAATGCAATATATTTAGTCTCCTCTAAACTATCGGTCGAAACGTATCGCGAAAATTGCTCTTCTCTCTGTGATGCTTTGTGATTGTGATTTTGATTTAAAAATTTTATTTTCAATCCCGGCAAAATGGACGAAAGAAATTAAGCCTTTTTCGAAAATTTTGAAGACGCGTTGTTTAACGCCCCCAGTGATTGTGAACATAGTGAATTGTGCGAAAGCAATTCTAATTCAAGTGTACGTGAACATAGACCGCGTGTGACAAATTTGCACTCATCCAGTTCATTTTCTTCATAATGACAAATGTTTTTACGACGCCAAAAAATTTAGTGAGTGCAAATTATTATATATTATAAATGGATATTTTTTATAAATCGTTTATACAAAAAATTTTAGAAGCATTTAAACATACATGTTATTAATTTAATTATCACATTTTTAAGCTAATGTGGTGTTCAAAAAAAATCGTGCACTAATCAACGTTGTCAAATTTCAAAAATTTCCTTAATGATTATTTAACTATTTTTGTAAATACGCAATTCACTGTTTTTATTATTATTAATTAACTTTTACTATAAATTATCACTTATTAATATCAGCAACAATAAATAAAAATATAATATTCCATAATGCAAAAAATATGGTCACAGTAAGTGGGAGCGGCTTGGAGAACCGTTACCAAACAACACACTAGCCCAAAAATATTAGAATATAACAAACTAAAATAAGCGACGACTCGTTGCATTGCGACGCAGTGGGATAAAACGACTCTTTTTACGAAAAATTAAAGTAAAATATAATTTATTTTATATTTTATATTAGGTAGAAATAATATACTACCATCTCGCATTATAATATAAGGGTAAACTGTATTGTATCATTGTGTATTTTTAATAAAAGAAGACGCGTGACGCAGGACGCATGGGCGAGTCCTCGGCCGCTGCAAAAGGTTCTCTCAGGACTCGTGGGTGAGTCCTCGGTCGTTAAGCTGTTAATATGAAAACAGAACATTTAATATAAAAAAAAAAAAAAAAAAATTAATGACCGTTACTGACCATTTTCTCACTAAATGTAACTATTGACTATTTAATTAAATTATTGACTCATAAATACAGATAGTATTTAATTTTTTCTTGTTTTTTTTTATATGATGTTTTTTATAATTTAAATATAAATATTGTTAAAATTAACAAATCTAATATTATATACGTATAATATTTTTTAATATTTGAGTTATACTAAAAGTTCATAGATATAAAAACAAAATAAAATCCGACTTACAGTATATTTTAGATTAGGTATTTCGCTTATTAAAAATATCAAAAAGGCGTCGGTAATTTTTTTTATGAAATATGATTTATTAAATATATAACAAAGTTCAAGAATATTCTAAGATCTATAAGAGAAATATATAATTATTGAAAATGAATCAAAGAAATATGTTTTTAGAAAGTATCGTAGAACTAGTTTTTGAAATGATATATAAACAGGCATTAAATAATAACATTTAATGACTCTAAGTCTAGATGCTAACTAAAAAATATGCAGTTTAAGAATATCTATATATATATTTATACAAATATACATTTTTTATAGTGTATGACGATTGTTAAAAACAAACGGATATGCTATTGATATATTTTCATCATAAATAAAAATTTATTAAGCAAAGAAAACCATAATTTATTGTAAAATTACATCTGTAGTATTATCTTATGTCTCGAATTAAATTATAAAAAAATAATATAATATTTTTTCATCAAATTATATTTCCTGTTAATAAATTAATGTCTTCTAGTAATTATATTAAAAAGCATTTTTAAAGCTAATTGTAACTAATCGATTAAATATCACAACATAAATAATAAATTGCACTCCAAGCACCACATGTGCATATTAACGGTTAAGCAAACAAGTCGTTTAATTTAGTTAAGTGCTTATACTTCCGAGATGCTTCGAGTTAAGACGCTAAGATCAGCGTTAAGATTTCAAACTAGAGTGAATTAAACCGCAGGATTAAATATACTTACCAATCCCTCATCAGACTTGTTTTTAAACAGCATAAGGTTGTTGAACCATCAGCGAAATCTCGTTAGCATATATATTATAGTAGGTCTTGGAACCGAAGAGTGGAAACAATTTTCTTTTATGGCGCCGCCGTATTTCTCGCGGTACCTTTTTTGAGGTTTCAACCCCCCTATTTCTGGATAGGGACGCATGTGGCTTAATATTTTTTTATGCCGGAAAGGCCTCGAGTGGGTGTTAACGTGATGAGAAGCCCAGACGGATGGATGGATGAATGGATGAATCAATAAAATGGAACGCGCCGTGTCAAGCGGTGGCGAATAAATTAACTTTTTATTTTGTACATGGAACGTGTATAGATAAATAAGATGAAAACGTGTTTTATATCCATGTAACAACTTGTTTTTAAGAAAATGACAATAGCAAAAAATGCGTTAATATTTTATAGCAGCCAAATACATACAGTGTTTTTTTAGCAAGCATATACAGCAGTTCCATTATAAATTAACATTTTTTTAAAAATCTCTTTAAATATCCATTTACGTTTTTGTCGGGTTCAAATATCATAATTTTACAACTTCCGCTTAAAAGGCTCTTTCTGGGTCAGACTCTAGGCATCACATTCGTATGGACCACTGGTAGTATGAAGTATGAGTAAATATATTTGTAGGATCTGAATAAGTACTTGCATGTAAGGAATGCACTGTTTCTGGCTAATATGCTAATATTTAATTTATTCTGCCATTTTATTTTGCTTTTTATATTAGTTCCTATTTTACTGGATACGTTTCACGTTTCACTATTAAGTTACTTTCTGGTTTCAAGTACTTTGTTTTGAATGCATTTACTTTAAGTTTTTGTACGTTTTTGGTGGAGCAATTTATCGGAGACTTTAGATAATATTGCAAGCAGGCTGATTAGTTTATAGCAGGGACGCCAAACCTTTTTACGTGCGCGTGTCAAAAAGTTTATTGATTGTCTGACGTGCCGAGCAGTTTTTAATGAAGAAAAAAAGAGTTATCAAAATTTAAAAAAAATTAGAGCTAAAGTTTCATCAAAGTAAACTCATAACCTATATCAGATATTTATAAATTAGATTTTTACTGCTTTACATTTGATTCCAAATGCTTTGTATCTAGTTCATATGTCCATAGTAATATTGGTAAGGATAGCAATAATATTTTTAAAAGATTTGTGATATTGAAATTCAGATATGCTAGGGAGCAATATGCGAAATGCGACGTCTGTCTGTACTTTTTCTTCCCCTTTATTTTCTCTTAAAGTAAATTTAGTTTGTATTTTGGACTTGATTAAACGAAGCGCTAAATTTATATTTAGTTTTAGAAATTTTATTAGATCAAGTTGGGTTTGGTTAATTCGTGTAATTATTTGGGTTCGAATATCATATATGTTGCAATATGCGAGATGCGACATCTGTCTGTACTTCTTCTTCTGCTTATTTTCCCCTGAGAGAAATATTTTGGACTTGACCTAATGAAAGTTCTATTACTATAACTAATTTTACAACTTTCGTTCTTTTGACTTTTTACGAGGTTACAAAGAAAATGGATTCAAATTAATAAAAATTGTAATAGCAACCCTCAAATCTGCATCATTTCCAAAAGAAGTTGATAGCAGACGGCGAAAAGTAAAGAAACAATTCGATTATGAAAGTTGTAATGCATTTATACATAATGTTGAAAAAAAAATCAAAGTTGAATTCTTCAATTGTATAGTAGAAATTTTGGCCATATCTTTTACTGTGTTTCTAGCCAAATGCGTATCGTTTATTCTTTGAATATTTTTTCCTGGTTTTTAAAATCATTAAATAGATCGTTGGAACATTTTAACCACCCTTATATTCCTTATCACTCACTGAACGGTTTTCCATGTCTAGCGATTATGTTAGAGGCAGAATAACTAGCAGCAGTTATATTTGAACGACTGTCGATAAATTTTATTAGGGATGTTGATTGTATATTTATATTTTTAATTACTGAGCAATAAATTATTTTTGTTCATCCTTGATTTTTACAAGAAGTGATTTATAGATTGATTTATAATTCGGTTTTACTGACGAGGTTCTGCGTACAACTGTCTCAGAACATAAAATATAAATAGCGCTTTAATGCGTTTTTTAATCATGCCATATTGCTGTCATATGTCTCTGCTAATTAATTATTAAAGTTTTTATTTCCAATAGCCATATTTAATAAAATTTATTAAAATTTTTTTTTAACTGAATTCACGTTTTTAATAATAAGTTATTAAAAAAATATTTTATTCCTTATTTAAATTAGCTTTAAAGTTCACAAATGAAGCAAAAATATTTTTTTACAAGTCGTTTTCTCGCGTACTTATTTTACATGTACGTATAATGGTCAAAGTGGAATCTACTATCGACGAGATGTTAGAGATGCACGAACTTGTATAAATTGAAACTATTAACGGCGAATGTCAGTTGAGTCTAATAGCAAAAAAACAAGCAACCTCCAATGATAACAAATGGCAATAACAGTTTTACAAAAAAAAAAATATATAAAATGAAGAGTCTTGAACTATGCGTTATATATTAGAAAAAATTAAATCTGTGAATCATTTACGTGCCA
Organism: Plectrocnemia conspersa; assembly: GCF_051122295.1. Lineage (NCBI taxonomy): Eukaryota > Metazoa > Arthropoda > Insecta > Trichoptera > Polycentropodidae > Plectrocnemia > Plectrocnemia conspersa. Next base: position 17,671,087 of record NW_028277173.1, read on the forward strand.
GCTAAATTGTTGTACGTGGCACTTCTTGCACTCGTGCACTAGGCTCGCCATCTCTGGTCTATAGGACTCTGATTTATCGATATTCTTTCTCAGTTTTGGTATCATTAATATGTATGCTATTCTTAATATAGCATTAAATATTTATGTAATGAGTTTCATACCTTTTTCTGGCTGTTCTTGTAGCAATTTTCCTATAATGAGGTCATAATCTGGTGCTTTTTTTGAGCTTAGATCTTTCATTATTGTTGATTTGATATATTTAATTAAGATATTTGAGTGTTTCTATGGCAATTAATAATAATAATTCAATAATAAACATTGTCTATTGAAAAGTAATATCTTCTGTGTGTATTGCTTTTTTATACTCTCAGAATGCTTTGCAGGTAAGGTAAGTTAAAATAAGTGGATACAAATAGCATGATTTCCATTTACACAATTCCAATTCTAGGTTTAAGTATTGCTCTTTTACAAAAATTCTTGAAGTAAATAAAAAAGGAGACCTTTGTTCTAAAACGTAAAAAGGTCAAGGAAAATATTAGGGTCGCTGTGTTTGTGCGCACGGGCAATTTTCATTTCATTTACGTTGAACGGCATTTAAGCTCCGTCAGTCGGGCGCCATTTTGCCTGTCCCGAGCCCCGTGTACGCGATTTCTTTGCAATATGCAGAAACCCGCCGGGACGGGACCTCATCCCGTCCCGCTTACTTTGCAAATAAAACCGCTGTTATTTTGCGTGTCTGCGGGTGCTTCGGCCTTAAATACACACACACATCCGGATATGTGTGTTTCGCCATAACCGCGGTTTTCCCTCCGACGCGGAGGAAAACTCAACCCACGGTCCCGCGGGAAGCTCGACGAGAAAATAAAAGCTCCGGCAAAAGCTTTTCATCCCAACGAGATATGAGACGAAAAAGTGAGCTCGTTCTGTTGAAATTTACAGCGAAACTTTGTGCGGTTTTTTTGCTGAACTACGTCGATACAGGCGCGCACATTCGCGCCGCTTGAAAAATTCACGCGAATATATAATACATAAATGTATGTATATTGAATATTATATGTATATTATACGCGAAAGTTTAAGCGGTTTGTGTGGATGATTTGCTTTATTTTTGAGATCAATAGTCGAAAGCAGCTTCTCATCTACATTTTATAAATGATTTTTCGACTCCTTGCTAACTGGTAAAGCTCATTTAAATCTAATAATAAACCAGGTGGTCCTAATGTTTTTTTTTTTGTTAATTATATCAATATGTTTTCATAGATCTAATTTTAATTTTTCGATGATCCGAGAAGCTTAGAAGTGATTATTTTGAGGTCGCCGATGTTCATAAATTTGAAATGACAGTTGTTAAATCAGAATTTTATTATACGAATAAAATTTGAGATAGTTCTTGTTTAGATAATTGTTTTGATTATTATCTCCAAAGCAATATAAATAGCTTTGGTAAATTAAATATCTTATAATGTTTTTATAGAAAACTAAAATCAATGGAATTATTCTTCTCAGTAGTATGCTATGTATTTTCTGCTTCTATGATGCATTGTATGCATAATTTAAAAATCCAAGGATGTAAAAAAAAATTTATGCATCTGAAATATATATATTTTTTTCTTAATATCTAGTTATTTAATCTAAATAGTACTTGGAATTGATTCACTGAATTTAAACCTATATGTTTTATATTTTCTTAATGTAATACATTACTTTAAATAATTCACAAGTGTTTAAAATTCTGAATCAATTATTCTGCATTACATTTTCTTAAACTTATGATGTAATTGTTACTATTACGAAATTAATTACATACCACAGTAATTTCTTAAGTAGATAAAATAAGATCTATATTAAAATTGTTTAATATTATTATATTACGGCATACTTTTCGTAAAAACAAATATTCCATATTGGCGCTTCCATATATTTTACTATTCAAAAATACAAGCTTTACTAAAATAAAATTCATAAAACACACAGACAGCATTTTTAAAATATTAGGTAATCCCGGAATTAATGTCGTTTTTTTAATAGGCAACTTTGGCTTAGTATTTTTGGGTCCGATGAGCAGTGAATACGTGCGTTGTAATTTTTTTCTTTTCTGTGATCCTTTGCCTTTCTTTTAAACAAAAAAAAACTTTTCTACCCCATTTACAAACAATGGCAGAGACGTGTCCTTCGGAAACACATTTAAGAAACTGTATGCTGTTTTCGTTTCATTCAAAAAAAAACTGCGACAGAAGCAACAGAATGCATTTATGACGTTTACGATGATATACTGGACAAAAGAAAGTGCCAAAGTGGGTTCAAAAAATTTCCAACGGGCAATCTCGATTTGAAGGACGAGCTTCGAAGTGGACGGCCCAGTCTAGTGGATAGTCCAGCTCTAAAGGCGGAAATCGAAGCAAATCCGATTATGACCATTGATGAATTATCGAAGAAAGTCGGCACATCACGGTCGAACACCCATCGTTATCTTGAGAAACTGCGAAAAGTTAAAAAATAAGGTATCTCGGTTCCTCACGCGCTCACCGACGCAACAAAGCTCAACGCCTCAACACATGCAAAATACTGCAAGAAAAGCAACATTTTACCCCGTTTCTCCATGACTTTTTCACCAGAGACGAAAAATGGGTTCTTTATCATGATATAAAAAAATAGAAACAATGGTTAAATCGAGGTCAAACCCCAATTCCAACACCAAAACCAGGACTACATCCTCGGAAAGCATTATTGTGTGTGTGGTGGGATTCGAAAGGTGTAATTTATTATGATGTTTTAAAACAAGGGCAAACTGCTACTGCAGCCCTCTATTGTGAACAGATGGACAAATTAAATACGACGTTACAAAAAATTAGACCTGCTCTTGTGAATAAAAGTAATGTCATTCTTCAACATGATAACGCCCAGCCGCATGTTGCCGATATTACCCGTAAAAAAATCCAGGATCTTAGCTGGGATGTTTTATTGCATCCACCCTATTCTCTGGACTTGGTACCGAGCAACTTTCACTTATTTCGCTTTTTAGAAACGCAATTAGGGAACAAAAAATTCGACAATTCGACAAAAACTGAAATCGGGTCTTTCGGAGTTCTTCGAATCTAAACCAAAAGCCTTTTATGAATAAGGAATTTTAGATCTAGTAACAAGATGGCAAAGAGTCGTAGATAACACTAGAAATTACTTTGTATTAAAAAAATATTAAATAATTGAAAAAAAAAAATAAGTTTGAGTTTTAATAAAAAACGACATTAATTCCGGGATTACCTAATATAAATAAATTTATTAAAAACATTTTTTATGTAAAATAAATATTATGAATAGAAAGTTTGATGTGTATTGGGATTTTAATTTTTTTAAAAGGAAAACATTTAATTAGTTAAGTGTGTCGTTTATTATTAAATGGCACTAAGTAAGAAATCTTGAAAATGAGATAATCGTGTATTGTGATTTACAATATTGTAATATTAATTAGAATTTATTTTAAAATTCTTATATTAAATCATTTTGTATAGGTTTTAAAATAAATTTGGAGTTCTTTAATTGTAAAAATAAAAAATGTTTTTGAGTATAGTAGATACAGATATGCATGTTCAGAAAAAATCAAAACATTAACCTGAAGTTGACATTATCTAAGATAAAAATTATGCAGTCTTCTGTTACCAATATACAAGTGTTTGATTACAAATTTTTCACATATGAACATTTATTTTTGCCTTATGATAGTGATTTAGTGAATAGTTGAAAAGGCAATAAGATAATTAATTGCAGATTGGCATAACATTTTTCAATAAATCAATCTTTAAGAATTTTTTGACAATAGTCTGATTGTCGACAGCAACCTTTAGTAGTTTATAAAAATGCTTAGCGTCATTCTGAGAGAACTCAGATCTTATACCTATCTTTATTTGTTAACAGAAAAAATAACATTGACCTATTTTCTAATGAAAGAGTTTTTTATTTAATATATATTTTGCGCATTTTTTTTTATTATGTTTTTTATTTAATTATTTCGTGGACTATTTGGGTAAAACTATGTCTGATGGAGATACAAATGTACACATAGTATAAAGAATTATGTGTATGAATTATGTATCATAGAAAAGGGCATCATTTTTCTGTTAAAAACTGCTAGAAACCGTCAGATTTTTATGAGATCAAGCAAATGTATTCATTTTATGTTGATATATTACGCAAAAAAATATCGAACAAGTTAAATTAAATTTTAAGCATTTTTGCCGAAATATCAGCCAAAGGGAATTTTTGCATTGGGAACGTGGGTTGCAATTTCGCCCCTCTTCTAATATGGATAATAGTATTCTACTTTGATGCCCTACAATGAACATCATTTTATTCTACGCTTTTTTCATCAAGCCATGGATATAGCGTTTTCAAAAAATAAAGGGTACAGATTTCAAAAATTTTTTCGCGTACAAATTAAAAAAAAACGTGTAAGCTTAAAATTTATGATGCTCCTTATCTATTGAAAAAAGATACATTGTTTCGTCGGATGGATCTTTGAAAATGATTATAAATAGAGTACTTCAGGTAGAGATTTTATTTATTAAAGATCGGAATCTTTATAAGGTTACGGGCTTAAATTATTTTTTGTTTGCAAACATTTCAACGTACTGCAATAATAACACAGTGGCGGCGCGTCTTCTTTGCCATTATAAAATACGATGATATTGCCGCGTTAAAGTTTACAATGCTCAATAATAATAGTACAGCGGTGGTTTATTACCATAAACAAGCAAAACCGTCCGCCATCTTGACCGTTATAGCAACGAGCGATAATTTTCTCGCGGCTGTCTGTGGCGTGTTAACATTTTCGCCTCTTATCCGATTCTTTGTTCGCCAGAGGCGCGAGCTTTACGCACACATATAAACACGTTCATCTTTACTACACGTGTGTGTGCACGCGTTCGTATAGATTATGATAAAAATATAAAATTGTGTATAGCGACCCCCCACCGCGGAGGCAGTGGCGGTGGTCGTGAATAATAAATGTCGGCCGCGGCTGGTGTTCCAGGGCAATATCAAACTTGGAAGCGTTTATTGGATGGCCGGATTTGTTTTACGACATTGCCAACTGTTTGTGGTTCGAACCCCGCGTAAATCGATGTGCGCCAAGTCGCTCACGAAAACCATCCATATCGAAAGACTAAGGGAGCGCAAGGGTTAAATAAAATACGGTCAATGTTTTTTGTCGTTGTTGAAATATAGTTTAGATACCCATTGAACAAATGTCACAATCAGGATTTTGCTAAAATATATTATGTCTTAAATCTAAAGAAACTGTGTTACTGAATATTTATTTTTTGTAATTTTATCTAATAAATCGTAGCTCCATATATTTATTCATCTAATCCTTTCATATTTTATTAAAATGCAATCTGTCTAGTTAGGCAACAAGCAATGTATATATTTCATTCTTTCTCCTTTCTCCCAGCAACTAGGCACTTGAAAAAGAAAATATAAAAATAACACGAAAGTTTTCCTTTAAATAATTATTATAAAAAATAGTAAGTTAAATTTTAGTCTAATCTCTATCTCGTTAAAGGCGAGTTACTAGTACTTTTGTTAGTGGCCATGATATTATGTCTAATGTCTATAACCTGAGGAAACTCAAGAATTTTATCTGAGGAAAATCTATCGTGTATAACAAATACAGCATCGTGGCCTAAGACACAATTGATGATATTTCCTGCAGTTTTGTGTTTACTTCTCCGATATTAATTTGGAAATGTCTATTTTTCAGATAGGATTGAATCATTAGGAATATATTTTTTAGTAGTCTCTTGATTTTGTAGAGTAGTCAAGAGTACCACACTTAAAAAGCTTGTGTTATATCTAAAAATACAGCTGAGTAGTACTTTTTATTTTTAATGTCTTTATTGATATATTTTGCCAACCTAAGCACTTGTTGAATTTATTTCTAAATCCAATTTTATGATTTAATAAGACATTAACTTCCTTTATTACCGGTTTGATTTTTAATAATAGTATTTTTTTCTAATATTTTTATATTATTTATTTGTTAATTAATAAGGTTTATCCAAAATATATACAAGCATATACGTATATTAATACGTAGTTACATATTACAGCTAATAGAATAAAAACTGATGTACATATAGTAAATTAGGACGTAAAATGTTAGACAAAAATTATTGTATATTATTTCTTAATCAATTTTCATGCTGATGTAATCTCGATAATGTGTTGGAAATACTATAAATATAAAGCATTTTTTGAAGCATGTGTCTAGTGGTTATTTATATAATATATTTATCAAACAATTTTAAGACAGTTCAATGTGTTATTTAGTGTTTTAAAAGTAAATATTAAACCAAATTTATTATTTTTAATTAATTAGACTTGTAACAAAGATATATAATATAAATATATTAATTTTCTAACCTGATGTTCCACTTGACTGTATATTAATTTAATCCCATTGTTCTTTTAGATTATATGTTTAAAAATTCTCTCATAAATACAACCTATTCAAGAATCTAGTGAATAACACTGTTTTACATTTATTGCTATTAAAATAATATAGCTATTTATTAAAAAATAAAATACATTTAAAAATTGAATTAATTTATATCAATATAAAATAGCTAAACATATTTGTAATATTATTTAAAAATATATAACATACAATCTTTTACTTTTTTTTAATAATTTTTAATATAGAAGATAATATTTAGTTCTTAAATAATGAAGAAAAAAATATTTCATATAAATTTACTATAGATAGAATCGCTTAAATTTATTTAACGGAATTGCAAATAAGTCACCTCTTAAAATTCTGTTTAAAACTAGACTATAGTTTGTTATGTTTTATCATTATTTTTAAATAAAGGTATTTGATTAGTATGTAAGCTGAATATTATATGTAAAAGACTAAAATTAAATTGTAAAATATTCCTATTTCCATATTTCTTATTATCTAAAGACAATATTTATTGCACTAATAAATTTATATAAAAAATCTAAATCTTTATTTAATAATAATATAATTTTCTAAATGCATCGTTTACGGAAACTAATTTGTATTATAGACTAAATAAAATTAAAGTGCAAAAATAAAAAAAATAGAAGAAAAAAAAATTAATATTAAAACAGTATGTTATCTCCTTAATTTATGATACAAAACATCATTTATAATCAAAGACAATATTATTTTTTTAGAAATAACATTTATATGCAATCTTTCAATAAACTTAGAAACAAATATGGCATTAAATTAATGATTTATTAAATGCTTTAAAAGCAGTTAGAAATATTTTTTAAAAATATATATATTTTGGAAAACAAATATATATATATACATTGCTTTTACGTAGAATAAATTAAAATGAAAGGAAAAAAATCTGTAACGTTAAGTTATTAGATAATCATTTTAAGATTATTTAAAATTAATAAATAAAGCTGAATTGCTGCTTATATTTCTTTCATAGACGAATTAAAACGATCCATACTATAAAAAGTTATGCCACCACTTTTTAGATTTCTTAGAATATTAATTCGTATATAAATAATTTAGTTATTAAAAACTTATGCAATTTAATATCTAAGAATAGATAGACTTAATTTATACGTAGTTAAGAATAGTGTTTATAAATATTACTCCATAAATATAATGTATAATGAAACATAATGGTAATTTAATAATTTAAAATAAAAAAATATAATTTATCTTAAATAGAACAGCAGTTTATTAGCAGAATATTTAAATTTGGGATGCTGCGTAAATTTATTTATTTAATTTTATCATTTGCAAAAATACTGGTATAAAATTGTTGAATATTTTATAACAGTATTTAAAAAATATATAAAATGTTTTGAACAATAATAGTAAATTTATATAAAATATCAACATGTAAAACAAACAATGTAAGTGTATTATACATTTAGATATATATTTCTTTATATTTAATAAATAACAATAAACGAAAATAAAGAGATTTGTTCACTGTCCGCGCTTTTCATACGCGTCTGGCTTGTTTATTAGATTTTTCTAGCTGGCGTAAGTGGTTCATATAAACAAATGTTTCACCCCTAAACCCCTAAGCAGGAGCTCCGCCCCACCAACAGGGGGAATTATTTATATGGATACCTGAGGGGTGAAATGAGACTGCCTTGGGGATGTGCGGTGCAGATTGGCATTTAAAAATTAACTGCCGACAATAAAAACAATTCTTGTATCAGCTTTGTGTAAACGCCCCACGACGATTGTTACCATTGTTTATTTATTTTTTAATAAATAAAATATAAGTTACTAAAAAGTTTTGTGTAACATTGTTGTTGAACATTTTAAACTCGGTTTATTGTGGCATTGTAGTAACGTTTTCATAGCGCAGGTGTTGAGAAAATTCAATAAGCTAAAGATATTATTTGCGCGAAGTTTTCTTTCTACTATTTAACCGTAAGTTATATTTTTAAGTTGCAATAATATCGGAAATAGTTTTGGAAGCTCTCGCACCACCTTTTCATAAATATGAGCGTTTTGAAATATATGAAAACGTTTCGCAGAAACGAGCGAACGTAAAATATCCATAAGTGATTTCTGGCCGAGTTGCTCGGGTTCAGACCCTCTCTTGGTTAAAATATACATCGATTTATCTAATTCGAAAAGACAGGGCAGTTTATAAAGTTTTTATTCGGAAGGAGGATGAACAGACGCGAATGGGGTCGGATGAAAATTTACACATTATTTATTTACAAGCATAAAATCTGTTTCGGACTCTTCGAGACATTGTTTTGTTGGTTTATCTTTTCGATTATTAATACTACCCTTATTTCAGCCAATAATAAATTAAATCAATTAAAATAAAAATAAAAAATAATATAATAAGTTTATTAGATAAATCATTAAAGAAGGATTTTGTTGATATTATTTAAAGAAATAAAGATTCATTAATTACAAAAATGCTCATAAATAATTTTCTAGCTGTAAATTAATATATTTATTAAAGTTTATTTTCTTCATTATATTTTTCACAGCTACCGTGTCTATCATAATAGTGACATTATAAATATATCAGTGAAAGCTATCTGAATGTAACTTGTACATTTTTTTTATATTTTTGAAACTGTTTACGAGATTAAAACATCGGTTTCTTTTTCGTGACACCTGTCTTTATAAACTTATTGCACACATAGTATTAAATAAATGATTGTAATGGTACATGCACAATTTTTATCTACATTTTTAATTATTCACACTTGTAAACGATGAATAATAAATTCGAAATTGCACGAATTGATGCAGAAAACGCGATTACTCTCTCCTTCTCTCACTCGCCCGGCAAGGAAAACAAAGCTCCGTGCAAAAGTACGGTCATGAATCATTTTGAAGTTAATCTTATTACGGGGTGTAGGTGGGCTCCTACCCCAGCATTAATACAAATGTTTTTGTTCTCTCATACCTACTCGATCTTTTCCATTTTCTCCGTCTCGCGCTGCAAACACGAGGGCGCAAAAGCGACCGGCAAATTCAATCTCTGAAGCAAAAATGTGCACGTCATAATTAATTTTGGGAACGTATGTGTTGTATCTTAATATTTTATACTTAAACTCTGACGAAATCATTTAAATGATCGATTTAAAACAATAATTAAACAATATTATTATAGCTATTTCAAGGAACTATCACTATACGGATAGTAAAAAATATTTTTTCATTGCCATGTATGCTATTAAAGTAGATTAATAAATTGATGGTTAATTTTTATTTTAGTATATATGCTATAAAAATTTAATATATCTTATAAATACATGATATATGTACCATTTTATTTGTAAAGTTTAAAAAATAAGGTGTTTTTGAATGTCCTAATGATAATTTTGTTAGTGAAAATAACAGGAGATTTCGATGAATAAATTAATTAAACCAGTTTTTATCCTTTGTATATCATCCTATAGTAGGAGTGACTAACCTGTGATATTATAGAATGCATATCTTAATAAAAGTTGTAAAATAAAGAGCAAAAATATACGAAAAAAGAACGTTTCATAAAAAAGACTGACGACAATTTTTACTTGAACAAATAAAGTTTTTTGTATTTTATGCAATAAAACTTAATTTTAAATAAAATTAGGTTTAATTGATTGCAAACTTAAATATTTTGAAAAAAATGTGCTAAATACAAAAAATTAAAAATCTGGAAAACTAGTCGGAAAAATTACTTCTCATTCACTACTAAAGGCAAGTTATGTATTAACAAATTTAATTTATAAAGAAAGCAAATCAGTTTACTGTTAATAATTTAATAAAACCTGTATTGAAAGCTTAGCTGAAATTATTTGTACTAAAAACGTACAGATACTTCTAAGTCTTATTTCATAGTTTATAATTGCCAAAAGCCAATTAAAATGAGAGCATATATTTAAATCAAATAATCCAATCAATTTTTAATTCATACAGTCAATCAGTTTTAGAAACATTTTTCTAACATTTTATTAAAAGAGTGTTTTAGAACAGTGTAGAACAATCTACACTGTTCTTAGTGTTCACTTTAGAACATATTAGGTACTATTATATATTCAAAACTCTAAAGCTCATGATGGAAATAAAGTTTCTAGCTAAAAATAGTTATGTTTACCATTAGCAAAAAATAAGCTGCACACATTTTAAAACTCCATAACTCACTGTTCAAAAGTTTTTGCTTCTTTATATATCGTAAAAATTATGTTTAACTTTTAAACATATATAGATGAAGAAGGAAGAATCATTTATAACCTATTTTTAGTCTGCTTTTTAAATGCTTTTTAACCTATTTTTATTCTTATGTTTTTATTGTGATTAATTTTTCTGCAATCGAACGCAGACAAAGTTTGAGAACCGCTTTGCTTCGAGAAGCAGCCTCACAGTCGGTGTAAATTGAAACAGTGTTAAATTACAGCACTCTCTCCACCCGTGTCTTTCTTCTCTCGCAAACCTAATAATGCGATAGGACGGGCAGATAACTTCATTGAAGATTCATCTCGGGAGGCTGCACGGCCGACCGAGGGATGTTACGCTTTCCCCCTCTCCCTCGCCTCGCACTACGTCCGGAAAAGCCTTCGGAAAATGAGTAACGGCCGCAATCAGAACGCGCCAAAAATACGCGCGCGTGTTAAAAATAAACGCGCGGAAGTTTAATTTTCGGGAACAAACGTGCGAGAGGCGGTTGATGATTAAGCCCCTCGGGGGCCGAAGGGGTTGAAATTGTTCTGGCTCGTTTCGCTAATAGAGCAGTCGTTACTCATAAACTGAGGGGGTTATGTCTAGTAATAAGCGGTTACCGCTTCGAATCGAGAACGGTAGTTGTTTGGGGTTTAGGGGCGCGTTTGGATGCAGCGATTATAAGAAAGTTTTTGTTAAGTGGTTATGAATAAAAAAATATATATACAAAATATGATTTTATTTGTTATTCAATTGTTTTATTATCAAATTATTTTACATAGGAAATAACAAACATATTTTTATTATAAAAATTTAGCAAGCTATGTTAATTTTATTATTTTCTAATAAAAAATAAATAAAGACTAAGCACATTTTTTTCACAATTATTCTGTTAGTTTGAGTAATTATTGATATTTATATCTATCTATTAATATATGGAATCCTTTACGAATTTTATTTTAAAGCATTATTTATAACTATAAAAGTTGTAAATGCTTTCTTTAAATATATAAATTCTTAGTGCATCTTATGTATGATTGTTCTAGCCACTTCCGCTTCCGTCGGAAGAGCTCTTCACATTCTCATGTTAGCATGTGGTTCTATGGAGTGTCGTAGGATAATATGTTTTCGATTACGTACATAGAGAAAAGAAATAAAAGCGAATTTCAGTTTTTAAAAATATTGACTTCCGACGTTTCGTTTCCGGCGACGGCTCATTCAAATGATCAAAAAAATAATTAAACTAAAATTTGAATTCATTATTAATTTATGTTGTAATGTGTGTAATTGTATGTATATTTTTATATTGATACATTCAAAAAATACATATTATGATTCAAACACGGGGGCATTTGTCCCCTCTTGAATTTCGCCAGAAAATTCATGTCACTTAATGAAATACTATAAATCTTTATGAAATTAAAATATTTCAAAAAAAAAATAACCACTGACTGGTCAATTTTTACCCCCCACCCTGTAAAAAGCCGATGCCGGCCATGATACTAAACCAGAAACTCTCCGGTTATCCTTCAAGAAAATCTAAAAAACTGTCTCGAATTGGTCATTTCAGTGATCATATCGGAATACATTTTCCCCGTCAGATATATTTTTTTCAGTAAAAATATAATTTATCTGGCAGATGCTTGTAAAATTATATTCAACTTTTTCATACGTAGAAATATAGGTATACATTTACATACTTTTCATTATTTATTTACATGCGATATAAAAATGAGAAATTTTCCATAGTGAACCCCGAATACATTTTCACCAGTAGATATATATTTCTACTAGCAAAAATATAATTTAGCTGATATGCTACTCTAAAACGTCTATGAAACTCAATTTAACAGTTGCGAAACGTGCATTTGATGTTAAAACCCAAATCTAACGTAAGTTTTAAAAGTAATTATAGTTTTAGAACTTTCATTAGGCTAAAATACAAACCATGCCAACTCATTTCTCAGCGGAAAATAAACAGAAGAAGTACAGACAGACAAAGTCAAGATCTTGTCTGCTCTTGGCTATTATACTATATGTTAAAAATATGATAGTTATCCTTACTGCTATGAATACGGACTTCTGATATGAGACTTTTGGTCTAAGAATATTCAAACCGAATTTTGGTCAACAGGAGGACGCAAAAACAATTATCACTTCTCAGAAGTGAAAATTTCACGTCAAAAGCAATAAAATCGTGTCGGCGCCGTCGCAATGGGAACGCTTGGTAACGAATGTCGGAATAGAAATTCTTGAGCGTTCTGGCCACAATTTTAAAGAATATAGGACGCAATCGCTATCCGTCTCCAACGGTTAGTGATGCCGGAGACCATCAACAGCATTTCGCGACGGTAGACCCGTCCACGGTCGTCAATCGTGACGACCAAGGAAGGAGGTCTGGCCTAGAGCCGGAGTGCGCAGTACTCCGGAGCGAACGCCAGGCTGGGTTAGATCTCAGTTGCCCATGGGCTGAAAGTCCCGAGCCTAATGCAACTGCAGGACGCGGGCGTGGTGCCCGAGAAGTACCCGAGGACGCAATCGCGACTCTCTAGGTCACTACAGCATGCATCTGATAATCGCCGACCATCAAAAGGTTGTCGACACCACACCTTAGTCATTTAAAAAAAAGCTTCATTGACTACACTTTGTAGAGATATTTAAAAAATATTCTCTGAATCCTCTTCAATAACAAGAGTATTTTGCTTCGCTGGATTTATAATTAATGAACAATGCTGACGCTACGAACTAACGTATTGCACAGAAAGTGACACGCGCTCCGCCTAACAAAACCGAGCATTTTCGACGCCTTATCGTAAATTTTGCTTATGTGCTTAAAACTATTTTTCAGACATACTTAAGTATACAAAGTTTCAAAACAATATTTTTATTTGGATTTTAATGAATTAAGTTAATACTTTTAATGACTGAATAAAATACTTGCGAAAATATGTTAAACAATGCATTTAACAAGCGCGTGCTATGTAGTGTGTATTTAAATTAAAAAAGCGAGCTTTAACGATTGAAACTGAGATTCTCAAACTCACTTAAATAAAAATAAATAATATTAAAATACAATTACTTCCAGCATTACTTAATCTAAAGGTCAGGACGATTAAACAAAATGGCGGCGGAGCATTCACAATTTCAACATTTGATTTAAAAAATCGCTTATGTTTAATCTCTCGTAATAATAAAAACGCAATTACGTGATATAAGTGCGCAATTACGTCAAAATCATGAAGAGCGTGTACGCGAGAAGTACGTGATTGTAATAACAACCTGTGTATGTGTGTCTGTCATAAGGTTTTACAATCGTTTGTGTGTATAATTACGGGCGGGGGAGGGGGAGGTGGTAGGTGTCGGCCCATGTATGGCAATAATGATATCCGACAAACAAAAGTGTGGTTGTCGAATAATAACGTTTGCCCGAGAACGAAACGTATTAAACGGCGAGCCGCCATTGGTCGGTCGCCGCCCTAACGACCTGTTCACGTGATTCAAATTATACTCTCATTATATACCTACGTGGGTATAGCGACTGGGTATTATTTATGTAAACGGTCCGGTTGGGAAATAGTATACCGTATACTCGATCGGAATAAGAAAGCGATTGAGATGCGGGAGTGATAAGGGTTAAATAGACGCGTGCATGACCTCCTCAATATCGATGTTTATTTATATTAGATCAATAACTTTTTATATATTGTATTATATAATAATATTATTTATTATTTATTTTTATTAATATATAAATATGAAAGGTTAAAAAATGTTAATTCTTAAACTATTCTTAAACTAATTCTTAAAAAATGACAGTTATCAAATAATTATATATGTAGAGTGCATGAAATTAAGTGCCATAAATTCAGTTTAAAATATATATGTTAGTATTTAATGCCTTTAAATTTAATCTAATTTAAATTCAAACATTAGTTTTATTACAATACATAATCACAATATTTTAAATAATTAATTAAAATGAGGTTTTATTTTATGGTTAAATTATTATGAGTAAAAAAGTCAAACTCGTTTTGCATTTACATAAGCTATTTTGCATTGAGTTGAGTGTCGCATGTTTTAACTGTTTAAAAAAGTGAAACACATAATGAAATTTTAAGTTTATATTAGAGATTCTCATAAACGTATAATCACACAACGAGATATGTTTATTTTGTTTAAATAACTGCTTTTTAATACTAAATTTTGTAGCGTAGTGTATTTAAAAAAATCTATTTCATAAAACTAAAACTATTTTACTTTCATAGAAATATAGAACATGAAAAAAACTAGCAATTGGAAAAAAGAGAAACATTAAAGAAGTACAAATTTTAAAACACAAAAAAATACAAAGAATATTCTATATTTATGATATGAGAAAAATTATTTGCAATATTTTCTCGATAACTTCCTTTCGTTAAAAAATATAACTAGTGTATAACTTTAATTTGTATCATCAAAGTTAAAACGCTAAATATAACTCGTCGTTAATTTATTAAAACACTATGTTTATTTTACTTGAAGAACATTTATGTGTTTCACTAATATAACTAATTAATTTTTAAAGATTGTCATATTTATTTAAATAAAATTCGTTTATCTTCCAAGCATATAAATAATAAAAAACGCAAAAAATCATCTTGGATCATATAACCATTATATTATGAATATCATATGATTGAAAAACTATTACAAATAGTTGAACTTATGAGTAGACATAATAAATTATCATTATTCATTGATCAGTTGCCATGTGTTCAGATATTGTTAAATCATATAATCCACTATCAAATTTGGTATTAAAAAATAGTTGTAGGGCGACACGTTAACTGTTAAGGCCGAAAGGTTCTAAACAAACATGTCGTTTAGGTTAGGTTTGGGTTTGAGCAGCAAATGGATATTTCGCAACTGTCAATTGTTAAAAACCAACCGTTTATTGTAATTAAATGCCGAACATTTTATATTAAATTCTAATCACTTTGTTTTTTAATCACTAATCATTTTATTTAAATACTGATTATTTATTTTCTTACTTTCCTGTAATCGGAGGGCAAGTTTATTCTAAAATAATATTTGTTCATTTAGTTACAAATTTTATTCTTTTTTGCGCTGATTTGTTTTGTCACAGTTCTGATTCGACGCGTTCTATTATAAAATGTTATGTTTTTCAAGTTCTGTTTTATCATGGAACCATTCATTCAATGTGAGCAAGTATGCTAAAATGGCGACGATTTTTTCGGCGAAGAGTCGAACAATTACTAGATTTTTTTTATTGAATATGAAGGATCAATATCATTAATAAAAAAAATGTATTTAGTGTATCTATAGAAATCTATTTAAATATATAAAAGGCTCATCTACAGTTTCTAAAGACACACAACCATTAATATGTAATAAAATTATACGGTAAATGTCAAAACGTGTTATGATACAACGAACGATTCGTCATTAAATCGGTGCATCATCACACTCACGATAAATCGCCGCAGATCGGAGATGATGTCATTAAAATAGAAAAAGTCAAATTACATATATTTGTGAGCACCCTGTAGCCGCGATACGAATCGCGGTTGCGTTAATTAAATCGTATGCGCACAACAATAGAATCGTTCGCACGACGAGCACTTGAGAACCATAATGCGTAATAACAATAATAATAAAAACAAAAAAAGCGCAGCCATGTAATAAGCCGTAATAGTTAATGGTCGCTTTTTTCATCGTCTTACGGCCAAGGAGGAAATTAAAGCCGTGCCTAATCGTAATTGAGTTTTTAATATCGGCCGATTGTATTGTGTTTAATGCGCAAGCGCAGACGGTAATGGCTTCCGTCTGGTAATGAAAGTAATGCCGACCGAAAAAATGAATCAAATCTCTGATCTTTATCGCGGCGCGGGGGGTAGAGGGCGGGGGTGGAATACAAAATGGAGGTGGCGGCGCGCAAAATGGCCGACGGCGGAATTAAACGAATCGGAAAACAATCGCGTGCTTCGTTTAACTTTTCGTTTGTAATGAACGATGATGTTGTGTTTGTCGGTTATTGTCTGTTCGAAATAGATTGATGGTAATTCATTGGGTTTAAATGGTAGTTGTAGGCAATAAATTTGTTTTTAATGATGGGAAATTAGGATATATATTTTAATTTTATACACAATGATTTAGATCTTTTATTGTATTTAATGAATATCATATATTATTTTCTATTGCTTTTCGTATAATTAAAGGAACGGTTTTATCTGTGTATCCGAAATTATTTCAAGAACGTATTGAATGTATTATATTTATTTCGGTTACACGAAAAATCGCCAACAGACAAAACGTTAACCACTGAACGTTAACGCGACATAACGCTCCCCGACAAAATTCCAACGCGACATAATGTTAATATTTATTTATACATATATAAATAAATGTTATTTAATAAATATTATAATCCCTTTTAATAAATAAATATTTATTCATATTATTATAAAATAAAATTGTGTATTTACAAGGTAACTATATTGTTTAATTTTGAAACGAGGGAAAATTTTTGAAAGAAACTTTATATTTTAATAGGTGTTGTACTTTACAAAAAGTTTATAATGAAATTAAATCAAAGCCAAAATTTAATTTTTTTATTTTTAACTTTAACTTATTTGAAATCAAGAGAGAATTGAAAAATATAATTATTTAGTTAGTGTAATTTTTAAATTAAAAGTTTTTTTTATATAAAATTTAGTTCAATTTTTAATTATAAATTGCTTTTGCCCTAGCTGCTTGTTGCTGTAAGATCTTTTCTTTTAGGAAGTAACAATTTTTTTAAATTCCATGATAAGTCACTATTTTGAAAAACCGATCTAAGTTACGATATTCACAAGATCGAATTTAAAAAAGTTGCAATTCGATACAAATAAAACTACGACAGTTATCGTATTCTCAAAAAATATTATTTTTAAACAATTTTTATGCCTTTAAATAAATTAGAAGTGATGATTTCTTAAATTTTTGAATAACCACCATTTTAAAACAAGATAGCAGATCATACTGGCTGATAAAATTAGCCAAGATATTTTTAAGATCTATTGAATAAAAACTTCATGTTGATGTAATAAAATTTCGTTATATCCCATATAAATACGAATAACTCATATAGCTACTGACAGCTGCCACTTGAGTAACTCAGCAAAAATATAAAAAAGAACATTTATTTTAATTATACATAGAAACATATTGGGTTCAACAAAAACTTTTAAAATGAACTTAATCTTTTTATTTAACGTATTAGCAAACTTAATGTTAAAAACAAATTACAAATTTACTGTGTAATAAGACCTTATTATCTTTTAGTCTAAAGATATATAATATATAAGTCAATGACTAATACTTGAAAGACCAGGGTTCAAATTCCACATAAATTCTAGTGTACTTAAATTTCTATCGGATCTAGAAGGTCAAAGTTAGGGATTATTATATAATTTTAATCTCGATCGATCATCACAGATAAGGTTTTCCTAACTTTTCTTAATCTCAGGGATGAACATATTGATGATTAGTTAAAATATACTAGGTCGTTCATATATTTATTTGGTATGAGCTAATTTAGTTCTTAGAGAATATCACATATGTACATATGATAAAAAAGTTCTAAGAAGATAAGTATTGACAATAAAATAACTACATATGACAAATACGTTACATATGTATACACTTTGCTTGATAAAGACAATGTTTTTAAAATTTATAAAACATTTTATTATACTACTAATGGCGGCTTCATATAATGGTTTACTATTTTTATGGCTTGATTCTAACGATACTCCACTGAAACTTTATTATTTAAGTAATAAAAATATACAATAGGCAATTAAAAATACATGATTCTATATAGTATATGCCAGTTTTTCAGTCCGTTGTCATAGTATATGGCAATCTAAATCTTTGCGGTTTGTTTATGCATCCAGCTGCATTTGCCCAAGCAACTTTATACTCATTATTTTCGATAGTCGTTACGCAACACCTTGTTTCGTCTTTAATTTGCCCGATATGCCTTCTGACGGCGTTAATCAACGCATTTTCGTCGTTTTTCCTCGTGAAAACGCGTCTCGCAATCGTAAATTATGGTAATCGAGCTCGGTACGAAGAGAACTCGTAAAACGACCTGTATAAAACATAATTGCCTGGTTGTAAAATGGTAGCATCAACACACATACACAAATTACTTATTATTATAGAGTGACTGTTTTTTAACCACAAAGTGTTGACAGTATCAATATTGTTTCATTGCGAAATGTATAATTATAATACTTATAAATTTGCGTATCTTATGTGAATATTATAAAACACATACCTTAATTTCTCAATCATCAAAAATATTGTATTATCATTACTAGTTTTTCACTATATTTATTTTATTTCTATTTTTTCAGCTTCTTTTCCAATGACGAGACGCATCGGACACCCTTACCAGAATCGAACGCCACCTAAACGCAAGAAACCGAGGACTTCATTTACTAGGTTACAAATAGCAGAATTAGAAAAGAGGTTTCATAAGCAAAAATATTTAGCTTCAGCTGAAAGAGCGGCTCTTGCCAAAGCACTGAAAATGACAGACGCGCAAGTGAAGACATGGTTTCAAAACAGGCGGACAAAATGGAGGTAAATATTTTTTTATTATTATTTGGAATATATGTACTATATTTCAATACACAAATAATATAGTATTAGAAAGTAAATAATAAGTATAAAGCACTGTTTTATTACTAGTAAGTGTTACAGTGATTGTGTATTTACGGTCAAAATATATTTTCACTGACTTTCAGTGAATTTATATTGAAATACATTTTCAAAAAAAGTAAAGAGGTAAAAAAATATACTTAAGTGTGTGGTCTTTAAGTGACCGTTGTGAATGCCACCTATTATATACCGTAAGCCACCAGAGAATTTCGGTTCAAAAAATTGTTATAGGACAACACATAACCTGTTAAGGGCAAAATGTCTCAAACCGCGTAAATTAAGTTTAATCTATGAATATTTTTTATAATTAATTAAATTAGAAATATAATTTAGAAAAATTAAGCTAGAAAAAATATTAAAAGTTAGAATTCTTAATTATTTCATCTAATATTTAAATATACTTTGATACATATTAAGGTTTAAGTACCGCTGCTTAAGAAAAAACGTAATAAAATTAATATGTAGTTTTTAAACATCGTAAATTAATAATGGCGCTTTATTATCGCATATTGTATATTATACATTTATCGCTAATAACATCGCGCAATAAAATTTATGAATTATTTATCACTTGCATAATTAAATTATTTACGACCGAGCGTATTATTATTAGCTTCAATTTCAAATTGCTTTCGCGCATGCGCGTTTATGTCAAAATAAGATTATTGTTGGATCGCGCGTCTTTGGTCTTAAAGTGCCGTTTTTTGAACAGCAGAGTTCGAAAATAAAACAAAGCTCGTGTCGCGTTCGATCGCCGAGCCTTTACACGAGTGGCAATAATGAAAACACGCCGCCGGACCGATAAACTCGGACTCTCTCCAGTGTTGACACACGGCTCGGTTGGCGCCACTGTCTGCTATCTGTCTGCGCGGACCAGACGTAGACGGACACAGATTGTCCATTAAAAGCTTCGCTCCTACACGCTGCCGATAACGAAAGGGGATTCTTCGCGTGCCCGCGTGTGAGTGGCCACACTGCGAGCGACGCGAATGTTTTGACGGTTGGCCACACTGCGCGACGTGGATGTTATGTGATTTTAAATTGCGTATCAGTAAATAAAAAATGTTTTTTTTTTATAAATGATTTGCCTAATCATCGACTGTTTGCTAGTTTTAATTATATTTACAACTAGCACGAAGGATCACTGCTAGTCGAAAATATAATAATAAAGAAAACATAATAAATGCTGGGTTCAAATATTATATGACTTTCAGATACTGTTTTATTGACACATAATTATTTTGTTTAATGATTTTTCATCAGTATAACTTTTTATCAATAAATAAAAAGTGGCATATTTATCGTCGTTCATCTGCACCAGGATCAACGATATAAAACAAAGCCCCAGCATGGGACTTCTAAACGCGCCGTTTGCATCGGCAGTCGGGCAAACAAGACGACAGGGTCGCAATTTCCCCCAATAGGGGTGATTCATTTTAAATAAGGTACACAGCTAGCCTGTTTCGCTTCTTTAAATATTAAATGGAGCATTTTGCGGACAAGAAGCCAAACAATGTGTTCACCGGCATAAAGTCGAATGTGTTGAACAGACGATAACTTTCGCCGCCTCAACTGACAGGGTTGGTAACTACTAATTCTTAATTTATACTTGCACATCAGATATATTGCATGCTTATTTACGAAATCCAAAATTGATTCCGTGAATTCGTAGCTTTCATGCGTGACAGAAATATGTTTCAAAACAGAATTCACGAATCGAGTTAATCGAGTTTATAATCCGAGTTGTTTTTAGCGTGTTTGTGTTAAATGCAACAACTTTCGTAAACAATGAAAGGCAATATTAATAAATTCTCGAATCGTCGTTGACATATATTAATGAAGAAGATAAATGCAAGGTACTTCCATAAGTATCTAGACTATCATCGTGTTAATGAAAAAACTTGACAATTCACTTAGCGACGAGCACGAGTCAGCGGTTGTAAATCTGTTTTCTGTACGCGCAAGGCTTTACTGTTGTTACCATATTAAATTTTCATTATATGACTTCTTTCAATTCTATTGTATCCATTAACACTTGACAACATATAATGTTTCAATATAACGTATTTCAAGCTAAGTTAATAGGTGTTTTAGATACTTCGTAATAAAATTTATTCATTTCTTAAGTTAATTCGATGTCCGGTAGATGTCTCAGACTATCTGAGACATTGTATTTTAATATACTTGACGACGTCAGGCTCCTGGTACAACCCGTGTTGTACCACATCTCACACCCATATACCGAAACTGGTCTTATGGACGAGTTTTTATTTTTCTGGATATACTCGTGCTTAAAACGTGACTATGCAGAACAATAAAACACTCGTAGGTAGAAATTAAAAAATAATATTATACTAATATTAATTTTTCACATAAATAAGGGATCTTAGATATACAAACTTATGTCTCAAATGTAGACATCATCAGAGCAGATACTGTCCTGATTTAAACCAGTTTTTGTCACTGACATATACATTGTTTTCTTTGTATTCACATGCAGTCCCATTGATATTGCAGCACGTTTTAGCAGGAACTCTTGAAACTCAGCCACAGTTGATTTGAAACGATGATGTCGACATAAAATGGTTGCAATTGTTATTATTATTATTTTCCTAGAGTCCTGGATGATATTTTCAATGGCAATATGAAAGAACAGGCATGCGAGAGCATCGTCTGGTCTCAGTCCTTTCAAAATATTAAAGCTCTATTTTTATGCAGTCCCGGAATTTGATTTATTCATTGTTAATTTGATAGTTAAGAAAAACAAAAACAATTAGTCAGCCAAAAGCGTTTAATCAAATAGTTTGCCATTATCTTGTTAAGTTTGGTTAATTTCATAATGAGAATTTTCAAGCAAAAAAATTGCCTGATAAAAATCCAATATCATGTGATGTGATTTGCCATACAATTAAATCACATTAGCACGGACACAAATGACGAGTCCCCAGATAGTGTACAATCACCACAAGAACGTGTATATATGACAAGGTCAAAGACTAAAGCGGTAGTTGCGGAAAGTTCGTGATTATGGCTGGAGCGTCCCAACCGAAATATCGTAAATGGAAAAATATTCTTAACTGTTACGGTTAATTCGTAACCAATATTTAAATATATTTACCATAACATATCTAATCTCGAATTAAACATCTAATTAGTCAATTAATCTAACTTTATTATAATTCGAACAAATTGATGTACAGGTGTGTAATATATTGACTGGACAAAGGGTTCCATGACCCAGCACAGTTACTAAAAAGCTCATAAATTTAATTACGGATCAACACGAACCGGTATCGACGGTTGTCAACGCCTGCTGTGTATCTGGAAACGGATCTCGCTTTGCGATAATGTTCACAAATCATTGTCGGACCACTCCTACACCGCAGCTACCGAGATGACACATTTTTTATCCGCCTTATGAATATTTCTCCGATCTCGAATATTTATACGAGTCTCTCTGTGTTGGTTCAGTCGTGATTGCCATTAAAGCCGCTTTGGGCTAAATCCAACGCTAGAAACCGCAATGGAATTACTAGAATGTGAGTCATGAATATTGTGCAACTCTTGGCATGTGGCGCAATGGATGGCTATAAAAATTAACTGCGACAAACACAAATGCCAGCTCATAATAAGCGCCCCCTAACCTCAAAATTTAATTGGCTCGACGAATTAATTATTCAGCGAGGTCGCTAAAATGATTAAATTTACTTTTGATGATTTAATGTCATTGTGACAAAACGACGCTCGTTATTAGCGATAATCGGTGAATGGAAAACGCGCTTTTTATAGGAATCGAAAAAACAAACGTTGCCAAAAATAATTGCAAAATGATAAAAAGCGTCGTAAAAATTACGTACAATTGCGACGAAACAATCAAAGCCAATTACCTGTTGTGAATTGTCGTCTGTGTCGCAAATTTTCGTCGCTTTTTGGTAAAGAAAAAAAATGATTGGCCGATGATGAGGAAAACTGTACATTTCCGGTGTTTTATTTTTCTTAAATTCTGAAAATAACAAATCTTAGTATTTTAGCAATTATTTTTTTTATAAATATTTTGTATCATAAATAGGTTTTCAATTGAATTGTTTTTAAAATTTAAATTTTATTAACTGCGTTTTATTATACAGGGTTTTAAAGTAACTATCTATTGTGTTACAATTTAGTTTATTGATAGTTTCTTTTAGACGTAAAACAGTGACAATTCATATACTATTATGTGATTTGTGATATAATTTAAGTTTTCTGCATTTCAATGTGGTTAATTGTTTCATTAAAATGCCATTGGTAATATAATTTTATATGGCGTGTTTAGTTCTGCACATTGGTAATACCGAATTTGGTTTTAAATTTGAGTATTTATTAATAAAAATTAGGACCGTCGTAACCTAATAGATTAACCTTATTAGTTACAATAATCAAAACCAGAAAAACATATATTAATAATATAAAAAGAGAGGACACAAATCATCTTAACATATGTGATGATTATATCCACTATTGGCCCAATAAATCGTAAATTGGTATATAATGTGTCCAAAAATATATACACATTCTCATCATACGTCTTCTTAGTTGGCCATCACCACCTTGCAAGTACATCAGATTAAATATATATCCATACACTTTCTAAAATTGTAGTTTAAAAATGCTATCTGGACATAAGTTTTCATGTGGTTAATTGTCTTGAAAAAATGTCGAAAATACGTTTTTACTATCGAAATAAAAAATAAATAAAAATACCTATATCAATTTATTCGTTCAGTGTTGCTCATCGAAGTGTTAACAGTTTCGGAAATGGAAAAGAGTGACGGAATGATAGTAAAAAAATTGAAACGAACACTTGTATCAATTAGTTTAATCGTGAATCCGTGACGGTGGGCAGATGTCGTGAGAACGCTTTTCATTTCGGACTACCACTGTTCTTGCCGTTCTGTCTGGCTCGCTGCTACTGTGCTATGCAGTTCGTCTTGTAAATTTTATAAAGCTCGACAAAGGCTGACGATCTGAACACGACTTGACTCGTCACCAACTGTCCAACAACGAAGGTTGATGCACTATACACTGGGTAGGAGAATCCACCCTCATAGACATCAACCCTTTTCGATCGATGTGCATTATATATTAGGGAAGTTATGTATAAGTATAACATTATACGCTTACAATAAAAATATTATGCATTCATAATAAATTGTCATTCAAATTTTCTTAAAAAGAAATTATTTTTATTTTCTAAAAAATAAAAGTACCATCTGTGAATTTATTTTTAAGATCTATGTATATATACGTACTATATATAAACATATTCTATACTAGCATAGCTACCCTTTATGTTTGTATCCTAAAAGTGCAAATATAAACAGGTATCCCTTTTTAGACAGGTGACGAGGGCATTGTTTTGCTGGTGACTGACGTTGAAGATTCGAATGCTTCAAAACAGCAACGATATGTATTATACATGGAGGACAATTTAATTGAGAAATATATAACATATTTTGTACATAAAGCGAACTGTTTGTAAATTACTGTTGGATAGATTTGGTGCGAGTGAGCAGTAGAAAGCGAGCATTGGTTAGAACAGTGAATACTTTATGAATAGCTCTCTACAACAAATCATTTTCCAAAGAAAAATCCGAAGATTTACTGCACAAATAATTTGTTTTATGCAACATAGTATTTATTCAAATGCACATATCTCTTAAAATAATTTCCCGTTAAATATGATATACAAATGCATAAACATAATTTATAAAACATACTTGTTTGAATGAGAATCATAGTTATAAAATAATTTGTTTCTATTCTTAATATTTTAAGATCATAAGGGTAGTCAGACAGTCTTTATTATCTCTGGATCTATTCAACATAATATTGAGAATATATCATTAATAAATCACTCGATAGATGGGAAGGCAGAGTTGCGATAGAAGGACCAAAATAATCCATCATACGGTTAGTAGTTACCCTCATAAATAGCTAGTAAAAGTAAAAGGATATGGTTGAATTCCTCTATATATTACACAAGAGACAGAGAGTAAAATATCAGATTAAGTACAAAAAATCAGCATGAAAACATTATGATAGAGATATCACAAAGCAAATTGATATAAGAACATCTCCAATTATAAATTAATGTAATACTTTTAACTCACGAGGCTATTCATCTTAGATTTATTTGTCCCGAACTTTTAAGTTCTCTTATAAAAACGTATAATATTTGCATATAAGAGAAGAGGAGAGAGAAAGTTTATTGATTAAATAAACGTTAAATTTTTATTTAACAAAAAGCTTTAGTCGCATTTTTTCTTTTATTTCTTTCTCGACTCTAATGAGATTTAGTAAGTAATATATCTACAATTTTTTCGCTGCGATGCTAAATAAGGTTCAAATAATTTATTTTTAAAGTATAAATTAATGTATTATTATCTGAGAATACACGTCTAAATAAGCCCCATGGTTTTCTTTAAATATTTTTTTTACAATTTTTGCTTATCTGATTTTTAAAATGCAAAAAAAAACAATTTATGCTTTTCTGACTATTTATACATTTATTTTTTCAGATCGTTTTTGTATTTAGTTTTCTGAAATTAGAATATATCTACAAAAACCATAGTTCAATAATAGTACTTATTTCATATTTTTAAAGCAATGAAAAATCATTATTTGCAAATATATCATTGAAGTAAAGATTTAATCACGGCATGTGTATTGTTAAAAGTCTTTCACTTTTCGATATTGTATATTTATAAAAAATATTGAGTAATTATTTATCTACGTTCTTAATAAATTTCTCTTTGGATTGATAATGCAGTTACAACTCTATATATTATATTTTTCAACATAGTTTCAACAATGGACCTCACTGCTTTTCATGAGTCTAAAAACAAAATTAGGCTCATGTAGCTGTAGATTGCGAGCAATGATATTTGATCAATATTTTTTAATGAAAAAAATGTTGAGAAGCTCACGTGATTGCGTAATACGTGTTAACACGATTTGTTTGATGGTGCGTGGGACAGCACTTACACTAGTACATAAATGTTTGATGGTGTGCGTGAGTCGGTGTGGTTGGCAAATTAAGTTACGTTAAGTGCGTTAACTTAAGTGAGACGGGACGAAGGGGTGAGCGCAGCGTTTGCACACACCCTGTAGCGCAAAACGTGCCTTGTTACGTTCACGGAACAGCCCACCCCCTCTCAGACTAATCTGATAAATTTATGGTGAACGCTGTGGTTAAGGTGGTCTGAAATGACGTAGGTACACGCGTTACACGTGTTTGGCTGTATACTTTTTAGTTTGGTGGCCAGATTAAACCATGGCTTATACGAGGGGTTTAAAAGCAGAGAGCAGTTAGTTTATTATGATTAACATTGTTTTTAAAATACATCAAGAAAAGATGAAGTTTTTCCTGCAAAAATATCTTTCGTAAAAAGTAAGTTGAAACTAGGGCTTTCAATACAAACAACCGAATAAGTAAATAAAAAATAGTTAAAATTTAAAAAATTATTAAGAGTGTTTTAAGAAATTTTATAGCTCTCTTTATCCAGGAATATTCTTGATATTTTAATTTTCGGTTAGAAATTTTTTAAAACTTAAACAGTTATGGATATCTTATGAATCACCTATCACTTCAAACATGTTTTTAGTTGCCGTAGCTGCAATTTTTTTAATAAATTAATATAACATAAAATTTCAAATTGTTTTCGTATCATTTAGTAAAATTCTGCCATTTTAAATTTTTGTGTCCAATTTTTTTTTAATATCAAAACATGGATTCAAAATGTGCATTAATACAGATATGTCAAAAGACGTACTCATGTATCAACGGCCAAAGCACGACTGACTTAAAACTTAAAGTAAAAAAATGACATTCTTCCTAGGACTACTTATTATAACACATTCGATAATTTGGATAATATATTTCAATAATACAAGTGTTACATTCCGTTCGTATTTTAGAAACTGAAACACTCTTCAATCCACAATCAATCTCCCACAGTATCCACAGTATCTATATAAGTTACATATCACAATATGGCACGTGATGGAGTCCTATAAATAAGTTAAAAAAGCAAATAATATAATTACACTCGCAATCGGGGTATATTAACTTGTTCGACCGTTCCCTGGTATGAATGTAAATAGATTAATTCGATTTCCCTCTGTGGGTATTCCGCCATTTTGTCGGGTCAAGTGAACGTTTGTAAGTTTGTGGGATTCATTACTCCCCCTAGCGGCGGACGTCGGCAGCAATTAAAGTTGTAATTCAATTGGGTCTACGGGCTACGCCTCTACGAGCCGACGCAATTAGGCCTGTCAGGCGTAGGCTACAAAGGGAATAAGGCACGTCTTTAGGGGGCGCTTAAACGCTACGTGGATAATAATATATATCCATGTATGAGGTAATCACTATTTTTATGTTTTTATGACCGAGATTTTTATAAAAAAATACAATTTATATTATACTAAAAAAATATTATTAATTCTTTTATTCGATTAATTACTTATATATATTTTTAATATTTATTGTTCAATTGTTTGTTATAATATTAAAAATATTTTTATTATTCTTTAAAATCATTTTATTATAATATATATCAGCAATACAATATATTTATGAAAAAAAATGCATATTTTAGTTTCGCGTTTAATATTTTATATGCACATTGAAAATGTTGAATAAGGTTAAACAACCGCAGAGTAAAATTTATTGCGTGTGATTTTTCTTTGCTTAATTTTTGCGCTGTAATTCTATCACGTGTATTTTTTGTGTAATTTCATAATAAAACCAGCTCTTAAGCTCTTAACAATTGCTTGCAAGTCAATAAGAAAAGAGCATCAAATGTATACATATACATATCTAGACATGGTTTAAATTTACTAGACGTATTGCAGGACTTATGTTTAAAAGGCTTGCTGCCATTGCAAAGTCAAGACTGATATACATTATCAATAAATTAAGCGCTTAATTAAACCGATAATAGCATACATTTTTTATGTGCTCCGAGTCATTAAAAGTAAAGGGATAAAAATAAGCTATTTAGTAGATTTAAAATACCGCTATTTAAATCAGCAACTGGCAATATTAAATTAGAAAAGCATGAAAACTCGGTTGTATAAGTCGATAACTAACACCCAAAAGTCTTGGGTTATAAATTAATTAAAATGTTTTTTATGGATTATTTTTATCGTGTTTGGGAAATTAAAATCAGTGCTTATTATAATGTAGAAGTTTTTGAAGTTGTTAAGGGGCAGTGTCAGCAATCTGTGAGCGTTTTGTTTGAGAGCCCCTACAGAGTGTCGCGATTGCGTCCTTATTTATAGACGTTAGCGCTCGAGAGCGCTTCTTTTTCACGAGCCATCCAGGTGTTTAATGAGCTTGCCAAACTCAAGAATATTTTCAGCGATAGTTATGAGGAGCTAGAAAAAAATATGTGGAATGGTTGAAATGAAACTAGCTCAATAATTAATTTATCTAAATATTATTTTTTTAAAAAAAAAAAAAAAGAAACTACCTATATGTATTTCTCTGAATTATTAATTTTTTTATTTTGATAAATATATTGTAGGCATTTCTAGAGCGTTAAAAAAAAATTATAAACGAATAACAACAAAATAAAAACAGATTAAATAATATTTGGCAGACGGGTGGCAATTATACACACATTGAGCCGTTGCAGTAGTGTTTTATTTAAGTAAGTTTACAATTAAATTAGATACATGTTAGAAATTATATGATGTGAGTGATCAGTAGACGAGGCACCGCCGGTCGTCGTCTTCCCGTCGACGTACGCCAAAGAATGCCCTCTGCGCCGTCACGTCAGTGCTACCAGAGTGCCGCCTAGTTTTGTATTTTCCCCCTCCCCCTCACAAATATATCGATTCGAAGGAATGAACATTATTATAATAAGGTAAAATATACATTTAAATGTATAATGTAATAATCAGCTCGTAAATAAAATAATAAATAATGCTAGTGGTTTATGTTTTACCCTTCCTTTTTTTTGTACCCCAACGTCTTATTTCAGAATAACATTCTTTCAGACATATAATTAAATGAAAAATCTTGTATAATTATAATAGTACAGCTTTTTAGTATTTAATCCCATTTTATACAAACATGTTTTGTGCTACTTTCTGTTCTAAGATAAACAAAAAGTTTTCAAAAACGACTATTTTAAGTCATATCAGTATAGGTCAGTATATTCACTACAAAATATAATATACACATTAACATATTACAGGAAACATAAAATATAAATGATATAATATTAGTAATTTAAAAGATATGGCAAAAACCATGGAAAATGTTACCCCAATGTCCCTAACACTTTGTTTAGGCTGGTTTAAAAATACTTATTAAATATAATATATTTTAAGCCAAACCGCATTAAAATGCGTTTTTACACCTTTCACGTTATTATTATATTAATTAATCGGCAACGCGGCGGGACCAACGCTTTTAGCGGGTCGCTGGAGAGAGTACCCGCTCCGGGCAAATCCTAACTAATTTTCATTATTTCAAAACGCGTTTTAACCCTTTAAGCATTATGCATATTTAACGCGGCGGCTCACTACCCCTGGCCCGCGGTATTAGCGGAATTAAAATTTGCTACCGACTTAATTAAAATTAACAGAAAACGCGCGCAGCGCTTCCCGAAATTTTATTTAATTTAATTACGTCGCCGCGTTAATAAATTAATCCGGACGTAATTGTTTTCTTTTTATGTTTGTCGTATTCTCAAATTTGAGGCGGTGAAAAAGAAAATATTGTATAACTGGCAAAGCTGACATCTTTCATCGCGCTCCTTATTATAAAATCCACATTTTTCTAATATTATGCTTGTGGTTAGACAAATTTTATTTTATTCCTAGTACAAATAGTTATATTTATAAATATTTCCTAAAACTTTCAATGTGCCCTAAGTAAAATCTAGCTTCATTTGCAGCTTGTGATAATTGTATTTGTTCGTAGCTGACTTTAAATAGGAGCTGGATGGCAAAAGCCAAGAGCGGTTCAGTTATTGTAGACGTCTTAGTTCGCCAGAACCAGGATCGGTAAAATAGCTCAGGAATAATCTAGTTAGATTATCTGAGAAGCAGAGGTCATACATTTTTTAATTAATAACCCATGAGAAACTTTGTCGAAGACTTTTTCAAAATCAGTATGTATATATGGCGTCTACTTGCATTCCCACATCAAGAGATTTTATCAATTAGTAATTACGAAACAAACGCTAAAAAACATTTATAATTTACGCAATCACCAATTGGCGAATTTCCGCATTTTTTATATTAAAATATATCAACAAAAAGCTTAAATTGCGATTATTTTTTAAGTATTCAATATTTAATGTACCAAAAAGCAATTCAATCCGACACGCTCCATAAAAATACTAAATTTCCCAAAAATCGTTCAAACTCAACGATTCACCATTTTGATACATATTTTTTATATCGCGCATATTTAATATGCATTATATATTTTTTCGTCGATTGTAACTATGGCGGTTAATGGCCGCGAAGTGTTCGATAGAGCGGCTGGAGAAGAAATATGGCGGCAGCGTTCACTCGGTTCCCACTCGGTTAATTCATAATTGAATTTAAATTGATTTTAATCCAATTACCTCGCCGCTTTCTCTTTAACTCGTTACGTCATTAATTTTACCGGGAGGGAATAGTAGGGTGGGGGTTGGGGGCGAATTAACGTTTCCCGAATTTTAGGTATGATTAATTATTTAACCGAGTGCGCCGCGCGACTGGCGGCCATAAAGTAGGCGCAAAGCCTTGTCCAATAAAATATCATGGAGCCTTTCTGATTAAGGCACAAAAATAATATTTTTAAGACAAAGAAACTTTAGGCGCACGGTGGGGTAAAATTTATATAGGACCGAAAATACAAAAAAGTTTAATTGATTTTTGTAAAACACGAGTTGTTGAAATTTAAATATTATTTACTGACTTTTTTTTCGCACAAATGTATACCTTTTGGGTTTATGAACATCTAAATTAGTTTTCGGCAACCTAAATATATTGCTATAAAACAGACATTTTGAAGTTATACTGGACGTGCCACTGAAATCTAATATAACAAATATGTACACGCCAGAAGATAGAAGCTTAGTTGGGAAATCACTCGTAAATATTGTAAATAGCAAGGGTTCGAAAATTAAACCTTTAGCAGATAAAGATCTGGAAATTAGCAAATAATTTTCAATTTTAATTCGAAAGATTCTACTGCTTAAAAACGAGTTTATTAGTTAAACTAAGACTACTCTAATAATTAGTTAGTTCATATATAATATCTGCGTGCCAAACGCAATCGAAAGCTTTAGCAATGTCCAGACCTACCGAGAGGAGAGGGAACAAATTACAGGAGCCCGTTCTCCTCGAGAGACCCCACTCTATATATTTATAAAAAAAAGTAAAAACCGACCTCAAATAATGAATCTTAACTAAACTACATTTGTTGATGTCGGCGCCACATGTATGGCATGTATGGCAACACTCAACAAATTAGTTTTGAACGGTGGATAATTTATATGTTTATTTGTAGCATAGAAGGAGTTAACCGGTACCTATTATTATTTATTCAAGAAATTATATTACGATGTTAAAAAATATATAAAATGCCATTTTTGTCATGAGGCCCGGAATCATAGTTTTCCCATGGCCCAGGTTCACTCTTGGCGGCTCTGGCAATGTCTGAAAACACTGCTCCTTCAGTCGTTTTTCTGTCATTTCACAACTCGATGTAGTTGACCCATGGCGGAATATGAACATTTGAAGCTAAATGAAGATCCAAACCGGATAAAATATATTATTATTATTAACATTTTCTAACTAAATTTTAAATTATCTTTGCGTGAATTTTGATCACTTATAGGTTGATAACTCAAAGAAAGCGTAGGGTCCGTACCCGGTTTTCGAATTACTATTACCTGACTGCTTCCACTCGGATGGAAAATACAGACTTATAATACTTAAAAAGTAGTCGATGAAATATTTTAAGGACTCTGTTGAAAATATAATCATATTCGGGAGCTTTGCGATTAGGAAGTCATTAAATTATATAAACTACTTTTAGTGTTTTATACTGAACTATTATAACAACATTTTTCTCATTTTTCTTTCCAAACTGATGGTCACTGAATCCATTGATACGGGAGTTTTAGTAAATACTATTTTTATAGATTTTTAAAAAGCCTCTGACAATATATAAAAAACTTTTTTTTCTTAAAAAATAGTACGTTACTATTTTTTTTTTTAAAAAGTTTTTTTATACAAAATTTATAAAATCAATCCAATAAATAATTTATAATAATATTAATGACTGTATTTTATTTTTCGGTTAATTTTTTAATGGCATCGGATTAATATCTTTCAGGCTGTAATGCGAATAATGTGTGCTGTTTTCACCTATACTAAAAACGTATTATTCTATTTTATGAATTTATACTATTATCAATAGCATTCCAGTTCCTATTTAAATTTCCAATTTTTAAGTGTTTGATTAGCGTTTATATCGCTTCGATTAATAAAAAGCTAATTATGGCGCTGAATAAGTAAGCCCCAAGAGCGCTAAATGTATAGCGCTTTAACATTAAGAGCTTTCGCTGTAACATTACGAGCGTTGGCCCAACTAAGTAATTTTGCGGCCAGAGTGTATTGCAATTAATATTTCGGGATAAAGAGCTGCACCCTCCACACTTAATGAACGCACAGGGACGGAGTAAGCTCATATTTATAATATAATATGTTTTACTATATTTAAAAAAGATACGTATTATTTTTTAATAAATAAAATATACAGCTGTAACTGCAGTGCGAAATTAAGATTATAAGCTAATTAAATCTCGGAGATTATAAATTTAAGAAAAGGAAGTTAATTCCCCCTTTATAAGCTTCAAACATTAAAAATTGTAATTAATCTTTGTGTAA
This sequence comes from Plectrocnemia conspersa, assembly GCF_051122295.1. Classification (NCBI taxonomy): domain Eukaryota; kingdom Metazoa; phylum Arthropoda; class Insecta; order Trichoptera; family Polycentropodidae; genus Plectrocnemia; species Plectrocnemia conspersa. The sequence goes on from NW_028277173.1 coordinate 17,704,406, forward strand.
GCTTAATTTATTTTTGCTAGTTTATACTCGCTGATTTTTTTTTAAAGTTATTTTTAGACTAGTTTAATGATATTTTTTTAGATAATATAATATATTTTTTAATCTTTTAATGACATCTCTAAACACTTGACCATAGATATTGTTTTTATTGAATTGTCTTTGCTGCTTATTATATGTCTTATTGTAAGACTGCGATATAAAATCGAGCATGAGAGAAGCATTCAACTCTCAAGCTAATTTTAGTCTCATTAAATTACTGTTATTATATATTGACTTTAATATTCTATTAGCGATACCAAGCTAATTGAGAAATGAAGCGGCTTGAAACAGTTTTGCAAAGATGTTTTTTACTTTTTATTTATAAAAAATGTCATGACCACAAGTTAAGAAAATAAAGTGAAAAAATAGCTTGCACTCTGTTTGCGTTAACACATTCAGTTCGATAGCTATACATTTCATCATTATTCACAATTTTGAAAGAGATGGCAAGTTTGGGTTTATGCTTCTACTATTAGCTCTAAAGCACACCAAACGTATATACGTTCGATATATTTATATAAAAAAAATCCTATAAATTTGTTCAAAAAATATACCGAAGTTAGGATATGTACATATATCGTGTGTTTTAGATGTAATAGTAAGGGCATAAATCTAAACTTGCTATCTCTTTCTAAATTATGAATAATGATGAAATGAATAGCTCTCGAACTGAATGTGTTAACGCAATTTTCGTTTGAGCAATAATTCGTTCACTAAAAATCTTAAGCGACAGTGGATGTTCAACTCTATGATATTAAAAAAACAAGAATTATACTAAATACTTAGCCTTAATTAGTATTCCTTCACGAGAAAAAGTCTCACTATATATATAATAATTTTCATGAAGCTTTTTTTTGTTAAGAATTGAACTAGTACAGATATTTTAAAATGTTTTACAAACGCTGCATTTTTTATACTGCTGCATAAGAAATGGCGAGTCCGTGCCAGATGTTTGAAAATATGAATGCTTTCCTGAAAGTATTTAAATGGAAAAAATGCTTATGATTTTCTCAACTACTTTAACTGCCTTTATTATTGCTTTGATAATCTAAGAAGTATATTGAAATTTAGATAATAATTTTTTATATATAAACGATTTTGTTACTTTTTTTGTTCGAAATATATAAAAAATAAAATGTAGCAACAGCTGTCATTGCCCTTTTTCTCTATGATTTGGGTATAAATACGGGAACACGAAATTCCTTTATAACTTGACGCCCTATAATCAATCGAAGTAGATGGATCCATTCAGTCCTTTAATTATTCGCGTTCATTATAATAAATCATCATCCTATTGAAGTTCGTTCTCTTCGACGATCATCATCTTCTCTGTTAATTATTAATATACATATCTAAAATAATATACTATATTATTTATTAAATATTACATACATATCATCTTCTTCAAATTTAGCGTACACTTATCAATGCATTTTTGTCGCGCTGTTCATACTTTGCGTATACGTCTATTGACCGGAACGTGCCGGTGCCGGACAATATGATCGTAGCATCAACTACATTTCGGAATAAACCAGTGGCGCACCACCCTTGACCACTCTGCGTTCATTGCTAATAGAAATATTAATTCTGTGTGCATAGTTCATGAGTCGGTTAAGCAGTTTGCATATTTAACGGTACGGCCCGCACCCCTTTTATCTTCGCAACAACGGCCCGAGTTATGGCCGTCGATTAGCACGCCTGCTCATTAAGTGCTGTTTCACTATCGGAACAGTCCTGTTCTTGGCTCTCACACGAAGAACTGGTTTAGAAGATCTTTGGCTTGTGCGAAAACAGGGCTGGCAAAATTGAACATAAATTAAATCAATTGTTTATTACTTATTGATTTTGAAATAAAATATATTTTTAAACTGTAATTGAAATTCACTGTAATTTTAGTTTTGAATAGAGCGTTCCATACCTTACAAAATTATTAGGAGTTGTTCATATATATTTTAGACAGCTGCGATGCAACATCTCAGCTTATGTCAGTTACGGTTAAAATGCACATTTTTTAGTGAAATTTTATTATAAGGCTTAGTTTCGTTCAAAGCAATGTTTAATATCAGGGGTATTAAAATATTAAGAATACAATACATTTTTTTGTACATATAATATGCTATATTTTTTATTTTTTTTTTGATACTTTATTTAAAAAAAAAATAGGGTTAGCATATTTTAAGCTAAAATGTGAAATGGTAAAATATTATAAAAAGCAGGTCAGCTCGATGATCTCATAAAGGGTAAACATGTGTTCAATCTAGAATGCCTGAGTGTTTGCAAATAGTATTATGTATATAAGTATATAAATATTGTTTGTATATAATTCAACTTTTAATGCGAAGTAACGACTGTAATGAAGAAAAAACGAGAATCGCTGAACAAGGAATTAAAGTTTCTCTTCCAAATTATGTTATAAAAATCGTTTTTATATATAATAAAAAAATAGCTCTAATCATCTAAATCGCCACGTCATTCTCACGAACATAACAGTGTCCATTAAAAACATTCTATTTTCACAATAAAACACATACACAAAACAAACTAATAAATTTCTCGGTTTTTATGTACGAAAACGCACATATAAATCCTTTTAGTGTATGACACTTATCGCATTTTTTGTTGCTTTGTATTTTATTTTATTTTTTTAGACACACTATCGACACGCTAGATATATGTACGCACACTCACTGGTGACACTAAAAGGGTTAACGATTTGTTTAAAAGTGACGAATTCTTTGATCCGCCAAGGCGCCAATAAAACACCAATATCGAATTCTAAATTATACGACCAATTCAAACTCGAATATAACGTCTTAATAATCGTAAAATTAAATTTGTCAATATAATGTTGTAACTTATGGTTATAAACCAGTTCATGTCTATACAATAATAGTATTCATATGTACATACATATGTGTGTATGCAAGGGGAGATTGCGGCAAGATGGGATTATTAATTATTATTATAAAATATAGTCGGTATTATATTTTAACATAAATAAATCAACAAAGAAGCTATAAAAATATTTTTAATTACAGTTTAAAAAAACATCTCAACAATATGTATAAATTTTATTAAAAATACAAAGGTGTCATGCAAATATTAAAAAAAGCATAATAAATAATTTAACAGTCCAATAACTATGTTGTTTAAATATCAGTTACATAGCCATCTTACCCAGCGCTCCTTTATATATCTATGTTTAAAGCGCTAACCGTTTATTACCCACCGTTTTATTTGTTTGTCAGCGCTTTATAGTGCCGAAACATCCATTTACAAATCAATTTAGATTCTTACCTCTTGCCTAGTAAAAATATTATTACCAACCGATAGACAGTATTTTTATGAAGAGCGTTTCTTCTTATTTTTTTTTGTTGTATTTTGATAAAAATATATCAAATAATATTTATAGATAATGTTAGTTATATTATACTTAAAAGCTTTACGAGCAGTTAATTCTATATACGTTATAGATTAAATGATTTTTCAGCAAACGCATTTAATGTATCATTTAGATATTAAGTATTACTACAGCTGGTGTTTCTACCCGATAATTATTTCTCGAGAATTTTCATTTCTCATGAAATTTTATATAGCATTTTTTATTATATAAAAATTACATTTGTACGAATATTTTTAAAAGGTTTACAATCACTGCCTTTTTATATTGCTACATAAGAAGGAGAGGGTTCATGCTTAATATGCACATTTCTTGGAAGATTTTACTAGGGGTCTGGGAATGAAAAATAATGTTTACAAATATTTAACACTCGAACTCGCCATATTTTTGCATAAGTAATTAAAGAAGCCACTCAGATATGAAACATTTCCGAAGGTGTTCGTGACAGATATTTGAAAATATGCGTACTTTTTCAGAAGATCAAAAGTGTTTGAATGACCAACAATTTTTTGCGATTTTCTATTACTCTAACCGGCCGGCGGATTTATCTTTGCTTTGGTGATCTAAAAACCCGTATGGAAAAGAAAAAATATGGGAATTGGCAAAATGAAAAATGATTTCTCACGATTCGGGTGTAAATACGAGAGCCCGAAATTCTTTCATAATTGGACGTTCTAAGCTTAACAAAGTAAAGCAAAAGAAAAAGAGAGTTCATAAACTTTTATAACATATATATTAATTAAAAAATATAAATAAATCTACATAATTGTTTTAGAAAATCATCTTTCATGTCTGATCAATATTTATTTGTTTGTTTTCAGAAGACAAACTGCAGAAGAACGAGAAGCTGAAAGACAAGCAGCCAGCAGATTGATGTTGTCTCTCCAAGCCGAAGCCCTCAGCAAGGGATACGGGGGCGGAGGGGGTGGTCACCAGTCGCATCCCCACCAGCCGCCCTCTCTCGCAGCCCTGCAGGGCCTACAGCCTTGGGGCATAGCGCCCCCGCCGCCTCCGCCCCCAGCGCCCCAACAGGCGCCCCAACAGCCTCCGCCCCATTACTTGCCTCCGCCTCCGCCAGTAGCTTCGCCAATCTGCTAGACAACGTGAAATTACATAAAAAAAACATTTTGAGAACCGCTGACTAGAAGAAAAAAAACTTATAAAAAAACTGCACATATGACACTCTCACGTGCCATATTCATAATATGTATGTGATTAAAATAAAAATTGATTAAAAATAATAGTTCGTTATTAGGACAGTGTTAAAATTTTATTTACGTATAAAAGAAAAACTTAGTGATTTTATTTTATATAGTACACTTGTATAAAATTTTATAGTGATCAGTGTAAATATTATGATTATGTAATGCAATAAATAAATAGTTGTTTAATACTAATGCTTAAAATATGCGCATTTGTGTATGTTGGTATGAATAAATATGTTTTTGTGATAATTTTTGCAATACAATATGAATGTTGTTAATTTATTAATAATATTGTAAAAATGCTTGTGATTCAACGATTTTTTATTTGATGTTAAATAAATAATCTTTTTTATTGTATAATTATTTTATAAAAAAAAACAATCCAAATCACATAAAAAAACAGCGGTATTTATATATTATAGTGGATTAATAAAACGTTAAATCAACTTCCTTATATTAATTTTAAAATTCCACTATAATAAATGGGTACGCAAAATATTGATCTTCTTTTAATAAAAAAAAAAACTTTTTATGGTCGCGATATATTTATGTTTTTTGTAAATAAATTATTAATTAAACTTTGTAAAATAATAGAAATAAAAACTCACATGTATATGGAAGAAAAACGTACTGTTGTTTTAATTATTTTATTTGTCAATCAAGAAATATATAACAGGGGAACATTGTCACGTACCCAATTAAGTTTCGCAGGCGAGCTTATGGCCGCAATTAGCAGTGTTTAAGTCGGCTTCCGGTCAAATGTCGTGTCGCGTTTTGATTTGTCTCTTTTTGTGTAAAAAAAGTAAGGGTGATGCACGCTACAATAAAAAAAAAATTAAAATGAATTTCCAATAAAATATAAATCATATACATATATATTAATTGTTAATATGTAGGGAAAAAATACTTAAATTTAATTACTAAACTAAATTTTTTTTTAAATATAATAAATTCTTGAGCCAAATAATACTATTTTTTATTTTTATTTGTTAATAGCGTATATAAATAACTACAGGCAGGTTTATTTTAAAAAGCAACCATTTTTGGCACGCTCCTGGCGCCAATATTATATGTGAAATTATTAGACCAAACGATAGTTATCCTTATAGTTTGAAGGCATGAATAATCATATTGCTTGTCAGTTATATATGAGTCTTTCCATGCGCTTCTATTGACTGGACCTACTTAGTTGTTTTTCGAGACTCGAGAAAATAGATGATTTGAATTATGAGCTGATATCTCTAGCGATTTAATTCATACTCAAGAATAATGTTAGACTGATTACAATAATATAAAAGTAAGTTATACAAAAAATCAAAATAATTTTTATTTTTAATAATCATATATATTAATTAACAGCTTAACGACCGGGGACTCACCCACGAGTCCTGAGAGTACCTTCTGTAGCGGCCGAGGACTCGCCCATGCGTCCTGCGTTATGCGTCTTCTTTTATTAAAAATACACTATGATACAATACAGTTTACCCCTATATTATAATGCGAGATGGTAGTATACTATTTCTACCTAATATAAAATATAAAATAAATTATATTTTGCTTTAATTTTTCGTAAAAAGAGTCGTTTTATCCCACTGCGTCGCAATGCAACGAGTCGTCGCCTATTTTAGTTTGTTATATTCTAATATTTTTGGGCTAGTGTGTTGTTTGGTAACGGTTCTCCAAGCCGCTCCCACTTACAGTGACCATATTTTTTGCATTGTGGAATATTATATTTTTATTTATTGTTGTTGTTATTAATAAGTGATAATTTATAGTAAAAGTTAGTTATTATTAATAAAAACAGTGAATTGCGTATTTACAAAAATAGTTAAATAATCATTAAAGAAATTTTTGAAATTTGACAACGTTGATTAGTGCACGATTTTTTTTGAACACCACATTAGCTTGAAAATGTGATAATTAAATTAATAGCATGTATATTTAAATGCTTCTAAAATTTTTTGTATAAACGATTTATAAAAAATATCCATTTATAATAAATAATAATTTGCACTCACTAAATTTTTTGGCGTCCATTTTCTGCGTACAACCGTTTCGAACACATTTATTTTCATAATTACACTGAGTGATACGTGTAAAAACATTTGTCATTATGAAGAAAATGAACTGGATGAGTGCAAATTTGTCACACGCGGTCTATGTTAACGTACACTTGAATTAGAATTACTTTCGCACACATCACTATGTTCACAATCACTGGGGGCGTTGGACAACGCGTCATCAAAATTTTCCAAAAAGGTTTAATTTCTTTCGTCCATTTTGCCGTGATTGAAAATAAAAATTTAAAATCAAAATCACAATCAAAATCACAAAAGATCACAGACAAAAGAGCTGTTTTCGCGATACGTTTCGACCGATAGTTTAGAGGAGACTAAATATACTGCATTACTTCGATTATAAAATGCATTTTTTTATCTGTGTGGAATTCCCGAATTTGGGAATTTCACAATAAAAAAAGTGTCATATACCCTAATAGATGAATTCTTAAAAGGTATGCACAAGGTAAGCTGATAAGACGGGACAGGTAGTGGCGATTTACCCTTTTAGAATAACATTGATTGTAATTTATAGTAAACATTTAATGTTATATTTGTAAACAAGTTTTTTTTCGTTATAACACTTAATTATGCGGCTCACAGATTTAGAAATATTTATGCAAAAAATCATAAGGAAGCTACAAATTAAATTTCGATAAAATATATTATTTGGTTTACAAGTTATAGGGAATTTACTAAAAAAGGTGATTTTTTGCTATTATTCCGCGAAATCTCCCGGCCACCAAGGAAAGTTCGGCAAAAAACACCGGGCGTTAAGCTGGTAAAAAATATAGTGCTTAGATGTGTTATAAGATTAAGAATAATAAATTAACAATAACATTAGATAAAATCGTAAACTATTTTTTTTAATAATAATTTCTTAAAGAAAATATTATCATAATATTTTTGTGAATTGCCAAACACCTTGTAGTGTATGCGAATATTGTGGGCTGATCTAACTCGTGTTTCATGTAAATAACCAATAAAAAATTAAGTAGAAAATATCTTTCCTAAGATTAGAGCCAATCTATCTATCGCAAGTGCAGGTAGTAAATTGTCAACAATGAACCTTTTAGAAATGGGTGTTGGCCTTCGTTCAAAGCATACAATATAATTAGAAAGAAACTGTTCTGAGAATTTATGTTTGGTTTTTTGTTTATATCACCTATATAATACCAAATTATTATTATGGAAAGAATGAAAATGATGAATATAAAATATATTGAAAGCATACATGTTACTTTTAATTTATTTAAGTGCAATAAGCAAAATATTTTTAGTGAAGTGTACCGTAAATTCATTTCGTGAGTATGGGCATACAAATGGTCAGACATGGTGGCCCAGAAATAACAAATCAAAATTTTTATTTTTAAATTTAAAAAGTGATAAAGAATCAGGTAATTAATACTAATCTATTGAAGGGTCTCACTTACTTTGTATTTGTAAGATGTTTGCCAATGATATAAATTTGTTTTTGAAACTATTATTTCAAACAAATTGGACCCACAGGTTTAGAAACACTGGTTAAATGACGTACTTGACAGGTATTTATGCGAAAAATCATAAGGAAGCTACATATTAAATTTGAATACAATATCTTAATTGGTTTACATGTTATAGGGAATTTACTGAAAAAGATAATTGTTTGCCATTTTTCCGTGAGATCGCCCGGCCACCAAGCAAAGTTCGGCAAATAAATACCGGTCGTTAAGCTGTTAAGAAGCGCTAGAGTAATTATATTCTGCGTTAAATTGCAATGAAATTAAATTTGACAGTTGCGAAACGTCCATTTACTGTTCAAACCCAAACCTAACCTAAACGAATTAAGCAAACCAACTTGACTTAATGAAAGCTTTAAAATTAACTACTGTTTTTTTTAACTTTTATTAGGTTAATTTGATCAAGTTTCGGTTTGGTTTAATTTATATTCAATATTGTAGTTCTTTTGTTAGGTTAATTCGTTTTGGTTGAGTTTAAGTTTGAATTCGATTATTTAAAATATTTTGGTATTTTGTCAAAGTGAATCTGATCATGTGGTAATATGCGTACCAGACCATCAGTTTAGGCCAGGGGTCAGTAACCTTTTGAGACAGAAGAGCCAAAAGTTACAATTTACAAAATTTCCCAGTTTTTAAAGAGCCACTAACATTTTTATTTTAATATTATGGTATTTGATTAGGATTAGGTATATCAATTTGATTTCTGATTTAAAATAATAGCTTTAAATATGAAATAATATATATTCATATAACACTATTCATATGCACCAATAAATAAACAAGCAGAACAGTGTTGCCACATTTCAAAAATGTCAGCTGTCAGTATACTCTCTACTCCGCCTATTCTCACTGTTCTCTGTTGAGTGTTTTTATCCTGTTTAAAGTTTTTTTTTGCAGTATAATATTTTTTATGAGTTTTGAAAATAAAATAATTATTAATATTTGCGCATGGAACTGGAGAGCCGCATCTTGACGTCAAAAGAGCCGCATGCGGCTCCCGAGCCGCTGGTTGCCGACCCCTGGTTTAGGCAGTGAAATTGTAAATCAATTTTTAGTGAACTTGTGAAAATATTACTTATAAAACTAGTAATATTTCACTGTTACATTACTACATCACTAAAATATATTTTTTGTAGCGATAGTCATACAGTAAAAACATATTTTGAATCGAATTTTTATAATAATTTATAAACCATATCGTTTATAAATTCTATGACACACTTGAAATTTGATGTCAATATTAAACATACATTTACATAGATAAAATAAAGAGTAATTTATATACCTTAAATCATTGCGGTTAAAAATAAAAATCAGTCTAAATTTTGCTTACACTATAATGTTTATGCAATATATAATAATATGATACATAATGCGATATAAATATAATAAACTTACTATAAATGCATATAAGTATTAAATTTTAATAATATATTTAAAAAATAAAAAATAAGGGCAATAATATAGCTATTATAGGAGTCGTTCATCGGAAAACAACAGTTGGCATGCGCTTGAATGACAACCAATTAACTTTATATAAACTGACATTTGTCAGCGGTGGCAAATTATCAAAAACCTTTTCGAAACAGCGTTTAATTTTTATACTTCTATATGATGTGAATATTAGTAGGTACATATACAGTAAATATATTTTTCTATATCGATATAACCATGGCGTGACGCTTCTAAAACGAATAAGACCGAAATCGACAGACAGGTGAAATTGGAACCATTTCGATTTATATTTATGCTATGTATAATATATAAACGAATCCAAAATGTCAATTTCAACGTTGAGACGAGAAATCACTAGAAAATTATGGTTTGAAATGTACGTATAGAATAAAATAAGTTATTATATTTTTATTGATACATAAAATGAAATCGATTATAAAGATATATTATTAGTTTTTAAAATGTCATTGCTAGTTTAATATTTTTTAGAGCAATGTTCATTTAGGGTCATTTATTTTTGTCTGAAAATATATATTTATTGATATTATATCAGTGCAGATGCTTTACTGTCATTCCATGTGTATTATGCATAATTTACATTGGCGACCTTTGTCGATAATAATAGCCGCGTCGTTTGCGACCAGACTTAATTGAGATAATCCGAAACGTGTCTCGTTTAGATATGGTGTGGGCGACTGTTATCTAAATTAGAGAAATCGGGCCAGTGCGCAATTTGCGTTAATTGCATTAAACGTTTGTATGGGTGAGAGATTGGAAATTTTACGAGGACGGTTCCGATGTTTTAACTGCTGATTAGGGCTCGCAATCTACCGAAAATACCTAATCGAAACGGTTATTATGAGTGAACCATTTCACGCTAATGATTCAATGTACAGTTACTATTAAGCAATTAAAATATACTATGTATGTAAATTAGGGTCCTCTTATAAAAAATAGTTGGTTGTTTTAAAGTTTTCTGAGCAATACAGAAATTAAAGTTAATGAATTTTATATAAAATATAGATATATGTAAATGTAAATAATCAATTAGTTTCCTCCTTTTAAGACAACGGAATAATATATGGTACATAAGACAAAATTTTATATGTTAACCTAGCACTGATTTAATTATTTTTGTTATGATTCATCGAATAGGAAATGTTGCATTAATGACTCTCAGAACGTGTCCATCTTACAAATTTCACTTATTCAAGGCGTGAACATATTTAATTTATTTAATACTAAATATTTTTTACGTCAAACTAAGATATTCCATCAATGCTATAGACGTCTACTCATGTCAACCGGATTTTGAGCGCTTTATGAAACTAAAGGGGGGGGGGGAGCATAAGAAATAATTGAAGAAAATATATTTTCTTATAAAAAGTAATATTTTAAAATATTGTAGGGAATCTTATTCTTGAAAATCACGCCCTTCATTTCCGTAACCACGTACTTGACAATAATGTATAGGAAGGGACCACTCAAAAGCCTTCATTACATCCAGAAAAAAGAGTTTCACATAAATAATACGTTAGCACTCTCCGATGCATTGAAATAATATTTATTTTTTGCGAAACGGGCATATAACACAATATATCATCAGACGACAAAAACCAACGTAAAGTCACAATATTTCCGTTACATTATTCCGGTAAGCAAATGTCACTTTCTAAAGGCGCGGATATATTTCGTTGGTCGAAGAAACGAGTCCAACAATTGGCTAGATGGTCGCTGCATGATTGTGATTCGTCATTAAGTTTTGCAACCCTTGATACTTAAGGCTGGTCTCTAATGAAGAGAGGTCAGAGACGGTATACGGTCATAGACGGTCAGGGCAAGAGAATGAACTTCCACTACACCATCGCTGCCACAACTACACGATCTCCATGGCCCATTCACTAGACATCATCCCTCCACTAGCTTCTCCACCACTGCTCGGAGAAAAACGATACTCGCCCACCATAGTTTTTCGCAATATATGTAATATTATATAATAAATTATTACTAGTATCTAACGGTGTCTTTCTGGCTGCGAAGTCACACCTTATGATTAAAAACCTTAAAACATCAATGCATCTAATGACTCATATTTTATAAAACTTTAAATTTTTGATAAAAAATTGTTGGTCACAGAAAAACTATTATTAACTTTAATTTATATTAAATATTAATTATTATTTATTCATAATCAAAATTAATAGTTGACTCTTATAAAAGAAAAGTGAACAATGAACTGGAGAATTTATCCAGTCAGGAGATTTTGCCATGGTTCTTGGGCGTGTCATGTAAAAGAATGGAGAAGGAAAGAGCGCCCAAAATAATAACACATTGGCTCCCCATAAATGAAACAACCTTGGTGCAGATCAAAAAAGAAATGAATGAATTGTGTATAGGCAGATTGGAATGCTATAAGAGTGTATTTAAATAGAATGTGAAGATTGGAGAATGCTGGAGAGGGACAGAGTGTAGGGTCGTAGGGTCGCAAAGCAGAATAAGATTTGCGGTTACACATTGAAAAATGGTCTAAAATGTACAAAGTGCTTTTTCGTGTTCAAACAACTAAATAATATTGACGGGTAGTGATTAGACACATAAATTAGGTGTGTCCATCATTTTATAGTTGATTATCTATAAACATGCATTTATTGAATTCGCCCTTAATATTCTAAACACTTTTCTCGTTTTTTACGATCGAAACTACTAAATTGAAATTCCTAAAATACATTTCACATTAAACCACCTATGATATCACTCTTTATGACGCCTTCTTTTCGCCGGTCCGAGTTTGAGCCGCCTCAGAAGGCTTCGGGGGCGGTTTGATTGATTGCCATTAGGGGCAGGGGTGACAGCCGGGAGGCGGAGGCCCTCAACGCTTTAGTTAAGGGATTATGGCACATTTGATGCGGGTTCACGCTGCCAACAGCGCCCTTTATCGACGTCAACGTTATTGGTATAGAAGTGCCGTTAGACCAATCGGCCCGAGCCGAAATCCGTTTTATTTGCCCTTAAAACGGCCGTTTCACGACCAGATAAACGCCACGCCCGGCCTGGAAGGCGTTTATTAAACAATAATTTAATAAATAAGGGGCGCCACCTAACAAATATTACTTTTGACTTTATACTCTAAACTCTCATTTTTATATATTTATTAGTGATTCAATAACCAAGCTAAAAATCCAATTACACTGTACAAAAAATATTTATTTATATTTACTCTAAAAAATACGTTTTATTTGCAGTTTATGATTTATTTTAATAATCATAATGTATAATAAAAGTATTTAAAGCTGAATTTTGTGCGGCCCGTTATTTAAATACGGCCTGTAAAAGTTATTCAATTTATGATAATGTAAAATATATTTTTATATTTTGAGTATTATGAATAAGCAGGGAACTAATTTATTAAAATCGTAAAAAAAATGTCTCAAAATATATATGTATATATTATATATCTAGAAACTATAATATAATATTATATTCAGTGATAAATTTCTCACAGCTATGAAATATTTTAAGTTACTTTATTTACCTCAGATATGCACCTACAATATTTGTATATTGTAAGAAAAATTATAAACCGTTAAATGATGATTAAATATTTAAATTAAAAAATATTGTGGAAATACAAAATTCGGTATTTTTTTAAAGAAATGCGGCAATGCAAATGAGGTCCGGAAAATTTATCGCGCGCAATTCACCGCCAGCAAATAATCGCTAGCACTGTACCGTCGCATCAGATCGCATAAACAATTTGCAGCCTAAAAATGATCCCTAGCATATTTTATCGCAAGGCAAAACATATCATTTATTGGTTATATAAAATTAAAAATAAGGTTTTTTTCATGTGTTATTTTTTTATAATTAAAGCTGTGCAGCTAAAAATGGAACTAATGCTAGGTATAGATTTCCTAGAAATACATAACCAAAATATAAGTAACTGATATTTTAAAGAGACATAGTTTTTACAGAAGAATATACATCATGCAGTATATTGAGATATAAATATATTGAAACATAGTTTTTGAAAATTAATCTATTAGAGTATAAAAAATCCACACAGACAAAAAAAAGCATTTTATAATCGAAAGAATGCAGTATATTTAGTCTCTTTTGAACTATCGACTAAAACGTATCGCAAAAATTGTTCTTCTCTCAGTGATCTTTTGTGATTGTGATTTTAATTTTTAAAAAAATTTCAACCACCCCAAAATGGACGAAAGGAAAAAATAATTTAAGACGCGTTGTCTGCCAGAATCGCAAAAATATAAAATCAAGACCCGACAGATGAAACATGGCAGAAAAGGTAAATCGTTTATCTAAATTTGGAAAACAAATAATAAAAGAGATTTCAGAATGATATCTACCTTTCATAACAGCCAGATGATAGACATGGGAAAAAACCAGAACGACCGGCCTTACAATATATAAGTCTCAATGTATAATGGACTGTAATAAATATATGAGGTGTTGATCGCGCCGATCAATAACTAGTTATAATATTTCAAAAAACAATTGAATAAACAAAAAAGGTTTTTCTCATTTATTTCAATGCGCATTGTTTTATTCGTTCAGTGTATCAAAATTTGAATCGTAACCGCAAAATTAAATTCAAAGATGTTCTTTTGAGTAAGGCTAAAGGATGGATGCAGAATTCTACCACATCTTGCTGTTCCCGTGCTGTTGATCCACCAGAAAGGTTTTCTGATAAGCTGAAAAACCATCAACCAATAAAAATAAAAAGTGTGGAGAAATATGTGAGAAGAAAATGTCGTGTTTTTTCTGCACATTGAATAAGGAAAGGTAGAGCATACATTGGCAGAAGTTGTGAAATTCTTCTTCATATTGACAAATGTTTTTATACGTATCAAAAAATATTAAAATATATAAAAAAAGTGTTATTAATAGAAATAGTGGTATAGTGTGGTTCATAAGTGTAATGATGAAAATAAATGTGTCTGTGACAGTTGTAAGCAGAAAAAGTACGCCGAAAAATTTGGTGAGTGCAAATTATATTATATTATGAACGGATATTTTTTATAAATCGTTTATACAAAATTATATAGAAGTATTTAAACATACATATTATTAAATTATAAATAACTGGTTTTTTAGTCATTGCAACCATTTTCAATTTACATAAAATATTAAGAATGAAAAATACATATTTATTCATTCATGATTTTATTCCTTAGAGATTCTTTTGGGTGCAATAATATTAGTTTTTTTTCAATTATTTTACAATAAACTAATACAGCAATAATTTATCTAAATTGTAGTTTTTCCCCCTGGTTTCTTAATCTGTGAATCATAGCGGTTTTTCAAATGGTAAGGAAATATCAAAATAACAAGCATGTTTTTTGTAAGTTTTTTGATTACCGTGTTATATAATTTATCTATACAAATCGTAACGATTTTACTTATAAATTTTGCAATAACGTACAGAATTTTAAGCTAAAAACTTTCTTAATTGGTGTACTATCAACCGGGATGTTTCGATTTCTTTTGATTGGATTGGTTTTATGTTTACCTAGCCAGACAGGTTGACCCTGAAATTTATTTCTGTGCAAGAAGTGTAACATAAAATTTTATTTTTTATATAAAATAAATAATTATCGTTCATACATTTCATAAGAAAAATTCACGTGACCCAAAAAGGCGACGTCTCATTGCATTGCATAGAAACGGGAAAAGACGACTCTTTTTACAAAAAAAAGTAAAATATAATTTATTTTTCATTTGATAATACGTTGAAATAGTGTACTACCATCTCTGATTATCATATAGAGACAAACTTGATGGTATTCCAGTATTTTTATAATAAAAAAACTCATGTCGCAGGATTCATGTTTGAGTCCATGGCCACTAAACAAAGTTCTTTCAAGACTCGTATACGAGTCCTCGGGCGTTAAGTTGTTAATAAAACAAATTACTCATGCTATAAAAACACTAATTACATACTAATAAAATAAGTTCCTAATTTTACATATCAGGTTAATAAAACATCAAATTTTATATATACATACATACATATATCGGTTTATGTCATTAAAACAATTCATCAAATTTTCTTAAAATACGTTCATACATAGAAAAGTGAATACGAAAGGCAATTCAGTTACTTTCTTTCAATACAGATTAGTAGTTGTCATTTAAACAAAATATGCTCGAATTTTATAAATCATCTTAAAACACAGAAAATAACTGACAAGTGATAGACCAGTAAAAATAACAATGATTTATTAACCATTAAAATTATTAAAAATAACACTTTCAGAAAAAAAAATGTATATTCCATTCCTTTTTTAAATAAGCAATAGCAGCCATTAAATGCATATTATATTTGTGCTAAGAAATAAAAAAAAGAGTAGTTAACAACATATAAGCATTTGTCTTAATGTACCTATCAAATATATATGTACTATTTCCAAGATTTTTGGAAGGCTTGGAACGGTCTAAATTTACATTGTATATTAAAAACGGATACATAAATTTAAAACCATAGATATCTCATATTTAAATTAGTTAAATTCGTTATGAAAATCATTTAAACGCAATCAGTGCATAAACCCCAAGCAACGTCATTGAAATCCCATTAATTAAGCACGTCCCAATTAAAACAGTGACGGCAGTGTATTATACGGGATTAAATGGCATCACGATTAAATATGATTCGTCGATGCTGCAACTGAATTCGCTGTGTTGTATTTTTCATTATTTATTCTACACTACGCCGTTCGTTGCATTATTTGCACAAAAAATCCCATCAAATATTCACACGGTTATATGGCGCGAGCTCGCATGTAATCTTAATGGAAATGCGATTTTCAATTCGGCCCCCGCTTTAATTTTTCCCAGAGGAGTAGAGAGCCACCCCTGACGGTATTTACCGATGCGACGTCTGGTTAGGGGCTGGATAAAAAACTTGTCACTCTGGGAAATAAACAAATATGGTTCGATTTAGACATGGACAATTATTTTTATTTATGTTACTCAAAACAATAATTATTCATGCTACTTTTCCTCATTATTGATGCTCTATATCTGTATTATTCTCTTTTATATATAAAAAATATATACATATACACAAGTTGGTCTCAATTCTAGTTCCTAAATTATCATTTTCTTAAGAAAGCACATAAGTGTATTTGAGCAAATGTTTTTGTTACAGTAATATTAACAAAATATTTTAACATTGTTACAAAAACCTATGTAGCATAATTTTATAGTAAATTATATTACGTTAAAAAATAACATGATATGCATTCAAAAGCTTATTTTCTGAAAAATTTTTCTTATGTACATAAATCAAAGCACAAATATTGTTATAAAGAAAAATAAAAAAGCTTGACAGTAATTAAGCTAAAATTTTAAAGATACACTTATTTTACTATTTGTATCATTTTTTTAATCGGTATATTTTTCGGAATGTCATAGAATTATCACATGTTATGTATGTATGTATGTGTGTGTATATATGTATGAATTCAAGTACAAGGGTATTTGTGTACAACCCTCTCTCTGGCCCTGGCCGGCGGTTTATCCGATTACATTTTAATCAGCAGTTGATTGAGCCTTAGAGGGTGAGTTCAAACAAAATTATAACTGTTGGTACAAACACCTTCAGGGGTTGTCAACAGAAAGCAATGTTTCGTTTAAATTAAAAATCAGTATTAGATATAAATAATACTATTACAAAATATTATAATTTTAGTGATATTTTTTATTTCGAAATTTGCTTAATATCGCGTAATTATATTTTTAATGCAGTGCAGTGATTCTAATTGTAGTTTATTGTAAGAAATACTGATTCATACTGATTTTCTGAGAAAATATTTGTTAAAAGCAAATATGTGTTAAAAGCGCAATAAATTGAATAATATTTTTTTTAAATAAACTAAACCAAAAATAAAATTTTTAGGCAAAAGTATCATCGTTATGTTTTAATACATAAGAACCTTTATAAGTAAACTTTAAATTTTAAAGTGAGATGTAGAGAATAAAACTTATAAGTATTTTGCTTAGATGTATTAAGCTGTTCCATTCTAAATGTTATTTAGATCCACTTTATGCCCTTAATAAAAATATATACACCAGACATCTCATACTATTGCTCCAAAATTATATTGAATGGCATCAGTTCTAAATTTAGTTTGATTATGTTATTGTTTATGTGTCATTTCCTGTTGACGTTAAATTGAGTTTGTGTACTTCTTCTGGAAAATCACCTTTTGATCTACTATGTATTCATGTAAAATATGAAAGTATGAATCTCTCGAATAAATAAAAGTTTATCAAGGCTTTAAAGTTTGTCTTAGTAACATACAGCTAAACGCTTATAAAATTATTTAGCTATAACTGTAAAAAAAATTAATACCTAGCTTACTATATAGTACGACCTTAAAAAAATATAATATATTGTCTTATAGACCGAAACAAAAAATTTGTATTTTTAATTTCAGTGAAAATTTATGAAAATGAAAATAAATTATATTTTATTTATTCGACTGTCATTGTTCAGTTCGTAAGCTTAGTAATAATAAAATTTTAATTGTGATGTAATGACAGGATCATAAGCATTTATTAAATTTATATGTACAATATATACAATATATAAATGTTCAACTTCCCTGACATAGACAATCAAATGATTCGAAACAAGGGCTTGTTATTTGCGCGGGGCAGGGTTTCAATATTAATGTATTTATTCGACGAATAAATGAGTGTTGTACTTTTAAGTTACTATTATTGTATTATATAATACACATACGTACATGGTATATGTATTGTATAATACAATAGGATCGGAAATAAATACACCGGACACCTAGAGCTTCGAAAAAATATTAAATATATAAAATATACATGTGTGTGCATCAATAGTAAATACACTTGTATGTTGAGAATGATATAACATATAAATATGGGGTAAGGGTGCGAGTTCATAATGTGCACAATGGAAGAGTGTATTATTTTTAGGGCTGACTGAATCACTTTGCCATGCTTTATGATCTTTAACCGGTAAACAGGGAATATCTGTTTCGTATCAAGGGGTATTATATTTGTCGCCCCTTTTATTTGTCTGCTCGCGCAAAATCCCATCACCTTTAGCGGGGGATGAGCGATTTGTAATTTGAGATGATCTCGTGTCCGATTTAGATGAGCGGGTGATAAGCTGATTGTTATGTTGAAATTTGATATGACAATAACTTTCTGTATATTTTTCTCACATCTATAAATTCAGGTAGTTCTATTCATAATTTTTTTAATGAGATCAAATTATGCTGTTTTGAGTATATGTTGTTTTGTGACTGTTCGCATGTTTTTTTTTAAGTATTTGAAACATCTATTATGTTCGCTTTGTATGGTATTATTAAAAAGCTAATATTCCTGTAACATTACATATTATTTGAAGAGACACACATATTGACATCTAAATTTTTTTTTGAGGCTTGATTTTCCTGGTTTTTCATTAGAAAATCGTGATTGGTGTCCACTTTTTCATTTTGAATATTAAAATTTATGTACTCTATTTACTTCAGACAATTCCAAAAAAGTCATAAATTAACGGATTAACGTAAAACTTTTCAAAAACACTAATGCAGTTAACATAACCTCACAAAAATAATTGTCCTTTTTGGTAATGATTATTTTTTTAAACGTTTATTTCAATAATATATTTAATTTACAAACATATTATTATATACAATACATATTACTGCTTTAAACATTTTCATTTAATCTTTTTTTTGTTATAAAAAAGTTAAGTTATAATATGTAAAAAAAAATATAAAATTAAAAAAAACGTTTGTGGTTGTAGTTTTAAGTAAAAAAACTTTTACAATTAAAATTAAATAAAAATAAAAAAGTAAGAAAAAGGCAGTGAACGAAGTGTAAAATTAAATACATTTAACTAAAGATCTGAAACCATTGATATGTGGTCTTCAGCCTTTAAAGCAGGGCTTCTCAAATTGCGGTCCGTGGTCCCCTAGAGGACCGAAAATGGATCACTTAGTTTAAATTGGCTTGTATTTATCTAGTCAGTATTTAAAACAACTTTTTGGCAGTATTAGAAAAAAAACCAAGAGTGAAATGTTTTAGCTATAACCTGTATTTTAATTGTAGTTTAGTTTAAAATTTTAAAATGGTCTGTGAGCCATCAATTTTTTAAGTGACTGTCTCGCAAAAAATCCTGAAAATGTGCTTTGGCTTTTTGTGCTTATATTTAAATTTAAAATTGTTCTTAACACAATAAATCTACTAGGTAAAAATATGTATCTACTAGTAAAAATGTATTCCGGTATGATTTTACTGAAATGACATATTTAAAAAAATATTTTCGGGTTAGATTTGAGATTAGTTTTTCTAGATTTTACTTAATGTATTATTTATTTATTTTGCTGGATTAAATCTAATTGTGAAATTACCGATAATAAAATCTATAAAAAACAGTAATTATATATTATCCAGCTGGTGCTGCTAAGGATTTTTCGTTATTTCTGTGCTTCCTAGGTATTCGATCTGAAAATTCAGATCAAATACCTTAATTTACTGCTACTAGTTTACATTCGTTGAGTATTTCTTCTCACGTCTAATATTTTTTGAACGTTCAAAAAGTAATAAAGTCAACAATAAATTGCAAACAAATTTTAACACAAACGGAGCCGCTTCAAAAAAATACAATTTGACCCTTTGAATAATCATGTTTATTATGAAAGTATTACCTAGAAAGTGTGTGCTTTTGAAGGCAATGTTCCGCTTCTTATATTTCTTGTATGTATAAAAAGAGCTGAAGGAACTTGTACCTGAAATACATCAGCACATGCATCTCAAACAACTGTAGTTTAGTTCAGATTCATTATTTGAGGTCGATTTTTATTTTTTATAAATATATTCTTGTTATGATTTTATCCGGAGTCGGGCCTTTCAAGGAGAACGGGCCCCGGAAATTTGTCTCCTCTCCCCCCTCCCTCTCGGTAGGCCTGGGTGTAATCCCAGATATTTAATGCTAGATTTCCTTTCTACATTACTGCCACCTTCACTTTGGAAAGGCAGTGGCAAATTTGTCCACGTTTCATAAATATAATTGATTCTGTATTATTTTTGTTGGTTTTAATTTTACACCTCTCGAAATACTTACTTATTTTTAATACTAATTTTTGTAATTTATTTGTGTTTGATTTAAGACTAAATACGCTCAATAAAATAGCTGTATTGTAATAGGTGTATATAGAAACGGCCTGACGAAACTTTCCTAAAGAACTTTAGCTAAAAAGACGATGGCATGTATTTATAGAGATGCAACTTTTCACAGAAATACTTTTATGTTTAATCTAAAATGCAAGCGCAAACATTTCGCGGTTTCGCGCCCACTTACAACTTTTCCAATACCATTCGACACATTACACAGCAGGGGAGCTCATCAGATACTGCAGCAGTAGTAGCTGCAACAGCAGCTCCGTCGAATTTATAATGTAACATTAAGCAACGGGCTGCTGGGATTAGCCGTATCTGTATCGGAGCAATTACGACGGCGGAGGCGCCCACCTCTTCACGCCAAATGACATTTTAATTCGATTATCGGGGGTTCGCCGCCGACCCTCATCCCCCGAAGACTTATTGCCATTTTTCAAACGGACCACCGCCAGTGATTTCCAAAAGGGCTGCAAAAAATAACGCGCGTCAATAACGTGAATTTTGCAACAGATAGCGCACCGTCACTTTCGCACTTCAAGCTTTGTGTGGCGAGAGATAAAGCTCCAGCTCTTTCGCTCTCGCTGTGTAAAACTCAGACCGATTGTTGGAGCAATTTTTTTGTTGTTTTTTTAGAGTTGTGTTGTACGTTCGATAGCAATCTGTAAACGTATATTGTATTATTTATTTATTTTAATTAAAAGTGAAATGAAATTACAACGTGAAAATAAATACAAATTGTAAAAAATAGAACGAAGTAGGTGAACAAAATTTTTAAGACGAATATGTTTTATATTATTTTTTACATTTATAGTAATGTTAGAATTCTGTAAAAGTGTCGTTAAATGAACGTGTTATAGAATAGGATTAATATAACAAATAATTATTTGAGAGACGCAGATAATGTGATTCAATACAACGCAATATCTCAAAAGTAGATACTTCATAGTTCTCTTGTGTATGTTCTTTTGACTTGATTTAATAGATATATTACATAACAAAACAAGATTGTCATTATTACCCTACACAATCTTTTAAGTATAGAGTATTCATTTATTAATGGATTTTTATGGAAAAGTGTGTGAAGCATAATAAAATATTAAATATATAGGTTTGATTTGTCTTGTATCTAACGCTTCGTGCGTTTATTTTTTAAATTGTCACGTACTACGTAATGATTCTCGTAGTCTTAAGTCGTCTCGAAGACCGGGTTAAACTCTTGGGATTCAAATGACAAAATCTGGTCGAGTGCCAGAGTGGAAAGCTTGATCGTAAATCGACTAATCTCCCGTTCATTCCAAAGTGAAATTTAGATGAAGCTTAGATGGATATTTTTAGGTACTACCTTATAATTTACTCCTTAACTGAAAAACAATTATGTATATGTAGTTCGTGAAAAATTAAATAAATGCTAATGACGATCGACATTAGTGTTTTTAATGTGATTGTTGTTTAGAAAGAACCGATGAATATGTGACGAATATAATATTAAAAAAAAATCGTAACTGCAAAGGGTTAAACATAGCGGTGTTTCGAAAATCAATAAGAATGGCAATAAAGTTTTTTTATTGAATATAAAATATGAGGTTTGGTACTTGTGGTTGAGATATTCTTAGATATATATCTGTTGTATTTGTCATCAACCATCTTGTTATTGTTTTTTTCGCAGGTGTTTTTATACCGTTTTATAGGTCATCTCATATATGTAATCGTACGTATAACGCCGTCGAAAAAAACTTCATTCTTAGAAAGCCTGAAGGACGTAAATAATATAAATAGTTTATAAGCTTTTAGCGAGTTCATGTGACTAAATTCATCGCAACGATTACGAGTGTTACTGAAACAAGTATTTATAAGTCAAATTTATTTATATTTTTTACGTTTTATTGAATAGAAATTCCAACTATTTTAAATAATAAGGTTTTCGAATATGGATTAGTAAAACTAAAAATATTCTTATATTAGAATACTTTGAAAAAAACAGATTTAAACCACAACTTGATTTTAAAATTGCATTGGTTGTAAACCATTTAAAATATTCGTATAAATTTAATTTTGATCAAAAACTATTTTTTTGCAAATTCTCAAGAAAGCTTCAAATTTCTCGATAAATGTGAAATTAAAATTTTTTTTATTTAAGCACGAATTGTATACTTGCATTTATAAGTTATTTTTGTTGCGCAGATTCCGTAAAATTGCGATACAGTACTTAAATTTGAGTCATAATAATCCTCATAGTGAACATCCTCAACTACAATAATTTGAATATTTTCTTTATAAAAAGTTTTTATTATAAAAACGTAGTTTGAGAATCGCTACTTTAATTAGCGAGTTGCAGTTGCATACAATACTTTATTGAAACGAAAAATCATAAGGTCAAAGTGAAAAATATTCCCTCGATAAATCTTTATAACGGAAAAGTTTCAGGCGAATGCATTCGGAAAATTTCAATCATTGCTCGTAGTGTGTACATAATATAAATATAAAAAATATAGTAATATAATATTTTTGATAATAAAAAATATAATGGTTAAGTACAATATCAGCTATTTAATATAATTGCATACTCAATTATCTAATGTATTTAATGATAAATGCGCAAAATTTATTACGCCATATCTTTTTATTAAATTATAATCGCATTACGACAGTTTGCTATTAAAAACGTGCCCCTTTTAACATGACCATACGAAATGAATAAGCCAATCGTTTCGATTGGGGCCCCGATATTGAATATTAACTCCAGACCAAATGCTTAACTTAATTATAACGCAATATATTTGGATAATAAATTTTGGCACTCGCAATAAAATTGCATTTTTATTGGTAATCTTCGTTATATGAAGGGGGAGAGCTTTGAGCGATGGGACTCCAATTACTATGCTCCAGCTTCGGCCAGAAAAGGGGGGCGTTTTTTATGTAATTGTTTAAACATTTCCCCAGGGCAAAAATGGGCCAATCTCGTAAATACGCCGATCCGTTACGCAAAACGATTGCCATTTCGTTAAGCAAAAATGAGCAAATTTTGCCAAAATTAAAAATGGAATATCGACATGCATATTTGGATAGATTTTTTATTTTATATAATAGCAGAGATTTGCGATTTATTATAAAATACATCTTTAATGATGCAAGTTGAATAATATAAGTCAAATCGCACCACTACCGAAGGAACTATTTTTATTACTATGGAATTATTACCTTTGTCGGTTATGCTTTTTATACTGACTGACTCATTTTTTTAACGTGTCCAACAATTGCACTTCCAGCTGGTGAATAGTGTAACGAGTCGGCAAAAGGGCGTGAATAAAGTGGGATTAGGGGATGAATCATTCATTGGATCTGTGTTTGATGTTTACCTTATCTGTAGAGATTTTATTTGGCGGCGCGGCGGGGTGAAGTGAGACCACTATACCAGAGTGTATGATTAAATTTTTATTTTTTAATAAATACATAGACATAATGAAAAATGGCAGTAATACTATGATTTGTATCATTAATTAAATTACAGAACATGTGTGTTAATTCGTTGAGATTGAACAATTTTGCCCCAAAGGTTCAATAACACATATGTTACATGTAAAACTATGCGCTATCTGTATTTGTCATTAGTTTATTTTTTTATCATTTATACGACAGTCGTACTTTTATTCCTAATATGTATAGTAATATATAAAGCATTTACCTATTCTACTTTATATTAATACTTAAAAAAAAATATAATGGTATAAAAGGGATATTATTATATGTAAAATTAAGTTGTAATTAAATATATTAGATACTGTTTCGGTAAAATATTTTAAAATGCAACACCGTTCCAGTTTAAAAATATTGCGTTTTATAATTAAGATAAAGTCATTTTTATCATATTTATAAAATGCTGCAAACGGTGAAAATGAAATAGACCATTTTTGCTTATATTTTACTCTCTCAAAATCTGTCAATATGTGTGAAAGGGTGCTGTCTCATAAAACATACGAAACTTTCAGAATGA
The DNA here is from genome assembly GCF_051122295.1 of Plectrocnemia conspersa. NCBI lineage: Eukaryota > Metazoa > Arthropoda > Insecta > Trichoptera > Polycentropodidae > Plectrocnemia > Plectrocnemia conspersa. Next base: position 17,729,248 of record NW_028277173.1, read on the forward strand.
TCGGACAATTAATTATCTCAAAATTATGAGCATCATATATACGTCCATAACTGAAGTTTTCGTTTTTATTATGTTTTAAAAAGCAAAGTGGTACAAGCGTGAAGATGTGTAAACAATTTTTTTAATTTGTTCATTAACCCGTTCATCGCCATGCGCTTGAGCTAGTTACGTTTCTACGGTCTTAATAAAGCGAAATTAATTTCGGTTTCTTGACAATGACATAATAGGAATAATTTTAGCGCGTATCTATTAAAATGCGCAGCGATTAAGTAATTAAAATATTTTTTTTCGTGCCAAGTAATTGCGTTCCGGTACGATGCCATTTTTCTACCCTCATTCTTAGCTATCTAAAATAAAAAAAGGTTGTACAGTAATCATATACTGGTAAATATTATACAAGTATTAGTTTATTAAAATATGTGTTATAATTAACGTTAGAATATTTAAAATAATAAAATAGAAAAAAATAATAACCACTAATATAATAAAGTGTAAAAAAATTTTAATTCTGATAAGCAATTGTGACACATGGCCTGAACTTCGTGCCCTTGTTATTAATTTATATTGTATTTGAATTTGAATTACGTTCATGAATGTATCTTTGTGTTAACATATGAGCTGGCCATACACGTGCGGGCACATCCGACAGATCTGTCCGTCGCGGGTGCCTGGCGGACAAATCCGATCGTGTGTGGTGAGAAAAGACAGATTTGTCTGTCTGTAGACTGTCTGCTGTCCATGCTCAAAACGAACAGATCGGACATGGACAGGCAGATCCGAGCATTACGTTTGCACGTATGTGAGCTTTTTGTTTGTCCATTCTTAAGAAATTTCTTTCAAACAGATAAAACCACCACATATTATAGCAAGTTTTTGCTCTTTTGAAAGAGACATCAGACTACCGTTTTTTTCTCTCGAGTATTAAGACTGATGTCCGACTGTGGCGAAGCTCGAAGCTCTCTTTTCTTGTATGTGTCCGAAAGAACCAGACGTCTCTAAAGAGAGTTGAGCTCTGAATTCCAAACGTCAAGCTGGACTAAGGGTTTTTGTAAAAAGTGAAAAGAAGGGGGTAAATTAAAACATGTTACAGCTTTAACAACTCACACTAAAGCCAGATACTCACGATTCTATGTCGATACAAATAAGCATATACAACCACAACTAAGCACAACTTTTCTTTTTATTTTAGAATTTTTGATATCACATATGCAATGCAACATTCAAAAATAAATACTGGATTAAAACTATTTTGATTCAACTAATAAAGATTAGATGATAAATAAAAAGCCTTTTATTAATGTTGTTTTGACTATTTTGTGTTCGGGCTGTATTTATAATAGCGTTGTCACTTATTCACATTCATTCAAAGCTGTTTTGTGAATATTTTCACTTATTTCTTCATAATATGAACTTGGTTATACTAGTTACATTGTATTATATCCTATACAATTTTCTCTGAATTTAAAATGGTTAAATATCTGCTTACAATATATTGCAAATAATATATGTGTTGTGTTGAACTCAGATAGACACAGAAATGTACATATATTTATAAAATAGACTGCATGCCCGGCTTACAATTTTATCTCAGTTTTATTTTATTAAAATTTAAAACCGGTATGCCGACACACAGATAGTGACTTCACCTCATAAAGATCAGCTCGCAGTGCCTGGGGAGGGTTGGATTTGGCAACGGGGTGGCATTGTGGACACGGATATTCTATTACAGTGCATCAATAATGCATCTCGGCTACTTCATGCCTCCACTGGTGTGTGTGCCACAGAGTCTGCGAAGCTGCCAAGTCAATTTTGCACTCGACAAATTCGTCATTAATCATTCAATTATGCAACCGGGACGTAGACGTCGCTACACCAAAGCTCTATTTATCTGTATAGGCTTTTAACGAGTTGAATTTGTGTTAAATGGGGGCGGTATTATCACGTCGAGAGTAGCTAATTGGTGTTAATTTTGTGTGAGTGTGATTAATTTTGTTTGAATTTTTCACAGATATAATATTGAATTATAAACATTTTGGATTCGGCTTACTGATTTTTCATCTCTACGATATGATACTTTTAAAGGCAATGTTTAAAAAAGGCTAAAGGAACTTATAACTGAAATACATCAGTACATACATTTCAAACAACTGTAGTTTAGTTCAGATTCATTATTTGAGGTCGGTTTTTACTTTTCTTTATACATATACTCTTTCTATGATTTTTTCGAGAGTCGGGCCTCTCAATAAGAACGAGCTCCGGGAATTTGTCCCCTTCTCAGCAGGCATGCAAACTGGTATTCTGAAATACTACCAATATATTTGTGTTTTGAATATTGATATTGATATTTTTTTGCAAGGCACATCCTCATTAAGCTGTTGTCATTTTCTATAAATAAATACTATACTACAATTATATCTTGTAAACTATAGATATCTTATAAACATATTATTTTAGGGCAATAAAAGACTAAACAAAGAAAAAAACATATTTATTTTATACACGTGTATTAAAGGGTATCTGTGTCCCTCTCGCAAAAAAGGTTCACGCCGTCGGTTTTATGCCCGCCAAATGAAAATAATGAGGTAATCTGAGGAAGTGGTGTGGATGTGGATGTTTTTTTCGCCAGTTCGTGTGCGATCTCCAGTCTCATCCGGTAGGATTGTTGCGGGCCATTCATTAAAGCGGTGTCATTAAAACCAACACGACTTTTTTACTAAAAAAAAGTGAGTCATAACAACAAAAAACCGGGATGAAAGCGGACCGGCCGGCCTAATTGGGCGCTAAAGATCGCGCTTATTTGCACCGACGATTGTTTTTCCCTGTGCGTGTTTTTTTTTGTTGGACAAAGACGATTGAGTTGCCGACCCAATTTTGTCCGTCCTTCGGCAAGGACCCGTCTCGATTAAAATATCAGTGTTTGAAGAGAAAAAAATATAGACGATGAAAAAAAAATGTAAATCATGCAAATAAAAATATTTATATTTAAATGATATTGTTGGATTAGCTAAGAACATGCATAAGCAAATTTTTTAATTTGACAGATTCTTCATATCCGTTATCATTGCTATTTATTATCAATAAAATTTTCTTTGCACCATTAAATAGCTATATAACAAGGATATCATAGATCCATGTTGATGGTTTCAATTAATTTTTAGATTAATTAAAAACGCCAGCCGAAATCGACGCCAATAATTTATGCGTTCGATGTAAACACACACCCCCTTATAAAATACACCCCTAATAAAATAGACAACGAAGCGAGTGGCAGGGAGGAAGCACTCATTTTTACGATATGATAAATAAGTGATAGGATAATTTTACCCATGGGCACGGTTGCATATGCGTTGTGTGAAAATTTCATTAAAATTATTTATATACAAAAATAGCAAGCAAAAAATGTGCACATAAAATAACTTCTGGTTTCATTATTTTTTAAGCAAAAAAATCTGATGTTTTTATTAGTAATATTATTATTTTAATTGATAAAAAAATAAATTGCAACAATTATCCACTATGAGAAAAGATTTTCTTCGTTAAATTAAAGTTGAGGTTGGACTGGATTTGATGTGATTGGTAGTTGCCGGGCTAGGATAGCTTTTAGTATTTGTGTTTGTGGGGGATGGTGTTTGGGTCTAGATCCACTAAGTGCTGAAAGTGAGGTCACCTTCGACCTGGACTACCTCATCGCTCCAAGAACATATTCGCTGAACGAACTCTCTGAACGGACTTACGCCTCGCTTCCTGTACGAGCAATCACCTCCAGGACACGTGCTTAAGGATAACCATTGACGCCTTCCAGAAGGAGATATTCATAAAGGTCACTTTGTACAGTTCGCTGTAGAAGCGTCTTTCACAAATCATCAACTAACGCAACCGAAAACACCGAAGCTACTACCCACGTTTGTTCGAACGCTTCAAGATAAAAACCAATCTTGGGCGAAAATAAGCTAATTTGCTCTTCGTAACCAGCATGCTACTGTCAGATACTGTTCAGATATAATCAATATAAATTTGGGAAAAATAAATATTTTCTGCTGTATTTATTATTGTATCTCAGACATGATAGTCTTCTCTACAAAATAAAAAAAAAACTTCCACACGCCTATTATACAATCATGAAGTCGTACATTAAAGGAAGATTATTCTTAGTCATAAAGAAGAAGTTCCACATGACAGCGTCATTGGACCAAATCTGTACTTATTGTATACTGCAGATATTCCAAAACATATTGACAACACCACTGCTACATTTGCGGATAACACAGCGATCCTTGCTTCATATGAAGACCCTGCATAGAATCACAATAGCTTAAAAAAAACCTGAACAAGATACAAATTTGACTACAACATGGAGAATAAAAGTAAATGAAACAAAATATATACCTAAATAATGAGACACAACTTCAGAAGAACTCGGTGAAAAATCTGGGCAAGTAGAATTATGCAAAAAAAATAAACCCATTACATACATACATATATCCTTGAATCTCGATAGCTTTCGTCAGTTATTAAAGTCAGTGAATCCAAAAAGTGCCGAGAAACTAGAAGACAATTTTTTTTTACAATTTTTTACTAGTGGTATCTTTAAATATTTTTGTCAGATAAAAACGTAGCACCTTAGATTTTTTACAATTTGTTTAAACACCGTGTCTTATTAAGGAGATTCAGCCTGTGACAAAAATCGTTCCGTCTTTAAATATGGACGATTGATACGTCACTGTTGCGCGGTGCACGCGTTTGGAATTATTCGCGTGTCTCGGGTCAAAATGAAATATGGTCACCCCATCGGCAGGCGGTTCTCCCGAACAATAAGTTCCACATTACGCTATTGTCATGGGGCTCAGCCCCCGTTATATAAACCAGAATGGGACCATTCAAAAACAAGTCACGTGTCTTTCGTTCCTTCAAGGCACTAACTTATTGTTTTGTAACATGCATTACTCGGAGATCGTGCCGGAGAGATGGCTATCGGTGGGGCGCAAAACTAGGGATTCACTAATTTAATTTTTATTTAATTATAATACAGATTAAAACCCATTGAACAGATTAAAAGATAGGTATTGATTATAAGTTTATACACAGAAGTTAGTAGCACTTCGTCGCTATATTACTAATTGACAACTTCTACATATTATGTGCTATAAGTAACATGACCATTTATTTTTTCCTTAAAACGTGACATCTATTAATTTATAAGTAATAGTATAATTTTCAAGAAAACGCGTATTTTTTCATATTTTTCATTTACTAATGAAAAGAATAGGAATGGACTTGTGAAAATAAATAATTTATGTGGTATTATATTTTTCTCAAGAACAAATTTGCTTAAGTATATTTGGAGTTGATTTTAAATAAGAATGAAATTCTTTACATGATTTAAAAAAATACTTTGGTAATTAACATTGTTTTTAGAACTACGACTTGCAATGTGTTTTTTCGCTCATCCACTAATTATTTATAAGAGAAAAGACCACTCTACGGTTGCATTAATGCCGGGCAAAATAATATGCCTAAAATTATTGATGGAAAAGTGTTTAAACAATTCCAGACAATGACTTTCGGTTGAAACATTCCTAATGTTCCATTCTATCACTCTTTGGGTGTAATGTAGTTAGAAATATGTGAATGCTTATTCATTGGTTACAATTAATAAATTTCTTTTCAATCATGACATTCATTACACTTTGAATTTCTTTCCATTTAGGTATTTTGGTTAAATTTGTTCATTAAAATATTTATAATACTTCATAAAACATAGAACAAGCACTGCTCCAAATATTTGTTGCTTATTTTATAGAACTCTAAAGCTTTCATACACTCTTCGTCAAAACTATTACAGCCAATTTTTTTATTTTTTATTTTTAATACATATAAGATATTCTCTATGAGCTGTATTAGCTCATTATTAGAGAATTTTCAATATCAGATTTGTAAACCTAATCCGTGATGATAAAATATTCACTAATTTCGATCTCCCAGACACGATAGAAATTTTAAAACACTAAGATTCGAACCCAGGTCTTTCAGGTCAATAGTCAGATACTTATACCACTCGTCTATTTTGTTTCGAGGCTAAATTATATTTTAGTTGATTTATTTCCTTTGCTGAAATTCTTGATGGAACGTTACTGACTGTGTATGAATAAAAAGGACATAATTCAGAGTTAGGTTGTTCAAAAAAGTATTTTTAATAGCTTATACAGTTTTTAAATGTGTTCCGATATAATTTCACTGAAATGACATTTTTTTCATTTTTTTTATTAAATCTTCCGTTGTAACTTGACAGGCGTAAACCCAGTGCGTTAAAATGGGGTAAATTTGTACCAACTTAGTAAGTCAATCATAATCAATCGGGGGTTCCTCAAGGATCCAATCTGGGCCCTCTGCTTTTTGTGTTATTTATTAATGACATAAATACAGAAATTACAAATTCAAGTTTTCTTCTGTACGCAGATGATTTAAAATTATATAAATGCATTCGATCTGTTGTGGACTCCTTCTCTCTACAAAGTGAATTAGACTCTCTATGGAGATGGACTTCCGTTAACCGTCTGCCCTTTAGTGTCGGAAAGTGCCATACTGTGTCATTTTCTCGATTCCATTCGCCATCAGCTTATTTCTACCATCTCAGTGGTAAAATTTTGACTAGAGAAACTTCCACTAAAGATCTCGGAATCACTTTCGAGAGCAAATGGAGATTCCCTCTACATATACACGACGTCTGTAAAAAATCTTCCAAGATGCTCGGCTTTGTTATGAGGAATGCCTTTCACTTTGACGATCCGTCAGTTATTCGCATCCTCTATGACACCTTAGTTCGTAGCATTCTTGAATTGGGATCTATAATTTGGAATCCCCGAATAGCCAAATATTTCCTTTTAGTGAAAAAAATTCAAAAAAGGTATTTAAGATACCTTTACAAAAGGACATTTGGTTATTATCCGTAAATATATCCCAGCGCCTTTCTTTTAGGAGCGTTGGGATACGATTCGCTGAGCTCTCGCAGAAAGTTGTATGTCGCTAAGCATTTTTTCAAATTACTAAAAGGTGCTGTTGACAATCCAGCTTTTTTCGAGGAATTTCAGTTTTGGGTTCCGGAACATTTTCGAGAATCACGATCGCATCCTCTTTTGATGAACGTTAGGGAAAGGACGTCCGCACTTGCCGACTCGCCTATAGCTGTGGCCATCCGGCTTCTTAATACGCTGGCATTACATATTGACTTATTTAATGTTAGCTATGAGGATCTGATCCAGTTTGTATCATTTAATTTTGATATTTTATATTTTTTTGTTATGTTTATTGTTCTATTTATGTATAAATACGTATTTTTTGTTTTGTAAATTTAAAATTTGTTTTCGATCATCGTGGCGCATTGGGGTAACCTGATAGGCCACGATAGTCTTAATTTAATCTAAAAAATAAAATAAAAAAATAATATGTAATGAATACCTATAAGTAAGTCACCAGACTGAAAGTGTGGGAATCGGTGACATCTATAATAATAATTATAAATTATTATGTATAATATAATTTATAACCAATATATGTCACTGCAGCTGGGACCAGTTTTTTGTTATTAATTGCGCATTTTTTATAAATAAAAATTTGAGTACCACTGCTGGGGCTCGATCCCGAAACCTTACAGTTACTAGTCTGGGACGTTATGGACTACGCTATTTTGTTCTCTGACATAATTTAAAATAAAATTCGGCATAGATTCGAAGCTGTTTTTTAAATTTTCATTCAGTTTCATAGTATTTAATTAAATGAAATGCATTTTTCTGCCTAAATTCAAAGGGAGTAAATGTCTCCACCTGCAGCTTAAGTTTGAATTATGTTTTTTTTATGCAAAGGCATTGGGTCGAACTATTCAAATACTTTCACACCAATATTTTGACTCATACGAACTTATGTATTTTATATAAATGGTCTTTTCTCTCATGCATAAGTTGTGCAAGAGCGTAAAAACATAGTTGCAAGTCGCAGTTCTTAAAGCAATGTTAATTAGTAAAGTTAATTTTAAAAAATCATGCCAAAAATTTAATTTTTATTTGAAATCAACACCAAAAATACTGTGTTCATTCCTGTTCTTTTCATTAATAATTAAAAATTATGATAAAATATGCGTCTTCTTGAATATACATACTATTTTGAGGAAAAAAATAAATGGTCACGTTAGTCTCATTTATTAGGGAAGAATACACAGTTGCATACAGTTTATTTTTTAACGGTGTCCGAATTGAATATCCCTGTTCGATATCAGCGTGTCTTACGAGTATAGTTTTATTAGAAGGCTACTCTATATATCGCAGCGATCCCGAACAATGGCCCGAGTCGGTTTAGTGTACTTTCGAATAATATCTCAGAACTCAGAGAACCACTGTTTAAGGTTTCATGGCATTAGAAACTTGGGCCTCCGTATAGATTATGCATTATCGACAACCGAGTGCGGCTATATTCGATACCCATGATTAAATGTGGATTAATGACTTTTGCCCAGAATACGAGAGGAAAAAAACATACAATAAACATTAACGTTTCATTTAAACATATGTCCCAATTAGGGCGATTGGATTGGAATTAGTGTATTGTACGATTAATGTTCTGTAAGAGGTGAGCCAATAAACGTTGGATAATGTCAATTATATGGGACCTTTGCTGATGGAAATTTTGAGTAAAATCATCGAGAAATTTAATAGAAAGTCATATTCTTATTTTTAATTAAATAGAGAAAAAGCGATCTAATCGAGTATACCAATATTTATATTTTTACTTATTGTTGAACTAGTAATAGATATGTTTGTCTATACTCTAAAGTTTTTGCTAGTTATTACCTTTTATAAAGTATATTATCAGTAATGTGAACATTATAAATTATCTAAAAGACAAAGTATAAGAATAAGATACTTCTTAAAAATTTCAGAGAACAAGAATAAGTATATTATTCGGATACTAGGATCGAAATTTTCATCGTCTAGCATGCTTGGTTTGGCTTGATACTGATTGCAGAATGTCGCTCAAAAAAAGGCATGCATATCCGATGAGGGTTAATTGTTTTGTAGGTTAGCGCCATTAATCACTCTCCAATCAAATAGTGGATACGTGTGTGTTAGTATGTTTGTGTGTGTGTGGCGAAGATATGGGCATTAAAAATGTGCAGGATGAATAAGTGAGGGCCGTTGTTATGAGGGATTACGCGGTGCTCCCCACAACCACCCTTAGTTAGATTGCTTTATAATTTCATTTGTATCGAGCCCGCTCTTTATTGGCTGCCGCATTATGATTTTTGGACGGATAACGTCGCGTTTCGCTCAACCGGATAACAATCAATTTACACGGTGTATTTTCATTATTATATTAATACTTATAGTGGATATCCGTTGTATTGTAATAGGCCCACTTTTAAAATCATATATAGGCTAGCAGCGGTTCGCTTAAAAAGCTGTCTATTTTTTAACTATTCGCTCGAAATATTTAAAATAAAATATTTTTAATAAGTAAAATGTTGTATGAAAAAGTAAAATAAATTTAGATATTGTTTTTGACGGAGAACTTCATAGTTTACACAATTTGCTCGATCTTATCGCCCCGATAAAAACGAGAATTAACAATAGTACTACAAATGTTAATTAAAAAAAAATAATAGAGATAGCAATGAAACAAAAATACAGCTGTATAAAATTGTTCTGTATTTTATTTTTAATAGACATTTTAAATAATAATCTAAAGATGTGATTCTATCCTTACGATATTATATAATAAATTAAATCCTCAGAAAAAAATTCTCTAATCTATTAGTTTCTTCACTTCAGTAACAGGGTCAGTATTACAATAAATACAGCGAAACATAACTTTATCAATTGTTGAAATGCCTTTAGCCATCAGTGGCGTACGGTGAGTTTTGATGATTTTTATTTTATAATAAAATCAGTTCATTACTTTGATTCTTCGCAATTGAGTCACGACTTTTTCTATTGTGATTTTCTGTTTTAGTTCGATAAGTATTTTTTAAAAGTAAAAAAACGTTCATATTAGGACTTTTATAACAATATTACGACTTACAATAAGTGAGAATCGAATGAAGCACATCTAAACCGAATTTTTCCCAATAGGAGAGCGCAAAAAACAATTATCTCTTCTCAGAAGTCAAAAATACACGTCAAAAGCAATAAAATCGTGCCGTCGCCATCGCAGTGGGAACGCTCGTTACCGAGCGTTCCCACTGCGACGGCGCCGACACGATTTTATTGCTTTTGACGTGTATTTTTGACTTCTGAGAAGTGATAATTATTTTTTGCGCTCTCCTATTGACCAAAATTCGGTTTGAATACACTTTAATCAGCCTTTTTATATCAAATTCCATAGTAAAATCGGTAAGGATAGCATATTTTTAAAACATAGTGTAACATCAAAGTGCAGAGAAACTATGTTGCAATATGCGAGATGCGACATCTGTTTGTACTTTTTTTCCCGCTTATTTTCCCCCTAAGAGAAATATTTTAGACTTGACCCAATTAAAAGTCTTATTCCTGCATTACACTCTCTGGAAGTTGGCCAAGGTTGGCCAAGAACGGAGAATATAGTGGGTTATTCGAGCTCGGTTCTGCCCGCTCTAAAATCTCTCGGAAGTTGTCCGAAGTTACCGAGAACGGGAGGTAAAGTGGGGGTAATTCAGTCGAGCGCTTCCGAACATTGTCGGCAAAAGGACCGGAGTCATAGAGATCGAAGTCGGAGCTGCTCTTTCGAGCGCGAGCGGTGAGATACTTCCCCTTTAGCTCTCTCGCTTGTTAAATGACGAGAGTGAGAGAGATAATGATATGGTGTTTTACAAACTATAATAGAACGAGTAACTCGGTTCAATTTCAGTATGCGCGTAGGCGTCCTATGGTTAACACGCATGTCGAGCACTGTATCGTGGGCACGTGGTCAAGTTATAATACCACATGCATATCGGGGACTTCAACAGACTCTTACTGACATCTTTGAATGTTTTAGGGCACCAAAAGGGATTAATTATATTTTTGATAGTATATTCTTTTAACAGACATCGTTAATATATTTTTTATTATAAAATTAAAAAATAATTAGTGGTACTTGATTTTGTTAAAAAAAATCGTTTCGAATATCCTTATGTATTTTCCTAAATCGGTTTATATAAATGTCACACCATAATGAATTCTTATTTAGAATCGATGGCGACAAATTCTAGGATAGTCACAGATGTGGTGTTCGTATTCTGAAGTATAATTTTTATGCCTTATGGCATTTTGCAAAAGCCGATAAAGATTTTGCGTAAATTGTATATTTACGACCGAAAAGTTTTTACTTATATTGTATTGGTGAGCGCCCACACAAACTTTTATAATTATCAGTAGCGTAATTTTAATAATATGACAATTTAAAAATTGCGATTATTTGGCACATTTTTCAATCGCGCGCAATACGTGACAGAAGCCGCCGTCCGGACGGCATATGAAATTTTCGACAGTGTGGTCGCTTACTCGCAGTCGTAGGTCTCGGTCGACTTCAGTTGTAACTTCGGTTCGGACAACTTTCAGAGAGTGTAGTGTAGGCATTAAACCATAATTAGTTTTATAATTCAGTTATGACTCAGTTAATTAAATTCTTAATCAAATAAAATGTACTGATTTAACAATACAATTTGAGATATGTTCAACATGTAGCATTTTTGCACAAAGCTTGTAAACGTAAAATACAATGAATTGTAATAAGTTCCTTATTATTTCATTCCTCACTAATCATGTCCTTTATTTTTTTGAAAACTTTTTATGATAATTTATATTTGGTTAAGCAAAGAATTACTTGTTCAAATATATAATTTTCAGTTGCATCAATAGTTTTAAGCTTAATAATTTTAATAAATTGTCAATAATTAATTTTTATTACATTTTAATTTAATTTTCAAAAAGGTTTTTGTATTTTCCGTAATTTATTTTATCTAATTATTACTATTATTTTTATTTTATCTTTTTAATTTCTTTTTGTAAGCTAAATAATGGTTATAAACCAGAAACTTGTACCTACTTAATTTAAAAGTTGGCTTATCTAAATTTATCAAAAATTGCAGGGTTTTTACATATAAATATCCACACATTATCTCGTCTGCCATAATCAATTAAATTCAACTTTAATCCCTTAATATAAAAAATCTTTACATTGTGATGCACCATTATCTTTTTTTGCTTTACTTCTTTGGTAGTCGATGTTACCTTTTTTCAACTAAATCTCGACTAATTTTACGTTAGAATCGTCGAAACTGTCCCTCGAAGCGACAGTGGTAAAAAACAGTTTATAGTGGCCATATAATTATAAAAGTGAAGCGGAGAACATCATTATAAAGGCATTTAACAACTCCAAATTATTTTACACAAAGGCACAGTCCTTTATTTTATTTACAAGGGCCACTCATATCAAAAACCGGTGGCTAATTCACGTAACACTGGTGGCCTTTACATGCTACTGCTAACAGGTGTCGTCAACTAGCAACAATGATATAATATTTAGATTTAGATATAGTACTAAATTCTTAAATTTATTCAACAGTTCTTTAGTGATATCAATCAATTATATTTTTTGGTTGAACAACTTAACTTTCTCATGAATTGTAAGCTCGATTAATATTATGCCTAATAATAGCATTTTAATAAATATGTAGTTAATGCTCAAAAACCATGTGAAATTTAAATAAAAAACATTTTTTTATTTTTTCACATAATCTCCCATAAGATCAATACATTTCATTCAGAGATGATCGAGTGCTATTATTCTTGTGTTAAAGTGCAATTTTTCAATCGCTTAAAAAATATCTAGTTTGGCTTTGCAGTAAGTAATAAATACTTATATGCTTGTAAAAATTAGCAACATACACATGATTGTAAAAATCTTATGATTAATTTTTTTTGTATAATTTAATTTTTAGTGTTTCTTTTAATCTTATGAATTTGTTCTAAGTTGCTTATCCCTATTTGTATAAAATATATACAGATAGACGCCTACATCCGGTCTAACAACTCTAATGATAAGATTCTTTGCCTGTCGAATAACCGCAACGTTTATTCTTAGATGCATTCATTTATTGGCTCAATTTATATAAGTACCAAAAATATCTATAATGGCAGTTTATTGCTATTAGAACTAAAATAATAACTTTAATATTAATCTAACTCACGCAAGTTTTATTTATAATTTCATTAATATCAAACATTAATGTATGACGTTTATGCCTAATTTTTTCAATTTAACTTAAGCGTACGAGGAAATATTAAAAAGTTTCTGGAACTAAATAAAAAGACAATTGTTTTCTCAAGTTCAGTACAAGTTCAGTACATTTCATCCAAAGATGATAACTCCTCATTTGTTTTAAATCTCTTCTCAGCAAAAAATCTTTTTAGTTGTGAGAACAGATGTAAGTTGGATGCATAGGAAATTAATTTGAGATCAAGATAATTTTTTCGCCGTTTGTTTGTATCGACAAATGAACCTGAGCGTTGTCGTGTTGGAAGAGACTATTTTATGATTTTTATTAATGATGTTGTGGGTCGTTTTTTATCAATGCGATTCGTTTTTTTTCAATTTAAAATCCGAGATTTCAAAAAAACTGATGGGAAATTTTTAAAAGAGTGCTCATTTTTGAGAATAATATTTCTTAGATTGTTTTTTTTACAATAACAAATAGCGTATTATTTTTGTTTTTCGAATTTTTATTACATTTTATATAATAATAATAATTTTGAATTCAAAACAGTTTGAAATATTTCCGTATAATTCCGTCTCAGTCGATTCGGCTTAGCTCCGCTTGGTGTAAATGCGGTTAAACTATTCCAAGTCAGAAGCAAAACGCTTTTAGTGCTACGCCAATGAAAACTTCCATTCTAGATGAATCTGAGAGATATGAATCAATTAATTTTATGACCTTTTTATTAAATATTTTTCAATCAAATTCGATGTAACGATTATTGGTGGTCCTGATAAGTAGATATTATCGTATAAATTATATTAACAATTTTACTACAATTTTTCATATTTTTTTTTTAAAAAGATTATTATACTTTTGATAGATGCACATATTAATAAATTCGTAAATTAAGCATTAAACATAAACATGTTTAATCTTAATCTAAATGTTACGTCACCAATGTTATTTATTACTTTTAAATGAACACTAATTTACTATTTCTAATTGAACACCAATATAATTGATATTGTTATACTGCATTGCTATAAAAATAATATAAAATCAATACGCAGGGATATAATTAAATAATAGATAGGAATTTATCTACCGTGACACTTTATACTCATATTGAATTACAGGTTTATTGTTGAACGTCGTCTAAGGGGAGATAAATATGGCGTCAGCAGCTGACAATAACGGAGTAAACTCAACTATTAAAGACTTTTACTCCTTTGGCTTATCTTAATGCTGAGACAATCTAGAAACCCTGGCGTTGCTAACTTGGCATAATAAAATATATTTTTAGAATGGCAATTAAATATGTATCTAGAAATAAAATATATGTATGAATCAAATCATTGGATCGAATTTAAATTAAAAGGTGATTGGAGTTAAATGTAATAAGCATTGTTTAATAGCCTTATAATCTGACGATTGATTTTCCTGGTTCATAAAATCAGAGCAAGGGTTGATTTAAGCAGTTTTTTTAATACGATACAATATCTACCCAAATCCGTGCAAACGCGAAATAATAAATAATTTATTTAAAGTTTTCAAAAATAAAAATATTAAGCTTTCAATTGAACGAATTATAAATGCCTATATTTTTAAATACGAAACCATAAAAAAATATCTCGCACCTTGAAGGGTTTGACCGAAGCCCTGTGTGGCAGGCGCCAGACACTTTTAGTTGACAATAAAAAAAAGGATTCAATGTAACAATAACGTCTCAAAATCCTGTCAAAAAATTTGACCCTAAGAAGGCATTCGTTCGCTAAGTATATCTATCATCGTCAATTTTAATACGGTAGTGTTACTATTGAGTGCATTCGTGTGTCGTATCAAAATTAATCACCCCGAGACTGTCGTGCAACTGGTATTGAGTTGTAACAATTTATTTATTGTTATGTCCGCTCGGTGAGATAACAATGGCGTTGATTAATTGTTTAAAGGAAGGATCTATTAATTTTAAACACTATCTCTATCCCGTCTTTAGGAGAAATGACGCTGACGCTACGGTTCATTAAGTTTATTAAAAATGGTTATTAAATAATTAAACAACAGTACTCTAATATAAAATGAATTAGTTAGCAGCATTTTACGATACACCAGTGATTTATAAAATACAACAATAATATTTTGAGCTGTATCTGTATCATAACTAATATATTTTATTTGTGTTTTTTAATACTTAATATATTTATGTAAAATATATTATGTGTATGTAGCATATCTTAATTATTTATTTTTGAACGCCGCAAAATTTCGAAAGTACGAGTAGTTTACTTAGAATCGAAACTTTCGATGCTAAATAAACTACTGGTACCATATTAAAACAACGGAAGTACAATGATTTTATTAATTATTAAAAATCAATTTAAAACTTAAATCTAAACGTGTGTGGGTGAGTGTATGTTAAAATGTTTAAGTAATACGTCTTCTCGGCTCTACCGTACATTCCATTTGGTCATCAAGTTATAAACTTTGGTATTTACGACTCGAAATTAATCTTAAAAGGACACACGGCTTCCGAAATATGATATCATCTTAATTTATATGCATATTGTTTTTATAAGCCAAGGGTTCCAAAACTTGCCCGCGGAAGATTTCATTCACTTTTTCTACATTAAAGTTATAAAAATAATATTTTGTGTAATATTATGAGTTTTTCCAAATACATTTTTTTTAAACAAGGTTTTTAATAAATTCTGGTTTTTGACCTCAAAGAAGTTAAATTCTTAAATAAATCCATATTTGTGTTGGGCCATTAATGCTAGTAACGATCTGTGCCTAATTTAGAATCTTAATCACAATACGGCTTATTAAATATATCACGAAAACACTCTGAAACTGTTCCAGCCATTATAGTAAGCTCTCGACACTAATTCAGCGAAAGAGTTGTGCCGCAATTATAATTTGCTCAATTTAAATTACGTTCGTTAAATTTTCCGCTTTGGTTGCGATTGATGAGATTTTCCGGTTAAAAATACATACATATTAATGGGTGAAATTTGTAACGTCACGAATACGTAATGCTAAATGTGTAATAAACCAGGAGTTCCCAATCTTTATTAAGGTATGAGATTCATGCTGATTTCTAATAATGTCTTCTATTATTGTATTATAGTATTGTCAATAATTATAAATTATTATTATAGTTTTCGACAATTGTCAATTATTGGCAATAATTATATATGTCACCTAATTACTCATCAGGCTTAGTAAAAGTTTTTTAGCGACGAATCTAATATACTACAAAATATAAATTTATTTTCAAAACATTTTATTATATTATATTACATATTGCGACAGACTATGATGGGCGAGATGTTTTCTCCAAGTAGTGGTGGAGAAGCTGGCGGAGGGATGATGTCAGTGGAAGGTCCTCAGGACTTGTAGGTGACGTGGCAGCGATAGTATAGCGAAGGTTGATCCCTCTCTGCTACGGTGCTCGTATGGTGGGGTCCCGCTCAGGATGTGAGCCTCTAGTCGTAACGAGGGCTTTGTCTAATTTATTCTTATTGATGAATGATTATTTTTAGTCACAGATTTTAACGCGAGTTTCAAGAATCCCCCACAAACGAGGGCTCTGTGTGGTCCCCACAATTTCTTAAATAATACGTCGATGGTAAAGTCTCAATTTTTTTAGAGGATATAATAGGATTGCTACTAAATTTATTTAGAGCAGAGATAAGCAGCCCGCGGCTTGTGGGCCGCATGCAAATAAATTTATAATAAACCTTTTTCACAATCACATATGTATTTATTAAGTCATCAGTACTAGAATTTTATGTTATTTTTAATAAAAAAATATAATATTTATATTTTTGGAAAAAAAAATATTTATATTTTTTTATTTTCTACTAAATGCTACTGACTGGTTATTGTTATCAAAAATTAAATATACAATAAACAGTTAGACAAAAAAGACATTTAAAAAATCAGTTTATCTCGATTTTCAATTGCAAGAAGAATTTACGATCTTTCAAATGATATAAAATGCAATTTTAAGGAATGGATTTCTTTAGCTTTGGATGAAAGCTGTGACATTACCGATACAGCACAACTTTCTTTTTCATCGATGACATTAAAAATGGTTGAATTCTATTCAAAGGAACTACTACCAGAACAGATGTGTATAAATAATTGAAAACTGTTATGGGGCAATTAAACATACCAATAGAAAATATTGTGGGAATATCAACAGATAATGCTTGAGCAATGTCTAGTATGAATATTGGAGTGTCAGGACTATTATACAAGGATGTAAAGCAGGTTATAAGATAGAAAATAATTATTGCCAACTGCATTTTTCACCAAGAAAATTTGTGTGGCAAAATTTTGAAATTGACTCATATAATATTATCCTACTAATCATCAAAGTTGTTATTTTATTAGATCTCAAGGACTAAATCGTCGAAAGAAAATACGGTGATGATTTTTTTACCACCAAAGTTCGATGGTTAAGTAGGGGGAAAATGCTTTAATGCTTTTTTGAATTTACAGAGGAAATTAAACTAATCTTGTAGATGAAGGAATATGCATTTTCTGGATTTGTTGACAAGGAATGGATGTGTGATTTTGGATTCTATATTAATATTATTCAACATTTAAATTATTTTAATATAAGACTGCAAGGACCAAATAAATAAAATGTTTGATAAAAAGCTTATAAAAATATGGTAATATATTTACAATATGGAATCGTCAATTTAATTCGAATATTTTGGCACATTTTCCGATATTGAAAAAAGAGAATCCATCTAGCACGAAAAAGTATGCAGAGGAAATACAAAAGATTCAGCAAGAATTTGATTCACGTTTTAAAAGTTTATGGGAGAAAAAAACTTCTTTTGAATTTATTTCATTTCAATACGTTGATCTCTTCATTTTTATAAGAACTATTTCTCATCTGAAAAAAATAGTAAGTTTATTTGGAAGTACTTATGTCTGTGAATAATTATTAAAAAAAATGAAAGTCATAAAAAGTGACTATTGAAACTGTCTTGGCGTCTAGAAAATTGCATACAAGTTGGAATATCTTCAACACCAGCGAATATTGATAAACTTCTTGGTGAAAAACAGTGCTAAATATCTCATAAAAAATACTTTATTTGTAATGTAGTTTTTATTTTAATATTATGTTTTATCTGTAGTTTTTAAAAACGTATTTGCAAATTAAAATAAAAAGCAATAGCCTTATATATTAATGTATTATTATAATATTATATTCTAAATAACACTAATTACAAATAGGGTTGTCCCGGAATTGAAATCGACGTCCTGGTTGAGTAAATTTTCGAGATGACCTTTTTTTAGCTCCCACAGCATCCCTAAATGAACGAAAAATTCTGGAATGATATTTTTTTAGATCCCACCAGACATTTTTGTAAAAATGTATGAGGTGATCTTTTTTTAAGCACAAATGCACAAAAATATTTCCGAGATCAATTATTTTTTTTACGGCAACCCTAATCACAACTCATTTTTGTGTGCCAGTTGCGGATATGGCTTAGTAAGTTTTCGGTCGTGCCCCTCCACAAAAAAGGTTGCTCATCACTGATTTAGAGGATGGTAAAAATCTATGAAAACATTCTTTCGTTATTTGTATTGTTCATAATATATCGCGATTTAGCGTTAATTTCATCCGATAGGAAATATATTGCTAGCCTTTGCTGAGTAAAACTTTAATCCAGACCGCTAAAACGCCGTTTTTTATACTCACATAGCACGACAAAATCAATATTTTTTTTACATTTCTAACAGGTCTTTTTACAATAATAAAAATAATCAAAATCTTTTTTTGATACATTACATATTATAAATAATATGTAATGTATCAGAATCACTGAAATACAGACATTTTTAATGAATTCTTATTTAATAATAATTCATTTTGTAAATCGCAAATCAAGTCGGATTACATAACCATTCTTGCATATATTTTTTTGCCTAAATTGACAGTTTTAGAGTATTCACGATGAAAAAAATAAGTTTAGGGTCAATCGTTTTCACTGATGAATACTGATGTTTTGATGCTGAGCATTTAACGATCTATTAAATATAAAAATAATATTAGTCATCAGAAAGATATCAAAAACTAAATCATTTAAATATAATAAATAAGGGGGGTTCTATTCTGAATGTTAGTCGTACAATCTAAATTTATTATATTGCTATAACAACAGACGGACAAACAGGCTAGTTATCTATATAATATAGTCATGGATTAAAAATACATACATACCTACCTTTTATTAGTTTAAAATGCATATATCAAGTTATTGCTAGTATCATATACCAATTCTACGTATGAATAGAAGGAGAAAAAACCGCTTTAAACGGGCGTACGCTACGTTTAGCCACCGTAAAATTTTGTCATTAAACATGTATATTTATTATGGCAATTACGGTCAATCGGTATAGTGGAAGACGGGTTAATAAAAAGCGTTCGGTATACGTATTGATTATAATTGTGACGTTATTAGTTTGTACCCTCCGGTGTTTCCAGAAAGAAAATATCTATTTTACGACAGTTATTATACCAAGTCATCGGCCACTGTGCCGTGTTTCGATTCATCATAGACTTTCGGTATTCCTGTGTATATTGATATAATAATAATGAAGAAAAAAACGTTGACCACAAATTCTGTAACTATTTATAAGACCGATTTTATACTCCTACATACACGGTCATTAGATTTAAACTGAAGAGTTGATTGAACTCGCATGTTCGATCACCTTTTGCACAAACATATAAGTATTATGTAATTATGATAAATAGAATGAAGATTTTTATGGCGTTCTATTAAATAATAATAGAAAAACTAGTACAAAAATAGTGCTGTTTTAATCAAACATGACGCAAACTTTATTTCTATCTACTAGATACACTAGCGCCGCTTAACGGCGAATAACGAAATTATTCATGTTGTACATATTACAAAGATGATCAAACTTTTGTAATCTGCAGTCTTTTCAAATTCTACTAAAAATACCAGCTCCCACAAAATTACGAATAAAGTTAGCTGTAGTAAGGCTAGTTTTATTTCATATTATTAATAAGATAAGTTAATTAATATAAAATTTATAAGTTCAAATGATTGAAGAAACAAATATAAATTAATGATACAATAAAAATTATTAATTTTTGTAGTTGATTCTTCCGATTTATTATCACAAATTAATATTCGAATTCATAAAAAAATATTTCAGTAATATACTTATTGTTACTTAATTTATTTTTAGGGCAGAGAAGCGCTATACTGACGGCAATTTTATAGAGTGCGTATGTGCAGTAACACAAATTCTCACTGGGCGTATGCAGGCTCTCTGGGAGCCTAGTCACCGCGGCACTACTTCTAGGGATTGCAATATTTGTGAGGTGCTATGAGCAGTGGCGTAGCTAAGGTATGTGGTGCCCGGGGCGATCCTTAAAATTGCCCCCCCCCCCTTATACATTTGTTCATGGTCATAAAATCAGTATTTCTTAAAATAATTAATTGGTTATTCGTATATATACAATATATATATACATATATATGTTAGTGTATTTAGGGTTAAGTACCACAGTAGATGATCCCATTGCAAATATGCCCACCCCCCTCGCCCCACCATAGCTACGCCACTGGCTATGAGGGTCTCTAAAAAGTGCCTTTTGTGACGGAAAAACGTCTATTGTGTAGCTCAGATGACCGTTATCGCATTTGTTTCATTGGGCGTGGTTTTCTGAAATATCTAATTATAAGAATTTTGCCAACGCCTCCAAAATGTTATAAATGAGTCAACCCTTTTCTTAAAAAAAATATTTTAAGAACGTACTTATCACTTTATTTTATTCCATTTACTTATTTTTAATTTTTTATTTTACTCTATTAATATTTTTTTTAACATATTTATTACTCTATATTTAATTTTAATTGTTTACTATATATTATTGATGTTTTGCTTTTTTATACTATATTAATAATAAATATCAGTTCACACGAAAATCGGTAACTTGAGACTCATAAGCTGCAAATAAAGTTAATTAAAAATACAAGGTCATCTTGCTATGTAAATGTTGTAATATAATACGTTTTTATATAAACGTATATTACAATAATTATATCCGATTATATCCATAAATAGTTTATCGTAGAACTATCATTAGGTTAGGTTTGGGTTTCAACAGCAAATAGACATTTTAGAGCAGTCAATTAAATTATATTTTTGCTAATAGAATATATATCTACCGGTGAAAATGTATTCCGATATGATTTCACTGAAATTACATATTTTAATATTTATTTTCGGGATATATTCGAGACTGTTTTTTAGATTTACTTGAAAGGATAATTGATAATTTCTGATTTAGAATTAATTATATTATTTCAAAAATTTTCGCGGGGGGGGGGGGCAAAAGTTCACCGGTCGTTTTTTTTAAATATTTTGCTTTCATTAAAATTCATAGTATTTCATTAAATGACAAACATTTTTCTTGTCAATTTCAGGGGGGGGGGGGGAAATGCCCCCACCTGCCTCTGCTTACTGGCATTTATTAATACGATATAGCATTCCTTGCTGTTTGTAAAAAAACTGACCAGCCTTACGAAAAGGATCGGCTGCTGCTAAAGGTCCAAATGTGGCCGTTTAATTAAGATTTTTTTTATAATAATTATTGAAATACATCATATGTTTTGTAGCGACCCCACCATGTTTGAAACGGTCTATGTCTCAAACCCTAAGCTCGCGTTAATGACTGTAACTAAAAATGGTCATTCATCAGCAATTGAGAGAAACAAGACAATATAGCGTAAAGGATTTTAGACCACATAGACCTCGTTACAGTCCCATAAATAACACGAGTTCTTACAGTAAATATTCTCCATCATTGAGTGAATTCTTTTATGGTGGAACGATTACGGATATCATAAATTACCGCATTTGTGACATTCCCGAAAATGCAATACGACCTTGGACAAGCGAGCGTCGCTTTCTAAAGGCGTAAATCTAATTCGCCGTTCTACAAAGCGACTGCTGCAATGATCGCTGCATAATTACGATTGGTCCGCAAGCCTTGTAGCATTTGATACATAAGCCCGGACTCAGATGAGGAGTCAGAGTCACGAAATCACGAAGTTGCAAGTCACCAGCAGCCACTCGAACAGACCATCAGATTCACAACGCCTGGCAGACGCGAATATACGACCTAAGGCTCCCGAACGATCATCGCAGCAAGACACTCGTTGCAGACAGTTACAAGAACTCTGAGAATCGTCCACGGACATCAAACCTGCGTCAGATTCACCACCGCTTGAAAAAAACGTCTCGCCATTAATCGTCCGTCGCACATATGTATATATTGTTATAAAAATTCTAACTAAATTCCACCCTGAGTCTTTGCTACAGAAAAAAATTTGAAGACATTTTTAAATTTGTGTTTTTTTTTAATAGTTGAAACTAAAGTTGGGTTACTTAATGGATTTACAAGAATTATTTTAAAATGTATTAATCGCATTAAAAATACTAATGACTTTGCCCGTTTCATTTTCTAAAGCAATATTTGGCAATAATGTCAATAGAAAATGAAATTGCCTAATCGCTCAAAATTGATTTAAGGTTTTGCGGACAAATTTTGATAAAATAAAAACCAGCCGAATTTATTTATACCAAAAGTTAAAAGCTTTTGTAATTTAAAATAAAAAATATTAGAATATGTATCTTTCATATGCATAGAGTAAAGCTTGAAATTTTGCAAATAGCTCAAGTATTAATCCATTCGTCGGACGAGTTAATTTATTTGGATTTGTTAACGCATTACACGCAGACAAGTCGAGTTTAACAAGAGCATTAGCCCCGATGGGCCGTTTTGAATACCCGTCCAAGGGTTAAGTGTAGCACGACTAATGCACCACGATATATCACCGGCCACATAAAGATAAAGACTGAAACGCCATATTTCCACGGCCGCGGCGCTGCTGCCGGCAGATTTATGGAGCTTTTTATAAAGCTCCGATATCGCCGAGGCACTCACTTTCGTACGGATAATCGCCAATTTATTGAAACACACCTCATCGTGCTTCACGTGTCGCAGGAGGGAACGAAAACAACGTACACTTGTCCTTTGAATGTTGACGTTTAAATATACCGAATAAAATACAAACATATCACACATATCTTTCTCGTACCAAAGGACGTGTATTATTCGATGATTGAAATTTTAATGAAAGTTGCGTTAGTGCTAAAAGTTCAAGATAATAATATTATTGAAGCATTCAATGGATCAATGTTTAATAACATTCATAATCTATAATAATGAATATTATAAATGGCCGATTAGGAGAGAGTTTATAAGTATGTTAATGTCAATAAAAAAAATAGCTATTCTTAAAAAAAAGCTCATGCTGAACTTTGATTATTTGTTCATACCTAAAACCAGGGCTGTGGAGTCGGAGTCGGAGTCGGAGTTGGAGTCGTGGAGTCGTGGTGTGTTGGCCGGAGTTGGAGTCGGAGTCGGAGTCGTGAAAAATTAGCGACTCCGACCATTTTTTTAAATTATGAAATTTATGAATTTTTAATTGCTTAATAATGAATGTGTATATCGTATGAATATTAAACGTGTATAAAAACACCAAAAATACCTGATAAAATTAAACTTTTTTGAGTCGGAGTCGAAGTCGAAGTCGGAGTCGGAGTGGAGTCGTGTTGTTGGTAAATATCGGAGTCGGAGTCGGAGTGGAGTCGTGTTGTTGGTAAATATCGGAATCGGAGTCGGAGTCGGAGTCGTGTTTTTTTTTAACGACTCCACAGCCCTGCCTAAAACACATATTATTTTTACAAAATGACCTATAAAGATTAGTAATTAATTCGTATTTATAAAATATGTTTATTTAAAACTAACAGCGATGTATTAGGATAGTATTTATTATGTTGTTTCTACAAATATTTGAACATGTTTCAAACGATCATAATATTGTATAGTTGTCTCAAACTTGGCTTTCTATTTAATCAATTACAAAAAATTAACGCTCTGATACGTAATAAGGGTTAATATAATTAATTAAATGCAGATATATCATCTAATTTAAACTTCTTACTTAATTTTGTCATAAAGAATGGCGACAAATTGTTCTTCAACCTTTACATTTCATTTTTATTATTTCTTTGCAGAATTCTGTTATTTCACAATGCTGAAAAGTGACTCATATTCACAAAATAATATAAGACGATTCTAAACAAATATTAGTTAAAGTGTACTAATTATTACGGATATATATATTTTCAATCACTGTGACCAATTTCTTAGTTAGTTAATTAATAACACGTTCTACTGTTTCAACATTCACGATAATATATACGTAATATATACAGATTTCAAGAAGACTTTTGATAAATTAAACTATTAAATATTAATCAAGAAGTTGATTAATGTCGGATTTTCCAATGACCTAACGAGATTCTTCCGTAGCTCTGGAATGACAAAAATCTTGTTTCACTACTGCTTATACTACAATATATGACATTAAACATCAGTTGTTAACTCGGACTTTTTATTACATGCTGAAGACTTTAAAATAGAGCGATTATTAATTCTTTACAAAATACTTTGGATTAATTTTTTAGATGGGCTCTGTTAAATAGTTTACAATTTAAATCTAACGAGATTTTCTACGATCTCAGTGAACTAAAAATATGAACGATCTTAGCGTTTTATTTAATGTTAAAATAAATTTTAACTATGATAAATATGATAAACAGTTTCACATAATTCCTATAGGATTATATATTACAATTATGCAAATAAAAAAAACTGGAATTCATATGCCAACTTACCTTCAATGTATGACTTCTCAAAGTGTGCACAAAAAGTTATTTGCTACTACTCTGAAAGATAAAGTCAAAATATGTTCTACCTAGTTTAGCATAAATATCAAGTTTACTCATTGTATTTTGAAAATTAATATAGTAGAATACCACTTATTAAGATTTTTTTAAATTTATAAACTTAAATATTATCTATTATGAAAGTAAAACAATAAAAGCTGAAAAGAACGCCTGTTCTGACCCAGCTGGTTATTAGCATTTACACGGTAGTGGTCTGTCTTTACGTCATTTACACACTCAAGATTTTTTTTATAAATTTACTTGTATGTGTGATACATATATCAAGATTTTATGCATTTATAGAATAACGTGAAATTTTTGTGCATATTCAACTTAAATATTATTATGAATAAGAATAAAAAAGTAAAAGCATAAAAATCAGATTTTTTTTCTAAAAATTTTTCATACAGCTTCGTTCTTGCTCTTCGGTTTTTTTTAATTAAAAATGTTTTATATTCCATAAATATATTTTTGTGGTTTTGTTATGTGTATTATACACATTTTTAATATTGTACGACGCGAAAATTATACAAAGCTTAAATATATATTTCTATTGTACTTTCCACATCTTGAAAAAATACAATACTGATATTTTGGCATTGAATTAAAAATATGCTTTTGAATTTAAAGACATGGAATGAACTAAGTTAAATTTTGCCAGTTAAACATTTCAATAAATTCGTGTTAAACCACTAAGTTTAGTATTTGAGATTTTTCTATATTGTCAAGAAAAACGTATTTTAAAAATTACGTTTTGCTCCTTTTTATTGAACATGTTTCGTTTGGAAACGAAAAATGTCTTTCTTTATGTATTTGAGTAATCTCAATATTAAAATTAAAGAAATCGTTTATTTTTAAGATTTTTGGAATTCTATTTGAGTCGTAGTTTATGTCTGTTATTGGATGTTCTAAATTTACGATAATTATCGAGGGTTTGTTTGTAAAACTTTATTCAATTGACACTTTCTATTGGAAAATTGTGTAGGATCTCCTACAGGATACAAAATATTTAATGATATTTAAGTAACAATCCTCCATAGCTGCTGACATAAATAGAACGCCATTTTATACAATCTTAATACAAGGACATAACAAAAAGACCAACCCAGTCAAATATTTCAGTGCGCAAAAATTATGAAAAATGAAAAATATGAACCAAAATCCATAAACATTCAAGAAGATTTTATGGGATTTATGGAAATACACGACCATTTAGCAAACGGTTTATATTCAACAACATTAAAAATGATATTAAATTAGGTTAATGTAGAAGGATTTTTCAAGGTTTTTCGGGTTTCGGTTTAACCTTTTTCATCTTAAATTCTCCACATATTAAAGTGTATTATCTTTGCACTTTGCTGTATAGGAATGCCTTTATAGAATGAATTTATCTCTTGTAGCTCAATAATTTAATATTATTTTATATGCACAGTTCAATTATTTTTCAAGACATTTTTTATCGGACACGAACCATTTTAAATAACGTACGTTATCGAAGGTTGGTGTTATTTATTTTTGACATAACAATCCATGAAGTTAAATTGATGTTTATAATTATAATAAATAGCAATAAAGTGATGAATGCGTGGCTTTACACAATTTGATGATAAGCGTAAAAGGAAAATATAGGGTTGCCATATCATATTAATAAAAATGAGAATTAATTTAAAGCAAATCATCTAAAAAAATCTAGTTTTTCTAGTTACTAATCAAATTTGGATATTGAGTATATCTAATTGTGAAACGAATGAATTTCCAAAACAAATTAGGACTTTTTTGCTCAAATGATTTTGAATGCCCTCCCACATATAAAAGTTACTCTAACCACGCCAAATACCCACACGTGTTTTGAAATGTCAACCGATTTGTCATCCAGATACAATGCCAAGAATCCGGCAAATCGGACTCGAGATCCATCCCGCGATAGTGGACCCATTTTAAAGAGCGTGACGACATACCTACTACTGAGCATTATCTTAGGTGCGCGTATTAATAAGTTGACATTGTTGACCAGATTGGTTCATTAAACAGCCGAGAGGCTTTAATCTGGCGATGGAAAAAAAGAGCAGCGCGACACCGGTAGACACCCGAGTGGCTCGTTATAAATAAGTCAAAGCCTTAACAAGGCATTATATTAAATAGCTTTTAACATTCCACACTCGATATCTGAGCGGAGGGCCACGTCTCTTTAGATAACGAGAGCCGTTCTCGCTCGCTGGACCCCGACTCGTTAAAAGTAGATCAAATACATACATACGATACAGATGTGGTCAAACATTTGCATTATCATTCTGCCAATCGAGTAAAAAACAGAAAATTAATCATGACCAAATACACAATTTTGTAATTGGAATTCAATTCATGTAAGTATATTAAATAATGACTGCAAACTTGTGGATTGCCATTGCCTTTTAACTTGTTATAGAAAAAAGTAATTTATTAATAATCTCGCTTAACATAACAAGTCGATTAATTCAATAATATATCCATTTAAAATCGACTACTACTTAACCAGCTAGTTATGTTAATGTTAAGTTATCAGTTAAGGTAGCAGTTTTAAGAAAAACATTTTTAATTTATACATGATTGTAATATTAAATTAAGACCGTGTTTTAAATTCTTAAAAAACAATAATTAGTGTTTCTGACTTCTTTTTTATATCAATCTCGTGACAATAAAAATTGATAATTAGAAATTTAATAGTAGTATTTAACCTTAAATTAAACATATATATTTATTTCGCGCAGCTTCTTTTAGTTCGTGCTTGGCTCAAATGATTCTGGCTTATATACCTTTGTGTAAATGGAAGAAATCCAACGTCTCTTCTTCAGTCCTCGATTATGTAGCCAATGTGATGATTTGCGGTGGAATCAGGCTCTTTGTTATTGTCCAAAACATAGATTCGAAACTCAAATGTGTAATCCGGAGATTCTTGGTAGCTGTTCACACCGCATTCCTTCGGATTTGTTAGTACAGACCACGATATCTATGCAAAAAATGCAAACGAATTAGTTTTATGAATCGGTTCTAATTGAGTTTTAGTTATGAATCGCAAGCAGAAATTCTATATACTAATGTGTATTTTATTAACTGATGCGACACCCAACTATCGAAATTCTTAGCCTTCTCAAGCTTTCATATATACTCGAAACAAAAGTGTAAATAATGTTGTGTCCGTCCAATCTCATGAGTGGTCAAATGAAATTGATTTTATCTATAGTGTTGATTTTATACATCTATTGCTTTTTAAGTATTGAAATATTATGAATGATCAGTAAAAAACTTTCTGTTTAGGCTGAAACTGAAACACAATATTATTACAAACATGCATTAAGACACGTACTTTGGTCTTTCTTATTTTAAAAGACAAAGAAACAGCAGGATAGACATTGATTATGGTCCCTCGTCCTCGATGAGTTAACTGCGCTCCTTGGACGATTCTCATTTCGGGCACATCCCGTTTTATGGCCCTCAACGTCCGACGGGAAAGAAATACGGCCACCGCACGCTTCGAAAGGAATTACGTCCGCTGTCTTCCCGATCGTGGGGTCCCCGGGGAAAGCCACCTTTGTGAGCGCGCGTGTGTCGTGAGACCGACCTGCGTGGGATCCATCAAAAGATTTATGCCTCCGACAACAACACTTGATTTCCCGATGGAGATTGCAATTAGGGGGTCGGCCGACCCCTTTCCCCGAATCCTTTCAATCGCCGAGCGAAAAGGAATTGCTCTTTGCGGCCGGGAGTCGTTTTTCATTCGGCCGCTACGTCGGGGGCGGTTCATAGTGATTTGAGGGTTGATTTGATTTAAACCTATTTATATATCAAAAATATATGTATATACCAAAATTTCATAACCAAAGGTCGGATAGGGGATTATTTATCGGAACGCAGATGAGTTCAAATAAATTATATTAATAACCCTAAGATTGTATTTATAATGAATGATTAATTAATGAGAGCATTTATCAAATAATATTGCATTAGTCAGTAGGATAAGGAGTAGCAAGTAGTATTTTTCTTGTATGTGTCGTTCCAAATAAAAAGCAGATGAGAAAGAAGATCGAGTTAAGCTATTGGCGATTCAAGGTGAGTACTCGACTGACCGAAATCTGATGATCGACGTGGAAGCGGATGCTTTTCTATTGGCTTCGATGGGGATGTCCGTGTCGATTAGCCGAAGCATCACTGAGCAGAAGTTTTAAGGAAAAGTTGAATTGACGTTTTTCTTTAAAACACGACAATCTTGAGTGATCTCAAAAATAAGATTTATTTCAACTTATTTACTTCTGCTTTTGCTAAAACATGCTCTTTAGCTTGCAATTTTAGCAACATTCTGCCGTATCTTAGCAATATTATTATATCGAGAATTATAATCGTTCTGAATTATTTACCATGTCATGCTAGTTATGACCAAGAGACGTTTGCTTTAAGCTTGGCGGGAGTTTCCCACCCGGTCGTCCTTATAATACTGGCTTCCATACTGCGTGGACGCGGTGGTGAGCCTACGAATAATGTTTCGTAGAAGTAAAATTCAATAGGTAAAACCATCTTAAGCGTTTTATTGCTCCTTTTACATGGCCACTCCATATGGGTAATGGTCGCAAGAACAAAAAGAAAAGCCCCTGACTTCTTCTCAAAAGGCAGAGTTAAAGAATAATTTTATATTAAAATTATTATCCTTTGTCTTGACTCATGTTTAAGTAATATTATATGAAAAAAGTTCTATCTTCCGAAGCAATTAAATAGTCCGCACATGTCAAAGGTATAGAATATAAATCCATTGTCTACTCCAGTGTTAGTAGCCTACTCATACGTACAACGCTGTTCGTCTCACGCGATATGGTCCAAATACCCCGGTTTGCGGCCATCTCTGTTCCATAATTATAACTTTGTCAATTCGTATATACAACTAAAAAATTGTAATAGTCAGCATATTTTTCTTAAAAAAGCTTGATAAAAATGGTTAAATAAAATAAGTTCACAACAATGTTTAATGTATATTCATATGCAGTATTTTTTTTAAATGTATCATATTAATAAAGGTTTTTATTGTGTGCATCAAGCACTTCGCACACGCATCCAGCCTGGTATGTGTACAAAATAAAAATAATAGTTCAAACAGGTGTCACTGAGGGGCGCAGCATCCGAGGGAAACATTCTTCTCTAGGTACCTAATATTTTTTGGCGTATCTTTTAGGCTGAAATCTCTGAGAGCCTTTCTACGGAGTTGCAACTAGTTGAGGGTGGAGCCCCGGCGACGGACCCACTCCATAGTTGCGATCTTTTCTGGGGTTCTGGGGGCGTAGACCTTTTCCGTGTAATAAGTTCAACAAATCAATAGTGTAACTCCGGCGGTAGATCGAACTTCGGCCCAACTACGATCCACGCGGAATTTTTAGAAATGCAATTCAGATATTTAGAGAGCTCGTGAGTTACCTTAATCTCGCCGAACTATTGGAATTCCATTATTTACCGCGATTTTAATAAAAAAATAATAATGTGCAGGTTAATTCAGTTGTGCAATGCAAACTATTTAGATATATTTTTTTAAACTAGCTTAGGGGGGCGTTGAAATTTATTTATAAATAAGCCCTTGCGTAAAAAATTAATATTCTCGCTGTATCTGCTATCAAAAATACTGCAACATTATCTTTTGAATAGCAAATAAAAATATTAACTCATATCACTGCCTGCGTTATTTCGTAAAATAATAAGGTCGTTTTCAGTATAGATGAAATTGTTACTACCGATTTTCCAATTGATCGAAGCATGTATTCTACACATTATTATTTTCTATGCTTCTTCGAATGATTATTCTAATTAAAGCATACCATTGATAGTTAACGGGAAAATACTAAGTTTTTATCAATATTCTAGTTTATTATCTTCTAAAAATACTGAACGATAAAATAAGCAAAAAATATAATTATTTATCATTATTTTAGTAAATCATATTCCATCTGTAAAAGAAATAGAAAAATAATGTACCAATAATCTAAGCTTCACACCTAAAAATAAAAACTTATGCAAGTTGCACACCAATAATATTATTATTAAAATGCAATGAATAATTAATATCGTATTGATCACTTGTCGTCACTTAGATCAAATTTTAAATTATGGATAAAGCTAGTACAGGTATAAATAAAACAACTCAGTAATTACTCAGAATATGTAAATATTTAAATTCAAATTTGTAACTTACACCATCACAATAACGTTAACATAATGAAAATATATGCATAATATTTTTTAAATTAATAATATTTATCAAATTTAATATTAATAATCATAATAATAATTAGAATAGTATCACTAAGGATTATACAAATGTGTGAAAAAACAAACTCATTTACAATAAAAAACACTGGACTAGAAAGACGGCAAAAATATGCCGAATTACAGTCGCTAAATTTACACTCTCTACACCTCGGCTGCGTTATATACACATTAGTTTATTATATAGTATACATTGCATTACAATTACGTAAAAACGCGAGCGAATCTCAGTCAATGTTTGTATTCCTCTAATAAAAACAAATAGAAAGGAAGGAAATTAATATACAAAAAATATACATAAATTTATTTTAATATACATATTGAAAATCTATTCTTTCATTTATATTCTTCAATAAAGACATAACCTCAATATTTGTGGCAATGGAAGACCATTTCAAATGCATAACAGTGTGAACATATTGCTTTTTTAAATATTATTATCATAAATATATTAACACAAGCCATTCATTGCAAGATCGTAAAACTTTAAACTTGAACAATTTGATCCCTCTATTAATGTGGCTTGTATGCTATACACACCTTTATAATAATTGCAATATTTACAATTAGATTTTATTATTACTATTACAAGAGAGAAAGAGAAAGAGAGAAACGTTATAATAGAGCAGACTTGAACAGCTATACTTTAATAGATTAATAACAGTTTATATACAAATTGGTGATTTCTATGCGCCAATGAGTTCTTTGGTCAATCAAAAAAACAACTAAATACCTTTGTTAAAAATTGAAGATTTAACAATATGCATTTATATGATTTATATGAAAATAGATCTATTTTGATTTTGGATCAACGGTTTTATATTCATGTATAGATTAATATCTAATAAGAAAACTATATAATGTAATTAAAAATTTAAATTGCATTTAGCGATAATGCTTCTACCATAAAAACCTATTTTGTCACTATGTTCAATCATTGGTCGTCAATTCGTCTTTATTTAACACAACCTATAATAACAAAGTGAAATAATAGTCAAATAGATAATAAAAAAAAGAGGTACAACTGAGGTTATGTCAAAGGTTTAAAACAGTTTTTATACATTTAAATATAAAATAGCTTACGATACGAGAAGTACTGTAAATTGCGTCTTATTGCAAATTTTCACTAGCAAAACTAACGAAGGCTATACAATTCGATAGGAAGGAGAAAAATTTTCATCTTTACAAATATATACACTTAAGCCGAGGATTATTCCCACATCGTCTCATCTATGCGTGTAGTTTGCTTGTCTTCCGTTTGTGTTATTACTTATGTGCCTGGAATTGCACGTCCTCTTCGCTATTAGCTGAAAGCACTCTTCGCATACTCTAACAGGCTTTAACTGGCCGAAGCGAGGTAGTGGAATTGAATTTGCACTGCAAGCTGCGCAGAAAACTTTCCCTGAAAACAAATCATGGAATGTAAGAATTCATTACCAAAAATTGCCACCGTGATATTATTGATAGACTATTTACCGCAATTCCTGCAGTGATGTCTTCGTCTGAATGCCGTGAAATGTATACCACACCTCATGCAATCGGGAGCGGCTATGTCCGGCACCCACTCGGGGGCTCGCTCGTATCTAGACTGTGACCGTAGCCCCATGTCCCGAATGCATGCATTATCATTAATGATATCCTGATGATTGTCTCTGCAGTCCATTTGTTCGTTAATGTAATTCGAATTGTCCTCGTTATTCAACATATTGGCTTCGTCGTCATTATGATTGTCTGAATTGTTAGAATCTATCGAACTACTGGAGCTACGGTCATACGAGGATGGCTGCTCGATCTGAGAGCTCTCGTGGTCTTCTTGGTTAACCAGTTTAGTGCTCTCTTGGAGTGAGGCGTGAGACGATTGTTTCGTCTTTGATATTATGGACGATATTGTGTTGCGTCTGCTGGAGTTCAAATGTTCCGAAGCATTTTGGTCAATGTCACTATGTTGGGAGTTGCGCCTTTCGTTGAGATCATTACGCACATTTTCGTCAGCATTTTCTTCCGAGAGTCTGGAGCTCGGAGAGGGCGATATATTATCCGCATAGACTTCTTCAGCAGAATGAATACTGTCGAATGAGTCGCCGTTGGTTAAGACTTCAGATGCAGACACTTCATATTCAATAGAGCTGTTATTTCTATCCCTATTTAATCTTGGCTGTTCTCGCTCTGTTTGTTGTTCAGTTTCGTCTGAATTCGAGCTGGTCTCTTTTTTGTCATCAGTGCTTTTATCATCTTCAACTTCAGGTGTTTGATTCATGAGAAAGACTGATTTGAGGATGTTTCTAAGATCGGAAGCATAATTGGTTTGAAGTTGATCTGCAACAGCAGCGATACACACAAATAATCGATGTATCAAATCTTCACAGGATCTACAAAAATTTCAAGATCATATTTAATGCATAAGCAATAATTATATATAATTTAAAATATTGGAGTATACATATATAATATAAGGACTAGAGAGGAACTAACTAGAGGTGAATAAAGATAAACAAAATTAGGATGTGCCATTAATTTGGCCAAAACGAATGAATGAATATCATGGAAAGGAAGTGGTAACCTGGAAGAACTTGTAGCTACTAAGAGTTGGAGAAAAATCGTGAATCTTATTAACCCTTTGAGCGGTATTTTCATTCTTACTAATATTAAAATTTTTTAAAATACTAAACTATCAACGTACGCTGACGACACTGCAATATTAACTAGGTCTTATGATCTTAAACTGATTGCAATTAAACTACAGAAATCCCTTGAAAACTTAAATTTGATGAAACAGAGAATTAAAATTAATCAAGACAAAACAGAAGCAATAACATTTACAAAACGTAGAGAGCCCTTGCCTGCACCCATTCAGATTGAATAAAGGCATAATATTGAATGGAGAGTGAGCATTAAATACCTGGGTATACACTTGGACTCCAGACTTAAATTCAACAAATATATAACTAAACTTCAGTCAAAAGGGCTTGACGCCATTACGGCTCTGAAATCAATATTTATTAGAAAAAGTGCGCTAACCATAATAAATAAAATCCTAGTCTATAAGCAATTAATAATTACTTTAACTAAAAGTGATTATTTAACAATAGTGCGATTCAACAAAGGCTCTCGTTACGACTAGAATTAGAGGGTTCCCTCATAAATAACATGCAAGGATTCTCCGTTGCATTGAATGAATATTCGTCTATCATCGTATGTTGCAATATAATATAATAAAATTCTCATTAGTTTCCACCTGTGTCTTACTGGCTGCGAAGTCACACCCCTTAGGGTTACCAAACCTTAAATATTTTTCTTTGAATTTTACAATACTTACAGATAGTTTATTATTTTTTATTTATTTTTATTGTATAACTTTACAATAATTGTTAACAATGGAAATGGTTATGAACCAGTGTTGTGCATTTAATGTAACTGTATGCTATTGTACTTATGTATATTTTTGAAAAAGTTTTATAAGAAAATAAAAAAATGTGTATAAATTAACTCACTACTCAAAGGGTTAATGAGGGAATGACAAGAACACAATAAATAAAATAAAATATAATATTACATACCGAAACTTTGCTCTCGTCTGATGCCTTGAAGCAAATTCACGAGCCTGTAGCGCGAGAGCAATTTCTTCATCATCGGCCCAATCCGAATGGAAAGAAGAAGTAGCACTGGATTGTGAAGAACAAGAACCTCCGACACTATTCATAATTAAAATAGCATTAACAACTTGTCATATAATATAAAATTTAATACATTCTACTATACTAACCTATCTTCTACATATTGATCTAGATTCAATTTTATAGGCGTCTTTAGTTTAGGTGCTCTCCGAAGTATGACATTGGCAGGCGACCACATTTTACCATCGCCGACAGAATGTCTAGACTTTAAACTCCTCTTCTTATGTTTCGGACTGGATTTTCTCAACTTTCTCTGATTGAGAACCGCTGTTGAGTTCGAGCCGGAACAGGACGGTTCGGGAACACTCGATGCACTTGATGGAGTATCACAGGCAACTGGAGACGAATCTTCGATCACAACACTAGGATTACTCGAACACTGTCTCACAGTTAAATCGTTACCTAAGCACTTTTCAGCAGGAGGTGGTGCTGCAACTAATGTCTTTTGATTTTCATTACAAATATTCGAAGAGTCTGTACTTAATTTACTATCACATTTATCTCTATTATTATTATTATTATTATGCCTATTATCATAAGAATCGAGCACAATCTCTGGCGTCGTTATATCTAAATTTTGATTTGTATTTACAATAGTATTATAAGAACACAAATTATTATCACAAGGTGTTTCAGAATTATTTGCATGGTCAGAAACAGCACAATTGTCAATTACACTAATATCACTTGATTTGGCAGTATTATCTTTATTACCCTGAATAAACTCGGGTTGTTGCATGATCCTACATGACGGTCCGGCTTCGTTTTTCTCTACATTCTCGGTGTCTTCTTGATATTTAAAAAAGAATGATTTAATGTTTACCAATTCCGTAGGCGGTATTTCTTCGCCATTTTTCGGTTGCATCTCTCTGGTTTTATCGTCAATGTCTTTCACCTCCGAATCCGGCGATCTATCTAAGCTCGTGTTCTCTGTACAAATACCTGAATCACCGGGAGTCTGCTCGTTGGTATCGCTTTCATATCCGACCAAGAATTGAGTCTTTTTATTTGAAAGTTTTTTTTCAGAGTGAGATGTCGGAACATCTTCCGGACATGAGTTCTGCGTAGATTCTTGAGTGACATAGTTATTATGAAAATTTTCGTTGGTGAACAATAAGCAACTTAAATTTGCGTTCGTCACTGATATATTCTCTTCTAAAATCTCGTTTTCAACGTCTCTCATACTGATGGAGCTTTGTGTCATCAACAACGGATTGTTCATTGAATTCATCAGGGAATCTTCAAACGCTGCTGGATTGTTGTTTGCTAGCGACGCTAAAATCACAGGTTCTTGACTTATTGCGTTCAAAATGAGATATCCGTGACTTGTTGATGGCATCGACGCTTGAGACATTCCCTTATCGTTTCTCGACGGCGAATACGTAACGTTATTTGTAAGATTATTAAATTCCGGATCCGTTTCAGTCGATACTAAATTAGAAACGTCATTAGTTGAAAACGAAAAGATTTGTCCAGACACTTGATTGTGTAGTAAATTTGTTATGGACGAATCGAAATGGTTGTTTTCCGATACTTCTTGATTGGCAGAGACTAGATTTGTTTCAAGTATTGAAGAATTGCACTCCGACGTAGACGGATATGTGTTAGAACTCACTAATGGATCGAATATTGACAGAGCATTATTCGATAGATTTCTAACGGCGAATTCATTGTGATGGCCAGACACACAATCATTTTGACTAGACTTCCTACTGCTCCCGTGTGATTTATTGGAGTTTCGCCTTTCCGTACGCAACGCAGTCAAATTATCAATATCTAATTCTTTATTATTATCGTTAACATTAACACCTAACTCGTCAAATTCTACAACTAAATTAGTGTTTTCTTCTTGGAATGTATTGTCCAGGTATATTGCATCAACTTCTGGCGTATTGCAATAGTTGATATCCATCGAATTATCTCCGATTATAAATTGAGGTGCGTCAAAATTTTCTTCATCGATTCGTGTGACTTGATACAACCTCTCTAAACCGTCGATTAACGGAGATAGAACTTCAATGTTTTCCGGGAGATAATCGGCTTCAGTAATAACTCTATCCCTGAAATCAAATACATTAAAAATAACACATAAATTCAATAGCATTACAATTACAAATAAAAAAACTCACGTTTCTTTCCCGTCATCCCCCATTCTCACAGTCGACGCACTATCATCGAAAAAATCTTCACAATGCGAGTACTCCGAATAAAATCGAGTAGCAAATTCAGAAATATCAGGATAGTAAGATCCATCGACGTTTTCAGGTACAGATCCTGTTGAGTAAATGTTTATATTATATTTAATTCTAAAGAAAATATATTATTACATTAAGTAAAAAATATCAATACCATTAAATGACAAATCAACATTGGACCTTATAGCGGCTATATCTTCGTTCGTACACAACAATTTCTCTAATAAATACAGTTCTTTTTTGTCGAGTGTCCATAACAATTCTCTAATCTTATGAAGCAAAGTTCTAAAGGGTCTAAACATATCCGACATTAATTCTGCAAATTTATAAAATGCATATGATTATATTGGAATTCATGAAAATATATAAAATAATTTCAATATAATTTACCAGGTGACTTATCGATGCTTAGTGGACCATTTGAAAATATCAGTAAGCCACTAACTATTGCCAAACGAGGAATTGCGAACATTAAGGCAGGATCGTAATCATCAACCTAAAAATAAACAAATAAAAATATGAATTGTATAACAATATGATTTATTTTAATAAAAGTATGCAATAATTATTCCGAAGATTATAGCTAACTTTAACCCTTTGAGTAGTGAGTTAATTTATACACATTTGAAAATTTGTTTGTATACACATGGGAGTGAGTTAATTTTACATATTATTCCATAATTATCTCTGTTATCTATTTATTATTATCAATTAGTAATTCTCAAAGTTTTATTGCTTTGATATTTATTATTGTATAAGTATGTTTTAATAATTTATTTTAACACTTTTCTATTATTAAATTTCGTTAATTTTTTTTACATATTTTTTGATATGTTCATTTATATCGTACTCTGAAATTTAATGGTATTATTTTCTATAAAAATAATTTACATTAAAGCATATTGAAAAAAATATTATATTAATATAATTAAGAAAGATCAACCATTGTACTTGTACAGCGATACCGCTCAAAGGGTTAAAATAAATACATATATTTTTAATTACTTATTAAATTTAATGGTATAAATAACAAAAATATTAACCTGATCTTGAGTCAACAACCCGATTCGCCTGGCACGCTGCAAAGTCTCCGAGAAGAGTACGCATATGAGCTGCTGCATTTCAAACTCTTGCGGCGTTTTCACCGGCACCATTGCACTAACATAGCACAATTCAAACTCAGCGAACAATCTGCCATCATAAAAAACGATTGTCACATAACAAATTAAATAAATATTCACATTAAAAAAAATAAAAATGATACCTATCGAAGATCTTCAGACTCTCATGCAGATTCTCGGTGCAGTTCTGCGGCGAAGGAGCTCCATATTTATTGCACCGCAAGCAATGATCCCGCAACTGGGATCGAACCTTTTCGAGGCTGTGAGTGAGAGCTCGCGCCAAAGGGCGCATAGCGTCGGATTCGCCTTCTCTATGCATAATCGAAGATCCGGCCGCTAGACACTGAACGATGCAAACATTCGTTAACAACAAAATATATGGAGCATTTTCTGGTATAATCGACGTATTTACCTCAGCTCCGAACCACAGCTGTCCAGCGAGATTTTCGTGGAGCACATCTTCGGGGAACTTTACGCGGAATCCGCGCGGTACTCGTTCGTTTCCCAGCAGTTGGTCCATAATCTGCCCAGTGATGTTCAAAACTCGTTCCTAAAAAAAATATTGTAAAATAAAAAAAAATACACACTATAAATATAGTAGAAT
Organism: Plectrocnemia conspersa; assembly: GCF_051122295.1. Lineage (NCBI taxonomy): Eukaryota > Metazoa > Arthropoda > Insecta > Trichoptera > Polycentropodidae > Plectrocnemia > Plectrocnemia conspersa. Next base: position 17,768,187 of record NW_028277173.1, read on the forward strand.
AATCTTACTTGACAATGCCGCAACTGGTTGACGAGCGTCGAGCATCTCTCAGGATTTTCTCGACCGTCAAACGAGTCCAGTTCGGCTGCCACCATATTGAGGGCTTCATCAGCGAAGAAAAACTGTGCGAGAAGGGATCGATCATCCCTCTGTAGACAAAGAAAAGAAAAAAATGAAAAACAAGAAAAAAATCCTTTACATCATGAAATATCGAATTTCGTTAAATTTTACCATATGGTAGTGACACGCCACATATGTATGTGGTTGAATATTACTAAATCTAAAATCATGAATAAATTTCATAACACTGCCCAATATAATCTATTTTGTAAGATTATTATATTTTTATAATAAAAATACGAAATCCTAACTGGTAAAAAATATACTTTTGCTATTCTTTATAGCTGTTGCGACATAATGCAATTTTTGAGTACATTGTCATGGTTATAGTTACTTACAATACACACATACACACAGGTATATATGTACATATATTTTTAGTAACAGTAAGCACCTCATTGTCAAGTACTGTAACGTGATTTATATTAATAGTACTCATTAAATCAACATAATGCATTACAGAAGGTCATTTCAGACAATATAATTATAATGTTTAAATACGATAATATATATTCAACTACATAGTGAAATAATTTGTAATTTTTGATACATTACCTCTGAAAAAAATATCATCATACATGAGATATCTAAGGATATTTTTGAAAATTAAAACAGTGGTCAAAAACTTTTATTTCACAAAATTATATATTAGAAACCTGATCATGGTTACTTTTTACGGGCTATTCTTTATAAATAATATTTACACACATGTTTCATACATACATACACCTTTTATGACCACAAGTACACACGAAAATAAAACGATATAAAATACACCACTCATTGAACCAACTCTACAAAGCAATCCCTGAAAACATCTATGTCTAGCAAGCTTGCTGAGAAGCTGGATAGTTTGTGTGGGTGGGTATTATTGAGAGTTGACGCCCTGGCCACAAGTCAAGAATCAAGGCTATCACTAAGTATTGACGTATTGTCGACACCGCCCTTTTAATAACAGCAAAAAGTACTTTATTAGTAGTACTTCTCCCCGCTAAGTTTTTAGATATGGAGTCAGATGCAAAAAAGCTACGAACTAGTTAATAAGCTACTCATAAGTCCTCATACTCCTACAAATGCGATTATTGTGGGATGAGTGGAGAGTATTTAATGAGTACAGTAGAACCCCCAATAACACGGTAAATTGGGCGCGTGTAGTTATGGGGCAAAAAAATACTCGTACATTTTTTTGTAATACGTACAAACAAACCAGGCGCGTGTGATGAGATATCCTCACTTTGACTCGCTCGAACATAAAGTAACAGGTATCCAAATAGCACGTCTTCAATTTACCGTGTTATTGGAGGTTCTACTGTATATATATATATTGATAGGTTCGGTGATTGTTGCGCAAACAAAAATTGCGCAAGCGAAAACATCGATCAGTTGATCAATATACATATATATGTATGGGGTTCTTCTTAAAACTCGCGCACTTAATCACCGTAACCACAACAATAACAAGGATGTAACTGAACAGACCACACAACAGCCCTCGTTACATCCAGGGGAAAAGGGTAACACATAAATAACATATGTATGTAATTACCCTCCGATGCATAAAAAGAATATTTTTTTGTTGCGTAACGGGCGCAGAAATAAAACCATCAGAAGACAAAAAGCACCATTAATCACATTTAACCCGTTGCACAATTCGACCTCCAAAGATGTCCATCAAGCAAATGTCACTTTCTAGAGGCGTGGACATATTTCGTTGGTCGAATAAAGGAGTGCAACAATTGACGGTAGAATGTGGACGGCCAGACTTACAGAGATTCGCAGAGAGGAACGGACTTTGACCATACTGTCGCTGCCACAACTACAAGACCTCCGAGGACCATCCACTGGGCTTCATCCCTCCGCCAGCTTCTCCACCATCGTTCGGAGAATAACAATAATTTGTTGCAATATATTATACAATAAATTTCGTTACATGTTTCGGACGTCTTACTGGCTGCGAATTCACATCCTTTAGGGTTAGAAATCTTAAATATGTATATTTATGAATACGTCAATATATATAAAAATAATAATGTATGTTTATGTCATTATAATTGTAATTTAAAAATATTTTACAATTATATTAGTAATTTACCTTGGTATACATTCACATTTCCTAATTTTGCATATTTTTTACTTAAAAATAGAGGAGAATATAATCAGTTAGAATTAAAAGTAAAATATATTTGACAATCAAACAATCGTATATTAATTATATAACCATCTATGAATTTTCGTCTGTCTAGTTACCGTTTTGATAAGGTGACCAGACAGACATCCTCCTCAAAAATATTGTCATCCTTGAACAAAACTATCAAAAATGACTATTTTTTAGTTACCGTAGCAATTTCTCCTTCTCAAAAAAAAAAACCGCTGGAACAAAAGTTTTCGTAATGACCATTTTTAAGGTCCTATAGCAATTTGTCCTCTTCCTTGAAGAAAAAAATCCGAGATGGCCTTTTTATTTATAGGTCGCCTTATTTTTGAGCAAATTACATTTTTTGCTGAAATCAAATACAATTTTTATAGGGATTTAATGTGATATTGACCCTCTCTCTCTCTATCTACACATTTCTTTTTCTTCGTAAAAAAAACTGAATCGCGTTTATTGCCTTTGAGAGGTTCTTAGATTTCACTGGAGACGCAAAAAACCCGTCACTTTCGATGGGGAGCTCCGCACGCGACGGAACGGGAACGAATTTCTCTTTTCGTGTTCACGGCGAGCGCGGTCACGATGACCAGTCGCCGCAGTTAGATAACACAATGACTTAATAATATATAAATAGTTTTTTAAAAAATACGCACACACCACATATTTTATTAATCGTAAAGAAATTGGCAAAGTTTGAGTGCCACTGGTGAGATCGCTCGATCGGGAAGTCCTCGCGGATGTCGTTCAAGGATGCTCGCCAATAATTGGGGCATGCGATGCGGACACAATGTGTCAAATGCACCGCTTCCCAAATTATGGGAGCGGGGAATCTTCGACGTCTAGGTCGCTGCATTCAATATGTTGTACGTCCATTTATCACGCTTATGCAACTTGGAAAGTCACTCATCGATTTTGCAAAGCAAAACAGTGCGAATTGAAAGTTTATCGTGCACAAACGAGAGAAGAAACTCTGCGGGCTCGATCTATGAAACTTGGAAATCCTCCATCGCTGGCGAACGATAAAAGTTTTCCAATATCGGAAAAGGCGCATTACTGAAAGCTGCTGAAATGAAGTTCGCATGAAAATTTTCTTTAAAATGAACGAATCAAGAAAGAAAGACGAACAATGTATGTAGCATAATAGCGAGTTGCATAATTTCTCGCCGTACAGTTTGATAAGGATCATCATAACCGGAAGACATGAAAGAATGGGGTCTATTATTCATTAGACATAGTGTAGAGCTATTATTAGACAGTAACAACTTAAGCATTATCACGAAACAATTTTAACGCAAGTAATTACTCGCGTGTTAATTGACCACATAAAACTTTCCTAATAATGATACGTTCGCGGAACGATCAATAAAATAACGAGAGATGCCAGAGCTGAGATCATGTGTTAAGATCGATCTTTACGGAAATACATCCACTTGGTATTCAGCAATTTCAACAATTAGTATTAATAATATTGATAATAAGGGAAGCATTCAGCTATCGACTATCGTCGTCCTTGAAGGGAATTGTGATTTGAAGCCAATTGAAGCGATAAGGTAGACCTATAAAAATTAATGGAAAAATGGGAAAAAGTACATTGTCGCATGTAAATAATGTGGCAGTCCGAATCGTTGTCTTAATTAAATATCACAGACAACCACGTTTTATTGCGGCTTTGTTGGATCAAAATCCTCAGCAGCATAATAGTGCTACCAACACTGAGGATTAGTTTTTATTACATTAAGTCAATTGGATTTTTTAGTCTGTTATTTTTTCAATTGAGTAGAATAACGTGCGGCATTGTATATCGAATCTTACGATGATTAGCTTATTTTTGAAGCCATTCGTTTTAGGTATTTATTAATACGTTACAAAAAAAATAGCAAAATCGCAAGACTAAGAGGTAATGGATCAATAGCATCTAGGCTTTATTTATAGAATCTTCATTATTTATAGCATATGATGTAAAAGGATAATTTAAATAGAATAACTATTTTTCAAATAAAATCGCATTTTTTCCTTCAGTAAACTATCATATTTAAACCCTTTTTATATACGCATTTTATGACATATTGTGTTGTATTAAAGATTTATTTTGAAGAATATTTTATATAGCTATTATGGAAAAACCTGACGGATACATAGAAATAATGAAATTCACACAACAAGATCGTTACCGTTTTTTAGGATAATAAAACGCTATTTTCCTTTGCAGTTCTTGGAAAAAATACATCATAAAATTATATGTTTCGTTATAAAAAAATGGAATCAAAACGGTGATGATAAAAATAAAATTATGGCAAGTTCACTGCTGAAACATGCAGACTATATAAATAGTTTTATTATGTTAATAAATTGTTCCAAAATTCAATCGATGTTTGACAAAGCTCTAAGAATAATATGATTTCTTCAATACAATAAGTAATGAAGGTTCAAGAGAAATTTATGTTCCAACAATTACTAGCAATTAGAGTCTCCAATTCGAGTAATCGAGTACTCGATACTCGAGTATTTTTGTCTATTTTTCAAGTACTTGATAATCGAGTATTTTGAAAATTACTCGATTAATACTCGAAATTGAAAAAATTTGAAATATTTCAGAAACAAAAATAACTTTAACTCGGTCCGGTAAAGGTTAACGTCTTGCTTTTATTTGGCGTTTATGCCCGAAGTCCCGAGCTAGAGCGGTTACTATCAGGTATAATTTTTTCATAGTTCCATAGTTGCATAGTTCCGGTCGTCGGCTATGTTAGTGGGTACGACTGAGAAATTTCTTTTGTGTTTTCTGTTCGACAGTCCCGACTTATCTAATTTATGGCAATGTACAATATGAAATATCAACAAAAAATTTTTTTAGGTTTTATGACTATGCAGTTGTAGCGTAAAGTGTTGTCAATTGTTTATACTGATCCCTCAGCTTAAAATATAAATCAAAACAATATTGTGTTTAAAAGGCATTTAAAGTAAAGTCAGTTCTTTGCGAACCGTTTAGCTCTAGAGTGAAAGGGATTCACCCAAATACATCTTCGAAGGATATAGATTTAAATTCTTCGCATTAATTAGAAGGAGTAGAATATTGTATATTGTTAAAAAAAAAATCTATTCAAGAAGAATAACAAAATGCTATTTTGTCAATAGTCGAAGGAAATAAGAGAAAAGCAGAGAAAGGAATGAAAGAAGAGAACATAAAAAGAGAGTTCAAAAAATTGTATATCTATAAAAAGCGAACAGATATAAATTAGAAGCCTTGTCCAACGCGTTAATGACAATAAGACCAACATCAACGGAAAGGATTTTTTCCATAACAGGAATAATAAAACCAAAGGTTAGCAGTAATATTAAATTCGAGACACTTTTTGCATTATTGTTTTTAAAAAGTATGTACGTGAAGTTAAAATAATTGTAAAAATTAACATACTAAGTATTTTATTTATTTATTTATATGTGCACGAATTTGAATACTAGCTATTTTGGTACATTTGGTAAATACTCGAAAGTACTCGAGTATTTTAAAATTTTAATATTCGATACTCGAGTAGTTGATGGTTCGAGTAATTGGAGACTCTACTAGCAATACAGTAAGTTCGCGATCGATTAACAACTTGGGCGTAAGATAAAAGAGCGCAATTTTCATAGTTAAACATATAACGACCTATACGCATATATGGATTTGTATCAATTTGACGTAGGCGTGTCGCTTGCTCCAAATTCTGCTTAGCCATCCATAAAATACATAATATTCCCAAAGCGACACAGAATTACTTTAATTTAATTAAACGCCCTGCAAAATACGATGCAAAACATTGCTCATTATTCAGATTAAAAATTCACTCGGTCCCGATCCATCCCGGCGGAGCCTAAAACACGGGAAATTAATTCCAAAGTGGAGTAGGAGTCGGGAGTAAAAAATATCGCAAAGTTCCGGTTCATTAGACGGCCGGCGTCCGGACGTTCGAGAGTGAAATATAAAAATAAGCGCACAAAATAAGAAAATATAGGCGCGGCGCGCTAATTTTCCCCGAGACAATGCCTCGTTGATTGTGTGGAAGCTCAGCACAATGTGACCAGGGTGGAGAAATATGACCAAAGCGATGAAACAATGCGACGATAATGTGAAGAAATTCCATTAAGGCGATCTTCGCAAATTAATAACATGTGGCGAACGAAAGTGAAAAGGCTATTCAATAAATAATTACTCCCTATATTATATAGGTTATGTACTTGAATAGTGTGGTATTTAATTCCAACTGCCCTAAAACTGCGTTCTTCCCAAACACTTACAGGAAAAATCAATGCATGCATTTTTGAGAAACACTGCCAAATCTATTACGAATATGACTCAATATGTATAATACACACAGAACTGACTAGGCTTTTATAGTCATTATATTCGGGAAGTAACCAAACTGATATAATTATCACTAATAGGAAACAAATAACTAGTTCATATCAAGGCAATTATATTGACGTGTTATTTATTTGCGTTTTAATTTCATATTCCGGAAGTCCATAAGATTGAATTTTAATGATTCTAATCTAATTTTAAATTATTCTTATCTATTTAGAAATACAACTCATAAAATCTCAATCAGAAGGGCCTGAATAAATAAGTAACTAAATGTTGTATTAAAAGATCAATATAAATAATCATTTATGAAATAATTATTTTTATAAAAATGTTTTATTCAATCTGTCCAATAGATACAGATATACATATTTATTGTCTTATCCGGTCGTTTTGGCAATTTTATTATTATACATAACATGCCAGGCAGTAACGTAGATAAGGGGACGGACCGCCCCGGGCGGCACTTGCTTGGGGGCGGAAGGATCGTTCGTGTAGTGTGATTTCCACGAACAGCTAAGTGAAAACAATCAACAACAGTTTATTTTTCACATATTTATCAGTTGTTCCTATACATTATTATAATTAAATTATTTTTCGAGCATCATTATGTCAAGAGCGATCTTTGTTAGCATTTATTTTATATAATAACAAACGATATATCGTTATTTATCATCCAAGGAGTTAAGTTACAGATTTTTAGGAAGGTCAGATTTTGTATTAGATAATTGTATGAGTGGGGGGGCAATTTTAAGGCACAAACACTAGCTACGCCACTGATGTCATGATACGTGAATTATGCTCTATTAATAACTTGATTCATAACATATACAAACATATTATTTCATACGTCATAATGTATTGGACGGATATTAATCGAGCAATTAAAATTTAATAATTAATTATAAATTATATTTTTCATTTGACACTTTTAGAACGAGATTTTGCCCTGTAGTAGAAAAAGTGCAATATTGTTACAGTCCAGTGTTTATTTATAATGTATCTAATTTTAAAACAAATATACTACAATCAAATCAGGTAAATCAAACATACAAAAAAATATTATGGACAGAGCTACGTCATAAGATCTTTTTACATTGTCAAAACCTACATTTGATTTTTTATTAGTATTTATATAAACATACTATATATCGAATCTTGTTTATAACCAATCATATCTACTCATTGATTATAACCCCTAGCAAATACGCATGTAACTGACAAGGTTCAGTTTATTCAATAATGAAACAACAGTTTATTGCTCCATTATTACTAAGAGCATGTTTCAATTCAGAAATAGAACATCGTCGACCATATCAGAGTAAATTAAAACGTCAAAAGGCGTGAATCGAGTTATGTTTATCAGCGCTAACAACTCGCTGCGACTAACTTCATAAAGTACGCGTTAAATTACCAAGAATTCGGTTTGCCGTTTCAATTTACACTTAATTACGTTACCATTTTTTTTCGGTAGACGTCACCACGGCGAAGATCTTCCGCGATGAGCTGAACCTAATTATAGCCCACTTTGAACTACCAAGTTCTTATCGGACATTTCGTTTAAAAATCCACTTCCGATGTGAACAAACCAAAACGACACAATTTAAACTCTGCTCGTGTTCCGACGCGACAAAAAAAAAATACTTTTTGAGTCATTTTAATGTAGTTTTTTTTACCGTGCCGCAATTAGCGCGCAATATTTACCGTTTCGTTGTTTGCTTGCGTCGCACTCGCCCTTGGACGCGAAACGCGATTATAACGAATTTTCCGAATCAGAACGTTTAAGAAACAGCCGTGCCGTATCGGAAAAGTGCGTTCAAACCTAAATAATAATAACAATGATGATAGAATTATAAACGTATAGCATTTCTCTTATCGAAACGTTGCAAACCGTGACTAAACACGTAAAACAAGTTTGAAGAACTAAAGAATTTTAAAATTTCTTGGAGTCGCATTATACGGAACGTGCAGAAAAAAATATTAGCACATTCATGAATGCAACATGCATTATGAATGTTCATGAACGAATAAATCCAATTTTTAACGCTATTTTAGGAAGATAAAGTTGAGTGGTTTCGAGCTAATAATCCTTTTATAAAAGTAAATTTGGTACGCTTAGAAGCCAATGGTTATGAACATTAAATCTGCATTTGCCCATAACGGCTAACAATCTTTTGCTACATAAATATGTTTTAAAATGTTATCTGGTTAGATGCGAATAAGGTAAATAATCTTGTTGTCTAATATACCTAAAGAAGATGCAAAGAAATAACGAAAAATCAACAACAGCACCAACTGAATTATAAAAAATTAATGTTTTTATAGATTGTATTATCAAAAATTTATTAATGCAGCAAAATAAATAAATAATACATTCAGTTTCATGTGCTTATTCCTAAAATAAAATCTAGAAAAACTAGTCCAAATCTATACCGAAAATATTTTTTTAAATATGTCATTTCAGTAAAATCATATCGGAATACATTTTACCAGTGAAAATATAAATTATCTGGCAGGTGTAGTACAATTCTATGATTTCAACTTTTCATACTTATCGTTATTTATTTACATCCGATGTATAAATGTTACAATGAATGTGTATTTTTTGGTAAAATTATATTTTCACTAGTAGATATATATTTCTACTAGCGAAAATATAATTTAACTGATATGCACAAAAAAATTATCGAAAATTACATCGAAAGAATCGAGTGCTACAAAATGTCCAATGGCCGTAATATACCGTATTTTTTTGTACATAAACCGTAATAATGGATAAAGGACAAGCTGACATAATCATTATCTATCATTATAAAAAACTTCATATTTCAAAGGTATCAACTCCAAACGTTGCACTGTTATATATGGTCGGTATTGTTACATAAAAGTTGTACTGTCATGTACAATCGCCAACTTTGTTTTTTTATAAAACAATTATATGGATCTCGGAGAATTTATAATTGCCTTCTTATCTACCCTTTTTGTGATAAGAATACCATCTTCTTAGCTATGTAAATTATGCCATTGAGAGGAAAAACCTTGACAAACATTTTTGTATATACATTGATTAATTGAATATCTTTGTCGTCAGTTTAATTTCCTATTTGCATCCAGCTGTATCGTTGAAGGTTTATTATACAGTTTTAACCTCAAATAGTGTATTATTATAATCACCATATACATCAACCAGAAATAAGCTGTTAAACACACACATGAGTGACAAGTGCGCAAATCGCCATTATTCTCGCAGTTTTCCGCCAGCCGTGACCATTCTTTCTTTACCAAGTTTCTAATGGAAAATTGTTGAGAGTCGCTGCGTTCTGCGCCATAGGCGAAAACGGCATTGGCAATCGTAGTACGCAACGAGCACGCGACCTTCGCCACTTCTAAACGAGACCAAACATGCACACAAATTTGAAATGCATAATAGTATGACGATTGCGAAAATCGTTCGCGATCTCTGGACCGGTGATTCCCCATAGAGGAGGGCCTTGCCGGTACGTTACGGAACAAGGAGACTGCGCAGACATAGACGACCTTACGCAGACGATGCGTCATCCATAGACGCAGAACCATATTATTATGTACATACGTGGAAATCGTTTGCTTACCAATGGATGGACGATCAACTGATTAAAGAACCTAGTTTTATATTATAATACTTGAGCAAACAGTAGATTGGGAAATATAAAATTATTCATCGATAAAAAATTACACAACGGAGTATACAAAAAAAATGTAAATAAATAAATAAACGCGTTCTTTCAAAACCACCAGCTGTGTCACCCAACTTTACCCGGGCCAACTTATTTGTTAAAATAAAATATTTATGTATAGAAAAGATAACGTGGTTCGGTATTTATATTTTACTGACACAAATGCGCTCATAATATCGAGATACTCACACATAAGGAGGCAACTATAATAGCAAATATAAGTTTCAGCGTTTATCCACTTCTTCAATTGTAAAAACGTAATATATTATATTTTGAATAATAAGCTTGAATCTGATTTTATACCTAGGTTTGGCTGAACGTGTAATAAGGATGGTGTACATATGTACATATATATCATTCTGTACACGCTGAGTCAATGGTATTAAATCAGCAAACGCGTTCGACAATGTTTCTCAAACTGTGTACGTTTAATATGATTATAAATAAATTTTAGTCAAAATTATATAAGCATATATACATATATATTTTTCTTGAAAATTATGTACAAGGAAAATACAAAACATAATAATGGTCGTAATCTTAGATTCTCGATAAATGGCACAACCAATAAAACCGCAGATGTTGATACCATTTAATATAAAGTATGAATATAATAAACAGAGGGATAAAATAATATATTCAAAAGTATCAACTATAAGATGTAACTGTTTGCGCACAATAACAAAAGTAAAACACAGTTATTAGTATAATGATTAATATCAAAAATGGTGTCGAGCAAGTCTTTCAACACGTTCGCCGAAATATTTTGAAAAGATTGGCAAAACACGCGAGCACATTAAATTTTTACAACTCGAATTTAAGTAGCAGCAATAAGAATCTGATTTTAAATATAATTTCTGACTGGGACTGTTTTAATTACGGTTCATAAGTTAAAACAAACTTATATAATAACAAGTTATACACGAACACGTCGCATACTCCAAGAATGTTATTATTTTGCTCATAATAATAATTCGATTTACCTCGTAGTTATCCTCGAATGTTCAGTGAATAAAAACATATTCTTGATACTAAGCTATTCTGTTTGATACATAGTATAGTAGACTTTCACAATGTATGTAGTTCAAACCACAAGAAATCGAAGTAGCGTGTACCTGCAAGCTTATCAATCTAAAGATCCAAAGCATATAGTCGATATTCACATTGTTTATCAAACTTTATTGCATCGACCGCAGAAATCTTGACCTCAGATCTCAATCCTCCCCCACCGTTTCTTTATTTTGATCGTCAGACAGGCAGGCACTAAGCCTACTTATGGATAGATCGATAGACAAGTCTTACGTACGCCAGGCTTTGGACGTAACGCGACACTTTACAACGTGACCGTGGTTTTTTCTTCGTTTTGGCTGCAACAACCTCGGAAGAGACTTTATATGTGTAAGTACATACAACAGACTATGTAGCGATCCAATCCGTAGGTAACTATACACCGCTCGCTGTTGTCCACTTCCTCGAGCGAGAAGACGTGACTTGGGCACGCTAAGGCCACGCAAGGTCCGAGAAGAAAAAACGGCAAAAATGCTACACGATTTGCACGCGATTGCATTTTACCAAAATATGAATAAAGAAAATAATACCATTTTTCAATGCAAAGACTTTATGATAGTTATCTAAAAGATCTGCCATCAATTTATTCTGCATCAACCAAAACAAGCGACATGGCTCATTTTCCTAATCTAAATTTAAAATGCGATCTAAAGGATATAAAGAACCCTGACAAGCGTCGAGACTTCTTATAAAGCACGGATATTTGCCTACGGGTCCATCAATATTAGTTACCTGGTTCGACTTGGGAGCTAAAAAAAACTCATCCGAATTAAAAGTTGGTATAATTAGGTCGATTTAAAAAAAATCAGAAGTCTGGTAATCGTAACCCAACACGGAACTTAGCATTGTCGCGCAACAATATGACCTTTCTAGTAATTTGATCATTAACTATTATCAACAACTTTTGCGCCCTATAGTAACGGTGTTTCAACCGGCTAGAGTTACAGTTAAAGGTGTTAACTATAGATAAAGTATGCACTAACTGTGAGTTTTAGTTAAAGCTTACAATGTTACATTTTACGCTACACTTTAGCTAGTGAGGGTTTTATAGTCGATGGCATCTTACAAAAGCTGAAGATATTCTACCGTGATTCAGACATTGGATCTGAGCCATCGTTGGTGATTTTACAGGACAGTTTTTACAGATGTGGATTGTATGTATGACTATGTCAAAATAAAGTTTACACAAGTTTTTTTTATTGTTAATAATAATAAAGTAGTCTAAAAAATCAAAAAAATATGATATATTTTGGAAATGTTCTACAACCTTTTTTTTTTATGAACAAGTTAATCACTTGTTCATCAAAAAAGGTTGTAAAACCAACAAAAAACATTAGGTTGCGAGCGAGCGACAGCAAGCGAGCATTGGTCAGAATAGTGAACACCCCATGAATAACTCTCTGTCACGAATCTATTTAAAATGTGGATTATATAAACTGACAACAAGATTTACCTTACACAAGTGGTTTAAAATACATTTAAATACAGTAAGCCCCCCCCCCCCCATAACACGGTAAATTGGGGACGTGCTATTTGGGGGGATTATAAAATACTCGCACAATTTGTTGCAATACGTACAAACGAATCAGGCGCAGGTGGTGAGATATCCTCCTTTGGCTCGCTCACACATAATGTAACTGGCATCAAAATAGAACGTCCCCAATTTAGCGTATTATTGGGGGGTCTACTGTACATATATACATATTGAACAATATTTTATCTAATCTACTATTGTAATAAAGTTCCTTGAGTTAACACTAGATTTACGAAATCAGTCAAATTGACGGGTTTCTGATTTGATTTGTATCTTAGTGTTTTTTCTTACGATTTTTTTATATTTGAACAATGCAAATATATTAACACTATTTTAATTTTTGGAAACTTATTATTTTAAAAAATCTGGTCACTATATACCTATTTTTAATGACACCGGTCAAATTGACAGGTTTATACCCGTATATCTAGTGTTAAATAAGTTGTATATATAATTTATGCAAGGTTCATGGGGTGTTCACTGTTCTGACCAACGCTCGCTCACTAGCACCTAACCTGTTCAACAGTTAAATGAAAAACTTGTCATAGTTAACTAATTACTTATCGCATCGTCACTCAAAACAATTACACGTGTTGAAAAACGATAACATTGTTCTATTTGTAGGTATATTTTTATTAAAAAAGATATTTTATATTTAATGAAAATAATTTTGCAAAATATTTTTTTTTTCGATCCTCGATTTTTCCAAAAAATAATTAACAAAATGATTTTTTTATTTTTGTACACGTAATTAAAAAGAAAATTATGCTTTTTTTCCTTTTTTATATAGAATTGTAATGTTTTATTTATTATGTGAATATTTTGACAAACATCGTACAATGAGGAGCAAACAATAACTAGTTACATTATTCATATATTATTTTGTGTGTACTGTAACTGAAGTGATTTGACAGTTAATGTAAGCATTATCAAAATTCACACTTTGTCTGTAACATAGATATAAACTATACCAAATATATACAGGGATCGGCAAACTGAGACAGAAGAGCCAAATATGAGCATCATGACGATTTAGATTTTTTCGAGTCATAAATATATTTTTACAAATCGGGCGAAGCTAAGGTAGGCGACTTTTAATTGTAATCATCGAGTTGTATACATAAATAAAATAGATTTATGAACATATTTTTTTCAATAAATTATACCAATAAAACGATGAGGTTGAGATATCTGTAAATCGCGAATCGCAACTTTCGTAGGAAATTGCTATTTTATTGTGCTATGCGGCCAGTTTGGACGCATAGCACAATTTTTTAGCACACGTCATTTCACTTTAAAATGTTACGCGACGTAAAAATTAATATGTAATAAGTAACATATTTTCCAAATAAATTTCACAACCGTTTTCGGAAGCCAAGGGAAAATGTTGGTAATAACCATTGAATGTAAAATTTTAATATTTTAATCTCCTATCACATTCGTTATCTCACATTTCTTGATAAGGCGGGTCATGTATATAATATATTTTCCAATCATTTGCAATTTGCTGATACTATAGAATAGTCAAAACGTTCTATGCATGAATGTGGATGATTCTGGATGGTTCGCTGAACTTACTAGACATTTAGATTTCCCACCCATCTCTTGGAAATGACTGGAGACGTTTTGTTTTACAAGCTATTCTATAAATTCAAATCGAAGGGGATAAACTAAGCCACAATTGGAAACGTAGCATAATAAGAAACGTTCTTATCTAGCCAATAAACATACATTTCTACCACATTCTACCTTCACAACTTATCATCTTCAGTAATCGGGCTTATCACAAGGTATCGTAAGATTAACAAACATACTAGTTTCGCCCAAAAGTCGTCGAAATTTGAAAACATGCGGATAGAGAGAAGACACACCTATGTGCTATCTACCGAGTTCAAATGTTATCTGTTTTTTTTCGACCCGGGAAGGAAAATCGCGTTTCGACATCTCAGCACAAATTGCTACTGTGATTCATATTTAATCGCTGAATGAACTCCGTCGTTATGGCAAACGCGGCATTGAATCACGACACGAGATTGCACCGAATGAATGAGGTAACATCATAGTAGCAACGGGCCGAGAAGGATAATAGTAATGAATAATGACATAATAATCGCGGGGGCAAAGTAAAAGGCATCGTCCTGCATGTCATGCAGGTAACACAATTTAATATAACATAAATTAATAAATTTAAATGTGATATGCAACGGATTGTTAGATCTCAGATTGTCTCTTATGCATCGTAAAAAGTATCGCTGCGCGACCTAGTCTATTGTGGCAATTAATTTACACAATAATTAGAAAATTAAAAATCTATACTTTATTACATTAAAACGTCAGGGAAGTAGCGACAATTTCTTTCATTAAAATACCAGTGTATATTAACGTGGCCATCTAATACCGCATTTACACATTCGCATGAAAGGCGTGTCGAATCGTAATACGAGCGGCATGTGTAAATGGTTCACTCTTCATTCGCCTCGTCTCTCGTTTCGCCACTCGCAGCGCCGGGAGCGGTTTTTTGGGACAAATCAGACTGGACGAGGCGAATAACAAAAGGCGAACTTAGTGTTTACACATTCGCTGTTAAGTTCGCAACGAGCGCTCTATCAATACGTTATTTTTTATTTTATTATATTATGTAAAATGGAGTGGAGTAACGCTCGAGTGTTTGAATTTTTGGAACTGTACCATGGTAAACCTGCTATTTGACAATGACTGTATAGACAACTTAAAATTAACGCAAGATTTGAATTTGCCGTCATTTGTGCAGAAAATGTTGGCAGCCATGAAAAAAAATTTGACAGCTGAGAGTTTAGGGTTAGTAGAAATGGAGCGTTACACGATACAACAACGTGTTTTCATTATTGAGCAATATCTCAAAAAGAATGAAAGTTTGACGGTCGCGATTCGAAAATGTAATAAAACAAGCCGTTCAAATGTCAATATCGAAGCAGTGTGTGAGAGTGTTGGTAAAAATCCCGGACAATTGCCAATTTTAAGAAGCTCTTTACAGCGTATAGTCACAAAAGATCTGTGTCTCCATGCTTACAAAATTCAATTAACACAAGAACTGAAGCCTAATGACCATGCATAGCGAAGAGAGTTCGTCGAATTTAATTTCGTTTCGACACCCTATATAAACAACACGTAAATAATGCATTGAACAATTATGAAATAATAAAACTTAAATAAACTTTTTTTTAAATTTGAAAATATTTCAACCCCTTTCCAAGCTGTGGTTGTAATTATTTTTTAATTTAAATTAGAACTCTTTTTTAAGAAAAATTCGATACAACCAAAATTCGAAATATCGAAAGTTATTTCTAGTACAGTGAAATAAAAATTGCGACCGATGCTCATAAACATGCTTGACCCAAGAAGAAGTTGCATCTACTTGCTGACTAATTACACGCAATCGAATTATAAGAGATAAGCTGAGCGTATAATATTTAAATGGAAATACGTATTATAATATTTTATACCAGTTTGCATGAGCACAATATGACGAGAATCGATGTATGAAAATAAGCCCGATTAACCTCTCAAATAGAATTACGTAAAGCCGAGTCTTTAACTTTCATAAGCACCGTTGAAGAACTACTTCCACGGTCTCGGCTGAAAAGGCTGCTTTGAGATTCCAATAGGCGGGTCGCCGCCGAGAAAGTGTATGATCTCGAAGCATTTCTAGTTCGACTTCCAACGACGAACCTTGCAAAACTTACTTGCAATTCGCCCATAAGACGATTTCCGTTGTCGATGGGCATCGTTCGTGACCGCATTAACAAGCGTCCTATGAAAATTCAAGATTGCAAGAGCTGCGGACGTTACCGAACTTTGAGCATCCACGTAACCAGGGCTGACAGCAACAAAACAATAGCATTTGCGAAACATTTTTTCAGTCCGCGTTGTTGAGGCTCTAGCAACAAGGTTAGCCACACTGCATTCAACCCGATGAATAATAAATAATGCAGAAAGGGGCAGTTCATCGTATCAGATTCATTTTACTGTTAAGAATCGATTATGTCTATGATGGAAAGTCTGCGCAATTTGTGAGTCAAACAACTCGGATACAATCAACTCAGATTTATGTGGTTTATTGTTTTACACCAGGAATAAGTAATCATTTCAATATTTAATCGAGTGTCAAATTAGCTATTTTGCATTGACTTTAAAAAATTGATCTCCATATGTTTTACGCGATATTTGCACGGTATGCCGTAATTAGACTACCTAAAGAAAAAGTCGCACTTTCGCGCACATCGAGTTGTTCAATTATCGATTTTTTCTATTAACTTGAAAAAGTAAACGGCAAAATCTCACGCGATTGCACAATATTAGGAATGAACACTCGAGCGTTGAAAGAAATTATGCCCAATAACACATTAATTGACAATCGTATTAGTAGTATTAAAATCATGATCTCTTTGAACTCATATTTACACATGTATATGAGAACAGTCAGTAAATTCGTCTGTAATTAGATAATATAGATAGAGCTACGTTTGCTATTACTCATTCCTTAAAATATTGCGTTATCATACATGGTGCATAATGCATATACAAGTAGAATCCATTATCATAAAGATTGAATGAAAATATGAGCCATTAGAACAGAGGCGCAGAAGCTGGGGATATTATTGAGGATGCGCAGAATTGATTTATTAGTGGTTACAGTCGAATTACGGACGAGTACCGAAAAACCTGGGCCAAATGCTATTGTGGACCGAATACCATATAGCACAATAACGGTTTCTTTTTCTATTTTTTTTTTATTTTTTTGCGCTTTTAATTATTCAGTGTTTATTTACACTGCAAAACATACCTCGTTTTTTTCACTTAAAATTCAACTATATTTGCTGTCCACGATTCTAAAAATTATCGAGCTATGAGTGTAATCATGCATACATTTTTTATGTAAATACAGAGGCTAAATCATGAAAATTTATCTCGCTACATCCACAAGATAGGAAAGTGGGTGCTGCATGAGTTATCAAAAGTTAATTGCTAGCAAAGAATAAATATCCACACTTTTTGGAAATGAAAATTGGATATTATATCACAATTTCGCAAGAAAAAACAGTGAAAGTCAAATTCGATTCAAAAATTGATTATTATTGTTGCAACAATGAAGAGCGTTGCTGAAGTACGCGATCGCTAGAAAGTAGGAAGAAAAATGTCGATGACTATATGTATTTTCAAGTATGAGATTTTGGATCGATCATGAGCGAGACGAAAGACAGTAAATCCTTGTTTGTATCATTGAATTTGCATGTTACCAAGCAATTGGATATGCGATTATATTTAGCAGGAAGCGTGTTGATTGTGTCATTTAATTTTAGTCGTTACTGATTGTCCATAACCCAGAGTTTCTTTCGTTTTAAACTTTATCTCGCCGAATGTGTGTTTGATTTGAACTACTGTTTATTATAACCTCAACTTATTAACCTAGTTATAAAATTTCTCAAAAATACTCATGCGAATTTACAGTAAATTGAGAGTACCGTTAAATGTTATTCGTTGTGGTTTTCCTTAAACCGAGGAAACCCAGGATATTTCTGAGGTTTGGATTTTCTTTGCGGGGTTACGGAGGGTCAGAATCAAAATGTGCAACGAAATGTGGTGCTACGGCCACTTTCGCTTTTCGACAGAGACGGCCGAAGAAAACGGCGGTCTTGGATGCCATCTGCAGCGGTGGCAAAATGACTTTCTCCGCTTCACGGTCGAGAGGTGACCCCGATACGGCGTAGGAAGAATACGACGGCTGTTTCGATTTGCTGACAAGAAGACCGATTCCGGACTTGCGGCCGCGGAGAAGTATGCAATTGGGTTGCGAACCAGATCAGTGCCGGAGATGCCGATAGCTTAGGAAAAACTTGGATACAGAGAGCGCCGAGACACGCGTCCTTTGAAGTTTTGCTTGTTTAGTTTAATTGTATTATTATGGTTACGTCAAGAACTTTTTGAAAAAAAAACACGAACTTAAGGATTTCTTCGTTTTTTTTTCTTAATCCTACATTTAAGGTATTTCATTAATTACGGAAAATAATATCAATTAAATGGCCGCCTCTGGACTTTTTTTGTACATTTCGGGCAGTATCTCAGCTATAACTTGGCGGTTATTGGTTTTTAGGTGCTTCAACGTTTCGGATTTATCGGCGTAGACACGACTTTTACCATAACCCTACAAAAAAATCTAATGGCGTTAAATCGCATGATATTGATGGCCAGTTGACGTTACCAAAACGCGAAATAATACGACTTGGAAACTTTAGATGTAAAACATGTATTTCACATCAATATCTAAAAATAATATGTTATCATGCGCCTATAGCACTCACTATTGAGTGTTACAGTCCGACCATCATCGTTTTCAAAAAAGTAAGGCCCAATGACGTCTCTTAACCACAATGCGCATTAAACAGTCACTTTGGGCATGCAATGGTCTCTCGTGAATCATATGGGAATTTTACTCGACCCATATGTGGCAATTATTGCTTATTAATATACTCAGAGGTGGAAATGTGCCTTACCAGTGGATAAAAAATTTTCTTTGAAAAATCAGCATCAACTTCCTGCTACTCTAGCATCGAATCTGCGCAAATTCTTCGCTGTCCATGGTTTCAATTCGTTCGTACATAATTATTTTTGAACACGTCTGATTTACAGTGCTCCCAACCCAACATAAGAAACTCAAATTGGATCACTCTGTATTATTATTGTGCTAAAATTTGAGGTTTTCACGCGAACCAGTTCTCAAGAATTACAAAAAAGATCGCGTGACAAAGCTTTTAAAAATACCGTTATAATTTGATATGGGCGAGACATGAGACCAGAGCCGAGGCTAAGAAACGCGGTACTCGAGGCAAAAGTCAGGTGCCCCCCCCCCCCCCAGGATGGTAATAGGGTGGTAATGGCGCGATTTTATATTTTTTTTTAAGTAATGATTTTATATATTTTTCAAGTATATTGAAACCGTAATTTGGACAATAGGAGAGCGCAAAAACAATCATCACTTCTCAGAAGTTAAAAATTCACGTTAAAAGCAATAAAATCGTGACTTGAGACAGTAGAAACATGAGGGGAAATGCGTATGTACTATGCACATATAAAGCAAGCAAAGCATCTATCTCTGTCCTGTACACGTTGGACGATATTATCATACAACACGGTTCTTTAAATAGTTAGTTTGAGAGATAATTGATAAAGAAATGGAGAGTTAGGGTTTACGCCCTACTATTAGCTCTAAAAAAGATAAGTATATCGAACGTATATTCGTATCGTATGCTTTAGAGCTAATAGTAGCGACGTAAACCTAAACTTGCCATATCTTTCTCAATTATGAATAATGATGAAATGGATATCTCTCGAACTGACTGTGTTAACGCAAATATAGTATAAAAGTAATTTCATATTTATTGTTCGGCAAATTAACGTAGAATAGATTAACATTTGAACTAGTGAATAAGTATAGTCTTAGCAATGGGCGAGACTACTACCGTGTTAATGTCAACAATTAGCTTTATATAAGGTACAAATTAATTACTGAAAGGTCTTCCAGTTCATTCACAGCTTCTATATAATCCATACTAGCGTTTTTAAAATGGGTTCCAAAAATAATAAAAATTTAACATCATACTGCACTTTTCGACAATGTTACTTGATCTCGATATCCCGTATCAAATAGTAGTTGGGTGAGATAGGAACACACGCAAATCCATTGTTTAAGTCAGTAATTTTTTTTATTATTAATTATTGAAGCGAATTAATAATTGTTGATTGATTATAACGACATACATTAATCAGCATATCAACGGACATATCTAAAAATAGTTACGCGTACTGTGCTGATCCTTCAGAAGCATCGAACAAAATATGGATGCGCCTGAAAGTCGTTGATAACTATAACTAATTATCAATGTAACGATACCTAGACATACATTAAATATTATGAAAATAACACGAAATGGACAGATATGAAACAGTGGATGTTTTAGGTTTGTTTGAAATCATATCCAAACAAACATATTCATATGAACAAATAGAATATTGTCATTGAAGCAGCATTACAAATTATCCATTAAAAAGCTAGCAACTAAAATATTTTTGACCCAAATTTTCTGGGAAATCCTATAATTAGTATTCATTATGTATAATTAACGTAATTTAGAACAAAACACAGATGTTTATTGAAAATATATATTATCAATAAGTTCTAAAGGTTAAGAGACTATTGTTTAAACAATACCAATTATGCTAATATTATAAAATCGATGTCTAAAATGTATGAAATATGAAAGATATCTATCTCCGCAGATATAGCTCTTGCTAAAGACGAATTAAACATAAACATTTCTAAGGAACTACGAGTCATATCCTAATGTTCCAATATAAATTTACTATAAAATTCAAAGTACTTTGTCAAATTCATTCATTACATTACATTGTCACCAGCCTTACAAATGAATGATGAATCGTAAAATGGACAAAGATTTAATATTTACGGTACTTCAGAGAATGTTGAATACTCTTAAGTATTATATTATATATAATAAACAACAACGAAATCCTTATATATCACTTCTATTTGGGTACTCATTTTTGAGATACTTTATCGTCAAGTAGACAATAATCACCGATCTAACAATAAATGTTCGTCTGTTTGTCTCCATAAAAATATCATTGAATCAATCACAATCTTATCATATCAGTAAATGACTATTTAAAACAGAAGCACCTATAATTTGAAACGTTAAAAAATAACAATAACGCTCGAAGTAATGAAACATCACAAAATTATTGATTTTTCATAAAAATTTGTTTATCTAATTGTTATCACGATTTCGTTTAAGTAAATATTTATAAATTACCACACACATACATGAATAATTGATAACGATAATCAGAACGAGTAAAATTGTCATATAAATACAAGAAAAAAGTGACATAACATTGTCTTACAATGAATATTTCAATAGATCTTATTGTATTGTATGCAAGTAAACAACAACATATGTCATTTTAATTATTTTAAGACCAAATGTTATTTTTAATGCTTTTGGCCAAAATACAAAAAAACGGCAGCTAATGTTCTACATAAAAAATAATATTTTAAATGAAAATATTATATATTGTGTACAGTGACGTTTGAAGATTTGGCCTATGCTATGAAAATAATGACCATACATGTAAAAATAATATTTTATTGAAATGTGTTTTAAAATTTTGGCCATTAGAATGTAAAAAACAGCCATAGTCTAATAAGTTGTTTTTATGATAAAAAAATACAACAAAGAACATTAGCAATTATATTCGATCTAGATTACACATTTGCTTACTGCTAATATAATATATTGATCGTTCGCGTATAGAAAGTGAACAATAATACATTTTTTAACGTATGCGTTCAATGACAGTTGGATAAAGAATGTCGCGCAATAATACACGAGAGGCCATATTTGTGTAATTCCAAATTAAGTAATCCAATCGTCATCGGATATGACAATAGCATTTCGATTAGATCGGTTCGTTGCGGATGAGGGTTTCCGAGGATCCCATATAAACATAGGTCGTTCGTTCGACGATGGTTATTTATATGTCAAACTAAGACTCACCTTGGGCTTATAGAACCACTTCCTGAGGGAGTCCATATTCGGGGCTTCGGTCGGGGGCGCAGCCGCGTAGGCGGCGGGGGCGGCGGGGCGCCTCACGACGACATGGCCGCGCGCGGGCTGCCAACTGCCGTTTCGTCGCTCAGAACACTGCTGCCAACCGCAGCCGATACGTCACGCACTATGCGTCATCGATACGCTATTTACGACGACGGGCAATATCGAACAACCATTAATAGTTTTAATTACTGCTATCACGTAGAAAAAAAAGCATTTAGATATTTTAAAATAATTATTATAAATATGAAGACAATAAAATCAAGTATTTATGAGTCTAAATTAGATCTCTGCGATCGTTTCTCACCCACAAAGGCCAAATATATTTTTCTTAAATTTAAATAAGGTGACCATTTAGGGATGCTACGAGAGTTAAAAAGGTAAAGGAGGACGTCTGGTCACCTTAATTTAAAATATCGTAATTTGAGAAAATGCACAGTATGCAATTCTAAATATAGGGGACATTTTAAGACCTCTTTCTGTCTATCGAATGAATAAACCTTTTTAATGTACGATAATTTTGCATAGGTTATGCAAAATCTATAATAATCATCGATTAGTATTTTTTCTAAAACTAAAATATATGTTTCTTATAATGAATGAAATATTAAGAGGGGATAATATCGATATTTTACAATGCTAAAACAACAATAAAAAGTATATTAATTTATTAAGGAAAACTTTTGTGACCACGAATATAAACAAATCTCATAATTAATTAAAAACGATTTATCTGCTTAACTATTACATTCTTAAAAATTTCTTTCTAATCATTATCTTCAACGTGTTCGCGATATTTTCCAATGTTTTTGAGTGTTTGGGCGAAGATAATATTTTTCTACGAGATCCAAGTGAAATATAAATGACTTTTTATTTAGGTGTAGAAAATTGTGTTGATATTTGGTCAAGTACGTTTTTCATAATACGTACGATTTTGTTCTCTATTGAAAGTTTTGCATAAATTAATACATCTACTGGCATTCTTCTACGTCACCAAATTATTTTTTCAGTTTATATTTTTTAATCTGTGCATTTTATTTTTGATATCTTAATAGAATTTTCGCATAAATCATCGCAAAGTTTTTTTTCCAGAGATTCAAGATCAGTTACTGCTTCTGTGAAATTCATAGTAAGATCTTGCAATCGGTTTTGATTTAAGCTATGGTTATCACAATTTACAAATAATGCCATATGATTCCTGGCAAAATCGTATATATTGTTTGAATATTGATTATTACTAACTTATTTTTAGCGTCCCATTCAATCTTGCGCAAGGGTGCATTTTCCCTTTTTGCCCCCTTTCCTCCCTACGCGACGGACCTGATGATTACTGACGATATAATGAATATAATTTGTCGTAAAATAAAATATCTGATTTGAGTAATTACATATCTCTGCGAAAACTGCTACTGTTTTTGCTTTGTCGCAAAAATATCGTACCATGGCATGCTTTGCCACATCAAATAAATACTATGAACTGATATAAGATATAATAGACAAGCCTAACATAAAGCAAATGTATCCCCTTTATTTTGGCGAACTGCATAGATAATATACAAATCGAATACGTATAAATATATTTTAAAAGGTCGATTTGAGAGAATCATCGAGAATTGTGGTCCTAGTATATACATGCTAGAATAATGGACGCGATCGCGATTAACGTAGAAATTTCAAGAAGATTGATTTCATAAAGCATCAAATGAAAAATTTTCTTAATTTATAAAAAAGTATAAATAAAAAAACATACATATTATTATTACCTTTTTTGTTTTTGCATGCACAAGTGTTAATTTTGTGTTCAACTTAGCAATGTATATAAATTGTATTTAAGTTATATCAGTTGATTTTCTGGTCATGCAAATTGTGCAACAAATAGATAATATTATAATAAAATGTGCTATCGATCGTGATGTAACACTTCATCGTAATATCTTCAAGATTTCTCAAAAATCGAGTTAAACTTTAGTAATTTAATGTGACTGCTTGGCTAAACCAGATTTGACAATTGAAATGGAAGCAGCTGCTTTTATCTGGACTTAAAATGTTCAACAGAGTTTCGTTGGAACGAAAGTTGGGACTTTTTTAATTAAAAATAAAAGGAAATAATGTTTTTCAATACAGGAAAAATAGCACGATTATAACATATTTAAGCGCTACCATTTCTACGTAGCTAATTTCACTGAAATGGCAATGGTTATAAACATGTCTTCAAAAATATCTTACTGATCATAATTTCAACATTTTTCTTTCAGCTCATGTATTAATTACATTATAAGCATATAAAATTAACCATGGTAAATAATGAATAAAATAAGTCGAATAAATATTTTTTCTATCATTGTAAATGTTTTTTATGAAACATAAGCTAATAATATTTCTTAATAAAATTAATTACAAAAATATATAGCTCAGCTTAATTTGTTGTAAACAATGTTCTGTCTCAATCGCTGATGAAACGTATATCTGAATGCGTATTAAACTATCAATATTTGTTTTGACGTGTTTCTAGACATTTCTTAACGTTATTTATAAAATTTATTGATCGCTAAACGTCTATCAAAACATTTTTTTCTCTCTAATGTTTTAATAAATTCATCAGTATCAAAATATGAAAATTGACATAAAAAATAATCTGGCGTTGAATTTCAGCAGCAGATATTTTCGTTCAAAAGAAACGGATCATTAAACGAACCCCCAAAATGACAACACTAAGAATTGACGCTGTAATTTTAAAGACAAAGCTGCTGCTATTTTGGTCGGTAAACTCAGACACGTCACGCATACTGCTATAAAATCTCTTCTATATCCACTGATACTGTATCTTTATTTTACGAATATACTGTATAGTAATTTAGTTCATTGTTTGTATATTATTTAAAATACAACTTAAAAAAAAACATTTTATAACTTTTGATTGTTTTTGTTAAACCTAATTATAAATGTATACAATTATAATATTTTCTTTATGAATGTTAACACATTGTCTCTATGTATGAACTTATATTTAATAATAATTCAAATTTCATAGTACATACCTACATAAAAGCGTACTCGCATTTAATTTTAATTAAATTAATAAAGTGGAATGTAAAACACCCGCAAGAGCTCGTATATGTGCGAATTTACAATGTTATGACCTTTTATATGCGCTGCTCCTTTCAAGATAACGATAGACAATAGAATCTGATTGGATATTGTTTTCTATCGTAAGGGAAAATTAGTTAGAGAATGATAAAAGCATCCAACAATCAACAAGAAAGCTGTCGAACATTTTCAGGGATGCGCTGAAGATATTTATTTTTCACAAGTTTGTATAAACGTAATAGAATTTCGTTGTTATTAAAAACGGATCCTGACCATATTGTGTCAATGTTTATTAACACATCCGATTACTGAATAACTTAATGAGGCCACAAGACCATAATTACACATTGATGAAAAGCAGACGAGTAAATTGCTGATAATTCTTGGAAAGTTACATTTCGTCGATTATTTTCTATGTCAATGTATTTACCGTCTTAATTTATTAGAAACAATAATGAAATATAAATGCAAATTAACCAAATTAACTAAAAAGTTTTGCCCTCAAAATGGCCGTTTAATTGTTGACCGCGTTTCAGCATTGACATTGACGTTTCAGCAAGAAAACATATTTTGCTCGTTCTCTGCCATAAAATTAAATAATAAAAAGTCGTTGACAACATTTTTTCGCGTAGACGTTTGACGAGGCAAATTACAAGGAAAATTAATTCCGACCGGTCAGATGAGTTTTGCAATTGGATTTTTTATTGCTGAAAAATGTGCGCTGAAACTCGTCAGTGCAATATGAACACTTTCATTAAAATTTAAAGAAGAAAAAAATAATATGATATTTTAAGACTTGCCGCGTCCCTTATCAGCAGACAAAAGGTAAAAAGTGCATGTATGGAAATTTCGCTAAAAATACTCGCACTCACCACCAAACGATCTACCTTTGTTATACTATATCCAAAGTAAAAGGTTTTATTTTATTTATTTTATATAGGACGGTTTTTCTCGTTAAAACGCCCTCAGACAAATATGTCTTTTGGTAATATGATATATGAACACACGAAGAGAAAATTCATTATGCATACATTCGTTAACGTGCATTTTCATGTGATCATCACAATAAGAGTCCATAAAACATAGTATATGTTTAAATTTATGGTGAAAATAAAAAGATTAGGTTCGTTTGATGGATTAGCGATAAAATTAGTTAATTTAAAATATATACCTAAAGTTAATTTTTATATTATCTATTTAATGTTGGATGTAAGTATCTAATATATTTTATATAAAATAATTTTGTTTGTTAGATTAAATTAATATTATTAACATTTTATTTTAATAGTCCCAATTATATTTTTCTTTCAGCACATATGTAATATTTTATTAATGAGCTGTGTTTGCATCATCTTCCCAATCCCTTTTTCCCAATTTATTTTTATATTTTTCCTAATTCTTTTTTAAATGGTGTTCGACGGAATAAACATTCAAAAATGTTTTACTGCACGGCTTAGTTACACTTTGGAACGAAATATCTCAAAATTTCTCGTCAAGCGATCAGCACATCTCGATATTTTTATTTTGAGTGAGTAAGTAATTTATGGAAAACTATCTAAAAAAATAATTAAATACGCTTATCAAGTCTTTAGTAGTTGATACTTAAAAAAATAAAATGGCTAATGCTGAGATAAGTTTAAAGCAAGATCTACTCTTAACCCACTCCTCACGATGAAAAATATCCATGCACTCCTGTGATGTATACTCAGTGTACATATAAAAATGTTAAAAATAGGGATTTAAAAATGGAAAAAACATTTATTTTATAAAGAAGTAATCATTAAAATAGTCGAAACAATTTAACAAGTCTAACAATTATTGTAATATACTATGTAAATGCTGAAAATAAGTAAATGCCTTGAACATCTCAATTATTCTATTTAAATGCAAAAATTTAAGCTACCTAATAATTATAATATATAAAAAAACTCTCTATTGCTGAATTATTATTTATTTTTGTTAAAATTACTTACATATTGTAATTATCTAATTTAATATAAAAGTATATCGCAAAATAATAGCTAAAATGTGAATATTTTATTCGACATATTTATGTAGATATTCACATAATAAGATGGCATATACACTCGGTGTACATTACAGTAAATGAAAGGGTAATCATATTGCAAATATATCTTCTCGATAATAATGGAAGATCTATATAACCCAAAGCATTTATTTCACGTCATTAGATTTGCTATCTATTATTATTAATTTAAATACGTAAATTAGTTAGTAAAGAGTAAATTAAAAACTTCATTATTGTACACAAAATGTATTTTTTATTTGTGCCCTACCACCAACTAATTGTAGCACAAAAAGGTAGCAAAATTAATATTAAAATTTTTATATACGAAAATAATCATACCGCGAATTTTATTCTTTAAAATTTGAACTTTTAATTAGAAAAAATTAGAACGC
Source organism: Plectrocnemia conspersa (assembly GCF_051122295.1). NCBI lineage: Eukaryota > Metazoa > Arthropoda > Insecta > Trichoptera > Polycentropodidae > Plectrocnemia > Plectrocnemia conspersa. The sequence goes on from NW_028277173.1 coordinate 17,796,286, forward strand.
TACGGAATATTATGAAAAACATATTTATGTTTGTTTTTTAACAGAAAAAATCATTTATTAAAATAAACTATAATTTTTTACTGTAAGATCGAAAAGATGTTTCTAAATTAACCATAGTTTCTAGTTATAATTTATTAATTTATTTTAGAATAAAAAAAAACGAAAGATTATTTATCTTTATAGTTAAGAATTTTCTGAATTTATTTAGGAAATATATTTTTACCCAAATAAAAAAACTAATAAAATTGAAGTGTTTATCGCAATCATAGACAAAATAGCTCATATACAACGGCACATTAATTATAGAATATTGTTTAATTTTTCATAAAAAATAATTAATGTCACTTTTCTATACAATACATGCTAGATATACTAGAGGAAATACTCAAACTTATTTAAAAAAATATTAAATAATAATATTAAAATATGAAATTTATTATTTTATTACGTTTTATATATTCAAAAACATGTTTAATTATTAAACAACATTCGAATATACTAGCAAAGAGCTTTTTTACAGATGAATATCCTTTTCCATTTAGCTCCTCCGTCATTATCTATTCTCTAGAGTGGGTGAAGCACTTGAGCAAGCCTCCCCCTACCCCACTGTGAAAAGTATATAAAGCCCATCCAACAGGATCGTAGGATTAAAGCAGTCTAACGTTTCAGAGTGTTAACATCTACTCTTATACAAAGAATTGTAAAGCATCTTTTATCTTCGCAATATAATTTGTATACAAAGTATATTCTCATTTTAATTGTTGAATGAATATTATTGTGAACAGAACATGAATTCCTACATGGCTGCACTCTTGATCATCGCCACCATCACCACTTTGGGAATCTCGACAGTTTCTGGACAGACTTTCCAATATTCGAGGGGCTGGACGAACGGCAAGAGAAACGGAATGAACGGAAACATGTTATATGAGAACAATTTGCTCGACAAGCTCCTCTCAAACCCATGCCAGTTGGAAAAACTCAGATACATTCTGCAAGGAAAACCCATAAATGAAAAGGTATTTTATACAACGTTGTTAATATTTATTAATTTATTATTAAATTAATTTATTTTGTGATAGTTGATGGTGCCGTGTGACCTACTCAGTATGAACGCCGCTGACGCTGAGGCCGAAAGCTCCGGAATGAGGCTCAAACGTTCCCCACCTTCATATGACACCAGGAGCTTCAACTGATTCAATTATTAACTTGTTGATTTGGAAAACGCATATTAAAGTCATCAACTAATTTATAAATGTATCTTTCTTAACATTATTTTTATAGAACATCAAAATCACAACGGCTGGGTTTGTGATTGGTATTTGATGACGTTTTGTTTTTATCATCATTATGCTGTATTGTATTTATAGGATAGTTGACTATATCTTTATACGTATTAATATTATTGTATTGAATCAATAAGGAAAATAAACGTACGAACATTATATGATTGTGTTTTAATCAATTTTAAAACCTCATTAATAAATCAACGAAGAGTTCATTATATAATATAACTTGTAATAATAAGAAAAACTGCACTTTCAGACTATCAAATATATTTTTGATAAGCATATCATCACTAGAACGAATAATAATCATCATTATAAATAATCATAATTTATCATCATTAAATATTGGATAATGCAGGCTCATATTATAAATGAAAATAGTCCCTTAAGTTATTTCAACAGCAAATGAATTGCTGGTCTAATAATTTAAATATATTTTCTACAAGTTAAGACTGTTCTAATATTTTCACTAGTAATCTTAAATTTGCATAATAAAATATTTATAGCAAGATGTTTAAATAATATCTTTTAACGTACAAACATCATATCACATTAGAACCAGCCCGTTCACTACCTCTCAAACAATGGGAATTTTTTAATGTTTCTAATATTACAACTATATTATTAGTTAGGTTGAATCAACTGTTAAGATTTATTACTTACATTCATGGTTTATTATCAGATAGGTAAGTATTTCGTTGATTTGTTTACAATACTAGTAAATCATATAATTTAAATAAATAAATCCAAAATTCAACGTTTAATTTAAAATTAATAATAAAGTGATCTTTTAAATATAAAAGTTATAAATTATCAGAGAGCTTAAAACTATAAAAATATAATTTTATTGAAAAAAATATCTTACGCAAATATATATAGTACATAATGTATATATAAAATATACACATTAAAATTTCCTAATATCTTTGACTATAAACGGTAAAATATGAAAAAGGGCAATACATCTTATTTTTGGGTTTGATTAGGTTAGGTGTAAATAGGGAAGAGGGAAGAAAGTCAATAAGAACATTAATATTATAAATTAAATTTTTCCGCCCATTTTTTTAATATTTCATATAACAAACAACCATTTTTATTCTAAAGTGATATAAGATACCAAAGTTTGATTGTGCAGTGCGATTTATTTTAAAATTTTCCAATGAATTTATTTTAAAAAATGCGAAAATATCAAGTCGTGTGTGTGTGGTTGCGTAGTGTGAAATTTTTGGGTATTTTACGAGTATGTTATGTGTCATTGTTTATGTTTTTAACAGAATTCAACACGGTACATAGTTTTGGGAGATAGGAGGGCTTGCGTATCGCGCCATTTCTGTTTCTTTTATTTCTCTTGCCGATGTTTTTTCGCTCCTCTCTTGCCGAAACGTTTGCAAGAGAGATGTGTGAAAGAGAGAAAAGGGGCGATGCGCAAGCCTTCCGTCTCTCAAAGCTAAATGCTGTGTTGAATTCCGTTAAAAACAGAAACAATGACGTTATAATATTTAGATTTCAGCAATAATTTAATAACAAAAGCTCAACGAATGGTCTTAGATGGCATAACATAATCTTATGATTTACAGTAATAAATGCCAATAATAGCGCTGCCATAAAAAATACGATCATAAAACTATCGTGCATATAATATATGATGGCAAAAATTCTCTAATAAAAAGCTAAATGTAGTTCATGGAGTATTACATATGTACGTCTAAAAATTCACTATTTAGTATTCCCAAATAAAAAACTTGTATATTGTAAGCCCATTCTGAAGTAAGCTCATTATATAACTGTTAGGCCGGTTTCACACGTGCCGGATGGATTCACCCGGCACCGGGCCGGTGCCGTGTAGTGGGGATGGTATTTTATAGGCTAGTACCTACCATTTCAGACGTGCCGGACGAATCCATCCGGCGCCGGGCCGGCGCAGCCCATACAACACCACCCCCACTACAGCGCACCGACCCGGTGCTGGGCAAATCCATCCGGCACGTGTGAAATCGGCCTTACTGTTACAGAGTAAGTCGCCTACCATCTGGTGACAAATGACAGTACCATAAAGATAAAAATGAATTAAGAAAACAAGTAAAATAATCAAATATTTTTTATTTTTTATTTTCTATATTTGAATATTAAACAATTAGATAGTGCGCTTTTTATTAGTTCCATATTTGAATATAATACTAATTAAATATTAGTTAAATATCACATAAATTAATATATATAATTAACAAAATAATCATAATAATAAGTTTTCTACTTCGAGATTATCAATATTTACGTATTACATACATATGTATATAGTATTTAATCTAGCACAACAATCATATAAATTAACAAAACCATGTCTTTATTGGCGGTTTCACTACATCGTCCCACTTCTGAGAGCTCTGGTTTGAATCTTGATGTCAAAAACCTTCGTAGCCCTTACGGACGCCTCCGTTTGTAATTCCACCGTTAATGAAACCGATATGACGCGGAAGAGGCATTCCGGATTCTTGCTTATTTAATAAATAATCTTCTACGAGAGGATGCACCACGTTCATATTGTCTTCGAGGAACATATCTTCGTTTAAGCCGATTCGGTACATCGCTTCGTCCATGTGATAATTTGGATTTGCTATGTTGGCCTCGTTCAGCATTTGTAACGACTCTTCCAGCGTTTTCGCTTGACTTCGCTTCGTGGCTAGCTCTTCGTCTAGATTTTGCCTTTGGCGAAGTACTAGAGTGTTTGTATTCGATCCCAGATACGGCGGTGGTTGTGGACGATTGTAATCGACTAGTAAGCTCGGATTAGAACGAGGACTCGGATGTTTTTTCAAGCTGTTATTTGGACTAAAACATGAAAACAAAACATTGAGTATTATTTAATAACTGTTTAGCATCAACTCAATTTACCTTATTCCTAGTGTACTTTTATTACTGTAATTGTCTCCCAGACCATTCTGAACGTTAGGCGCACTGCTACTTGGATTGGCATCGGTCGTTCCACTTGTATCGCTATGATAATGTGATAATTCAACTTTACTATCGCTTACTTGATTTCTAGCAGTTCTAAAATGATTTTATATTAATAAATTCTATGATCTATGAACATTTTAGTCATTCATTGTTGTTATCATGTGTATTTAGATATCAAACTCATTCAAAACTAGTTGAGATTTAATTTTCATAGATTTAATTTTTTTATTGACTATGTATTCAGAATGAAAAACATTATGTCAATTAGAACTTCTATGAAGTACTAATTGACATAATGTTTCTATGGTAAACTTCATTCCAGCTCGTGGATAGATATATTATAAATTTGGCCATTTTGATATCTAAGAACACATATTAAAAGATAAAATGTCTACAATTATTTTATTTAGTTATCGTAATTAGTATGTTAGTTGATTGTTATCAAACATTAATTAAAATATTATACATTCAACTTAACACATAATAAACGATACCTTTTATTTTCAATATATTCATCACATATGTGAAATATAGTATCAAAAAAGTAGTTTGATTCGACATCATTACTGTAATTGATAACAATAGTATAACAAACTGGAAATGTGTCCTAAAACTTATTACTAATATACTTACATTCCTTCATGGTGAAAGCACAATATCATACTCAGCACTGACACCAAAAATATCATAACCAACATTGGCACAATGATTGTAAAAACAAATTCGTGGACGTAACTTCTATGCGGTACTTCATAGCGAGCCGGGGGTAACCAACGGTTTTGCTCTTTCATCAATATGGAAGCGTCTAATACGAGTTTTGATTCTTTCTCTACGCTGGGTTCTTCAATCTATACATAATTATATACAATTTACATTTACTTAAGTCAAAAAATATTACATTTATGATACGTACTAATCTAAATGAACACCAATCCAACTCGAACTCGACTTCTCGGAACAGTCTTTCGACTGAAGTTCTTTTAAAATCTCTGGGACATTTTGGGAGATGCTTAAAGAGAGGTTTGACTTCTTCTTGCAACTGTAGTAATTCAGTAGAATGTGGTTTGAAACTGCCCAACTTTAAAACGACACTAAAACATATTAATTTAGGTTTAGTAAAATATATTGTTTTTTTAGTTTAATATGTATATACAAATGAGACTATAATATTAAAACGTACCCTTCTCCTTCATCTGGTTTTAAAGGCAATCTAGCTCCAAGTTCAATGGCAGATACCATAAATGTAGTGTATAAATCATTTGTACTCTCACGCCAAAGTTTCTTACGGAATATATCTTTGAGTTTTTCCATTCTTTAAAAAATCACATTTATTTATTTTGTAAAAAAATATATGTACGGTATGTTGAACAAAACAACAATACTTTAGAATTGTGTTGGTTATGTTTATAATTCTAACGAGAGTTTAGAAAATACTTTTCCAAGATATACATGTTGATGTGACTTCGTGAATTCATACCAGTGTACCTTGTAAGAATTTTAATTAGTGTTATTTTGTATTCCACGATTTAAAATTATTTGAGATTTTTTGTACTTTCTCATTAGGGAGACACAAGAAAATAAAGTTCTTAAGCTTTTTTTCTTATAAATATACTGGTATATATACATATATACACATCAGATAAGAAAGAGATGTTACGAAGCACGTTGCTTAGTAATAGGGTATTCTTGACCTAGAGTAGGCCAAGGAATGACATTTTAAATTTGATTGAGAGAACATAGATATTATCAATATATTTTTTAGTTTGATGCATTTCTCAATAGAATATTATTTATGTAATAGTTTCAAGTATCAGTAAACTAGCTTTTTCATTATCATGAATAAAATCATTAAATATTAAATACTCTAAATTGTATCTTCCTGCAATAGTATATTTGTATCTCATTAATAGTAGTATAAAATGAAAACACCTATGTACCTATATTCATTTAACAAATCTTCCACGTTTAGATTATCAATTTTCAATTGAACTTGATACTTGGCCGCTCTGGATTTCTTCTGAACATAGATGGGAATCATTGTCTCTCTCGTTTCATAGTTTTCTTTATTTAGTCCAATAACTTGTAGCTGAAATGATATAAATTAATGATGGCAAGCGAATAGTAATGCATTATCTTTCTAAATCATACCACAATGTCCTTTTGACTGATTGGCGGAGTGCCATATATGAATCCAGCTTGTTGTCTAATGCTGTATATGTAATGAAGCCATGAAGGAAGATCTGGTTTGTTAATGAGCGATGCGTGAAACGAATACTGGGTGTTATATTCTGAAAAATAATGTATTATTTTATAAATATCTGTCAATATAAATATAAATGTATGAATAAATATTTTACCGGCGTACGTCCAATTGAACATTTTTGGCGTGATGGTTATTGAAAACATTTCAGTCTCTGTTACGTTTTCACATTTAGTACCAATTAATATAGATGCAAATGTGAATAGAATATATATGCTCCTCATTTTATGTTTATCTGAAAATAAAAATGACTATGTGTAAATATTATGTAATTTTAAAATACATTATCCAAATGGTAGACTAAACCTAAACATGGTTATCTGACACATGTACTATTTCTATGACACATTTATGAACAAGATGGAAAGATATAGATAAGCAAGAGATGTACTATGGTGATAGTAATATATTTTAAATAACATAATATTCAGATTTAATTATATCTTCAAAAGTTATCTATCTATGATGCAATTAGGCATGATGTATGTCTTCATATATGTATATCTTCAACAACTTTAATCTACCATGATATATATGTATGTCTTCAACAACTTTAATCTACCATTAAAATATTGATTAATTAATTATAATAAACATACATTTAGTGTGCTTCATTTGAGAGACGGATGCAAGTATTTACAGCAGTAGCTTAAAATGGCCGCTGCTTTTGTAACATGCACCAAAAAAGAGAAACGCTTGCCATTTATTTTTTGAGTAGTGGAGGGATAAAATCCACGAAAATTCACCTATGAATGTTATGGTGATGCATGTCTGTGATTTTTAGCAAGTGTACAAGTGGACCAGAAAGATTCGTAGTACTCTTCTTTATCAGGTCAGATGCACTAAGAATTGACTTTTGAGTTCATTGCAGAAGTTAAAGGAATCGTGAAGAAAAATGACTGTCATTAATAGAAAATCTATATTGTTCATGGTTATAATTGTGACATTAGTAAAATCAAGGTGATTCCAAATTTACACAAGCAACTATGAGAGATGTTTATTAATGCTAAGTGCGGACATAAATTGCAATATTTTAAAGTTAAAAGACACGTCGGTCGGTGTTGAAGCGATAAACGAAAAGTTATATTTTTACTGGTGAAGTCCAAATACATTTTCACCAGTAGATATATATTTCTACTAGCGAAAATATAATTTAACTGATAGGCGTTAATGAAACTACACGCTGCTCTAAAATATCTATGAAAATCAACATGACAGTTGCGAAATGTCAATTTTCTGGCGTTTTAAGGACCCCAGTGCAATTTATAAGTAAGTTAAACATAAAAACTGTATGTGTGTTATAGCATAGATAAGCTTAAATAAATATAGGTTTGTTAAATAAATAAAGACTGTTTTTATATTTCATTCGCTAGCTACACGAAATAATTTTGAATGTTCTCTAATTCTCAGCGGTCTCTGATCGTGTGCACGGAGTTACATACACGCTCACCAAGTCTTTTTTTTCGCAACATTGTTTAAAAAGGAAATATTACGCCTTTATTTTGATTTTTTGGTGCCCTTCTGGATTTGGCGACCCAAGCGATCATCTGTGCGGTCTGCCCTCGGGCCGGCCCTTCATATACATTTATCAAAATTTGATTATCATATTTTCTAATTTGTACAAAGTTAGATAATAATTTTAAAAATAATTCTCAAAATATAATTTGATTAACTTAAGAATGTATAGCTTGAGATAATTCTTTTTTTATTACGCATGTTTCCGCCTATTAAATACTTAGTAAATTGACCGCTTATAATTCACGAATCGATCGATCCATGTCATGTTTTTTAAAGGTGAAAATATTTCAGTTAAATGTTATATAATCATTATGATGGGATATTAGAGGCACTACCATGCTCGGCTAGCAATACATTCTTAGAGAAACCAGAATGTAAGTTAATAAATATTTTATTTGTATGAAGGGGACACTGGTTTGATCCCCAATTACGTATATAAATTGTAATACTTTTAATAAGGCTTAGTCTATAATATATAACATAATGCATTCTTTTATAATGTTATATAACTAGTTGCAAGAAATTATATACATATGGATAGCTGTAATAAAATAATAGGCTATACAAAGTAAGTTGCTTAAAATTGTTATTTATTATAGATGCAACATATGATTAGAATCTTCATTAGACAATTAAACCGTATACACTATTTTTCATACGTAAGATGACTACATAATAAGGTAATATAAAATTTAAATAAAATGTCAAATCATTATTTATGCAATTATAAATTAAATATTATATACTATATTGCCAAGACATTATATTACTACATCATTAATTTATTATGAAGTAAATTAAGTTGTTATTGAATAAAAATGTCGGTTAAGTTAGTTGTTGATTATTTATACTACATTGAAATACTCTCCGTTGAGTTTTTCAATGCTATGCTACTATTATAGTTTGTATATAATACTATTTATGCTTTAACCTCGATCCCCATGAATTTCTAAAGGCATAATCAGTTTACACAAACTCAACCAAAACAATCGATTCGATTGTTGGTTTTGATTTAAACGCCTTTCATCCTCGTTATGGTTTCAGTGTAAACATAGAAAAAAATAGATCCTATTTAATAAAAATAGTGTGAAAGAAAAATACGTGTTTTCACTGTACGGAAGCGCCAATTTTTATTATAAACACACGCACGAATAACATAAACACTTTGGATGGATTTGTAAAAATAAACGTAAAGTGTTCGGTGATTTACGGCCGGGGGGGTCTTATAAATAGCTAACCTCTTTTTAGCATTGTGGAATGGCTTCTATTGGCGGAAAACGTGCTTTTAGGAGCGTTTCGCGCAAAGTTTTCCTTCAGCTGACGAGAACGAGCTTCGGATCGATATTTCGCTAAGTGTGAGTAGAGCAGAGGCGAAAGCTTCTGCTCATGTGCAGAACGAACAACACAGAGGTGGATTCGCGATTCGTTTTTATTAAAACGGCTATTTATACACCGTGTTCCATCTCTTAGGATATTATGAAATTCTATGTGTAAATATAAACGTTTTGATTCTCCACTTGAAAATAGCCACGATTGAAAAGCGGAACAATAATAAAAATCCAAAGATCACTATTAAGGGTCAGATTGTGGATTCTTTTCTTGGAATGCATATACTTTTCGTGCTAATAATGCATATTCATATACATGCTACTAAAATTAAGGACGTTTTAAATTAAAACTAAGAAATTTATTTTTAAATTAAATAATAGTTGTTTCAATTTTGGTGAAATAAAACCAAGCCGTGGATCCGCAATTATTTTTTCTGATATACATTGTATAAAAGATACTGACCTAACTAAGGATGAATTTATTGATTTTAAGACAAAGATCTTAATTTATATTGTAGAACTCAAACATTCTGGTGTTTACTGAAAGCATTATATAGAGACATATGACATAAGTTCTAATTCCATTTACACCATCGTTTCTATGCAAATCGGGAAAAAAGTCTTTTTGTTTATTTGAGTGACATGTCTGAAAAAACTAATTTTGGTAACATTATTTCAATATGTTTATTGTATAATTTCCTTCCTTGCATCTAAAATCTTTATTTTGGAAGGGATTTGTTGCTTTTTTTGATTGGCAAAGCGATCCATAAAACAAAATGCTTGAGTGATCCTAGTCTAAATTAATATCTAAAATCTCGCGGCATACTTAGCATCGTCAATGTGGCACATTTAGCCATATTTTATAATAACTCTATACCCAATACGCCCCTGTTCGCTGAAAATTAATTGAAGTGCAGGGCTATCGCAAGCGCAGTTGAATAGCTTAATAAAAATGAATCGCATTGAATCAACAGTAGCTAAATCGATCATTCATAAGTTGTAATCTAGAATAGTTACTAGAATTAACAAAAAAATATTTTCAATTTATAACGTTTAATAAATTGTCTATAAAAACAGTATCATAATAAATAAAATGATTTCAAAATAAATGTTTAAAGAATAATAAACAAACTTGCATTGCAGTAGCAATATTTAATATGGATAGATAGAATTTACCAAAACTTTCAGAATATTTAAGGCAAACTCAAAATGCAACGCGCTTAGTTAAACTAGGTAGTTAAACGTATAAAGATTACTTATTTATATTTATTAAAATTCCTTTATGATATTATCGAACGCTTAAAGAACTCCGAAGTCGATTATCTCAAAAAATGTTTTTAATACAATCTTAATTGCAAATAACATATATATATATCCATGCGTATGTCTTAGAAAGCTGTAGCCATATTCAGCAAAAGTAACTTTAATGCCACACTTATAGACACGACTCGTGTGTGTTATGGTTATTTTATACTGTTGCCCACAATAATTGAATATTAAACCGGTTAGTTTGTTAACCGGATGGTTCAGTGAGTGTATACGATAACCCTGTTCGTGTGTATAGATACGTTTTAAATCTAATTTAACGGGCAGTGTTCGCCCGTAGCTCGTATAGCGCGCTTTGGCAAACGTGTAATTAACACTCTCTTTCCTCTTCTGTTCGCGATTCATTTAATCCAGTGATAGAATATAATGAAAGTATTGCTTAAAGTAATCTATAATAAAATATGTTTATATTTGATTAGGGCAAATGTTATTAATTTTATTTTTTAATAATATTTTTTTAATTGTTTTTATAGTGACTGAAATATTTGTGTTTTTTTTTTAATTGGTGATTTTTTCATTTTATGGCCAAAATTTATTATCAATAAGTAGGCGGTCGATGGCCGGAGTGTTATGGCCAAAGTCGGATGAAAATATGGTGCTCGTCTGAACTGTCACGATTCAATGGCCCGCGGCGGGCCTTGTACAACTTCGCTCCAAGATCGACAATACTGCCGATGAATAATTCATCCAGTGCACCATGCTTTCGTAATGTTTAATTTTTAGATAACGCACAGTAAACCTGGTAGTCGAGCGTTTACTTTTCCCTTTAGAACCACAAACAAAACATGTTAAAATTCAAGAAAATGGGCTCGGAAAAAATCCCCCTACTCCTCATCACGGCCAACGTCGGCTCCATATTCGAATCGGTCAGTACGATTGCCCTCAATTCAATGTTTGCATACACTGTGATTTAAATTTAACGAGACTACAATGCGATTGTGTACAAACCTATTAACATTTCAGCCTTCTATAATGCTGCCCGTTTGGATCGCCGAGTTCCTGTCGACTGTTTCTAAAATGGAACCCAAGTTCATAGGTTTGCACATGCAAGAGGTTGGCGGTAAAACGTATGAAAAGTCAATGCAGTACGTTCAAGATTTCATAACGAGGTTGTGCGAGAGTCCCGAGTTGAGACTGTTCGATAAAATAAGGATTTATCTGGATGAAGATTATAGTTCAGCCGAGAAATTCACGGTAAATGTCTAGGATATGATTATTAATCTATTATTTTAATATCACGTAGGGAAGAGTGTACAAGTAAAGTTACTACATGTACAAATTGAACTTTTATTATAAAAGAAAATATGAACAACAATATTAAAATGATGCGACTGGATTCGAAATTTTCAATCTGTCCTCATAAGGCGGCTGATATTGGGATAAAAAAATATACTTTAGGAGCATGAAATAACTTCAAGTCTTTCTACTGTTGATAACAAACTTAGCCATCTACTCATAACAACCTTTTATAAAACAAATATATTATAATAAGTCTTCTTACGAATCGGAAATGTTATTTGAAGAATTTGATTAAATCATCGAAAATTGTGGTTCAGTTTATTAAATAATTTTAAAGATTATTTTTTGGTTCCTTTTTGTTATAGGGGCTCAAATTTATTCCAAAATATATTTATTAATTTGTTTATATGTTTTATTTATTTATATACAATTATAAAAGACATTTATTAAGTAAGTTTGTTGCAGAGTTATTCATGGAGTGTTTACCGTTCTGATCAACTAACCTAATCTGCTAATTTTAATAAGCATTTATGTAGCAAAACATTGGTCGGAACAGTGATGTATATATGTACATATATAAATAAAATAAATAAATATTTTTTAGAATAAATTTGACCCCGAAACAGTCAAGTACATATTTTTTGTGTTATTGCCATTAATGCCGTTAATTCCAATTTTATAATATAATGTTTTAGGCTCTCGGCAATGTTTACTTCATACATTCATCTTTATCTGACGTCAAAATGTGGGATTTCCTCTCTTCAGAATGGGTTCTCGTAGAAGGCAAGGAAGTACATACGGGTAATATCGAAAAAGTATCTACTAAAGAAAAGGCAAAGTTTCCCCAGCACTTTTTCCCCGAGGTAAGTCCACTGGATTCCTTTTTTTCTACTTGATTACCATTACGTATGTAAACATTGTTATTAATTTTAGTGTAAATGGTCAAGGAAAGGATTTTTACGCGTACGCTGGTTGATACGTAGTACAGCTTTTGAACTAGTCAACGTACACCTATTTCACGATGCGTCTAATATGCTCGCCGTACAAGACACACCTTCGGTCTACTGTCGGAGTCGTCGACGTGCCCTGCGTCACACTCTGCAACACTTACACCAAGATCCAAGACAGCCGCCATTTTTCATATTCGGCGATTTTAATTTTCGCTTGGACACTGCTGGAATCGTTAAAGTATTAATTTGAACCATTAGAACACTAAATCGGCACTTGTAAATATCAATTGATCTTTATGTGTTTTACAGAAATTGACTGAAAATTTGATAACTAAGAGAGCTTATAAGGGTAATTCGACGGAAGCCTCAAAGCTTCAATATCGAAGTCAGAGCGATGATAAACTAGTGTTGAGTGTCGGTAAAAAAGAATTCACGCATATCGATCATCAGAAAGTGTTTAAAGAACCTTGGGTACTAAAGTTTGATAAAGAGCTCGAAGCCTTAAAGCCGCATCTGTATGAATTTCCAATCAAATTTGCTCCGACGTATCCGTATGAAGAAAATATTGATCTTCCTACACATTACATGAAAACTAGGTATTATTACATGTTAAATTGATTAATATAAGTATTTTTTATTTAATTTTTAATTATTTTAGATGTCCGGCTTGGTGTGATCGTATATTGCTCTCTCAGACGGCTAGGCTCATAATAAATCATCTGGACGGACAGAAGTTAGTACCGAGGGATCTGACGGAGAGTCGGAGGTCTATCGTCGAGCAAATGGACGGAGTTCTCAAACATGGCTCTAGGTATTTTTCCAATCTGATTTAAACACCAATAAATTCGTCGACCAATTAGACATTACGATTGTGAATGCACAGACGTTCGATAGCTGAGTCAACTGATAGCGGAGGTGGAAGTCCTTCGAAAGGGAGTCAACGCTCATCAGGTCATAGTTCATCAGAGAGCAGCCCCGCCAGATCTGCCTCGCCTAACAAATATATGGCGACTCATCAAACTAATGCTGTAAGTGATAATATTATTCGCATTGCCTTAGCAATAAATTAGCTGCAATGACAGTTGCTCAATGTGACTGAGATTAACTGTACCCTTTTATAATACTATACAGATTTGTAGTTCTTTTATTATTATATATATTTAAATAATAAAGTCGACTATCATAATATAAACAGGCCTTAAGTATTTGAGTCAAATATGTCTGAAATTGATTATAAATTGCCATAAATCATGAATTTATTACCTACATTAAAAAAACTATTTTTAACAAATTATACACAGAGTCCAGTGAGAAAACCAGTGTTTACTGAATTTGAAGGTCTCAGCGTTCCGGGTATAGCTCAAAGCCGAAAGAGCATTGCTGATCCTACAAACATAGTTCATGCTATGAATGCACGGTATTTATATAAAATATTATAATATAGTATGTAGCTCAAAATGGGTTTTTGTAAATGCTTAATAAACTTTTAGTGCAAATGAGATTGCCGAAGGGTCTCCGACGAAGAGGCGACTTGTCCGAAATCAATCTGAAGGATCGCCTAAGATGAGCGAACGTATAGAATTGAAAAATATTGCAGATAATAACAATCCATCATTACGAAAGAGAGTGGAATATGGAATCATTGGAGAAAATGCTTGCATGGGTGATCATAAGGTACTATATATATAGATATTAATTTAAAATCATATGAAAATTAAACTGGAGCTATATTAAAATATGTGATGTTCTGCTGACATTGGGAGTGACCAATAAAAATGCTATGGGGGTAATTCTTTAATTGTAAGATTCAGTGATCAACTCTCAGTAAATACATTACTTGAACCAATTTTATTTAATAGTTATATTCTTCATAATACCCTTGAGGCTTCTCTATTGGTGGTGAAAGAATCTGTCTTGAGGAAAAAAATTGGAATCATTTGAATTTTTATATCTAGGCTCTGTAATTAACGAGCCCGGGCTTCATTATTATGCAGAGTTGAGAAAAGTTAGTTGTTCTAATGAAAAATCCAAATAAACACACCCATTTTACATATTTTAGTAGGTACATTTCTGATTCATAATTACGTTATAGGACCGAAGGTGATTATTTGGACCAGTTTTAATATATTTTTTTATATTGCAGCCAGTGTATCTTCGCTTAATGCTGCAAAGTGACAAAGGTATTGTTCGATGTTGCATGCAAAACGACCCCGATAAGTATTGTTATGTGTCGCCACCAGAAATCCAATCCGAAACATGTTTCCGCCACCCTAGTGCTCAGAATCTCATTAAGTGCCCGTCCCGGGAGTGCTTTGAACCGTTAGCCATAAATTCCTTCCGAAGTAGATTAGCTAGTCAAATTAGTTACGATTCCGGCTTCAGGGGCCTATCGCCTAAAGACAAGCCGTCTTCTTTAGTGCGGCTTGGTACGGATCCTAGTCTTGTGCGACTGAACCGTGACAACTTAAAGTCTGATTTAGATAAAGTGAGCTCTATAAAGAATTTAGTCCATTGCAATTCGAAAGATAATGTTAAATCGTCCATCGGCGATTTTGACGAATCTGGCGTGATTCCAATAATACAGATTAATATCACAGACGCCGATTACATTAGTTTTGACGGTATAGCGGTCAATAATATAGATACACATTTTTTGTATACGGCGGCAATTCCACTAGATCCGTATACACCGGAGAGTTTAGAATCTCGTTCTCCGTATCCCGAGTGTTCGAACGACGGAACCGATTCAGATAAGCAGTCGTTTTCTAACATACCGATAAACGAGAATGTGATAGTTAAGTCTGGTTTCGAGTCTAAAGATCAGATAGTCGACGAATCTAGTTTTTATATAAAGAAATGTCATTCCATGGATAGAGAATATGTTTTGGGTAAAGACAGGAGTGTGTCGCCGAGACAGCTCAAATCTAGATTAGAAAATATATTGAAGTCTTCTAGGTCTAGTTTAGAAATTTCCGATAGTTCAAACGAGGATAAGGTTGATATTGAATCAGACGATAGAGATGATGGGAGTCGTAATAAATCATCTGAGAAAATTAAGAACAAAACACAAAGCAAATATAAATGTTTCGGATGTAACTTGTGCTAATTGTTTTTTTTTTATTTGGTGGTATGCTTTATATATTTTATTTTTGTATATCATAGTTACATTCCTCATTCAAGTCTGATTTTAATTTTTATTATAGAGCTGTACTAAAATTATAATCAAATTAATAGCAGCATGGCGGCATGTATGTTCTTTTAAACTCAATTGTTGTGTAAAAGTTTTATATAATATTAATAAGGACGTTTTAAAATAATATGCTCAATGTATATACTTATGACAATTACCACATATGATTATTTTTAATCTATGTTAAAATCATCTTGATGTGAATAGTAATTATGACATAATTGAAACTCATGCGTTAAGTACAAATTTTATGTTAAATTCGACGTTTGAAATGATACGCAATACTTGGTTAGTGCTTTACTTTTATAATTCATACAATCTGTATTTTTATATGTATATATTTTATACATCCAGTTTAACCATTAGTTGATAAGTTTGATTTATATGCAAAACGATTGGTGTGTGATAAAAATTAATGTGTCCTTCTCAGTTGAGATTTTATATTGAAAAATTCAATAGTTACCTTTCATTATATATGTATATATATATTTGATACTTAATATATATTTTTGTATACAGTTAACCGTAAATCATATTGTTTATTAACCGTGTAACATTTAAAACTACACACAATATGTGATATGTTTTTTATTATATTATTAAACAATCATATAAGTATTCCTAGTCAATTGAAAAAACATTATTTTATATATGTATGCTATATAAAAATAGGATAAAAGACGTTGATCTGAAAAGGATACGAGTATGATACATTTAATTAACTAATTTGTAAAAGGTGCCTTATTTTGAACTATTTTGTTTACCAGTTAAAAGACTATGATTTTTATAATTAATATACATTTATATGTAAAACACTTATGATTATATTAAGTTAGCTTAGTTGTAAGCACACTTTGTAACAAAAAAAGTCATTGAAATAATCCTTGTTAATCTATATTTTGTGGAGTGTCAATATTCATATTCAAATGGTTTTCAGTGATTTTTTATTTCTTAAATTACACGCATGTTCAATGTGTATTTAGCGTCATGGTGCTGTGTATATCAAGTCATTCTTATGAATTTTATCTTATGACAAACGATCGTTCATAATATCACAGCGTTGAAAACTGTTTTACGCTTAATGTCTTGTTGACTAGTTTTATACACGTAATAAAACTATTTTTTTTATTTATTTTTTGTTTTTTTTTAATTTATTTATATAATTTGTATATTTTAGAATGCGCTGTATTGTGTGTATTTAGATGTAACACATGAAATTCTAAAATATAACAATGTGACTGTTGAAAAGTTCTCAGAATGGAATAAATAAAAATAAAATAAGTCTGTGCTAGCTGTAGAGACAGTTTACCGAAGAGTAAATATGTCAACTTGATTTTTGAGAAGCGATTAAAAAAAAAAGTTATACTTGCTATGTGAAAGATTTTGGGTGATAGCAGAATTGCGAAAAATCAAAATGCGTTAATTAAATAAGTTTTTATCAATATTCCTATATAGTTAAAAGTGGGATTATAAGGGTTAGAGAGATACTAAGAATATATATATTTTAAATGTTTTGCTGGGGGTGATGTCGGTGTCTTCTGGAGAAAATGCGCAAAGATAATTTACGTATTTTTCTGGCATGTATTACAGAAGAGTTACCCTAAGTTTGATAAACTGAGTAAAAATCATAAATAAATCTATTGTGATTTTAAGTCATGATCTTCATCAATGATGGAACAATGAGAAAAAATGGAAATTATTGAAGATTATGTGATAAAAGAAGGAATGGGTGTCTATGAGAATGTCTGTCTTTCAACTGCTAATTATTTAGAAGACATTGCAATATCCATGGTATAGTTATGGCGAACTTACAGCAAATATTGAAAATACTATTATATGAAGCTGTGTTTGTTACTTGATCTTTATGTATTTATTAAGACACTTTATTTTAGGGTTTGTTGTTAATTTTTAAATATTGTTTTATATTTAATATTATACAGTTTACAATTTATGAGAAAGTTGATTGACTGGACTAAGTAAATGCACTCTTAGATACCACTGAAGAAATGATGAGAACAAATGAACATGCACTTAAGTAAAACTAAGACAATGATCATTGATATCATTTAGATTATTTAACAAAGTGCTTCAACGATTGGAAGGCTACTCAATCTGTTATCTGTGACACTTATGGTATTACAAGTTCTGTTAATGAAGAAAACATTTAAAGAAGATAACTTAAGAAAGCATATAAAAAAATGTTATAAAATTTTAAAGTCTGTTAGATTTCGAGAACTTTTCAAACGGTCTTCACTCAAAATGCTTGATTTTATATCATTAGTATTTAAATGTCAATTTCATGTGATTAATCTAAATTTAGGCTTGCACTTTGATGTTTTTATTTGCGATGCACTTTGACGCCAATGGAGGACGCTTTGTGTTAAGTATTTTGAAATCATTCATTAAAAAATATAACCAAAAATCAATTGATATATTTTAGGCTGTAATCTTTTCAGGTCTTTGTCGCCCTGATCAAGAATCGTCCAGTTTGGCAAATGAATTAGCAGATGTTGGGCTCGATAATGATACGATTCCCGAGGGTTGTTCCGCAAGATTCGTGCACATTAAGGGCGAAGATCAGAAGAACATCTTCAAAGAAACCGATATATAATATTGAAGCAATAAGGCAATAATCTTAAGCGCTGTACTTTTATTGTTTTATTTTGTGATATTGCAGATATTATAATTTATTACCCTAGTCATTTATATGTTTATTATATCAATAGTTGTTTCTGACCGGAATACATTCCGATTGATCGCCCAGTGTAAAATATAGGAAGAACAGAATTTGTTTAAAAATATTTAAAGAAAATTTAGCTTCAATTTAGGCAAACCATATAAATGTCATATGAATAAAGTATTGCCAAATCTTATGTATTTAATAATTTTTGGTAAAGAAATGTTAAAAAATATGTCTCCAATTAATATTAAATTATACAAATAATATACAATAGAATGATAAGGTTGTTATCCAATATTGATGTTGTGCAGTGATAATAGAAATTATTTACTATTCATATACAATTTTAAAATAATGCCATAGTATAAATTATAAAGAAGGTTTTGATCCTAAAATAATATTTGTAATTGTTTGTGATTCGTGAAAAATGTAGTCAATATGTACTTCAATTAAGGTTGTATACACAAAACGGCTTATTTACTTATAATATTTGAGACCAAATTATTTTTTTGACTGAAAAAAATATGCTTATTTTATAATGTCAAATTACTAAAGATTATTTTACACAAAGCATAATAAATTTTAAAATTCATATCTTTATTATAAAATATTGTAAGAATATATTTAACACCATATTATATTATGTACTTATGAGATATTTTAATATAGCCTTTTAATTTAACTTTTAAAGACTTATTTTATTATACATGTCATAAAAACTAGTCATTACACATTAATATTATTGTATTTATTTATATTACTTAATGTAAAATAAGATTTATAGATCGGGTTTTATGTTTAGTACAAATTAGAATATTATATTTATCGTTTAAATGTTCTTTTTGATAAATATATGTATAAGTAAATGAAAGCCATTTTAAGACACCAATTGTTAATTATAAAATGTTCTTCGTATACATATTATAGTCATTAAGAATATGCGTTAAGTGTGAAGAATATTTATGTATGAAAGCCAAAAATTAATTTAAAGCGCTGAAAAAAATGTTCTTGCCAATTAATAAAAATGTATTCAAAGTTCATAATGAACGTCGAGCTTTTAAAAAAAAAAAATATATGAACCTGTTTATTTATTAATCAGTATTTCGTCGGCTTATTTTCAAGTTTATGTTTCATATTCAGATTCCTTGTTTCACTTTTATTTTCATTTAAAAGTGAGTAAAGAATTTGACTATGAAATGAAATTTAGAACATTTTGTCATATTAAAATGTATGTATTTGTTAGAAATGAAAATTTTAATAAATGTTAGAATTATTGTGGAATATTATTTTATAAATAAAAAAATAAGTATATTAAAAACTTTATTCCCATAAAAATATAATATTTAAACAATACAAATCAACAATAATATAAAATATTTAAATGCATTACAATAATTGGGATTATGGCTCAATAATAAGATACGATAACATATTTTTTACAGGCTCAACTATTACAATATTAGTTTTTTGAAGGCACATATAATTCAACGGGGGTGTTCAGAGTGCATATTGACTCAATCTGTGACACGATTTTGTCTCCAGGTTGAAGGAATTGCGGCGGTGAACGATGAGCTCCAACTCCGCTCGGAGTTCCAGTCAAGATTATGTCACCGGGTAATAGAGTAAACATCCTATTAAAAAAATATAAATTATATTTACCGAAAGTATTTTGAAGGAACTTTTATACATACATATGTAACCATATTTTATATCAAATACATACGAAGAGAGACGTTCAATGACATCATCAATGCGATAAATCAACTCATTGGTGTTCCCCTTCTGCATCAATTGTCCGTTGATGGAACATTGAATGGATAAATTGTGCGGATCTGGTACTTCATCAGCCGTCACCAACATTGGTCCCATGGGACAAAATGTGTCCATTGACTATGAAAATATAATTATGATTACATCGCATTGACATTTATTATACAACATAAAACTCTAAAATAATGCGACTAAAGCAATAACTTCACTCCAGGATATGCAATTGTACGATACCTTTCCAAGTAAGAATTGTCCGCCATTTCTTTTCTTTTGCCAATCGCGAGCACTGATGTCTTGCGCCACAGTATAACCAGCTACATAATCAAAAGCAGAATCTTTCGATACATCTCTAGCTTCTTTACCGATAATTACCGCCAATTCAACTTCCCAATCGACACTCTAAAATAATAATTACTATCAATTGGAATCAAATTAAAAGAAACATGTAGAAAAACTGACCTTAGTAAGGTGAGCTCGTAACTTAATAGGATCTTGATCGGCAATGATGCAGTTCGGAAACTTGCTAAAGAAGATAGGTTCTTCAGGGATGGGCAGCTTTTGTTCCAAGCAATGACCTCTACATAAAACAATATTATTTTTAAAATGTGAGAATTATATGGTGTGATTTTTGCAGTCAGTTAGATGCCGAAAATGCTGTTTGATTTCACGCGCAAATAAATAATTTAATTGATGGTTAAGTGATTGGTTATGTGACTAATTGTCACGTCCTTTATCCTTCGAGGAAGCTTAGACGAATAAGAAAAAAGCCAATTTAGAGTTAATCGCATTATTGTTTAGCTCTACTAATTATCCATCCCTTTGTAACGGATTAACTGTCAAGATGATTCCACGTTAATTACAAAGAACTCATTGGGTGCGAGGCCATTAGACTGCTTTATGGGGTGACCAGATTATTGCGCAAACGAAAATTGCACACTCGACAATTTCACACAGCAAAAATTCTAAACATAGGTGATTGTTTGATTGTCAAATATATTTTACTTTTAATCATAACTGCTTTATATTTTTAAGTTGAAAATTGTGTAATTATAGGTAATGTAAGTGTATCATACCAATGTGAATTACTAATATAATTGCAAAATATTTTTAAGATATGATATTTTTAAATTAACGTCTATTATATATACAGACATTATATTTTTTTATTATATTTTTAAGTATTCTTAAATATAGTACATAACTCTTAAATTATAGTACATAAATGTGTATATTGATCATTAATCGAACCGCTTTATATACTGTGTGTCTAGACTCTAGACTCTAGAGGCTAATAAAGAATGAAGAAAGAGTTTTTATGTTGTGGCGATTGATATTAATTGATGACACAAAAGTCTGTGTGACTATTGTGTGATTCAAAATTCCAATTTCACTAATGTTTTGTTAAACCAAAATCTTCGTAGTCACAGCTTTCTGGTAATCATTGTTGTTTGAAATCCCACATTATTATAAATAGAACAGAGCTAAGAGCGATGCAATTGTCTTCTGTTTATGACACTTGATTTTTACTAAGAAACCGTAATTCAAAAATATACATTTTCTAAGATACTCTTTATCTTATATTATTTATGATACATCAATACTCAAATATATGTAATATACACAGATATCGAGAAAGATTTTGATAAAATGAACCATTTAATCTCAATCTTTAGGGAGAGCAATCCGACTTGAATGAGTTAACTGCAGAGATAGATAACTTTCATATTTCATAAAGGAAGTTGGAGAACTTTCTAAATAGACATCAATTATAAATTTGTTGTTTTGTAAAAATAATCCGTAACACTCATTATTTAACTAACATACATATTTTCAATTAGTAAATCAATCTAATCACAAATTTAATTTCTATTTCTACAAGATCTTTTAAAAAAACATGTATAATTATTGTATTTTATAAAGAATACCTGTAATTCAATCCAACGCCGATTACTTTATCGCCTCCTGTAACTGGCGGCAGTAATTTGACATCAGATAATTGTATGCATTTGTCATCTTCTCCTTCATTCACTCTGAAATTGGTTTAAGAATATTTTAACTTTAAATAACAAATCTGTTTATTTGTTTAAGCAGCAAAGACTCGTATGGTCAGCTCTGGTGATCACAATAGCTTCTTATGTCTTATTGCACGAATATCCATTTAGCTATAAAAATACATGACGCCATATTGTTTCTATGGTAGTACATATTATTTTCTATATATTTTTATTTGTTTTTTTTTTTTATTAATTTAATATAAGAGAAAATGAAATCAATATATTTAGGAATACAAATCACAAGCAAAGCCAGGGAATAAAACTATAAATAATATTTAAAAAATCCACGGGGTCAATGATAAAGACACTGAAGAGTTTATAGATAAGTATACTTGTTTGTCACTTAAGTTTTTTTATACATTTTATAATTGTTTCCATAACAATATGATAAGGCTAGTATTATATAACAATTATAAATACATTGCTTTAAGCTTTTATTTATTATTAATTTTTGGGAACAATTAGATTTAAAATATGTGGCGATGGTAACGGTTGTTTGAAATGTTTCAAAGTTAAATTTAGAATTTGTAATTAACTCACTGAGCCCTTAGCTTATCGATAGTTCCGCGTCTCAGGGTGTCTAAAAGCGTTGTAGCTCCTGTCAGTGGCTGGAGAAGTCCTCCTCCACGCACAGCACCCACAGCGACTCCTCCATTTACGCAATATTGCACCAAACGCATCTTACCAGCTGCTTCTGTCAACTGTCAAACGTAGTAAGTTGGTAATGACGAAACGATCGAACTTCGCGCCATACCCGTATAGTAAAATATTTACTAAATTAATTGCTAAGTTTATGCAAAATGATTTATGTAATTTTAACTGCTTGCAAGTAATAAGAGTAAGGAAAATATTTATATACACACTATTTTTTAAATTAAAAACCACGAAGGTATACTGAGTCATGAGCAGTGAGGTCTATAGGTTTGCTTTCGAATAGATTTACATGTATGTACATATACAAATATTATGTTAATGTATAATTATGAAAATCAACTATTTATAAATTTTTGAACTAAGTATTTAATTTTTTGTACATATTTTGGACCAAAAATAAAAGTAAGACAGTGTATTATTTTCGGAGAATCACAGTACGCGTGATTATTGACACTGAATAACAGTTGTTTGACACTGAATAACACTAATATATAATTTTGGTGAAGTGCTTGACAATGTTCCCTGTAAGGTGTGCGCGTGTGCGCGCGCACACCTACTGAAATGTCTCCGCACACATGTTTTACCCTCCGCACAGTCAATATTCTAAAAGAAAGTTTCCTTTGCCAGATTTTAGTTTTGTTCGAATGCATGAAACAATACAGGCACAATTCTTTCGCACGCTTTCGGAGAAATGAGTCGAATCATTTCTCAGAAGGATTGCGAGGGTCAAGCAAAATTTTAAGTCGAGCGGGATCACTATTCCATCCCGTTCTATCGCATGCCAAAGTATAGGAAAAGAAGATCGTATTTTAGTGTTTAGGTCCTCTACATTTCATAGTCTTTGACATGCTTCAACTTGCAAGAAACATTACACTCGGTAATGAGTTCAGTCTCATAGCAGTCCTTATTGTGAAAACAACGCAATTCTTTTAATATTTTTTTAATTAAACGGTAAAAGTGTCCGTGCTAAAAAGTAGTGATTTTTTTACTTAAATTATAAATAATACAAAACTAATAATCAACTTTTGTAATAAACAACAACAGGTGTGTTCAGTTTACGTAACAAACAATTCAAGTGAAAAATTACTTACAGAGTTACAGTACAATTTTACCTATTAATTATATAAAACTTATCCCCTTAAAATGTCGAAAAGGAGTGGATGTGATATTTCTAATACGACCATTAAGAAGAAATCCTGCGATAAATTTAAACTGGAATGGCTCTCTGAAATCGTCGAAACAAAAATGCCATCTTCAATGCATTTACAAAAAGTAAGAATTGGTGAAATATTTGTTTATTCCGAGACGTATGATTGTGTCAAATGCATCATATGTTCCGAAGCCAATATGCCAGGAGAATTCTCGTCTGGAAAGAAGTGGACTGAATGGAGGCTGTTTCTTTTAAAAAGACATCTAAGTCATAAAGCACACCGGGATGCTATTACAAAATTGAACAATTTAAAAACAGGTGGACTTTTGAAAATAATGACTGAAACACCTGAAGAACGGAAGAATAGGATTGAGATCACTGAGCGCAAAAAATCTAGTTGCGATCTAGTCAAAGTTTTAATCGATAATGTTCTTTTGGCAATAAAAATAAACGCTTCTTTGTGCTCTGTACAAGACATTCATAATCATGTATCTAAATACACAGATATTCCCGAAAGCTGGCGAAGTAAAAATTATGGGTGTGAATTTGTCGAATGCATTAATGCAGTCATTAAAAAGGAATATTTTGACGAAATTCGAAAGTCTCGGTTTCATACATTAATTGTTGATGAAAGTACGGATATATCTGTACAAAAAATACTAATTTTGTACGTCAAATATCGATATGGGATGAATTACAAGACTATTTTTGCGGGAATAATAAAATTGTGTTCTTGTGATAGCAATAGCATTTTTTCAGCCCTAAAGAAATTTTATAGTGACAATGAAATAAATATACAAAATATGGTTATGTTTACATCAGACGGAGCTGCAGTAATGCTTGGAAAAAAGAATGGAGTAGCAGCTATGTTGAAGCGGGAAATAAACCATTTAACAGAACAACATTGCGTAGCTCAGAGAATATTTAGGAATCGATGATGCCTGGAAACAAGTTTCAATAATGCAGGATATTGAAACTTTATTAAAAACAACCTATACAATGTTCAGCAGGTCATCTGTTAAAAAAGGCCAATTTGAAGAATTATCTAAATTTATGGAAAGTGATGTTGTTTCATTTCGACCAATTAATGGAGTTAGGTGGCTATCGAGGCATTTCGCAGTTAGCGCTTTTGTGCGTAATTATAATGTCTTAATAGATTATTGCACAGAACAAGTGGACAAGTATAATGACCCAATCAACAAATATTGCTTGAAAATGCTTAAAGATCCTCAAATTCACGTCTCGATAATGATTTTGAACGATGTTTTGGGTGAACTATCATCAATGTGCAAATATTTTCAAAGGAGCAATATAACAAGTATAGAGGCCACTCAATTTGCAAAAGCTAAAATTAATCAACTAAGAGCTCAATATTTAAGTGAAGTAGTTCATTGGAGCAAAGATGTGAAAAATATATTATCATTAAATAGCAGCGATATAAATTTAACCGCGATTTTGAGATTCATCCAATTGCTCTGTGATCATCTAGAAATGCGATTTCCAGAAGAAGAATTATTGGAGTGGCGTGCTTTCGATCAGGCCGCAATAGGAAGAGCTAAAGAGTTTGAATACGGAAAGGATCAATTAGACAGACTTATATTTAAATATACTCAATTATTACAAATTACTGACAAAGATACAATCGAAAATATGCATAAACAATATTGTAATCTTAAATTTATAGTTGCCGAGAAAGTGAAGACTGGTTCGATTCAAACATTTGCCGATTTATTGACCTTTGCACATAGTGATCCAGATCAATTTGATTGTATATCAGTTTTACTAGATATTTGTGGAACCTTTCAGGCATCAAGCGCTGAATGTGAACGAGGATTTAGTTTAATGAATGCAATTAAATTAAGATCAAGAAATAGAATGGGAGTAGAACATTTAGAATGTTTACTACGAATAAAGTCATACATTTCATCCGGGGAAAATGTTGATTTAAATGTGGTTTATAAATATTGGGTCGATAGAACGGACAGAAGAGAGAAAAAATAATTATTGAAAAAAAATAATAAATAATTTATATGTTCATTGTATAATAATATAATATTTTCAATACACTAATAATAATATTAATAATAAACACTTGTAATAATAATATAATCTTTTCAATACACTAATTCATAAAATATATATTGTGTTCTAAATTGTGCAACAAATTGGTTGACTGGCTGAACCCCAATGTGATATAGTGCCAAGCGATTGGGTAAGAATATTATGCAATTTTCATAAAATTAATTACCTACTTTCTAGTGTTTTTGCTTTGGAGCATTGAATCTCCTAGGGTCGGTCCATTAGTATATTTATTCCGTTTAAAAAAGTAGGTACAATAGAAATCGACAAAATTCGGAGAAAGATTTTTTTACGTAGTTGAAAATTTAATAAGAATAATTTTGAATAAAAGTGAAAAAACTAC
Source organism: Plectrocnemia conspersa (assembly GCF_051122295.1). NCBI lineage: Eukaryota > Metazoa > Arthropoda > Insecta > Trichoptera > Polycentropodidae > Plectrocnemia > Plectrocnemia conspersa. The sequence continues at coordinate 17,823,071 of NW_028277173.1, forward strand.
ATTTTTATAAATGTTTATTTTGAAAAAAAAACACAACATACAAATATATAGATTCAATATAAATAAAAAGAAAATTCTAAAAGTTTAGTACTTATTATATTATATCAACGAATATTTTTTTTTCTTTTTTATTTATTTCAAAAATTATCTTTGTTAGTGTTGTTATTATATAAAATCACTGTGACTAATAAATAAACATTTTAATGAAAATTTTTATGTATTTATGGGGGGGGGGGGGGGGGTGTAAATTTATCGCACCGCCATTGCACAGATGCATCGAAGATCCGCACACACAATAGAAAAATTAGAGGGAACGTTGGTGCTTGAGTGTCACATTTTAAAACGTTGTTGGCCACTTCTGCAGACGTTAGAGCCAAAAGCCAGAGTATATGTTAATAATAATATGATTTGGCGTCAATATAATTACCAAGTAGCATATATTTTATTTGTTTGTTTGGATTGTTTTTTTTCAATATAAATAGTACCCAAGTAGTATTTAATTTTATTCTAGTACTGCCAACTTTAGGAGTCTGTGTTGTTACTTATTCAACTGGCAACATTGTCTGTCACCACAGCGAGGATGTCGAGCCGTTCGAAAAAACGGAAGTTAAGCCATAATGGTAAGAATCGACCATTTCAAATATATATTTTTGCATTATATGCGTGTAATCTTTAATTAAACTAAATATTTGTTTAAATGCGGGCTTTATACGCACATCTATAGAAACTTGAAATAACCGGACAAGCTTGAAATTTGCGGCATTCTACATAAATTGCATGTTTTTTTTTCTCATTAACTTGAACAAGTCACATTTATAAATGATTCATTACAAAGAATCATATGAAAACTAGGAATAACACACAATTATGTATCTATATTGACTTTCTCTGTTTATATCGGTATTAGGACATTTACCCCCTGACAATTAACCCCTACAATGTATAAAGATAAGTATTTTTTATAAGTTGTTAGTATTTATAATAAATAGTCATTATTTTAATAAAATAGTGTTTAATACGAATGGTATCAATACTAATTTATTTCACTCAGCAAACTACAGAATCTTTAAAATATCAATAAAACAAACACATTTACGAGAGAGAGAGAGAATAATTAATTATACAATATGTATAAATTGTAATTTACGCTAGAAAGAAAGATTGTGTGCTATTTCACATAGATAATTTAAAATGTTGCTTTAGTATAATCAAATTTGGAGAAAAGATACGTATTAGTTATTTTGTACAAGTGACCGGCGCGAGCAAAATTTTTATAAAGAGTTTGAAAAAAATAAAAAGTATTATCTGGCTCTCTTTAAGCTAGATACATATGTACAATATAATACAGCTCAACTTCGGTAACGGCGTTATTATATGTTTTATTAAGTATAATAGAGCGTCACGAAACGTGTTAAGTAATATCTGTATTATCTTTATACGTGGCGGGGGATAATTGTCAGGGGGCTATTTGCACGGGGGGTTAATATCCAGGGAGTTAGTGTCCTAAAACCGTTTATATCACGTATATAGAAGCTTTCTATATTTATAACAATTTACATTTTGATACGTTGCATTTGTCGTTGAAACAAAATGCGCAATCACAATTTTTGACAAATATAATGTATGTAATTGTGGTAGTGTATTGTATGGTAAATCCAAAGGTAATATCATAATGTAAATATTCTCACACCAATAGATAACTAAATCCCATTATTCTGCAGGCAGAGCTATAATGGTAAGATAGATATTAAATGGCTCTTTCGCAAGGCTCTGTTGTTAAGGACCCGGGAGGAGGAATCGGCTGGACGAACGATTTGTTTTAAACGAGTACGCTTTTGTATAGTGGCTCTGACCGTCACTCTCTCTCTCTGCGAGATCAAGATCAAGTGTCTTTTCTTTATTTGATTCCCATATTTATATACATTGCACACGTGACGCATTTCCTTATGACACATTCCATAAGGTAACATGTACACCATCGATTTGTCCCTTCGATCGACCCTGTGACTACATGTGACGCATCATCTCCTTGTGACAAAGAGAACAGGTATAGTACTGTTTCCAGTTTCAAGTGTCCCATTGATTTATCGTTTCGTTCAAACGAATGATACCGAATAGACCCCTTGTTTGCTCTAATTGCTTTAACATAAACAAACGTTCGTATATCACGATTTTTAGGTCGATGAACTAATTACGTTGCATCGTTGAAATTGCGTCGCAATCTTATTGATTTATATAATTATAGGAATTCATAGATTCAAAATCAGAGTATATAACACTGTCTTGGATTCACCAAAGATGAATGTTAATGATAATGATAATTATTTTTGAAAACTGATGATTGACCACCACTAACAAGAAAAACTATGACTTTGATTTTAGTAGAGCGATCTTATTGATCTAGTAATTAAGTATTATTATCTCTAATGGCAGTTATTTCGTGTATACAAATTTGATACACTTATAAGTGCATTAACACATCGCGTTATGTGCTATCTTATTTAAATAGTATTGCTTTATTTGCCTTACATGAACCATCTTTCCTACCCCCGAGTTAAAATTTACTCAAACAAAGAAGCCATTAATCGAAATGTACATAGTGGTAAAAATTGACGTGTATTGTATTATATAAAGCTCACTGATGCTGCTGATTTGATGGTATTTTACATGTAATGAAGGTTTCGAGGAGGGTTTGAAGTCTTGATAAAGTTCAGCGATTCTTCTCAGCTTCCAGGTTCAAAGTTTATCGTGGAAGGTTTGAGGTTTAAATTAACTCTCTGTAACATCAGCTCCGGTTTATCTTGAACTTAATAAACAACATCAAATTTTTTTATCTCTATGAGATATTATTGGTGATCTGAGAGATCAACTTTTACAGGAGTTAATTAATGCTCTCGGAATAATGAATTCTCCTCTATTTATAATATTATGCTAATTATTGTATAGAAGTAAAGAAGATGCCATTTCATCTTCCCATCTAAAAATAACTATGTAGCGCTTATTGTTTACCAAATATGAGCACCCAGCAATGATCTCTATATAAGCTCGAATAATCGGGGTCGTAAAACTTAAATATTTAGCTTGCCGAGTTGCCACATTTTCAAGCCAGATTATGATCCGGTGGTGTGCAGAGTAATTTCTCTCCGGCCGATATGTCCACCTTTTGACTGTGAGCCAAAAGTTTATTCTATTCAACAATATATAGGTCTTATTGAATTCACTCTAGGTTATTTGGAGGTTATATCCCATTTCTTTTTACACTAGATTTATAGCATTATTTTGTTTAGATAAACATTTTAGCATGAAATACATACTATTCCATCGTGTTTTTATATCTTAAATCAAGGAATGCCATGATACAGCGTTTGTATTTTTATACATTTAGACTTGCTTGCTTACAAAAAATGTTTTCTTGATTGAAAATAGTATTATGTATCACCAGCTGTAGGCAGTGTGCCACACATATCATAGCAGTGACGTCAAAAATACATTTATTATTACTGATTTGAACATAATTATAGGTTTGCGAGGTGAATATTTTATTTAATGTCAATCAAATAAGTTTCAATAGCAATACGTTGTATATCTAATTATATCTAACCCCGACTTGCGCAAACTCGACTTACGCTACTCTTCGTCGGTCCCATCTATCGCGTTACTTCGGGGTATTACTGTATTATATTTCGGCGGAAACCTATCAATATTGAATGTAGTTTAAAAAATAATAACAAGCATAAAATATATTATTTTATATGAAAGATTGATTTGTTTATGTAAATAAAATACTATTTAATTATTATATTTTTATTTCAGATGAAAATAAGGAGAAAGACCAGTTTAAGTAAGTCATTCTTTTTTAATTTGTTATAAATTAATCAATATTAATATTTTCATTTAAAAATTCAAGGTCACAAAAAGCAATGGTCTTTAGGATGCTACTGGAGAAACTTAGGTATGAGATGAGCAACATTTCGACTGCTAAGGAGCTGTTGTTATCTAACCGAAAAAATATTCAATTACACACCGAGATATTAAAGATGAAATATAAACTACTAAAGAAAGAAAAGCACAGGAATAAATGCAATAAAGTCCTCAAAGATGTTGACGATTCATCGTCATCGTCTCATTCTTCGATTCCGACTACAAAAAAGTCAATTTCGTCTGTGAAACAGTCATTTAAAAATAATATTGCGACTATGGAAAAAGAAAAGGTATATATAGATTTAAAAATTTAACATTGTCACTTTATTATCAATATTAGGAATAGGGTTTGGCTTTATCTTCGTTTATTTGTGGAAGTAGATTAAAGTTAATGTTATGCGCTTAATATAATTTTTGTTTTAATATTTTAGCCAAATGAGTCGCCAAAAAATATTCCTACTAAACCAGCCGAATCCAAGATAGAATTAAACAATGTTGAACCAATACATTCTTCGATAGATATTAATTGTAATGATTCGGCGACTGAACTCGGAGTACTTGATCCACAGTCTTACATAATCTTAGTGCCAGCCGATAAGAAGAGCAACGAAGAGAGCAAAAATAAGAAGGTGTTTGTCAATCAGATATTCGATTTGGATATTCAGGAGTATTTCGAATTGGTGAGCGAAGATCCTTTTGAATTACTGCCGCTGTACAGAGAAGTGCCCATCAAGTATGAGCATCTGGAGGCGTTGAAGCCGTATGTTTTAAAATGGGCGGCCAACGGTTCCGATAAGTTACCCTCGATATCACTTAAAAAGGGAAAAGTTGCTGTTTCAAAAAAAGGACAAAATAACACACAGCAATCTACATTTGAAGTGATCGATTTGACCGACGGGGGTGCTGAAAATGAATGCCCTGTCTCGAGTAAGAGGAAAAGCGACGTTAACGATGAAAATTGCGCCAAAAAGCCACGGGAAGATACTAACGGGAGTATACTAAAAACTTATTTGACAACTGAAATGCCAATGACAAACAAATCACAAGAAGCTATTGTAAATAATGTAAATACGAAATTCAGTAACGAGGAAGATATTATTGAAATATCATAGGTAGAAAAATAAATTGTTAATTTTAGTAATATTTTACTATATATTACAATTACACCGTTTTTTTTTATATTCTTGATGAAAAACTATTCTACTGCTGATACAATTCAAAAGTTAATAAATATAAAAGAGACTTTGTTTTGCGTTCTATATTAGCTGAATATCTTTGGTATACACGGAGCGATATGTGAAACTATAAAATATGCAATTATTTTATGATTATACTGTTTATTTTAAAAACCTGATTTATATATAAAATTGTGAATTTGCTTACTGTATTTTACGACAGGCATTAGCCGAATCGGTTACGATAGGGTTACATGAACACCGAGGATTAGTATTTAATAACGCCAAACTAAAACTGAAGTTTGGGAATTGGTAACATTTATGTTATTAATTGTAATTATTATACAATATAATATACATTTCTAATAATCAAGATGTCACCGTTCAGCTCAAACTGGTTTATATTATTAGTAAAATAATTATAATTATATGATTAATGTATTATTCTTAACAAGGATTATACATTTTTTAAATAATTATAATTTTCTTCTTAAAGTTTATTTCATTCTTTAAACCTTAATAATTATTTTATTTACTTACACATGTATAACAACGGAAGACTCTAAGGCAAGAAGAAGTTGATAAATAAAAAAATTGACATTTTATACAATATAATAAGAAACCGGAATAATGCTTATTTAATTTTTTTTTAAATAATGTATATATGATTAGTATTAAATAACATGTCCTTGCCTTTCATTCTATTTCCTACGTGCTTTTATGTTAAGTATATTATGTAAATTAATAATGTGTCCTAATGATTAGGAGTGTAAATAAAACGAACTTATTATATTTTTAATGATTTTATTTTAGTTTAAATACACATTTATTTATAGCTTTTACATTTTTATGTATAGAACTAAACATAATTGTAGGTTTTTAAATAAAAATATATGTTAGATAATAATTATTTTTTCTATTATAACTAGTGTTCGGTAGATAATTTAATGTATAAGTGCAGGGTGATCATAATAACCAAGACACTGAATTCTTATATCTCATGAACCATAAATGTTATACAAAAAGTCCAATTTAAACCCATTATATTCTTTATGATATACTAGCTGTTTCAAAAAGTTGGACAATATAGCAAGAAATACGCTCATTTCATACTACATATATTCAAATTTAGAGTGGAGTCTTAACTAATGTGAAAACGCAAAAGTCGGTAAATATTATATGTGAGAGATACAATAATTTCGAATACGAATTTTTGCCTCATTAGATGGGTCATTTGTAAATACAGTCATATAGAAAAAAAATCCGAAATATTTTATGACATGATGGCCATCATGTTTATCAGGAAGGAATCTTACCTTATGCTTTTTACACCGTTCGCTACAATTGGCTATAAAATCATCTGACGGCACTCTTGCAGACTGACATGAAAACACTTAGCATGATAGTGACCGATACATCAGTGACAAATACCCAAAAGTCGTAGGTTTGAATTCCATATGTACTCTAGTTATTTTCTGTTTCTATCGCGTATGAGAGATTAGAATAAATGATTATTATATAATTATAATTCCTATCGACCATCACAGATTGAGTTTTTCTAATTTCACATAAATATTGTGATGAATGATTAAAATAAAATCAAACTAGGTTGTGCATATTATAAGTTGTACCAATAGGTAATAAAATATATATGATTAATTTACAGACATTGCTTTCAGTCTGGTGCTTCACTACTTACTTAGAAGTTGTTGATTGTACTTTAATGCCTTTCATGGTGCAATAGAAGAATTTAATAAATAACAATTCTACAGCATATTTTATTCAATATGCATTTTTACTCCATTCATATAATCATATTTATTATTAACAATAACATTAAATCTTCTTGAGATATCTGCATTCAGCAAGTAGTTATTTTTAGTTCACCCCATACATTATTAAGTATAATAGACATTGCTATTGCAATGTTTTGTAAATTTTATTGTTTATTGCAATAAATATGAAAGTAAAAGTCGATACAATTGATTATTCGATAAGCTCCATTTATGAACATTTTTTGTAAATATATAAATAAGAACGTAATTATTTTAATTAAAGGTTAATTTAATGTTACACGATTAGTTTGATTGTTCTTTATATATAAATAATAAGAAATAAACAAGTCTCGCAGATAGTTCTTTGTTTGTATTGTTTGCAGACATGTTTGATAGCCTATGAACTGTGTGATGCAAAACAATAACTCGACACAAAGGTCTCTTCTCGGTAAATCTTGAATTGTGATGATATGCACATGTCCTATTGATAAGCACTTGGACTACAGGAGATACTAACATGAACTCCTGCGGCACTAGTACTTAGCGACAAGGAATGGCAACGGTTTTATCCGACGTTTACGAAAACACATATTTTGAAGAGTGAAAAAATCTGTAACGTGACTTGATTGGTTCATTTCCTGGTGTCCGTCGCTCCCTCGCGATTGCTCCTGTCAGCTGCTAAGTGTCCTTTTCCTCCTCCGTCCTCATTTATTTATTACTATCAATTGCTGCAGCTGAAGAACGTACATACATGCAGTGTCTCACGCATTACACTGAATTAAGTTTTAATCGGAAACGCCATGATTCCATTGTGTAGATTGATTCAATTTGTGCGAGTTGTTCGCACATTTTGGCTATGATATTAAAATTACAATATGAGCTGTAAAAAATATGGTTAAAGTATACGAGAATAGTCATAGAGATTGTATTTAAATGCAAATAAAATCTGTTCCATATATGTATGTATAAATGAGAACAAAAGTAAGTTATGTATTGAATTAAAACAAAATATGTATACTCTACGTCATATTCAATTTGGCTTGGATCTTCTTGAAATAATCATGAACATACAGATAGAAGAGAAACGTGACTACATATTTGAAAGTTCCATGGAAACAAAGGTTATTTCTTATTTTTACCAAAATTTAAATTTTAACGCCATCTATTGTATTCTATAACACATCTATTTATTATTATTTTTAATATTTTATATATGTTAGATCTATATGATATAATATACTACCTAATTTTATAAAATACTGAAATATATATTTTTTACTTTATGTAAATAATTGTTTTTTATAAAATACTTTAATTATGCCTAATGAATAAATTCTATTTTCAATGGGTAATAAATATAGAAAGCTTTCTGTTAATTTATACTACTTTTATGTATTCTCCAGGTAGCGATTAATTTTGTGGTCTGCTTAATAATTCGTTTTATGATATTTTTGTTTTGGTACAATTCTTGATTTCATTTTTTAAAAATTTCATTTCCTAAAAAAAAATAGAATATGTAAATGTGAAAAACAATCTGATGTTATTGTAGAATATTATTTAATAAAAAAAATGTAGAAGTAATGAGAAGAGCAGGGGGGCAGCGACTAAAAAGTAGGTAGAAAATGGATGACTAGTATGTGATAGTTATTTTATTATTAAGGATATAAAATTAATCATTTTAATTATGTATAAAATATATTTAATACTACGCCATGTATGGATAAAAGTGCAATTTTTTACAAATCATCATTGAAATAATGATCTCTATAATAACATAATGTATCAAAAAACAGCACCGAGCGAAATTTTGTAATAGAGAAAAATATATAAAACATATAGCTTAAATTTAATCGCACAGTTACAATTGATTGAAGATTATACAATTAAAAACTGTTAATCTATTGGCATAAATATTATCTACGTTATTTTGGACGCGCAGTGAGAAATTATTGATATTATTTTATATATGATACAGGGTAAGTCAAATTAAAACTTTACAAAAATGAAAAATATGCATATAAATTCAGTTTGATGATACATGTCTATTTCTTCAGCAAGAGAGTAGGAAGTTCCGAAATGGTGTGAGTTCTATAACAGATTCCTCGAATGGTTGGAAACACACAAATAAACAACTTTTTGTGGAGGAATCCATGCACACTGTATGCACTAGAGGTTTGTAGGATATATTGTGTACCAATTTTGTTCAATAAATATGAATTAAGGTAATTATTCTACTCCCTCTAGTAATAAAATAACCAAAAATACTGCTATGTTATGAAGTTTCACATATTATTAATTAAAATAAATTAGATATGTATAGATATAAACATATATCTCAACAAGTTTGATACATATATTTTACTGATACATGCGCACTCATGATTTCGTGTTATTCATTCATAAGGAGGCAACAGCAATAACTAACATTGTAGATATAAACATAATTGGGGAACATTTCTGAACAACGTAGCTACGTAAAGTTGAATTAACCGTTTTTGATATATTTGTCGATGTAGATTAGTATAGTATTCATTTGTGATGTATACTATTGCATACATATATAGATAACTTAAACTAATATTTTTGGATTTTGGTTTGCCATAAAGATATATTCTGATTTTAGTTGTATTATTAGTATTTTATAGTAGTCTAATTTTTTAAGTTTTATAAGCTACATTTATCAAAGAAGACTAAAAAGAAAATCTCAGGAGTAATGTAGACTCACTTTTTTATTACATTGCATGTAATAAAATCCTGGTGCAGATTTGTCCTTTAATGGATATCAAGGTGAATAAAGACTTACACAATAAGTGATAGAAATACTGCTACTTTTTGAAATAACATATATCCATACAAGCATTTTATTTCAACTTAAGAATAAAATAGAGAAATCGATTCATGATAGTATAAGACTTAAAAATCTAAAGTTTATTTAAACGTTTTTTATGAAATTTTTACTATTATTTTGTGTGCATATTCAAGTATTGAAGGTAGTATTGAATTTTTTTCATAAATTCGCAATTCATTAGTAAAATATTCAAAAATTGTATTATATAATATAACAGTTTAATGGCAAAACATTCTAAATGCTCCATTAAATATATTTAAAAAAAAATATTGCTCGGTAATGATACAAACGTTCAACAACTTCGCACTGTGCTGCCACATATTTATTGTATGGATATTTTTACAGTGCGTTCGTTTTATTTGGGAAATGATAAAATCATACAATGTTTTTTTAAAGATTAAAGTGAAGTCTAAAAAGTGTGTAATATTGATTATATTATTATCATTAGATTCAGTTTTTACGCTACGTTTATACTACGTAACATAGCACCATATCTTTGTCAGTTATATAATTCATAATTTAAATGACGTTGCAAGTTGAAAATGGTTTAGTTGCCGGACATAGCAAGTCATATAAATTTCATGACGCCGGAGCTCACTTTATGTGAGTTTTTTATGTTACGCAATATATCGTCCTATTTTTGACAACTAAATAGATATTTAAAATCTCTATACCTATTGATAAAAATGACGCTGCAAGGTGTATATGATTGAATTTGTTGGCATAACAAAATAAAGGTGCAAATTTCATGACACCAGAGCTCATTGTGTGAGTGTTTTTTTATGTTACGCAAAGTAGCGTATTGTCTTTGACAGTTTAGTGATTTATTCAATGCTCTGTAATTAACTTCTTCAGATCAAGTGCACATTGCAATGTAAAATAACAATATTGCTTGTTTTTGAAGACATTTTCGTATACTATATTAATAAGTATTTCCTGCCCCTAAAAAACATATAAATGTTTTTCATGCCCCTTTAATGTTTATAATATAATAATTTAATAAAAATAGTATTTCTACGAAAAATAAAAATCAGATTTGAAGGTTAATAATGGAAACAATGATGCGAGCTGAATATGGTAAAGTTGCCCGTGAAAATTTCATGACGCCAGAGCTCACTGTATGAATGTTTTTTTATGTTACGCGATTTAGCGTAATGTCTTTAATATTTAAATAAATAATTCAAGGCTCTATAGCTCATGATGGAAATACCGTTGCGAGCTGAAAATGCGAAACGTTGTGTGACTATTTTATCAAGATAATTTATGTTTCAGTATATGATGATATAATACTATTCTAGTACTTTACTCACATATTCATTTTTCACATAGATAATGATAGAAATGACTCCATTAGCTGAGCATAGTTGCGTTGATATAGAAATTTCAGACATAGTATACATTGCAAATGGCACCAAAGCTAATCTGCTTTAACGAGATAAACTCGCGCGCGGCACATGTGCCGATTTGCACCAACCCGAGTGACGCTCGCGTGTTCTGATTCGTCTGCATTACATATGATATACACCTATTTTTATTGTTAAATTATTTAAAAATTGTAATATAAAATAATCAAGCAAAAAACCTGATGTTTTTGGTTACTTTTTTGCTATGAAAACTCAAGCATGCAAGCAAGCTAAGATGATTTTTTGCGGAGCAAAAAATTTGAAGGTCTGTCATTGGCTTAGGTAAGGGATTATTTTTTTATTGATAATGATAAAAAAATCACATCTTCTAATATAAAATTTTATAATTTGGATGAATATAAAACCTAAACCGCAGCTTTATGAGCTCAGAATATAGCATATAACATTAATTAAGTGATATAATTAAATGATAATGAATTTTTTTGTATTGATGTGTATTGAAAAATAAAAATGAGTATATTGAAAAATATCTAAAAAGCAAAACATTATTAGAATTTTACATATAAATATTATATTTGTGGTTAATATTCTATACCCATTATAATTTAGCAAAAAGTAATATAGAAACTATTCGAAAGCATACAGACAACTATTTGTATCATGCTTTTATTGCCACGTATCTAGTTAACTATAAATATATATATATATATCTATGGATTTAAGAAAAACATTAAATAAAAGAAATCAAATGAATCTTCTGATGAAAAGAACAAAAGATAGAAAAATCTAGAAGTAACCACAGTTTTTAGTTTTTTCTGTAAAGTTGACATCGATACGTACATACATACATATATCACATGCGTAATGGAAGCACATAAGCCAGTTTTAATAAATTTGAGGAATATTGATAAGAAAGCATAGTCATAATTTAGTATTATATTGATATGGTGATATCAGAGAAAGTACTGTGATTACTTTAGATAAGCAAAAATGCAAGAATGTGTCATATATTCTAAGGAGTGTGTTATGAATCAAGGATTAGATTTTAAATGTCATGTTAGATGTAATTAAAATTAAGCACTCATACTTAGCGTTCAGCTACAGATCCTCGATATGGCCTTCTAAAGATGTTGAGTAGTTGAGTGTTGCTCACAGTCCGTGGCGGTCCGTGTCAGGTCCGTGACTGGCGCGAGGGTTCAAATTTGAATCGCCGCCACCGACGTGCTCTCCATTGAAGCCGAATCGGTCTAAATTGAGTCCAATTCTTATTTCAATAGCTAAAGTAAAAAGGTCAAATTGATTATCGTGGGCGAGGGCAGAGGTCGGCCAGTTGACGAGGTTAGCCGCCGAGGAGATAGCGAGCCCCGGCCACGCCTGCCGCGTGGCTGCTGCGTCGCTCCCAGGGGTGGAATGCCAGCAAATCTGAGTAGAATATACATATATACAATTTGATTTCGTCATCCATTAATCGGATACAGATATAATTATTATATAATAACTCAAAACTTTATCTTATTATTTATGATACAGTATATTTTCGCCGAAATCTAAGGATGTCAAAATATTGTTAGCGGTGATGTTTGCCTTCAATATCGTAATTACCATTTCAAACCAACTCCAACCAAATCAACGAAGACCTTAAATCAATAACATATAAACTAGTATAAATATATCCATCTACTAAACTAAGTTTCATGTCTACTACTATTAAATGAATACACGCATATTATTAAATGGGTGTAAAAATACTAACATTGGTAAATGTGTTAAAGGCAAATATATTTATTGATTACAAATCTGATAAGTTTCCCCAATGCGTCAAAAGTTATATTTAATATTTCATACACATAAAAAAGTGTTAAATTATAGCAACATATATTAAACAAAATATTGTGGCGCACACATAAAAAAATATATGAACCATCCCACAGAAATTGTTTCATCTCCTTATAGCTATCACCGAAAATATAATTATGAGCTAACTCGTTGAGAAACTGAATTGCTCGTAAAAAGCATGGATACCTCCGGCCCGCGGGCCGTATTCGGCTCACGAGCTCACCTGGGTTACCCCGCTATAACAATAGCGATTTTTAAAAAAATAACAATTTGATTTTTAACAAAAAACTACAGGTATAAAGTGACATCTATTGCTTATACATTATAATTGATAATTATTTGTATAGATGTCACTGATTCTTTGACTGAAAAATCTGGTGGTTAATATTTACTTATACCTGATTGTCATACCTATTTGGTACAGATTTGCCCCGTTGTAACGCATTAGGCTTACACCTGACAGGTTACAATGGAAGATTGAAAAAATATGATAAATATTCTGGGTATTCAATTGGCGTATAAAAAGAGCAAAGGACCCAAATTGGATCATTTTGGTACTCTAGAATGAGCGACGATTACCATAACTCATAAAATGACGGCAGCCACTTAAGTAATTCGAGAATGTTCATATCATTTACGGTCAAAAAGTGTTGCATAGTTCAACAACTTCTTTGAAATTTGTAAACGTAAGTAAGTTAGTTATTTTTAATGAAAAATGATATTTTTAATTTAACACTTTACTTGCCGGCTTTTGCTATTTTACTGAATGTTGTCTGATGGATTGCATCTTTTAATGGGTTGTAGAGTGTTTGTTTCGGAGATTGAACAAACATAGGTTTTTTTTATGTATACATTAATATTTAGATTGTAATCACAACAAAAGACTTAAGATATGGTGCAAATGCTTTCACCTATCAATGCAATTTAAATCATTTTAGTCCTTATAAAACTTTATATTGATGTTAAAGACTTACAAATATTTATGTTTATGCCAGTTAATATGTTCTTACCTTATGTATATTAGCAATACATATTATGCAGCCAGATGAGTGATTTAATGTAGTCATTTATCACTTAAGTCATTATATATTTTTGGATACTAAGCAAAATGGACGAGCCCTGAATATTCTGGACCAGAAGCTGTTATGGGCCGAATTTGTAATGGTGGTTTTGATTTTAATTTTCTCTACACAAAAGCAGTGATTTTTAATTGAAATTTAAATGCTCGCAGCCATTTTTTTTGTGTATTTACTAGAAGCTATTTTAATTGGAGGAAATATCATATTATTTATAGTGATTATTAATTTTTTTTAGTAAAATATTATACACAAAAATATTGCGCTGCACGGTTACATGGTGATATAAAATTTCGATTAAATTTTATTTTATAAATATGGTAAAAACATATCTAAATTATCGATTTGAGTGATCAAAAATTAATCGTTGACGTCATCATTATTAATACTAAAAACACTCTACATGGAAAAAATCCCTATTTTTTTTCTTTTAATTTAAAATAAACTAAAAGTTACCGTTTTCTGTGTGTAAGTGGGGCGAATTTAACAAAAACAGTCGTGTTCAATCCGTCCGTTTTATAAATATATATTTTATAAAGGCGCTCAATTGTCATTGTTTTATAGAAAATTCTCTTTTAATTCGTTTATAAATATCAGGGGAGTTAAAAAAGACCCCCGTGAGGTTCATGAAACATATTTAATAATAATTATTCATATCTAAACTAAATTTATTATTCTAAAAATAAAAATATCCCATACATACAGTTTTTAAAAATAAAATAATAATGCCACAAATATAAGATCATTTTATGTATACGTAAAATTATATAGTGATTTAAGTAGTCTTGTTTTGATCCATTGGTTGCCATAATCCGATATATCAGATTTTGCAAGATTATGGCAAGATTTGCCGTATGTTACTATTATTTATTATTTTTAAAATATGTTGTAAGAGAAATGCTTCAGTAGTAGAGAACATTTTTTCCAAACGACAAATTTTAAATTCTTAGGCTGGCGATCAAAGGGTTAAGTACAGTTCAATTTCATTTAAAAATCGGTGAAAGTCAATATCAGTTTTTATTAGTTGTAAATTAATTTTATAAGTTCTTTGTATGTATATCACTATAAATCATTACATAACATAATTGTGTGATTTATTTATTGTATAAGAAATTCCACTACTTTTATGAAACATATACCTAAATTTTAAATATAAAACTTTGTAACATATATTTATTTTTCAAAATAGTTTAAAAAATTATAATTTATATTTACATAAAATATTTTGAATCTCCCGCTACAGACTTTGATAAAGTAAAATAATAAGAAAAATTACTCCCGGACTAAATAAATGTTAATTTAGTATTAATAAGTTAATGCGAAGTAAAATAAAAGTTTTTGTGAAATAACCAAAAATATCGAGCTGTATGTCAAATGATTCTCAAAGCTATAATAATAAAACAACGATGTTTGGGAAATATCTACAAATTTAACAAACCACTTTGGGTAAAATATCTACAAAATTCATCAGAAATTTTGGTTCATATTTTTAAATACATAAAAAAACAGATTTTGTAGTTATAATTTCAACAAAATTATGAATATATCTACATGTAATCTTATATATAATAAATCATCTCACAATATTTGATTTCAAGTGTTTCATTTAGTAATCAATTATTTACAATAGATAAATATATTACACATCTAATATACGACAATAGAGATTTCATATTTTGTTAAATAATATAGTAAGCATTATAATAACATTTCCTTGCTAACAATTTTGAAGATAAAGTAGCGATATGGAAACTGCTGACCCTAGATAAGGAGTGCAAATATGCATACGCAAATAGCATAAATGTACACTCACAAAAATAAATAATAATATTTAGTGTGACGAGAACGTCAGCTCGACATTTTCTTTATGTAAATATATAAAGCAGAATTCACCAGTGGTAAAGTAGAAAGACCTGGGTTCGAATCCCATATGAACTGTAGTGTTTATTTTTAATTTCTGTAGCGTCTGAGATATTGAAATTAATATTTTATACTTTCAAACGATCATAACAGATGATGTTTTCCTAGATTTCTCGAATCTCACTGATTAATATCGGGAGAAATAATTAAAATTTGAGCTATATTATTCATAGATACATTTATTATTTGTGAGTTGTAATAATAGTTAATTATTAATCAAATATATATCATTGATTTTGTTTACATGGTTGTAATATATTGAGCAAAAATCTGGCAAATAAATAAATAAACATAATAAAATTGTGAGTTATTACGCAAATCAATGCTCAAATTTTTATAGCTATGAAATATTCCATTCTATTGTATAATAAAAACACGTGACAAAACATAATAAAATATTATTTTTATTTTAAAATATAGTACATAGTTTTCTTTGGGTAATATTAATTTTATTTATCTCAACCCTGACTATCATGAAATGAAATTGCTCGACGTATCATGGAAGCATCCGTTATTCTCATTATCTCCAACGTTATGCTTCATTGTTTTTTCACTCGAATGGCAAATAAAATTAATCTGCAAAACATTTGTGCAATCTCTCATCAACACAACAAGTAAAATTATTGAAAAAGTTAAGCAACAATTATTTATTTAAATTTGATGCAAGATGATTATTATAATTTGAAGAAAGTTTACTTTCAGTTAATAATGTAAAATACCTATATTACCAATAATGTAAAATAGTTATTTATAAATTTAATAAATATCTTTATAATATAAATTAATACTACTTGACTGATCAGTTATTATTTTAGACTGATTAGGAATATATTATATTAATCAAATATAATCATCTTTCGATTTACGCGATAGATACGTTCCAGAAAATGTCGCGTAAATCGAGACATGGAACGAAATTTGTAATAAAACGATCGAATAACTATAACAAATAATTATAAAATCTGTAGTGACACGCGTGTACTCCAAAAAGCAACTCGAACACATTACATGGCTAGTGGGAGAGGTTCCAGATGTAGGTAAAGTGGAAAAAGTGGGAGTAATCTGTTAACCCATGTTACCATATAACCAAATATGTTTGATTAAATATAATATAATATAAGTATAATTAAATTACCAAATAATATTAACAAACCTAACTAACAAAAGTAAGCACTAATTTTGCACTATAAACTAATGAAACAAGACATTTGCATAAATACTGTGTACGATTGTTCACACAATAACGGGCAAGAGCTTTTGAGAAGTAAGATCTTTAAGCTCTCATACATCGGACGAAACATTTTGATCAATAGAAATGCACAAAAAGTTCTTACTTATACCAGCACGATAGACGAGTGGTATAAGTTTCTGAATATTCACTTAAATCCCATATGGAACTTAGTGTTTTCAAAGGTATATCGTGTCTGGGAGATTGGAAATAGTGATTATAATATAATTATAATTTTGATCGATCATCAAATATTAGGTTTACCTAGATTTTCATAATCTTACGGATGAATATCGTGATGATCAATTAAAATCGAGATAGGTCATATGTATTAGGTATTGGAAATTTTTTTATATCAGCTCATAGGGAATATCTTATATATAAAAAAGTCAAGAATTCATGTTAAAATTAATAAAATATTTTGTTACTGCCGTGGATAGTTGGCATAAAATTGGAACGCAAGAACGTGGTTTGGGGCAAAACTGCAAGTATTGAAAGACAATGCGTGATGCCCTTATTTTTTTAAAGAAATGTTTGATTACACTGACATTTCTACGTGAAATTGGTGTTTTTTGAATGTTTGGGTATTTGTATATTCAATAGTAAAATATCCATATTTTATAATTTAGATTAATTTTTTATAAGTGACCAATACAATAAAAGTTTGTACCCTCTATATCATAATATAATATATAGAGTAGTACAACGAATCTAACACATTTATGCTGTACAAAAAGTTAAGTAACAGAACATTAGGAAAAAATATGTTAACAGATATATTAAATTAAAAAATATTAATACTACAAAAATAATAAAAGCGCATGATAAGATTTTCACTGTTGTATTACACATTAACTGTAATTCGGTAAATATATATATTACAATTAAAAATACGCCTCCAATTCTAAGTACAGTAGCTCGAAATGCTAAATGGGGGTTAAAGGGTTAAGCATTTTTGTATTGGTTAATTTTTAAAATATATATCAGTATCATGTGATTTAATAATAACTTTGCTTTGGAGTATAATTTTTTAACAGCATTAGCGGTTTGTGAGATATCAGTGTTTAAAAATATGCTTAATTTAGAATATTTTAAATGCACGATAAGCTTGGATGAGGTTTGTGGTTTGCGTATCACTAAATAAATATATTTGCTTCATACACGAAATCGATGGTGTTTTTATCAGTACCGATTTATCTGCATATTTTTGTAATACTATATGACAAGCAATGCAACGAACAAAGGCAATGATTGTCTAAATTAGTGAATATTTCGCATGCCGCCTTCGCTTATCCACATTCTCAACGCCTCACACATTTCCACAATTGTCGGCGACAATTGGCGAATTACACCAATTGCTTTAATGCCATTCATGTCACCTGCAAGTAGCTTCGCATGATACACTGCATAAGCTCCCCGCCAGAACCGCCAGAGATGAACAACGACCGCTCTTGTCCGTTTACATTTACACATTGAAAAAAATGTCGGTTGATGAATCAATTAAAGTCTGGTATGCCATAAGTGAGCTGTCAGCAAAAAAACAGCTCAGAAACCGCACGCTTCCCTTCTACGATAGTTATCGCCATTATAGCAAAAATAATGACACTGCAAATGCGTCACTTCGATTACTACCTAAAAGTACTTGACTGACACTCTCATTAAAATTCAAAGTTCAAAGGCCCTTCAATGCAAATTTGGCAATCGTATACGTACCATATATATAATCATTGATCGGAATGAATAATACACTTTTCACTGAATACACAATGTTTATCACACGAGTAACTAAAAACATAACACCAACTGATCACGTCCGATGTTGTCTCGCTGACTGCCGCTTAACTAGCGTTGATTAATCTTAAATAGAGGGGCCTATGTACATACACACATCTGTAACGTTTCATCGTTTATTTCATTGAAACTGGCGATAAAAAGACACATACTTGTATGCATGAATGTGTGTATGCTACATCAGGGCCGTGTTTGTTATTCGTAACGCCCTAGGCAAATGTTTTGCTTTAAGAACCCTTATGAATTTAATAAGAGCAATATATATCTAACCTAAACAGAAAGAATAATAATATTTATTGATTGTACAATTTGCTTAAGAAAAACAAGTAACATCTTTTTAAATGAAGGTTAATTTCAAGCATTTGTTAATGATGTTAATATTACAATTAACACCGTTATTAAATAAGAACACTACATTAAAAAAGCTCATCTCATGTTCAACTTTCATCCATTGATGCAATATCACAATCTTTTTGAAATTTAATTCAAAAAATATAATTATAAGAATCGTAATAAAAAATAAATATTAAAGTAGTAGAAAGTAGTAGTTAAAATCAGAAGCAAAGCTCGATTTAATTTTTTGTGATTTATTTTTGCTCTAAACGGATTGTAGTTAAAACTGTAAAAAGTACCTAAAATGAGCTTTCATTTTTACCTGTACTCGACAAAAAATTTTTTTTTTAAATTTAAACACGACTAAAAAATTAATATATAAATGTATTTCATATGAGTTTTCAAGTAGTCTCGAGAATTAATTTACGATTGGAGATTCAATAGGTTTATACTTGGCTTGACGAAATCGGACGATCGAAGTAGAAGCGGCTGCTTTTATCTAACTTCGAATGTTGTCAGGGTTTATTTGGTGAAAGCTGTCTTTTATGTTATTTTGGGCTGAATGTGATATTCTTGAAATTATTATGGAAGTAAAGTTTCTATTGCGGTGTTGGTTTTTTTTGGGGTAGTACTAAAATCTTTTATTTTTATTAGATATACAGTGGAATCTCTCTGTAACGAATACCGAAATAACGAAATTCCCAGTATAACGAATCTTCAATTTGTCCCCAAAAAACTTTCATACAAAATGTTTTCATTGTAACGAAGACTGATCTCAGTATAACGGAATATTTTGTTCGAATTTAAAAATGGCGTTATAACTTGCCACAATATTTCTTCGAATTCCTTGACTTGGTGTGTGCTGGATATGTTCACGAGCGATATTCAAAGTGTTTCGCCGACCCTCAAACTTTTTTTATAAAACATTTTTTAACAATTTTATTGTGTTCATTACAGTATCCTTAAAAATCGACAAAAAACGATAAAAAAGTTTATTTTGATGCTGTAATTAAAAATAAAATAAAAATATATCACCTTTCTTACATTCAATATAACGAATTTTCAGTATAATGAAACATTTTTTTCGGTCCCGTAGCTTCGCTATACTGAGATTTCACTGTATATCTTTATATACTATTCTGGCCATTAGAGCAGGTGCTTTTGTTCGTTCAGCAATGGATTTTAGCTACTTGCCCGTTTAGAAACGGTATTTTATGTTAGGTGTCTAACAGCTGTCTTTAAAAGTGCATATTCTTTTATTATTTATGTTAGACTTATAGACCATATTTCAGCGTTAATTGCTTTGAGCAAGAATATTGCTGTACTTAATAGACTTTGTAAAAAAATAAAAAAAAACGTTTGAATAGAAAATTAAAACCGATGTATAATTGTTAATATTTAATTTAATCAAAATATTCGAGTACTTCCTTGGAGTGGCTTTCTAAACTTCAAACAAATTTGATTAAAATTAGTACTCCAAAATAATTATAACGGCGGCTAAAAATATTGTTTGTTGTAAAACTATTGTGGTTGATAAATTTATCAGTTTTAAAATATTCGTAGAATAACGGATAAACAATTTGATAAGTTATGTTACACCACATATAAAACAAATGTAATTTTTATAAAGTTGTATCTAAGATAGATTTAATTTTAGTCATAATACATACATTTAAAGTCCACAGTCAAAGTTCATTTTCGCGGTGAATTCAAAGTAAGATGGAATAAAATGGCAAAGAAATATTTCAGAACTACTCTTGTTTTAATTTTGTCTGTGAGCATGATATAGTTTTAGTATATGAATTTGCTTATCGATATAACACGCGAAAGGGCTCACCCGTCCCAATATATTGTTGACAGCAAAATCAGTTTTTACCATGGGGATTTTATCATCATTTTAACAGAAACTTTATGAAGTGCAGATCATTGACAACTCCCGCATATTATAAATTTGAAAGCATCATAAAATATTTATTGAAAATTTTATAATCTTTTATTTATGAATCACCTAATTGTATAAGCAGAATTTGCTATTTTCATGTTTCCAGAAGTAAAGAATAAATATATTTTGTTACTTCTAAATCGATATTGAATATTAACTGATTAAATAATTTATTCTGTGTAATTGATATCAAAATTGTATTGGAGTATTACATTTTTTTTTTGCATTTTTTGCTAGAGGGCTATCTATCAATCGATTGGTAATAAGCGATCAAGACTCTAATTTTCACAAATCTTTGACGGAAAATTATAACAATAGACTTAAATGCCGTTTTTTGTGTACAACCGTCCCCCGAGTATGCCGTGTGTATTTTAAGTAAATACTTTTTTTTGTTAAACGGCAAATGTTTGATGATGCGGAAAAGAAATGTGTTATAAAACTATCGGATACATACATTACATACACTGCTCTCACTAACCAATTAATCTCTAAATGGGTTTTGCAAATTAGAAGAATAGCCGCAGAATTTTGCATCTTAAAAATTGTGAGAGATATATATTTCATATGGAGAAATCAAGTATTATATTGAAATTAAAATAACTGGATACCCGTCAAAAATAACAGGGTGATCGGTTATTTTTAAAACGCGCGGGTAAACGGTTCTCAAGTTAATTAATAAATTTTTATTTTCATAAAACAGGACATCCCTCATATATCCCAAACACTTTCTATGACTAGATGCAATTATTTATTCGCAAAAATTTTTCACTATTAAATTGCTAGATTTAAATAGAATCACAATAAAAAGTTAAAGGCTGTCATATTACATGAACGAGAAAGCAATGAAAG
This sequence comes from Plectrocnemia conspersa, assembly GCF_051122295.1. NCBI lineage: Eukaryota > Metazoa > Arthropoda > Insecta > Trichoptera > Polycentropodidae > Plectrocnemia > Plectrocnemia conspersa. Next base: position 17,845,129 of record NW_028277173.1, read on the forward strand.
AATCTTAGAATTATTCGTTCGCCAAAAAGTTCGCATATTGATTCTTGGCAATGTCAATTCATAAAAAACAACAACGCTCACTTGTGCGATAAGGATTTTTATCAAGCATTCCAAATTGGAAAGTTCAAGATCATTATTAAAATTACTGGCATTGTGATAAAATTTGACACCTGACTAAACATGCTCATGTGAACATTAAATATAAGAAAGTCACTGATACTTTTTATTTAAAAATGGTGATTACAAGAAACAGATATTTCAGTTCAAAGCTTAAAATTTTGAAAGCCCAAAAATATTAAATAGTTTACATTTATAAAAAAATTTACATGTCAATTATAACTGTTATTATGCTATTAAAATATATCAATTCATTAATGCAACAGCTCATAATTCAAATATCATGGGGGTTGCTTTACTACAATGATGCGGGTAACAACCCCTTAATAAAACATTTTTCAACAAATCCTTATATATCTATCAACAGAATCGACACACGAATGACCACAAAAAACTACTGTTAGATATATTGTATAACAGGAATATGTCCCCCTTATTTTAATAATAACTTTATATATATATATATATATATATATATATATATATATCTTGATAGAATATACCTAAACCTTTATTTTTCTCAATTTCAACAAATGTAAATCAAACACAGCTATATCTAGTTTAATCTTAATACAATTTATTGTTGTCATTTAATTACTATTAATATTATTCAGAATTAATTAGATTTCGTTTCATGACTTCATCGCTATAAAGAAGCCATGATAGGATGACCAATCTCAAGTTCACTTTTGATGAATATGGTTATACATATCATATCTTTATTTCTCTATATAGACATCGAATTCGTCGAAAAAGTGACACCATCAAATTTGTTTTATTAACTACTACTCATCCAAGTTGCTTGGTCTGTTCTGGGGTGTTTAAATATTCCAACGGGCTATTGAACCTAGAGACGTCGTACTTTTGCACCTATTAGAGCTGCATGAGCACCAATAGATTAAGTGGCTTAACACTGGCAATATAAATATTGAATCATACATTCAATGGGTAGACGGCGGTGAATAGAAATCACCATGAGACTTTATAATGACTGCTATGGTCTTTATATTATATTTTATATGTATGTATGATAGATCCAAATGTATCTGGAACGTCATGTTTCAACACGTGTAAAAAATAACTATGCTATATTTGTACAGATCCTATCGTTGTCAGTAACTTACTTTTCTATTATTATTTGCGCTAGAGTAATAACTGTTCGAACATGGTTAGTCACAACTTTTTATACATATGTATATATATAGATTATTCTTGTGACTTTTACTTTCGATAATAATTACCTAAAAAACGGATATAAATACATATGCGATTTTACCTTTTTAAACGAGTTCATCAGTGGCAAAAGATATAGTATTCTTTTGAACTAAAAAAAATAATTATTGATTGAGCCTCGTACTTAGAATGATTAAAATTTTTAACACACATTAAAATAATCATAGTGGTGCGATTGATTCCTGTTAAGCTCAATTGAGTAAAAAATCTTTATTAGCCTCATATCTTTACTTTCCGAATATTCTTTGCACAAGCAATATATACTATGTGTATCTGTACATATGCATCTATAATATAAAATACATATCTATATCACAAACATGTATTATATGATCATATCTTCATTGATGATTCAATAGCAGCGATTTTCACTCATACATCGAGCGCTAACACGTTTATTAGCACTGATGATAAATAATGTCGTCAATATACAGATACACTCTGAACGAACGACCATAATTTATATTATATGGTCAGATAAGCTGCTGTTGATACGTGCCCTATCTGAATTTCAGTTCGTATGATTGTCGTACATGTATTTTCATGCAATAGTAAACTAATATTTTATTTACACATAATTGATATATACATTTTAATAAAAATTTAAATCGTTGTCGATAGTAGTGTAGCAACTCATTCAGAATAAATCTATTATATATCAGGGATAACCAAAACCGTAGTCATTCTGAGTCGCTTGCGGAATTACTGTTCTTATTTCATGACTAGTTGAACTTCATTGTCAAGTTCACATAAATAATATAACATAAAATTGCATAAAAAACTTGGTAATTTTCTTGAAAAAGAAAGCAATTACGCATATAAATAAATAGTCGCATATAGACACGCGAAGATGTGCTAAATAAATAATGGAATAGTGAATGGCCATTTATCTTTATAATTGATACATATTTCACATGTACCTGTTTTTATTAAATATGTCGAGTTCATCAATTGATCCCCCCAAAAGAAGAAATAAATCGGCAGGGGTAAAAATAGTTAGTCGAATTTGTAGGCGTGATTATTATGCTATTAAAACATAAAAACCGGGGACAAAGCCAGTTTCAGCATGTGATACACAAAGACGTGCTTGAAACATTAAAGACAAAAAAGAGCTTCTGTATTAAAATGGGACATCACCATGAGAAAACCATTTTGAAGATTAAGTCTAAGTACGCGCTATAGTATGAAAAATTAAAAGTTTTAGTCACAAATGCATTGAGAAAGGATAACATGTGTCCTAGCAGCGAACAGCAATCTGATAAAAAAACATACCCATCGGCTAACCTTTTGTAATTTGTCAGCCCAACGAAAGAGGCGGAAAGCAGAATCTCTTATTAAGGGAGCCAGAGATATAAATTCAGAAACATATGCAATCAACGATCACTTCCGCAGAGAACTTCTTTGGAATTTCTACTGACATTCCTAATTAAACGTCAACTTTAGAGTTCAAAGCTGCAAAACTTCAGAGATTTCTAATTTGAACTCACTAAGTTCGTACGAACTTCGATCAAAAAGAGGCCGATCCAACTTTAGACCATCAAAGATCGAACAAGCCGTCGCTTCTCTCTACGCATCACCTGTCCAGCTCGTCTCAATCCATAGTTAAACCCGCTTCGGAAGCATGGAGCTTACGGACGCACCCACGTAAAATTCCACGTTTTACTAACATATACAAAGTGTATTATTCTTTAACTTTATAAAATTCAATTATAGAAATATTTACTTTACAACGCATGAACTATTTCTAAAAGTATAAAATTTAATCCGTGAACAGTTCACTTCGTTTGACCGCACCGCGCCATTTAACCTCGGTCTCTCTGTGGGCTGTTAGGTACACATAAATGTACTTACATATACATATATATGTACTATGTACATATGTCGGGAATATTATTAATGACAATTTGAGTCATCTTCACAATGTGTCCGCTGACGAGGGGGCTCCTGCGACGAGGGGGGCGCAAATAGGCGAAGGGGGGAGGGTCAACAAATTGAATAAAATCACTTGTGCGTGATTACCCCCTCAGACTCTCAATTGGACTTCCGGGTCCGACACAAAGCTAAATACCTACCTCAGCATCAGCTCTCATATCCATAACGTCACCGACGTGCTGTTTGTTACTTCATGTATCAAGCAGGAGCAAAATTTGATGATATTTTATTGGAAACTGTCATTTTTTATAGAAACAACTACATATAGGGGTTAGTATTAATACTGCGAATATCAATTGAATGATACTTTACTACTAATTTGTTAATTTTTGACCAAAAATTATCCCGATGGAGGTTACTTTAAAAAATAAGTAAAATAAATTAATACTTTATGATAATAATCATGGTTAACTTTTATCACACTTTTTTAAAAAAAATATCTTAAACTATTTTTAGCGATTTTTATCTAATGTCTTAAAATTTTCCCATTAACTTTAGTTTAATCGACATATAATCTAATCTAACATTAAATTATGTATTAAAAAGTCATAAAACTTAACATATACAATTTAGTTATAAAGGCGATTGTGATTGCTCTGATGCAATCTGTATGGATATGACGAGCGACGAGCGCTGGTTTAAGAACGCTATGACTCCGAAACTCTATATTTAAAATAAATAAATAAATAAATAGTTTATATGTATTTTTTAAAAATAGGAATTTAAAAATTATAATATCCTCTATTAGTGAAAAAAATTATACCTTTTATTTTTATTATTTTGCAAATTTGATGCAATATTAAGTTAAGTGATATTTTTAGTCCTGGAAGAAATAATGAAATATTATGATCCTTTTGAATATTTTTATTTTTCAAACCTTCTACAATATGCAATGCTTTTCATGTAATTCAATTTATGACAAATAATAATTGAGAGGGTCAACGTCCTTAGAATAATAAACTGGATTGTGTCTAGCAATGATTTGATATACAGAGTGCAAGTTGAAGTGGATATAATAAAGATGATAATGAAACGGAAGCTTTTAATTATTAATTTAATAGTCTGTAAATTAATAGCCACTTTACATGTCCATTAAATTAATATAATAATAGAAAATGTATATAATAATTTAGATGTACATATAATCAGCACGATAATCCAGTGGTAAAGTCAATGACTAATACCTGAAAAACCAGGGATCAAATCCCACAGTGGCTAGTGGATCAGAATTTTTTATATAATCATAATTCTGACCGATCATCACATATTAGATTTTCCTGGATTAGTGTTTGTGGGATATGTCTTGAACTTTGACGAAAGCAAGAAGATCATAATAAGTAGTGGCGAATAAGTGGTGACTTATAAATTCACGTACCACCTAAACTCTACTACTTGTTACAATGCTTCTCTAAATATCATAGTCGATGTACACAGTAAATCTATGTGACTTACGAAAAGATCACGATAAGTAGTTACAGAAAAGTGAATTATTTAAATACAGATTCCACTTTTAAGAGACTACTTATAGCAAAGCTTCTCATTCGTATACTGGACTAATTGTGATTAATTCCTTTCAGAGTTCGAAAGATTTATACTAATTCTTTATTTACATTGTTATCGATTTGCGTACGTTATCAGCTAATCACAGTTTACCAATATGTCATGTTTATATTCATGATTAATTTATATTGTATCTATCGACTATGAGTTATACTAAATTATCACTTTAAAATATTTAATAAGAAAGTGTAAATTGAGCCTAATTTCGTTAAACTCTCTCAAAGGGCCTACATAAGTGCGACAATGTATACATTTTTGAAGGGTCATGATGACTAACAAAACATAATTGGATTGCTCACAATTATATGTGGGCTTCCTCTTTATAATATTCCCGTCAGTGGTGATGAATCTTTTTATTTAATATATGATGTATGAAATAAATTATAAAAAGGTGAAAGCTTTAATCAATGTTTGGATGAAGTATTATTTATTTTTACATCACATGCATTCGTATAATTAATACTCAATAGCAATATGTTCATAAATTGTTATCTTGTGTATCAATTAATAATATATCAAAGCTCACCTTTATCTGTATTATGTGGCAATGTTTATATTATTACAAAAATAAAATTAAAATGTAATGATCGTTGATGAAATTGATTAATCTTTGTATCCTTAAATTTTAACTATTTTATCTGATTTTTATTGGCATTGTCAATAGCAAGAGGCTCAATGAGAAAACAAGCAGAATGTCGTCTAGGATGGTTTTTAATTTCCATTTTACAAATTAAAAGAGAATTAATTTGACGAATATGCTACATAGCTTGATTGAATTTATTTAAATATAATGCGATTGAAAGTTTATGAAATGTTATGGAACACTTCCTTAGTATTCTTTATATTGTCAAAACCTGTAAAGATATGTTTCACAACTCAGTGAAATTGGTATTAGAACATCTAAACCCAAATTGTTTACTGGTTTACGTAGTCATTTTTTTAGTATTCTTATATACAAAAAATTGGCAGGGTAAGTAGGGTCCGTACCCGGTTTATGAAAAACTATTATAGTCTGTTTCGATGTGCTTGGACAGTGATCCTCGTATTGCGCATGGCAAGTACAGACAGGCAAGAAACGTGTTCATGATATTTTAAAAATTATGATTGCTACTATTTAGGAATCGCGATAAGCCGTAAAAGTAAATTGTGGTTAGCACTATTAAGTAGAGGTTAAATTATACCAATTCTGTCCAAACAGGAGCGGGACAATCGTGTTTAAGTGCGGCAGGAGCGTTAAAAAAAATTAGTTTTTATTTAATATTAAATTTAACCCTTAGAAGTCCAAAGCCATGTATCTCATGCCTGATATCATTTTTTCTGGAACCCATTTGAATGTGATTTGATAATAAAATTTCTAGTATTTTATTTCGTTAGTTACTCAGGAATACTTCTATTAATATATTTCGGTAAAAAGATACTAAAATTCATTAATTCATTGATGGATTTTGGAAACACGTTTTTGAGTCTGTGGCAGCCACTCGTCGAGTATTGTCAAGTTCAGACGTGCAAAGTGTTAACTATGGTTCTCAATCTAAAAAGTTTTGTTTTTAAATTTACGTACATATTTTCTTTAAATAAATTATATAACTGTTCGCTGAATTGGTCAGCCACTGAAGGTTGCCTCTTATTCGAGCAGACAAAATGGTGGCTATCAATAGGGGCGTCATTTCAGCTTTTTTCAGAAACGGGCAACAATTGTCATTTGTAGTTTTTTTTTAATATTTTGATTTCATAAAAATTCATAGTAGTAATAACATACAATTAAATGGACAAATTCAAGGATAGAGAGTAAATGCTCCCACCGGCCCCACCCCCAAATAACGTCTCAGCTTAGAATTCACGTTGAAAGAAATAAAATTCTGCCGTCGCCGTCGCAGTGAAAACGCTCGGTTATTTAGTATTCATTATGAGACCTTTTTTACAACAATATTACGACTCACAATAATTGAGAATCAAATGAAGCATATCTAAATCAAATTTTAACTAATAAGAGTGCGAAAAAACAATTATCCCTTCTCAGAAGTCAAAAATCCACGTCAAAAGCAATAAAAGCGTGCAGTCGCAGTCGCAGTGGGAACTTCACGACACGATTTTACTACTTTTGACGTGAATTTTTGACTTCTGAGAAGTGATAATTGTTTTTGCGTTCTCCTATCGATCAAAATTCGGTTTCAATATACTTTGACAAATAATCTAATATTAGAAGTCCGAAGTAATATCAGTAAGGATCCTATAATATTTTTATATTTATAATATCCAAGTGTAAGCAATGGAGCAATATGCGACGTTTATCTGTATTTTTTCTTCCGCTTATTTTCCGCCGAGATATGAGTTAGCTTATTTTGAATTTTGAACTTGACCAAATGAAAGTTTTAAAAGTGTATTTAGTTTTAGATCTTTCATTAGGTCAAGTTGCGTTTGATTAATTCATGTAGATTAGGTTTGGGTTTGAACAGCAAATGTAGGTTTCGCAACTGTCAAATTGAGTTTCATAGACATTTCAGAGCGGCATATAATTTAACTGGTACCTATCAGTTAAATTATATTTTCGCCAGTAAAAATATATATACATCTACTGGTAAAAATGATTTTCGGAATAGATTCAAGACTGTTTTTTAGATATTCTTTGAGAGATAACCTGATAATTTTTGGCTTAGAATCAGTGACGTTATTATAGCTTGTTCCATAAGGTGGGCAGTCAATGGTCGTTTTTTTTAATAATTCGAATTCACCCCCCCCCCCCAAATGTAGTGTCTGGCTATTAACATCATAGCTAGTAGTTGACATTGGTTGTTTATAGCATGCGTTTATTAGAGGTTAGGTTTTATAAAATCCGCACATGTTAAAAACAGAGAACAAATGCATTTCAGTATCTCAAGTGCTACGCGTTCATCCCTTGTCAAGAGTGAGCAAAAACTTTAAGATTTGGTGTTGACTTTCACACCTAGTGGAAACACTTCAACGTCAAAATCCTACTGCAATATAGTCATCAACTTTACGATGGCATTCGAAGGAAACGACTACGCTTCCAGGACACAAAATTCAAGTAAGAAGCTTTTGAACATCCTCCATATTGCCCAGACCTTGCTCGAATCTATTGCGAGTGATAAATGGGAATGGTGCCTAAATATGAATCTTACGATGAAAAATAAAAATAAGTAAAAAATTTGACACCATGAGTGGGATTTACTCACCATTGCACAGCATTGAATTATATAAACTAGATTATTAAAATAAAATAAAGGTAATCAATACAATAATTAACTCAATTTATTAAACATAATTACAAATATAAAACATAATGATTTACACAGACACATAGAATCGTTCATGAAACACATGTACTATCATCCGCTGTGAGCAGTGTGGTCACCGTGGTTTGAGAATTCGCATATTTCAGACTTTCAGGCTTCGATTATTTTCGACGAGAAGTTCTGGAAGAGAACGGTTAAGGCGAGTTCATTTTGCGAACGCCAAAACAGGCAAAACGAGCGCAACACTGCCTGTTAGTGACGGTCACAAACCAACATCGCCTAACATATGAAGGAAGTCCAATCATTTAATTTAAAAGAGTGGCGGCTGTCGACTTGTCTGGCAACACTGGAGCTGAAAAATTCACATGCAATCGATCAATATATGTAATAGGATGAATTATCTTTGAGCAAAGTATTAAAGATAGAAGATAATGATCCATATTTTTAAAGTCATTTTCTCTTTTATTCCTCCAATACCAAAATCATGTTCGAGTGCATCTTGGATTATATATATTTTTTTATCTAAAAGATGGAATTAAACATAATTTTTATGCTACTCAATAAGATACGTTTATCTTTTGTAAAAGTTTTAAGCAACACTAAGTTTATTTATTTTTAATATACAAGTTATACATTAACTTTTAGCTAAATTCGTTCCGTTAAAATAAGGTATTGACATTTGTCAATTTTTTAGTGATTTTATTTTTTATATTTATAAACAATAAAATCACTTAAAAATTATATATTGTAGGATGCATTATAAGAGACAAGGCTTACAGTGTGTGTTTAAATCGGCTATAGAAATTCCTAATGAAAATGAATGTGAGGTTCGTTTATTACATGCAAAAGAATAAATCACCGATAAAATTAATCGGATGTTTTGTGCTTATAATTATAATGTTATTATCAGACAAATTGATAAAAAAGGAAATAGCCATGTCAATTAATAAGCTAGCTCAAAAAGTATACTTCAAAAATGAAGTGTTTAGAACTGTTATCAGCTATCATAAACTATGCGCGCATTGGGTGCCGAAAAAGAGACTTATATGACGTTGGTATTAATAAACTTATTCCCAGGGCTACAAAATGCATTAAGATTTAAGAGTAAATGTTTTAAACAAATATAGAGATGTTACAAAATCCAAATAAAAATTCTTTGGGTAATGGATTGTGTACCTTTACTTTCTGAATATCACTTTTACATACCTTATAACCGTTTATTAGTTTGATATACATTTAAATAACTAAAATAAAAAGTTTGATTTTAGGCGGCTAACGGAATACAATTTTTGCAAAAAGTTAATATTCCGTCGTTCACCTGAATCTACATTTTTATTTAAATAATTATTTTTTTGCATTTAATTCAATATATAATGAAGTATATTTTTGTATATTTTATATAGAAACGATACTTGTAAATTTATATTTCATACAAAAATAAATTACGGATTAAGTTAAAAAAGTTATTGACACAGTAAACACATGTTTTTGTATAAAATAAAATGACTTTTATTTTAAAAAATTAAATTAAAAAAATACAAAGAGGAAAAATTTACACAAATAATGAACTTTCAAGTTAAAGTAAATTTACATAATTTTTTATCTGAAAATATTAATTATTTTTTTAACTATATGTAAGCACGTTTAATATTAAGTTCTTAAATATTGCATATTCATACTTTTTCAGAGGATTTTCTGGCCACCTTCTGCATTATCTTTTATAAAACACAGACAATAAACTTACAAATTCTGGAATGCCGTTCGAGTAGGTCTGAAAATCGAAAGACTCGCTTGATTAATTACAATTCTTTGTTGGTTCAGGTGTTTTAGTTCAACAATTGTGGCACCACGATGCGCCAACGCCGTGTTTGTTCTTGGTATTATATTTTAGCATCAACACCGGCAAATAATTGGTATTCGATTACGAAACAGTTTTAAAAACGAATAAATCTACGTTTAAGAACTGAATTTTTTAAATTTATAAATTAATATCGATTAATTACTTTTGATTCTAATATAAATTAAGGTAGATGATGTAACTTCACAAAAATTCATAGATTTTCAAACAACAAAAGTCGTGTCAAAATACACGTGTGTTCATTAGTTTGCATTAACTATCATTTATAAACAACTGTGTCATTTATTAACTGAAAATTAGTATGATATATACATATATGTTAAAAAATTGTTAGTACTCTAAATTAATTAAAATATTACTCACCATCCAAAAGTACAGATTGAACGTACAACTGCTAGTCACACGTATACAAATAATAAACTTTAAGGATTGTTCTAATTATATTAAGTGCTATAGTTTCATGGCTGATCTCACCTGATCGCCATGGTTGAGAGACGAGAACCAAATAGCAAATAATGACTGAGTTGTTCATAACGTTACCTGCCACCTTATGGTCGTTGCATTCATTTACCACTCTTGTTTGTAATCCGACTCTTTAAACACAGTGGCTCGCACTTTTTTCACTTTAAAAAATAATTACCATTATTTACTTCATATAAATAATCATCATTTACTAATAGTTGTTGTAAGATTGATAATAAAATATTTAATTCACTGTTTTATACAGAAGTAAGGCCTTCTATAAGCTTGAAAAATATAATGGCTCCAAAAGAAGAACGCAGTTCAATTTATATTTTTTATGAGATAATCAAAAAGTAAATTGATGAAAGTACATAAAAATAATTGTTTATCTAAAATAAACACAATTTATTTATTATAATAATATAATATCTAATATAATACCTAGTATGTAATGCACATTGACTAGATTGTTTTCTTACGATAAAAAAAATAATTTAATTTATATTAAATTCATTTTATATTGCATTAAAATCTTAAATGTGTAATATCAATTTGATCAGTGGTTGCCAAACTTGATAAGCTGGATGCTGAAAAAGAGAACAGACACAAAACATACCTAAAAGTGTATGATGTGGATATCAATCAAATTTCTAGGTTCACCAAATTTACGGAGGTTCTATATGGGTTCTTAAGGCATACAAATTCAATCACACAATTTTAAATAAAGTTCTGTAAAAATATTTTTTGGATTTTATTAAAGAAGATGATGTGGAATTTGACAGTAGTAAGAGAAGGTTAGTATTAATTTAGTTTATCCTAATTTGTATCAAGAACTAGATAACATTATGCTGCATAACATATAAGTATGTTACAAAATAACTGAATTAAAAACTATAAAATTACGAAGCCCAAATTATTTGTCTCATAAATAATACTTGATGTATTTTCTACAATATATATATATTAATATAGTATAATTGTTTAGTTTGATCTGATATATCTCTATTCCAGTATTAAATGGGAAGTGAGAGTTTAATATTTGTTATATAAATATTAATGAAATTGATAGTATTTTTATATTATTATTTTACAGGTAAGATATTATAGTTTGGTGCCACCAATGGAAACATGTGGTTTGCCGCTGGTGTTTGCTTGCTTTGCGTACCACATTAGAAGTATATAATACCAATAACTTTGATACCTATTTGAGTATTGAATGTTAAAAAATATTATATCGGTACATATTATATATCGAATATTTAAAGTAATTATTGAATATTTAAAGTAATTTATTAATAAGTACACAAACATATAAATTATTTATTGCTATCATAGTAATTTGATTACTTAAAATAATTTAAGCCTTTATTTGGATATTTTATATTGATACTAACTAATACTGTATTATTATTATATTTTGGTAATTTATACACAGCAATTTATGATGAAAGAAGTTATCAAATATCAAATTAATAAGCTTTATGAATAAGAGAATATTATTGTATCAAATATTATCTCTCGCATAGTGATAATATATTAAAAATCTTAGATTCTAAATTCATTTTCTAGTATTTTATTAAAAGCTGTTATTTAATTTTGTCATATCTGTGTTGATATGAATTCTGTGATTCACATTATAGAAGTAAATCTAAACATTATTTGATCAAGATCTAAATTCTAAGGATACGTGTCCATATATTATATATATTATATTGTATGTTGCGAATCATATGACCAATCGTCGGTGAAATATCTAGTTACTGGTAAACCAGCTGAAAAAATATGTGTAATAATATCAGGTCACAAGTGTGTCAGTAATAGAAACCATCAGACCACATTTCTACAATACATGTGTTTATATAATATAATTTTATTAATATATTATGAATTTTAAAACTTTAATAATAGTTTCAGAAAATAATATTATTTTTATTGTAAGACGATTTTCTTGTAACATTTTAACTTCCTTGAAGTTAAATATAGTCACAGTGTTACGAGTTGTTGTGAATGTTGACGGCCACTTTTATTTGTAGAATCAAGGTTGATATTTTGTCTTTCAGATTTTAACTTTCAACTGAAAAACCAGAGTTTTTACTACGTTGCGTTATTAAAATAATTAAAATATTATATTTTACAAATTGAAAAGCAATATTAGGTATTATTTTATTATTTAGTCAATATTTATTAATGAGTAAAAGTTGACAAATATGTGATGAATTAGAAAGATATAAATCTTTTTAAAAATATATGTTTATAGTCGTAAAAGTGTGCTTCTTGTTGAGTGTTTTTAATGGCAGTAGCAATTTCCAGAGCGAGGTTCGTTCCGTGATTCAAAAATAGGGAAAATGTAACAACATCGACGTCAATGTACAACAGGAAGAAGTGAGAGAAAAAAGTGGAAGACCGCACATTGTTACTGATGAACTCATTCATTGATAAATGCATATAAGCGTTGATTCATAGTTAAATATGAAAATATTTTTTTAAGCGTAAGATGATCGAAGAAGTTAATAAATAATATCAAGAATAACTTGAATTGTTATGTTAGGAAACGGTTATTGAAAGATTAGACTGCGTGCGTTGGGTGTCGAAATAGAGAGTAGATGCGAAACTTCTATGACTTGAATCATGAAACGCGTTTTTAGGTTCAGCAAATATAAAGAGGTTTATAGCGTTTTAAAGGAATTATAATTCAATCGCAAAATAAAATTCTGAACCTTAAATACTACTTTATATACCTCGTACACGTACACGCATGCATTGCACTGAATACCGTCATTTTGTTTACATCGTGACATATATTTAAAAATATATTCATTGGTAATTAAAATAAATACAATAGCTCTTACTAGTTTTTCTTATTTCGTAAAAGGTCACACGTAAAACATTTATTTTTATTATTTATAGATATGTGACTTTATTATGAACCTACGGCGATTACGCTGTGAACCCATAGTACCATGACACCGCGTGCGCTATCTGTCGACGGCGCCCCAATGATATAGACGTCAAACACCGCTCCACGTAATTTACCGTTCACTCTTCGCCACACTATACGTCATGACTTTGCTGCCTCTTTGTGCCCTTATCACTCTATTTATTTCTTGCTCGCACCAACCATACCGAATACCAGGGCTACATGTTCACTCGCTCCACCGACCTTACCGCGTGTATACTTCGTTTCATTTAACAGAGTCACTTTGAGGCTTATCTCGTATTTCATTGATCCGCTTCCCTTTCCCCCTCGAACTAACAGAAGGTTTTATCTTATTAATTACGATGTAAATTTATAAAAGAGCCTCGGAATTTTATGTTCAACTCTGATTCAAATTCCAATTTTTGTGTTCGAATTTCTCAAAATAGTAAATTGCACACAGCTCGAAATAGACACATTAAAACTAGTTTATAAACTTTGATTTTAGTTTGATGTCTTACTACGTACTTAGTAGTTGCTGATTGTATTTACCCGATTGTAACGCATTGGGATAACGCATATTATGTGTAACACTGATGATCTTTTACACATAACACGTTTATATTTGAAAGGTCTAAGCCATGTTATTACGCTAAAAATGAAATTTCAAAAAAATACTGACTTATCCATAAAAAATGGTGACAAACATTTTTAAAAAATACTGGCTGACCGATGTATGCTAACGACACAGCCGTCATAATTAATTCATGCAGTCTTACAATTAAGTTATAAAAATCTCTACAAAACTTGAATAAGTGCTGGCTACGGGGAATTTGGTGGGCGATGGAGGAGCCATGGAGTGTGACGGAGAAATGGACAAAAAGTTTATTGTGCAAAACATAATGTGCGAAAATGTTTTAGGTATTTTATATTTATAATAAATTTATTATAATGCGTTTTAGGATCTTTTGAAAGTGGCTGCTGTAATCGTTCTTTTCAAGGTACCTATGGGTTAGGTCATGTTTTCTTATTTAGATTGTTAGATGTCAACACAAGTCAAGCGTGCTCTTCACCGCCGCTCTGTCGCTATTCTTGCTTCGTTCTTCGCTCCGAATACCTTCCTACAGTCCTTCATAAAATTAAATAGATTCGTTGAGAGTTATTTATAGGGTGTTTAATGTTTCGACCAACTCTTACTGGTTACCATTCAATCGCAGCTAACCTGTCAGTTTTGGTGCCAGCGAGATATTTTATAAAATAAACAATTTATTGCCCAATTATATTTATAAATGTTATAATATTATTTTAATTTGCATTATCCTATAATATTTTTATTCTGACGCAGAGTTCATTTAAATTCTGACCATTTTATTTGTTGCCTTTTATAAGTAGTAAATGTTCATTATTAGTAGCAAATATTTATTATAAATAGTGAATATTAGTTACAAATAGCATTTTAAATTTTATAAATAGCAAAAAATTACTTTAAAGTAGCAAAAAATATATTTTTTCTTTGATATTAGTCAATAATATTGTTGAAAATATTGTGTAAAAGTGTGTAATTTTTGCTATATATTATTAAATAATTTCATGATTTTAATTTTAGGTTGTTTTATTTTTAAACTTGCTATTTGAAATTCCAAAATTGTACAAGGTACATAAATATTTTAGTGAAATTTAAAAAAATATATGGGCAATGCTACGTTTACAATTAATTATTAAATTAGATAGAACTAGTTTTCCAAAGGTGGGCGATAACAAATTTTGTTGTTGAAAAGTGGTCGATAAGTTGATTTAGTTTGAAAATCCATAATATACTCCTGCTGCCATTGCGACCCTAAAACCAATAGTAAGCAAAAAAGCGCATTAAGAAGAAAAATGGAAATTGCCCATATAAACAGCTAATTAAACTGGTAAAAACATACTAAACCTTTTCCCTATAGTGCAAAAAAATATGTGAATGTTTAACTGTATTGGCGAATTTATGCCATTTTTTTTGACAATAGATTTATTTTTGTCATGTTTGATAATTAGTAGCAAATTGCTACAAGAGCTAAAAATTGTCATTTCCTAAATTTTCATTCAAAAGTCATCTTAGAACCATTGAAACATTTTATTTAAAAAAAATATGCCATGAATATGTTCCCCCTCACATATTAACATATTTCGCGGTGAAAGGGTTAAGTATAAATATTTTTTCGGGTTGCAATCAGAGCAGTTTTGACAACCTTTTATTAAACTATAAATTGATTTAAAGAAATATGACAAATAACCTACTTGAAAAGCATGATATTATATTAAAATAGATAATTTTTAATAATAATTCATAACAGAAATAATATAAGCAGCTACTCTTATTTTGCTTAGTGGCAACACTGTATCGATTTTGACGTTTGACGGTTTGTAATAATTGCTTTTTTTTTTATTAATAAATAAATAAACTATTTCATGCATATAAATTAATGCTACCACATTTTTGCAGCAACAATAATAATTCCAGCTTTATTTAAATTCAATCTGAATTTCGTTAGGAAAATTGAGGCTGTGCCTTCGGCGTACTTGTTGATGTTTCGCAGAGGGGGACGATCGTAGCCGAGCTTGGCCGACTTTGCCCGAGTCGACTCGAAACGAACGATCATTGGAGAACCGACGGGTCGTGGTCAAGGTCTGTCGATAAATCCTCGCGCCGTTAGGAAAACATTAAAAAAACGCACAAAATAAATCTGTGAAGCCAAGAGAAGCTATCGTTCACACAAATTGCGTATTTAATAATCTCAGGTGAGCGGAAAATTTATTAAATACACACAGATGCACACGTATTTTAAACATTCGCACACATACATAGTAAATTAAAATAAATTAATGCGAAAATCTTATCTTTCTGTTTTATTTGTAATTTAAAAATTAATTCAACGCATACATTCGCATGAAAACGTATTTTAAACGTTATAACACGTATTCTTTAATGTTATAAATTAAATAAATAAAAATAATAATCTAATTCTTTACATTTATTTGTGATTTAAAAAAAACATATTGAATTCAAATTATTTTTTATCAATGAATAAAATTTTAATAATAATAATAATTATGTAGGGCATGTATAAAACATAAAAAAATTATCACTGCTTACTGCATGTAAACTATTTATTATAGATAAGCGCTCAATGTTAATTTGTTTCTTTTTTTATTATTTATTGAAAATTCAGGTACAATTAAATATTGTATAGATATCGTTTTATTTTTATCTCTTGTTGATTTTTAAATTTAGTATCTATCTTGTTTACATTCATGCTAGATATGTCTTGAGTTTTTTGTCCGTTTATGCTACGAATATGTTTGCCTACAATTTTTATTAATGGATTTTTATTGGAGTACATAGTTCAGTTTAATATATATTATATATGTACGTCTGTCTCATCAACAATCGTTTATTTGATATCAGTCTCCAGTTACGCTTGAACGTTGGAACTGATAGCCAAGTTTTGGTTTTGCAAATCATATAAATATCATTGAGTATAACAGGTTTTTGTAACAATTAAATATTGCCACTTTCACTTTCTATAACAACGTGCAAACATTATACAAGTTAAATAGCTCAAATTAAATTAGTAAACATGTATACTTGAATCATTAGCATACTTTTATATTGTCAGCTCGGAAAAAGACCACCGCAACACAAAATTTATTGGTTCTCCTCAAAATCTGCATTTCAAAATCTTTGTAATTGGAATCTGTGATGAAATAACTTAGGAACACTGTGTCGATAGGTTTATGTCTACTATTAAACATTAAATGTTATTTTTGTGTATTTTGTACACCTACATGTTCAAAATAAAATATCAGAACCACCGTTTTCATGTTTAAAATTAGCCCTATATGTTAATTTAGTCAAAACTATGGCTGTATGCAAAAATTCAGGTTCATAGTTAAAACTGTGCAGAAGTAGGAAATGAACATACAATACTTACATCATGTGACTTTTGTCCTTTTGCATCATTGAAAATTTCTTTCACAAAATAGGTTTGCCTAATAACATATTTTATACAATATTTACATATTTTATAATAGAAATAACATGTGAGCTGAAAATATTTGCATGTACAGAGAAATTTCATACCCAATAAGTTGTACAAATTTCATGACACCAGAGCTTACCGTATAAGAGTTTTGTTGCTTCAAATTCACACAAATTCTGCTTTGTAGTTGATATTTATGTGCAATTATTTATCTGTTCAACTATATTTTGCTGTAACATTAATAGAGGAAACATCTATTTATTCTTATTTGTCTCTGTAGAATACAATATTTATCAATGTCTTTTTCTTATTGCTTAAATTCATTAATTAATGACACGCACAAGACCCAATTTCATTCATTATGCCAAATATTAGATACAAATTCATTACTTAACATTTGCTTTAGGTTTTAATTGAAAACATAATTTTTTTATAGATAATAGAAAAAATATAACAATACTACTTGTAAATCATAAATGAAAACTACGCTTTTTAAAATTTTATTCCTGTTTTTTCATGTGTAAAATATCTTTTTCATTAAGATGATTATCATATCTTTCTTGCAGCTGAATCCTTTCAGTTCCAAGTGAATTTCCTATATATTGAGGAACACTATGCCGCTTCAATGACAACAGTCAAGACATAACTAAAATGACTGATAATCACAAACGCTATCCAAGTTATAACTTGAAACTTGCTTCAAAATAAAAATGTTAATCACCTATTTTTTTGAAGTTTTGTTGGTCTTCTTCCGAACCGATTATATGTATATTTTCTGAATTCGTTTAACAATACTATTTTGAAATTCTAATTTATATCATTTCAGAACATAGCAATGGCGTTACCGTTTAGTGTAAATATAGAAAAGCCAAGATATGATCAGTCCACGTATCTCGGCAGAGCCAAACACTTTCTCACGATTACGAATCCTTTGAATCTCTTGGCATCGTCCGGTGATCTAGAGAAAGCATCAGCGATCGTCCATAAATATAGGTATGCATATTAATCAAGATACGATCAAATTTAAATACTGTATAACTGCTTTATTTATAGGAAAGATGGTTTGATTTCGCCCGATCTAGGCGAAGAAGGATTGTGGCATGCGAAGCATTTGTATGATTCGGCCTTTCACCCGGACACCGGTGAAAAAATGTTGTTACCTGGACGCATGAGCGCCCAAGTGCCTTGTAATACTGCTATAACAGGGTGTAAGTATGCTAACAGCTTCTCTTATATTTGATAGATAATGTGTTTTAATGTAATATTAATGATTTTCAGGTATGTTAATTTTTTACCGATCGGCGCCTGCTGTTGTCTTCTGGCAATGGACCAATCAGTCGTTTAACGCTTTGGTGAACTACACTAATAGATCCGGGGACTCTCCTATTTCTCAAAAGTAAAAGTTGATCATTATTGTTCATACATATAAATATGTATTACATAATTTTTATGGTTGTACCTATATTTATTAAATTGTAGACAACTCTTCACGTCTTATGTGTGTGCTACTGGTGGTGCTTTAACAACAGCTCTCGGCCTTAATGCTCTTACAAAGGTAAAATAATATGTAGTCGAAACATTGTAAGATGCTTTATTATATATTGAGCAAAAGTTTTACTAAAAAGCAATCATATAAGATAAAACGATGTTTGAAAGAGTAGTAATAATATATTGAGAAAATAAAATTTGAAAACAATATAATAAAAAATTATATAGGAAAGAATATTTTTATGGTTGGCCTGATTTCTTCAGTTGAGGATGTTTTTGTCACTATTCAAGATGATTTATACTGCCTGAGATCTTATCTTATGGTTTCAATGCTAATCATTCAAAACAGCTGCAACTACATCTGATTTATCTGAAATATACTTAATGTTGCTGATCTATTGCTTTTGTTATTAATTTGACGTATACTGCATATTCTACTATATGTTTTGGACGTTAGAATCATTGGTGTACAAAATATTGGTGAAATAATTGACTATTCATCCCTTGGTAGGCCTCAGCAACTCTGCTTTGCTCTTGTCACTTCTCTTCGATTATTTTTGCGTTTCGATTCATACTATTCGACCACTTTTATTTGGGTCTTATAAAACTGCACTGCTATTATGTTAGCTCTACAGACTGGGGTCGATTAGTGAGTGATCACTGTTGGCCGACCTACCAGTGATAAGTCTTCGTTGTGTGCTCTCATGAATGATCGAGGTCCTCTTTTCTCTGTAGGTCTGTTTCTGAACTATAATTTATAAAATATAAAGCTGTTGATTGATTTCTAATCTTAGTGGAAGGTTTCAAAGTAAATCCTTGTTTGTTTTGGTTCCACTCTTCATTTCTATCATTGTCTATTCCTAAGTGCCGGGTGCAGTTGTTTATATACTTGTTATGTAAAGGCTATTGTGATATTCCATACAGTGACTATGTGCCACCTATAAGCAGAGTAAAAATAGTGCTTTTACTATTTTTCGAAATACGATTTTTAAAATTACATTACTAATTATATGTGTAAATTGTTTTATAACTAATAAATCGTATTATCGTGGACGTCTATTCTATATTACTAATATCAGGTGTGCAGTTAATAAGCGAATTATATTTTGCTTTTTTTTATCATATTAATAATGTCGAATTTTATTCCTTAGGACATATTATTAATTAATTCATTTTAGATTACTGGTCCAATATAATGTATGTGTTCGATGTCCATTTTTTCCGAGGTGGTTTTTAATAATGTTGTCAAATAATCCTAAGCATTTAATTATTTTTAAAAATATCCTCAAAAAGTCCTTCCTGCGTAATTAATATACCAAATAATGGGTACATATTTTTGTGTATTAATTACGCAGGAAGGTCCTTGAAGAGCAATATTCTGGACAATTAAATACACGGATAATAGTATACAATCTAAATAATATTGAACGCCACCTTTTACCTTCTTCGTTAAATATTTTTTTCGTTTTTTTGTAGAATATACTAACCAAGATCTCTCACACTTTTTTAAATTTTTTTGAAATTTGCGACATAATTAATATATTTGACTTGTATAGGATCTTTCTTTAACAGCGAAATTCGTATTGTGTCATTAATTGACAAAAGCCAATAAAATCAAAATAAAAGCCAATAAATTATATTTATCATCTGAATTATTTTCCATAACTTCAAGCGTAAAATTAGTTTTGGTGAAGAATCTGTTTGATAATAGCTAAAGAATTTTCTGGTGTTAAAAAATAGATTATATATCATATGTAGTTATATTTTCATTAGACCTATTAGACACGGTTGACTCAGAAACATGCATTCTTATTATAATCAGATTTAAAACAACAAAACAAACAATTTAAGGCAAACTACAAGATCGATATCCAAAAGTTTTAGATAACAACTGAAGTTTTTAAAGGGGTGAAAAATGGTTTACAGTAACGATGGAAATATGCATGCTTTCTAGGCAGGTATAAACCCTCATATCTCAGAGACGTCATTTGTGTGAGTGGGGGGGGGGGGCAGGTGAGGGCATTTGCTCCCCCCCTTGAATTTGATCAGAAAAACACATGTCATTAAATGAAATACTATGAATTTTAATGAAATTGAAATATTATAAGTAAATGAGCACTGACTGGCTAATTTTGCCCTCCCCCCATGGAAAAAGTTGAATTGATGTCCCTGATCTTAACCGGAAATTCTCGGGTTATCCCTCAAAAAAATCTAAAAACAACCAGTCTTGGATCAATCTCCAAAATATTTTTTAAAATATGTCATTTCGGTGAAATCATATCGGAATACATTTTCACAAGCTGAATTGCCATCCCTAATTCTAAACCAGAAATTCTCGTGTTATCCCTCAAAGAAAATTAAAAAAAAACAGTCTTGAATCTATCCTAAAAATATTTTTTAAAATATGTCATATCAGTGAAATCATATCTGAATACATTTTCACTAGTAGATATATATTTTTACCAGTGAAAATATAATTTATCTGGCAGGTGTTATTAAAATTATATGATTTTAGCTTTTCCATATGAAGTAATATATACATTTACATACTTATCATTATTTATTTACATGCAATGTATAAATGTTACAGTGAATGTGTATTTTTCAGTGAAATTATATTTTCACTACTGAAGTAAAAATACATTTTCACCAATAGATATATATTTCTATTAGCAAAAATATAATGTAACTGATAGGCGCTAAACTAATAATAGTTTTAGAACTTAGGTTATTAGGTCAAGCCCAAAATATAAACTAAGCGGAAGAAAAAGTAGACAGACGTCGCATCTCACATATCGCTCCATAGTTTGTCGGCACTTGAACATTACATTTTGTTATAAAAATATGATAGCTATCCTTATCGATATTACTAAGGACTTTTGATATGAAAATATTAGTTAAAGTATATTCAAATCGAACTTTTGTCAATAAGAGGGCGCAAAAACAATTATCACTTCTTAGAAATCAAAAATTCATTTCAAAAGCAATAAAATCGTGATGGTGTCAGCACGATTTTATTGCTTTTGACGTGGATTATTGACTTCTGAGAAGGGATAATTGTTTTTTGCGCCCTCATATTGGTCAATATTTGGTTTAGATATGCTTCATTCGATTCTCACTTATTGTAAGTCATAATATTGTTATAAAAAGTCTTAATTTCTTTTGCCACTCCCACTTGGAAAATACTGAAATGACGTCCTTGTCAGTTCTCCGCTTTTGTCAATTGAAAAGTATTGAAATGTGTCGTCATCGTGTTCCCCACACCCAATGGTTTAAGTATTTTTTGTTAAAATTGGTCCCGTAAGTGGTTTTATGACCTAGGTCATTTCTACTCATTCTTATTAATTTGCGTCAAATATTTTTTGCGATAACGTTTCATTACTTTATGACCCATCGGTCACTCAATAATATTACTGTTGAAAATATATTTTTTGATCAATGACAGTGAGACATATATTGTAAACTAAATTTGTGTGTTAAAAATATTTTACCATTTTAAAAACTTGTTCTGTAATCATTTGTCATTATTCAAGAATTGCCGCTACTAGGCAACTATCTACTTGCCTATACCCACGGGACGTCCCTGATACCATACGTAGATAGCCCTTTGTAGCGATTCTTGGTAATTTTCTTTGTGAGTTTTTTTCTTTCATTCCACTAATGTAATAAAGATGTATTTCTCCTTTCGTTCTGCTTAATTATTATGAGGTTAAGCAACTTACAGATGGTTTCATTATAAATGGCTGCTTTATATATCTTTTTAACACTTTTTATTGTTATTAAATGTATTTCACATTTCTTTTGTAGTCAAGTGCAAGGCAGAAACTGCATCTGCTCTTGCTGACCATCTAGTATCACTAATCCTTTTATATTTTTATGATTGAAATTGCTAAAACTATTATTCAGTAGATTGCACTAATGTGTGGATGAAGAAAAAAACATAAATGCTTTGAATAAACTCGAAATAAAGTACTAAGAGTATGACTCGAACATAGAATGAAAATTGCGGATTCGTTTCAATATTTTTTTCTTGATTGCAAACCGTTATACACACCGGCCATATTAGTGGCATTGTTATAAGTTTGACTGTGATAATATTTTAAAAACTAAAGAAAAATTATTCAATATTTGTAAGACTTGTTGTCGTATTAGATTACTATAGAAAAACCATAATAATTCATCAAAAAAATATTTTTCATAAATGCTAGGACCCCTGAGGCGAGCACTTTTCCCCCTGCCTGTGCATAAATCCGTCACTGCATCGGGTCATTATATGTCAGGTTCTGCTTAGGAAATAAACGTCATCTGCATACTTCAATACTCTTTGTGTTGGTGCCTTTTGTTCTCAACACCAAGGTCTCTAACATATTTTTCCAAATTACAAAAAGTCTTTTGTTACCATGTAAATCCTATAATAGCACTCATATATCATACAAATGTCACTTCAGAGAAATAACAACAATTAGCTTCACTTAAACACGCTTACAAGAATTGACAAATTAAGTTATCCCAATCACATCTAGACTTGAAACAGATCAGCTATGTTGAAAATTGTCAAACAAGTACTTACCTTAAAAATATTTTAAATTTGTGTATTTCTACCATTTTATTATATTTATAAGAAAAGAAGTAAAAAATATGCTAATTTGGCAGAAGAAATCGCATTAGAAAATTAAATGTGGCGTTGTAACACGAATTCTTAAATAAGAACAATTTTATGGTTTCAGAGTATGCCAAAAGTCGTCGGCCGTCTTGTTCCATTTGCTGCCGTAGCCGCTTCCAATTGCATCAACATTCCAATGATGAGGATGAAGTAAGTCTTTTATTCAGTAATCTCATTAAATTGTAGAATATATTATTTTTATCATAAATATTCAACAGGGAAATCCAAGAAGGCGTTCCCGTCGAGTCTGATGACGGCCGAAGGCTGGGAAAATCGACATCGGCAGCCAAAGAAGGCATAGCATTGGTGACAATGTCTCGCCTTTGCATGGCGCTTCCTGGAATGGGTATATATTTTATTGCTAGTATTACTAATGTATAAATTGATTATATTATTTTTAAAGTGGTTACACCGGTTGTAATATCATACTTGGAGAAGCGAGGCACACTTACTCGAAGACCTTGGCTGTCAGCTCCATTACAAGTGGCTCTTGTGGCCGCTTGCTTGACTCTAGCTACGCCGTTGTGTTGTGCCATATTTTCGCAAAGGGCAGCTATTCCGTTTAACCGTTTAGAAAAACAGCTACAGGTCAGTAATGAATAAAATTTGATAAGTTTTTATTTATGTATTTATTGTATATACGTATATCTTTTGCAGGATGATATCAAAACGGAAAATTCGGACAATGTTCCTAATTTGTTGTATTACAACAAGGGGTTGTAAAGTGTTTTACGTTTAATAAAAATGTTAGATACAGTTACCATACAGTTGATATATTGCATATTTGCAGTAGTTGTAAGAAATATATTTTTTATTTAAAAGATTTATTTTTTATAATTTCTAATGTTTTTTCTGCCGTTATGTTTGATATATTTTATTACAATTGTTATTTTTGATTTTATCACAACTTTTTGTGATCTCGAGACAAATAAGCAGTCTGTTTTATAGTTATATTTTTTTCGTAGTAATATGTAAATTGTTTTTTATAGTGATATATTTTTAAAAATATAAATAGTACTCAATGGAATTACCTGTCTTATTATGCATTCCAGTCATACCTTTGTAAATTAACTATAATTTTTAGATAATTTTACTACTTGCTTTTCGACATTTTTTTATCACTAAATGTTTTACTTAAAAATTAAAATATTTTAATTTATACAGCAATTGTTATATACAACGTTAAAATGTTATAGATAGTGAATTAAAAATATTGACAATAATTGAGTGTGCTGTTTGTGAATTGTATATTTTACTTCAGGACAATTGAAAATGTATAACTCAATTCTTGAGCGGATTAAGAAGCAAAAGATCAGGGTTTTTCCAACTAATAATGGAATTAGAAAGATAAGATAAGCATTTTATTAATGTGCTATCATAATTGATTATTAATGTAAGGTCAATAACACGAATAAAAGGTCACAGAATTTTTATAAATATTTTTGTGGTTTTATATCTGCTCGAAGGTTAATAACATTTTAGTTGTTTTGAGGTATATGTGAATGTCACAATAATATTTTTGAATGTTTATAAAAGAGTCAATAAATGTTGTTTAAAGAAATATTTTATTGTTATTTGAAGTATTATTTTATTGTTATTTTATCGAAAAATCGGACCATGTTTTTGCTTAAATTATTCATATACCAACACAAATAGATGTTTTTAATGCTCCAATCGTAATGTGATGATAATCAATTGACAACGAAAGAGCATTTATTAACAAGTCAATTAAGGCAAATTGGAAATTATTTGGAAACATTGGAAGTCTAGGAATAAACAAAATCTCGCCCTTAAATGTAATGGTTATATATTTAAACTCCGTTCCGTTGCACACTGCAGTAGCATAATAGGTCTACCAACCTTTCAGGTATATGCATTCAACTGAATAACTGTCGATTATCTTGTCGATTGAGTAAATCTTCTGAATCCAAAAATTGATTTAATATAGTTTGTTTTTGAAGACATCTGGTTTGAGTACTTAGTAATATATTGCATAAATAACGATTAAACGATTTAATTCCGTTTCAAATTTAACAGTAAGGTTTTTTGGCAATAATCAATTCAAAATGTACCACTAGATATTTACTATGGTTAATTAATGTTTATATATTCCTTAAATTCAATAAAATGTGTCTGCCTTGTAACATTTTTTTACTGTCTTCGATTATTTAAATTTTGTTAATGATAATAGAATCAGGGCTCGCTAATGTTATATAGTGTATTTATTTCAAATAGTCAGTGCATAAAAACTAAAGATATGTGTAAGTGCGCAGGGCGGTATTGGTTTTTGTCCTCTTTCATTATTATAATATTATATGTTTTATTTATTATAATTCTTACCTTACTCTATGTCAGGTCTCGGCAACCTTTTTTGGCTGCGGGTCAAAATAATTAAAATGTGACTATTAAAAAAAATATTCGGGTCAGTGAATATTTTTGGTCCTAACAAACATATATGTAGTCTAGTCGTGACATCGTAACACGTTAAAAAAATTATATTTGCAGAACTGAAATGGGTCACTTGAAATCACCAAACGGGTCACTTGGTGACCCGCGGGTCATAGGTTGCTGAGCCCTGCTCTATGTATATTTTTACAATTTATTTAATTTTAAAATTATAACCCTTTTTTATTTGTTTTATTTTATTGTGCATTGACTATTGAGAAAAATAGTATGTAAGCATGCTGTCGACCAATGTACTGATTTTGCCATCGTTCAGTGAATCACAACTATCATGAACTATCAGATCAGGGAATATTATACCCGACGATTGAAGAAAGTGTTGTCATTCAATTATAGCAAGGTAGTAGATATCGACAGACGATGTATCCTTCGTGGCTAAAAATCGTGTTAGTGGGATAGATAAACAATTGTAGTACATATGTAGATATGATACATTTATTAATATAGTACATACATACTTATTTCCTCTCAAATGCTTGGTGGTTTGGACAAAATGTCAAGTGAATAAGTAGTAGATTTAAATTACGTGATACGAGGGTTATTTAGGGTTAAGGCAATAAATAAAAACATATTTTTATTATATTGTTTATTTGTTTTTATTTCCATGTTCGATCATCTCGTAAAAGTTTTTCATAGAAACAAAATTACAATAATAGTTTTTTTTCTTTTTTTTTAAATACACATTCGTTATTACATATATAAGTAACTTATCAAACAATACGTATTTTCTTTACAGGTTTATTGACATTTAACTACAACAAATATATACTTTTTTATATAAATTTATTTTAAATATATAGACAAATCAATTCGTTATAACAGAAGTGAATAGGTGCCCCGATGTTAGTTTTAATATTTTCGTATAAAAAAGATTATTTATACACAATAAAACAAGAATGAGATTCGTCATATAATAATGAACGACGTCTAGACGTAAGCACGGGTGATAAATCTGATATTATTAACGCAAGCATATCCCTCGATTGTTGACTACCCTGCAGCTCAATCAGCTCGTCAATCTGACGATACTTTTGATAGTTTTATACAAATGAAAGCCTTAGTACAAAACTATATAAAAATATGCTTTAGAATAAATCATACAAAAATACTATTCTACGATTAAATCCCTCATCAAAAGAGGTTAATAAAATATGATCACCATTCGATTATGTCCATCATGATACGTTCAGCCTTTTCTGGTGTTATGATTAATTTAATATACATATATAATTTATACTTAATTTTATTAGCATTAAATCAGTTTATATGTAGAATCAAAAACTGATTGTTATCCTAATCTGTAGAAAAAATGTTTCAATTGGTTCTTTATAAACTTATATTGTTTTATGACGGTTGTATCCAACGGAACCATGTCAAAATCTGGGATATGCTTGATCATTCGTTCTAGACGCGCTTACCGTAGATATATTATATTCTGGTAGCGTATTCAAAGCGTAGCGTCATTTCTCTATTTTTGATGGATGTTCATATTAATTTTATATTCTCAGTTATCTTACACTATGCACACTTTAATAGTACACGCTAAGAGAGGATTACTTAAAACGTTCAAACAATATACTGATTTTCCAATTAACCGGATACCGAGTTAGTTGTATTTATAAGACCTTTCAAGTGTATGTGAATAAACAACCCAACATGAAACAGCTCAAGAGACTTTGTCATAAAGCTTGGTAAAATTTCATTTTCAAGATCGATTTATCGACTTATTTTTTATAAGTTGCAATTCTGAACTGTTTCCGCAATAAAGTCTTGACTGCAGGACTCTTCATTTGCAGAATAATTTTTCAAAAATAAAGTTAAACTCATACATTATTTTATTTTAGGATTTTTAGTGTTTAGAACATTACGCTTTGAGTGCACCACCGTAGTATTGTAGTATCAAAACATCATGAAAAAAGTTAACTCACAATTAAGTCGTTGTATCAGTGAGGGTCATGAAAGAAGGCATTTTAAATATTAATTAACTTATTGATTCGTGTTAGTCAAAAGATTCTAAATAATAGTTTTGACTTTAGAAAATATCCGATTATAGTACATCAACGGAAGTTTTGGTTCGGTGATAGCGGTGCGGGACCCTGCATTTTTTTTCTCACGCAATTTAAGTACATATGTTCTTTAGAGATTAGTTATTTGTGAATTAGTACATATAAAAAAATCCTCATACATGTTACATATATACTTTTTGTACTTAAGAAACGTTAAATCTTAATGAACAGTTTTATAAATATGTATATATGACTTAAAAATTAACATAACAACAAAACACATTTACAATTTATTAGTCGTGAAAAAACATTCAACCAAATTTGTTATTAATATAATATAATATAATATAATAATAATTAAATTATATAACAATGATTATGTATGAATATATAATTATATTGTATAACAATGTTACATAAATCGCTATGCCGTCTTTCACTTAAAAATTATACAATCACATAAATGGTATTAGTTAAACCCTATGATTTATATACAAACATCGAATAATCTTTACAATAATCACAATTATTATAAACTTAAAGAATGATTTATTAAGATGATGAACGTTCAATGTAAATTTCAATACGATTTATGGCGAATGAGAGAACTTTCATTTAATGAAAGCCGACTTGTTGGAAGACATTGCATTCGCTTTGTATTGATGTTTTATGAAATAATTTGTAGATAGACTGAAATTAAAACGATAGTGATAAACTTTAAACCAATCAGATATTATGAATACAAAATAATGCAAAAACACAGTTTTACATAAATAACAAATTTTAATAAGTGGGAAAAAACCTTAAAAGTTAAATATAGCTAAGAAAAAAATAATATTATTTTACGTTAATGTGTACATATAACTATTACTCGAACCTAAATATCTATGAAATTCTAAGAGATCTGATATTATTTAATTGTATGAATTGTTAAATGTAGACCGTAATTCACTTGAAAATTTTATATAGTAATTTTTATTATTATTTATTAACATTGAGAATATTAATAAATATAATAACACTACATTATACATATTGCAAACCTGTATATAATATAAAGACACATCATTAGTAAAACATTGTTAAAATCAATGAAAAATATTTACAATTTAGTATTTGGTTTTTAATTGGAAGTTTTGTCATTTTTGATAATTCTCAAATATTGTATTTCAATCTAATTTATTCCAATTTTTAATTGTGCTTTTATCAGTTTTCCCCCACTTATATTATATATTGTATAATATTTTTTTAATAAAGCCGAATTATGCATTAATAATGAAATAATGATATTTTTATTGTAATGACTTTCAGATATGCACTAAAAAAATCTTGCAGCAAAATTTATATTGTTTTAAAGTAAATACAAATTAATGTTTTTTATGTCTCAATCTTTACTCTGAACTGAAATTATTATTACTTATTGTAATCTAGATAAAGTGAAAATTGTGGGCTTTGATGTAAAATTTATAAATCAAGATAATATTTTCTTTAGCCTTATTTTTATTTTTGATTTTAAAATACATATTATGGATTTAATTGAGATGTCATATATGGTAAAAAGTATTAAAACACTAATTCGGTTTTGTCATTTTTTCGTCAATCCCTAAAACTTCATAAAAATATTTTAAATTGATAGTTTGTGCATCAGACAGATTTATATCTTATTTTGAAATATAAATATGTTTCGAGTATCAGTATGTGAGAAAAAGCATACAAAAATGAATAAAAAATACAGTCATAATACATTTTCTTACATTTTTTTAAAGACGCTTAAATTAATTTTTTTATATATGATTTATATGTAACACTTCATATTATGATTGTCATGAGACATGTTCAAGTGTGATAAAAAAAATTGCAATGTCAGAATACTGATATATTTTACAATAATATAATAAATAAATAATGTTATATATAAGCCTATAAATTAAAGATTCGTTATACGACATGTCAAATATTATAATAATAATTGTATGTGTGTAGTTTAACGATGAACTATTTCTTTTTTTTTAATAATCGTAATGAGTTCTTTACTTTGATTTATTGACTAGTATATTATTAAGATACACGCTATGATTTCGATCGAATATTATCAATACAATGACGAATTTTCTAGACACATTTATAATATCACGTTATTTCATATATAAATATCATGTAGTCAGACAGTGAACGAAGACAGGATAGAGAATTTAATGGACGGAGTTTTACTAACAAAAAATTAACTAAATCGTAGTATTTGAAAGTTAACTGGAATCAAAAATTAATAGATCTAAAGGATTTTATAAACATTTATTAGCTAAATCGATTGCTAATATTATTTTATATAATATAAGGCTGTCGATAGAGATGAGGATGAAAGTAACGCATTCGTTTAATATATTACTATTCATTAATACGCTAAACTGTCTGTTTGTAATTTAGTCTATTATTTGGTACACATAGTTACATGAAACAGGAATGCATAACATCAATATATTTTTAATTTGATCTATTAAAAGTATTCGTTTAAAACGGGCAATAAATTACTATTTCCTAATCGAGTTGAAGACTCACAGTTACACAGATTAATACTATTACATTATTATTGCAACATCAATGATCTATGAATATTTATTAATTTTATATGCATAACTACTAGAAAGTCGTTTAGGTTATCAGAATATCGTTTCACGTTAATAATAACATAAAAATCAGTATAAATCATATCGTCTTGTCGGTCGTGTGTATATAATATTATAGTTTATATTACAACGAGTATGTCATAAAAGCGTTATATTATCCCCGTTGATTTACAAATTTTAATATTTACAATAATAAATTATATTTTAACATTATATTTGTCTATGACGTGGTTGCTGTTAAGGTGCATCCTTACGCTTGGAAAATGCGTCAAAATCGAAAGATAAGCCATTTGTTTAGATACGATTGAAACAAATGGTTTATTATTCGAAGTTTGCGTATTGGTCCAATATATGTATGTGACCACCTTTATGCCAAATATATCAATATAGAAACATACATACACACATACTTACACAAAGGATGGCTATAAAGAAGGATATCTGTTTTTATAACCATTGATATAGCAGTAAAACATACATATGTACATACATGTAATTTTTTTTCATAATTTTTCTTTTTCAAATACATCGTTGATGATAAAACCACTACGTTCCAGTAAAATTGTGCGGTGAGGCATGCTTCTGTCCAAAAATAGCTACACTAATAAACACCAATTTTATAAATGTTAGTATGTAAGTTAAGATTTTGAATGGAGTTATTCATAGATAATATATGTATATGC
This sequence comes from Plectrocnemia conspersa, assembly GCF_051122295.1. Lineage (NCBI taxonomy): Eukaryota > Metazoa > Arthropoda > Insecta > Trichoptera > Polycentropodidae > Plectrocnemia > Plectrocnemia conspersa. The sequence goes on from NW_028277173.1 coordinate 17,876,405, forward strand.
GAAGGATTCACGAAAAGAAGGAGCACATAGCATTCATATTTTTAGTTATTATCCTTTAGTTTTGAGCGAATAAAAACACTTGAATATCTACCCTTTGTTATAATATAACATATAACAGATATTGGATATATAATTCATTATCTAATTTTATGTGATTGATAATGACAATGCGCAGAAAAAATCTACTTGTCCGAGACTTTATATTACATAATTATATTGAATGATAACCATCAAATTTCAGTAGTAAAACATCTCATAATGATATTTACTGTTGTTTTAAAAACGCTAATCAGAGATTGATTGCCGTGTGATAAAAAGTAATAAGAGCATATTTTTATTAGTCCATATTGGAAGTGGAATCAACAATACAGCGCCGGCGCACAGAGTGGGGGCGTGAAAAACCTACATTAAAATTATAGCGCACTATGATTGTACAGTATCAGACACAAATTTCATAAAAGCAAAACAGATTGATGCTGCCTTTTTGAATAGTAAAAGAAAAAAACATATGCTAAACTTACTAGCTACTGTACGGAGGGAGTAGTAAGTTTCGAATATTTTTGATTTTATTCGATTTGCTTAGGAGCTGATTGCATTAGTTAAATAATTGCACTCTTTTATAATAAAATATGATTTTCTAAAGGACAACGCAGTGAAGATTACATATAAAAATGGGTGTTCGATACATAATTAGTGTTCAAAGTTGAAAGGTAAATTGTCAGTTCATATACTATTAGTACGTATTGACTGAATATTATTATACTTGTAAATTAAAAGCAAAGTGCAGATGTGTTCCTTCTTTCCATCATATTGTAAGGATAATAATGAAATATTAGATATCAAACAGTTTAAAAGTCAAACTAAAACGATTTTGATAGGTAGAAAATTAATAAATGTATGTATGGCGACTAAAGGCCCTTTCACATGGTAATGCAGGATCAAGTTCTGCATCGCTCTGAAGGGACCTTAGTGTAAGTGCAGCGCAAAAAAACAGATATCGTTTTTTTGAACCCATCCGTACATACACACACTCACATGTGTATATTAAACTAAAGTAATAAAAAAAACACGAGTTTTATAATAATAATAACAATAACAATAATCATTGTAGAAGAAATATCTAATTTAGATATAAAAATATGAATCATTAGTATATTAAATATATATAATAATTAGAAGCGTTTAATCACACTACATTTAATAGTTTGGCTATGCATGGCAGATGTTGTTTGAGATTTTGGACTGGCGCTAAAGGCTTGCCGGGGGCTCTGAGCCCCTCCGCGCCCTCGCAAGAGCCTCCAGGTCAGCGCCGTGCCTCCGGAATCTCCCGCAAAACAAACTGCGCAGCGTGTTTCTGAACGCTTCTCTAAAGTCTCGGTTGAAATAAGCGTAAATGAGGGGGTTTAACGTGGAGTTCACGTATCCTATCCAGAAAAGGAGAGCTACAACCACTTCTGGACAGAAGCAAGCATCGCCGCACAGACTTACTGAAACGTACCACAAGAAAAACGGCAGCCAGCATAGTATAAACACGCCCATGATGATCCCCAACGTCCTGGCTGCCTTGTGTTCTCTCTTCATCTTGCTGATGGACCTGTCTCTTCCGGGAGTGGCCGGCTCGTCCCTAGCCGTCCCGTTATGAGGAGACGTAGTAATCTCCCTGGAGCTCCTATGCATCAGCATAGCGTTCCCTTGCCTCAAATGCATCGCCTTCTCTTGCCTATTGGCTTCCCTAAATATGGCCAGGTAAGTAAACACCATTATGGTGCAGGGTATCCAGAACGATATCAAGCTGGATAGCACTGCATATACTTTATTAACTTTGAACTCGCACTCTTCTGGATGCAAGTGGCGGTGTGCCAAATGCTCCTCGGTGGTGTACCACCCCATCAATATGGGTAGGAAGGATATTATGGCCGGGGAGAGCCAAGTGTTGACCAACATGACGGCCACCACCCGCTTCGTCATGTTTATTGGGTACTTGAGCGGCTTTACGATGGCGTAGTATCTATCGACGGAAATGCAGCATAAATGGAGTATGGAGGCGGTGGAGAAATACACGTCCGTGGAGTTCCATATGTCGCACATTATATAACCGAAGTTCCATCGGCCGGTCAGCTGGACGCTGGCGTTAAAAGTCATGGCTACCATGGCTACTAACATATCGGCGAATGCTAGAGAAACCACAAAGTAGTTGGTAATGATCCTCAGTTTCCGGTGTCTCATGACGGATACGATTACGAGGAGGTTGCCAAGGATGGCGGAGACGATGACGAAGACCATGGCGCAGCCTTTGGCCACCATACCCAGCGTGTCCATCCATTCTGGGGTGTCTCCGGTGGTTTCCGCTTCCGCCGTTCCCGTCGCTACGGCGCTCACACTACCGTCGTCCATTTCCTGGAACGAAACACGAAAAAATGTTTATTTCGCGAATTAATTCAATTCGGAAGGGAAACTTTTGAATAATGTATACTTGGGATTGTTAGAAAAAAAAGCTTCAAACGATGGGAGTTTGTCAGTGGCGCAAGCAACGAAGCTCGACTAACTTAATGGAGATGATAATGGAATCGTATTTTTATGTCATATTCGCGAAAACATATTTATTTAATGGAAATGAGTGGGTGAGAATATAAATAAATAAAAAAAATACAAATACATATATAGAATGTTGTTTTTAAGCTTTCTTACAACATAAATTGGTTTTGGCAAAAATATTTTTGTGTACATTGTAAATTATGAAGCATGTAGAAAATAACGGCAAATCCGACAATTTGTATTTTTTCATATTATTTAATTCCGAAATTATTTGTTTTAAGAAAAATATTTTTAATTCATTTTATTTCGATATAATTTTTTTGTCTAAATCAGATAGTGAAAGCATTATTAATATACATATGCAACTATATACAACCTTAATGTTTCATCAATAAGGTAGTAGTTAACGAAATAAATTCAAAACCTTACACAATCTACCCAAAAAAGATAGTGCTAAAGTGCTAAAGAAAAAAAGCGGTCAGGAAAACCGAAAAAGATCAAGAAGAATGTTAAGAATAATTAAATATCTAATTTTTAATAAATTAGAGCAAATCTTCTTTAGAACTGTGAACTTTTGGCAATGAACGTGCACTTTAGTGAGTCTATTGTCTTCTTAAATCAGTCCTTAAATTAACATCCATGGGATTAGAAAAACCAAATTTGTCATGATCTACTAAAATTATAATTTTATATTAATTATTATTGTAATTATAAAATAATTACATTACCACAGACACGAAAAAAGATAAAAACCCACTGAGTTTCATATTCAGGATTCGAGCCCAGGAAGTGAGTCATGCTAGCTTCTGGTACCTGCTAACCATATTCCATCCACTTGTCGATACTTGTATTAGTTTAAGTCCTTTTGTAAGATAAATATACAAATAGTCTTAATCTACCCAAATCTCTGTTGGTCCCGTGCGCTCGTATAATGTCGGTGTGACAAATAAGTCCGAAAAAGCTTATTACAATTAGTTAAGTGAGCTTTTAAAAACGTAATTGTGACAAATTTTAGTCTCACTCTCTATGGGTGGTTATTATATGTGTTATAAATATACGTATTAATAATATTTTTGTTTTTTTTAATTTTTTTTATTTAAATCAGATATATTACTTTTCATATTAGGTATCTGTCAAATATATTATTGGATTTGTTAGCTTAGAATTTTTGCTACAGTTTTTAATATTTATTATTTACTTTTAATTAAAAACTTTTAATAATATATAAAAGCAAAGTTTCTATGTTATTTATATTGTACATATTAAATTATAATAATAGCATTAATAATATTTCTAATAATAATATAAATTAAACACCACCAAATATTCTCAATAAACAACACTCCCCTATTATTATTTCAATGCTTATAATATATTATTATATCAGGTTATTGCTTCTGAGAATATGTATAATTAGAGTGTTCTCTTCCTAATTGCAAAAACTAATCACGAGGAATACGATATCCGATATACCGACGTCAAGGGAGTATATTCTTTCAGTAATTGCTAACATATTATATATATATATATTTACTAGCATTATGTGTAGAATATCAACACGAGAAGAAACACAAAAATAAATTTATTGATGTAAAAATTTAGTGAAAAAAAATCTAATATTACATATAAAAATGCTGTATAATAGATTCGTCTCGTTCGAGGCGATATATTTTTAAAATAAAATTTAAAAGTACTACTACCATCACAAAATCACAAATGGAATATTTAAAATTCAGTGCTATCGTAAAATTGGGGTTATATGGTCAAAGTTTGTCAGAAGTACGAAAACTTTTTTGACCGCGAGACCTTGCGATTGCAAACGATCGCATCCCCTTTATTTGAGTCAGTTTATTGCAAATTTCGAGACAAACTTTTATCCTCGTCGTATATACTAAAGTAGCTGAACAGTTCGGCCTCTGAAACTTTTCTGTTTGCGTTACAATGAATAATATATTTTATCTATTAGATGCGATTCACTTTTATTTTTAAGCTTTTAAGAAAATGGATCTTTTATTTAGATATGTTTTTATCTAAAATAACATCAAAAGGAAAAATACTATTTCGATAATAAATATATTTTAAGGTCCATAAAGATTATAATAACAATTCAAATTCATTTTTCTTACGCTTCTTCGTGATACTATGAGATATTTCTTAGGACCCTTTTCTTGTGCCTAAAAATAATCTCCGCAGGATGATACTATACTATTATATATATGATATATACGCCGCTGCGTGATACTTTTATGTACCAGCACGATTGAGTCACGATACCTCTAGATTCATTGATCTTTTAAAAAAATATTTTGTTTGTAGGCGTAATATTGTATAGATCAATTCTCAGCTAGGGCTTTAGTCGGCTAGATCTTTTGTCGTGGACGTATTGTCGTTGGGCTAAAAGTCCGTAGAGCTTTTGTCGTGGAACCCAATTTATATAGAGCAAAGGTATAAGTATGTGACTAATACATGAAAGACTTGAGTGCAAATTCTATATGAACTCTAGTGTTTTAAAATTTTTATCGTATCTGGGAGGTCATTATATAATTAAAATTTCGATTGATTATCACATATTTGGTTTTCATAGATTTTCTTCATCTCATGGATGAATATCGTGATAAATAATTAAAATATACTCGAGCTAGACAGTGCATAGTGTCATATATTGATTGTCTCTGATTTTAGTCTCACCATTTATTTAGTGGTTATTGATTGTGTTTTCATTGTTTAAAGCATTGAGCTTACGCCTGTCTTGTTGCAAATGAAGATTTAAATGAAATAAATATATGCTATTTCACGGCCGCAACGATGATATAGTCTTAATGACACGTATTCAGTTTGTAAAAATGCGAGATTCAGAAATACATGATACATTTCATGATACTACTTTAAAAAATAAGGCGAAATTACTACAAGAAAAAGTATTTTCTTAACGTTCCTAAGAAAAACATGATTTTTCTGTAATGTTTTTTCTGGAATTTTCCCATGTGTTTCTTTTAATTATAAGCACGTTTTTAATGTATCGGTATTTAAATTATGGATATATATTCAAAACTTTTCTAATGTCATATATATACACAAATATAAAAAGTTTCTTTTTAATCTTCCAATGTAACTTGCCAGGCGCAATCCCAATGCGTTATAACGGAGTAAATCTGTAGCAACTGGGTAAGACATGTCAGATCACGCATAATGAATAGTTGCAAGAAAGTCTAGGAATCGGCTACATCTTTATTATTAATTAAAATTGTTATATGTAATATGATTCATATACATAATAATAACGCATTTTTATAAATAAAAAATTCAGTCTACTGCCATTGTTCGAACTTGCAACCTTAGGGCTTGTTTCGTTACGACTGTGCTATTCCGATCTTTAGACATTATAAATAATAAAAGTGATAAATTTACCCTTTTTACTATTCAAATAAATGTATTTGAATAGTAAAAATAAAACTAAAAAATAAATATTAAAAAAAATGATTATACTCACCGATATATAAAATTAATAAGCTTAAATAGTGAACGCAATTATATCGCAGATCCACGCAGTTGTTTTAATATTATATATTATTGTTTATTAATTTATTTTTATTATATGTATATTATAACGTCATATTTTTCAATATCAACACTTATTAGCACGAAGTTTATATTAATTTATTTTATAATTTATATTTGGCAACATCAACTAGAATCGTCACTATATATTTTTCTCTTATCCTTTTGATATATACGTATAATATATTTTTTTATGTAACAAACTTGTATAATTATTATTTATTTATATGCACGTTTATATTTTTTTCCTAGAAAAAAACTTTTATTGCTTTCGTTTTAAAATATATCTTTTATCGTTGGTATAAAGATTATTATTATGTTTAATATAATTTATGTACATTCAGCGTTGACAAGTAACACAAACGTCTAGTTCTCTGCCATTGATGCTTTTCACTCGTCAACCGCGATAATTGGTCAATCGTATTTTGGTCTAGTGATAAGAACATATTTTTAATATTGACGAACTGTTCAATTTTACGAGCTTTCGGCGCATAGCTCACTTGGACGAACTATCATTAGCACTATGAACACATAAAACGATTTTGTGAAGAACGAAAACGGTGCACTGTGACGTCATGTTGATGATGAGAATTTTCTAGCACCAAGGACGAAATCTGTAACAAATAGAAACACAAATTAATAAAACAAAGAAATAAATTTAAAAATACACATTATTATATACGGCTAATATCCGTACTGTTATATATGAATTAGATACAAAAAAATATTCGCGCGTTGGGTGCCGCAAAAATTGAGTAGGCGTAAGATGTCGTTGACGTTGACGTTTATGTTGAATCAAGAAACCCAAAGTTCATTGAATTAAATATGCTAAAAATATTTGAGTGTTTCTAATTCAAGCCAATATCAAAAGCAAATATTTTCAGTTATTCATTGCAGAGCATAGGATTTTAGCATTGTATGCGATTCAGATTAAAACGGTCTAAGTCATAAACGAGGATGACTATGATGATCTACGCGGTCTAGAATTCACTGTATTAATTGAGAGTTCATATTGACTAACGGGTTAAAGTAAAATTTATAATAAATATCAACCAAATAGCTAACTTCTCCCTTTTATTTAGGCAGTAGACATTTTATAAGCTATGTCACGCTTTCGGAGCATCGAAAGGCGATTGTCATTTTTTTAAAATTACGACGTTGCCCCAAGAGCGCGTTTTATTGCGCATACCGGTCGTATTTTTCGCTTTTACGGTGTCTAACTCCATTACATGCGAAATCTAGCTTTATTATTGCCTAGCGACGACGGAAAATTCGCATTATTCACATTCTTCTAGCGACGCGTGAATTAAGGGTTGCCATAGCAAAAAATAAATAAATAAAAAAGCTAAACTTAGACTCTGCGGATTTATTTGGATTATCGGGAATTATGAGCTGTTTTATTTATCCAATTTGCTGTGTAGCCATTTGACGAAATTCGATATGATATAAGGGTGGTTGTTTATTTTTTAGGGATAATAAACGAGAGGGAAAGTAATATTATGTATGTAGGTTTGTACACAAATGGCTAATGGTACCGCAATACATAATACGCACAAAGGCGGCTCAATATAGGGGTTGTAAAAAAGAGAAACAATCGATAAATTCATATTTTTTTCGAGGCCTTTCGGTTTGTTTGAGTATATTTATTTTTATATTTGGAGCACTTTCATTGATAAGGTAATGTCGTTACCAATCGCGAAATCAACTGTATAAAACTTTCCCCAAAACTCGTGCCTTTTGTGTTTGTATTGTATTTACATACAGATGAATCGTATATAATGTACGTGGGCATAATGTAAGGTTAAGTTAAAAATATATTAAGTATTTTTTTTATATAAAAAACATTAGTTTGAAGTAATTATATCAGGATTAAGAAATACTTGTTTGCATACAATTGTGTGGCTTAAGTTGTTATTATTATTTTTTTTATAAAAACTAAATATTATAAGTTACTTGAAGTATTGTTGTTTGGTCTACACTCAACCATTATTATAAAATCCATAAAATAACTCTTTAATCTTCACTGTTTGACAGTTATAGTTATCGAACATATTTTCTGTCTAGAATCTATTTATGATGATAAATAAATACGCTATTTTAACGCTTAATAATTTTTTAGCTTTTTTATAAGAACAAAAAATATTACTATTATAAGAAAAAAGCTTTAGATAACAAAATAATTATTAAGAGCGTCTTAATTTTTGTTTTTAATACGAAGTTATTGTTCGTTACTATTTATTTTTTATGCAGCAATTAAAATCGTCACGTACAGTTTGCATATGTTAGTTATATTATACGCCAAATCTTCCATAGGTGCGTCTATATATTCTAGACGTCTCTGAAGTGAATTCAATTTTGAATTCCGAGCGTCGACATAGATTAGAAGATGTGAAGAGAGAAGCGGCGGCTTCAGCGATATTTATGGGTCTGAAATTGGGTCGCCCGTTGGTTGTAGTTTCTACGAATTCAGTGAGTCTCTATGGGAGTGTCTGAGAAAACCCATGACTCTCTCCATAAGATATATTTTTCTTAATCTTTCAGGCGCAAGCGCAATGTCGTTACAATTGGGAAAAATTATATCTACAGGGTAGTTAACTCAGACATAATGAATACATACAAAACCAAGAGACAAAGTCTGGGAATCTGTGATAGCTATATATAATTAATTATAAATAATTATGTGTGCTATTTTTAAAAATTAGTAGCTGTAAGTTTGCAGATGTGGCCCGGTTTTGAATAACAGCGTATTTTTATAAGTAAAGATTCAATGTTGCTGCCGTGGCTCTAACCCGCGGTCTCCGGGCTACCAGACAACGATATTCTGACCTTGATTTTATTTTTCGCCCCTTTCAGTGGGACGGCCAATTACAAAAAGATGCCCGTTATTTTTAAAACAAATTGTTGTTGGCCGCTAGTCTAGATTACGAACGGCCTTTTGGATGGCAATCCCAAATGCACGTGTTATCATTTACAATGGATACTATTAATCTGTCTGATTTATGGCGGGTACTTAAAAAGTGACAATAAAAGCAAAATAAATAGGTTTTTCAATTTTAATCTTATAAAAATGTATATCATAAGTGTATAAATATATATATTTATATATATATATATATATACACTTTTTTATCTATACATTTATTTTAGTCAAACTTTATTCTTAATAAATTAATTTCCAAGGTTATGAAAGTATTTTTTATTTTACAAAACGTATATTATTATATAATGACGTGTCGTTTTTTTAACACGCATAATAAAATATATATCTCTGTACGTGAGACAGTAAAATATTTTCACGCAAGCTTTTACATTAACATTTATATAAAAATATGGGTTTAGCCAAATGATAATTGAAATTTATGTAGCATTTAAATTTTATGCTAAGTAAATAAAAATATTAATATTTTTTTATATATATATATACTATATATAAAAGTTCTAATGTTACACTTAAATAATTACTTTGTAATAATTATTACTGATTATTATTTTGATAAAATACTACGTTGATATGTAAATTGTGTTCGATGCCAATTTATATATAATTTACATGTATGTCACGTTTAATAATTATCTAACCTCAGGCTTGATGAAACAATCCATATATATAGAAGCAGGTCCGCCACAAACAGTAAAATTTAATCAAAATTAGCTGATCGATATGTGTTAATGGCAACTATCATATACAAATATGAAAGCATATTGTTATCGATTAAGATTTTCAACATACAATGTTTATTTTAAATAAATATTTACAGCAAGTTTCACTTAATGCAAGTTCATCTTTCTAAGCTCTTTAAATATTCGTTGGTAATTTGTTTTATTTTTAAAATATTTAATTAGAATATTGTAGCTATTATCAGATTTGTTGAATCATTAGTTCAAAAATGAGATTTAATAGATTGCACTACCTACTCAGAGAAACGATATTTTCGATATCTATTTACAAAGAAGCTTATTATCTTAAATGCTGCTCATTATTTCATTATTTATCCCGTTCATATTTTACACCGTTATAGTTTTGATTGCGCAGTATATTGTATATTGTCAAGTTGCTAAAACGCTGTTATATTCGCTACTACATTTAGTAATGGATCTAGTGTAAGTTAATTGCATATTTTGGGAAATATAAATAGCGTTTTTAATCGATTTATATACTTTGTTTTTAAGTTTATAAGAGGAGAATATTAATTGTGCAGATAGTCATAAAATTCAATGCGTGTGTTCTATCGCTAAAAAAAGTAAAGAGAAGCGACTGCAAGACTTTCAGACTCTTAATTTTTCATTTTTTCGGAAAAATATATATATTGTACAGCCTCATTAACTAACTAGTAAATCTTATGCAATTTTAGTGGATTCTTTACTATCAAGATTTAATTTTTTGCCTAATAAAAAACATAAATTTTAATTGCTATTTTATAATTAAAATGCGTGTTTCATTAAAACAAGATAACATATATAAATGCCACATTACATGTTCCTACCAGCATGTATCTAATTGGTTTATAAGTTTTCTTATATAAAATATTGCAATGCTAAGTTTCCTAATAAAAATACTATTCCTAGAGCTTGGTTAATTGGCAGAAGAGCACCTAGCGTTGATTGCCACAAAGTGGGACTTTCGAATTGGAAGCCTCGCAGTGGGTGTGGGTGGCTAGGGCTAGGGGTTGAAAACTACAAAGGTGGTTGGGGCGTTCTTGGACCGGTTTTCTATTGCATGGGAGCATCTCTTTCGCTAAAGTTGTAATTACTTTCTTCCATCGACTGCATTCGAAAGCTTTGTGATGCTGTTCACACTAACTTTAACCAACGCGCTATAAAATGTCTTCCGTGGCTGTAATATGTATGTAGATGTAACTGTAACTACTTTATTTGATATTAATGATCTGATCATTAAGTACGCCAAAGAAAAAAAATCACAAAAATAAAATCTTTTATATTTTTTATAGTAAGATATCAAAATTTAATATTTGTTTTTAAAAAAATAAAAATTAAAAATAGTATCTAGAAATTATGCAACTTTGATTTTACAATATTTAACTTGTTCTGTTGTTGTTATGTCAATTTTTTAACCATTAAATGAAAATACACGCAATTTAAAAATAGCCATTTTTACGATTTAGCGCCTTTTGAACCACGCTTTACGGCCTGTGTAATAAAGAAAATAAAATTGTGTTTTATGAAGTAATATACTTTTTATTTCGACTTTTACCCAAATTAAAAAAGAACGATTGCTTCATTGTATAAATGGTAACATAAAATAAATCTAAAAATAAACAAAATTATTTTACGGTATTTAAAGCTTAAGTCATATATTAGATTATGCATATTGTAGATTAAGTCAAAAGAGGTTAGTATAAATAAAATTGTTCTATTGCATTGCATTGGATTTTATCTTATATACTTTTTGTTCAGATACACGTGCAAGCATAAGCTATATTGAATTAAAATTGTATTAGTAATGCAAAATTATAATGCAATTTTTTAATCATCGATTGAATATTTTAATACTTATTATAAAATGCCACACAACCCGTATCAATGACGTCAGAAATGCGTGTGCTACTATAATAAGCAACATTATCTATTTAGGATTAAAAAGTGTACGTTAGTCTGTAACCTGAATATTTGGTTGGTTTCTAAGACAAATACCAGCAAACTTAAAAAGTTCTAGTTCCTGTGAAATTGTAATCTTTTGACTTATAGCGCTCTAAAACTTAATTTAACTTATATGTTAAACCGGATATTGTAATTTGGTTTTGTTCAAAGCTAGCAAGTTTATACCAAGAAGTGAAATTTAATCGGCGCCGCTGTAAAACTCTTTGCTCCGTGTTCAAAAGCTCAAGCTCCGTGTTTCTGATTAGGTGTGGTTCTCCATAAGCCACGCCATAGTATTATGTGCGGCATGAATAAGCGATGAAGTATGACCGTGGCGATTAATAGCGCCACAATTTGTTTTGTATACACAAAGAAGGGTCTTTTTGTGCCGGTTTTGTAGGAATGCAAATTAATTCGCAAGGGCCCCCGAACGCAAATTCGCATCCGCCGTTCCCAAAAGCTTCGTTTGCAATTAAAGCCGCCTTCCGAAAAGTTCTTTCAACCGGGGCAAATAAAAAAAAATAACAACCACCGACAGAGAGATAGTAATTGCGCGCTTTAATCTCAGTACAAATATTTATGGCTCTGAGAAAGAAACTTAACGAGAAAATCGCAACGAAGCTGTTTCGCTGGGTAAACGACGATTGCGATTACGAAGCTCTATGTCGCACTTTCGACTAATTTATATAAATGATTTTATCAGTTGATTAAACTATGTATCAGGTATGTCACACGTGTGGCCCGCCAACAGAAAGATTGCGATCCGTCGACAATTTACATATGTTACGTGTGTTCCATTCGCAAGCTTAATCCTGAACTATAAAATTCTATAAGGAACATTGATCCAGAATATTTTATTTCAAAATATTTTTTATCGCAATTTCATGATATTAGTGCATAAATATATATATTTTGGGATATGTATAAGAAAGTAGTAGTATATATTGAGCTGCTTCTTAATTATTAGATCCTAATAAGGTTTTGTTATTTTAAAAATTAGTATTTTTCTGCTATCATTTAGTATATAAATAAGCCTTTTAAATTAAGAAAATATTTTATCCGTTTCATAAATCATTCTAAAGCGAAATCGATATTAAAATAATAACGCGCGATAAATCGCAAGGCTCAAAAATGCAGAGAAGACGTTTTAAGGGTCAGAAAACTATTCTACTCGCGTACCCCTTAAACGACAAAAATATATTGTGTACCCCTTAATATAAACATACATTTGTAAATAATCGAATTTAATTTTAATATTTGCACCCCAGTTGTTCATTTTTCGTTTCTTTGCTGTTTACGATGATGTTATTGTCAGTTGGCGTACCCCCAAGTAAGGACTCGCGTACCCTCTGGGGTTCGCGTAATCAACTTGGGAGACCACTGCTCTAGAAAGCGACGTTGCCCTTTTAGACAAAAACATTTGTAGCGTAATTATTATATTCAATGGCATTTTCTCACTCGAAAAACATAATTGTCCTCATTTAAACGCGTTGTTAGAATTTCAATCTTATTTTCATGATCGAAATAAAACAATTATTTTCTTTCTTTATATGCGTGAAAGAATCGTAAACCCAGTGGTATATAATTTTGTGTTTTATGGCGGAAGAGGTGTGACTTTGCAGCAAAAATAGACGCCGGAAAAGTAAAAAAAAGGAAAATAATATAAAATAAAATGCTTTGCTTAGCACTACACAGGACTTCGTAAGAGCTTCATTTTCCATTTCGCACTTTAACATACTTCCAACTAATGTTGCTTCTCGAGAATTTCTTTGAAAATGTCAAATCGAGAATTTTTATTTTTCGAAAAACTTTATAAGAATTTTTTATTATACAAAATAAAATTTGTAGGAATATTTTTAAAAGGTTGACAACCACTGCCACTTTTATCGCGCTGTATAAGTAAAGACGAATTTATGCTTAATATGCATACTTATTAGAAGGTTTTATTATGGGCTTGGGATTGCCAAAAAATGGTTTACATTATAAATTATTAACACTCAGAATCGCCTTATTTTTGCTTGAGTAATAAAATAAAACATTTAGGTAAGAAATCATTCTTAAGGTGTTCGTGCTAGATGTTTAAAAATATGCATACTTTCTTGGAAGATTAAAAGTATTTGAATGACTTAAAATTTTTTTGCGATTTTCTATTACTCTAACCGGTCGCTTCATAAGATTCTCATGTCATCTGGACGAAGTACCGTTACACGAAAGAGCATGCTTTATCTCTTTCTTCGTTGCATGCGACACCACTCCCACTTTTATTTCTAGGGGATCGGCGTCAGTTCTGGATTATTAAATGAATAAATTTGATTAACCTACAAATACCACTAACTTCATTTTATAATTTTACTACTTATGTATCTGATTTTTTTTAATTTTGTGCAGAATTTTAACGATATTTTAAATAAATATAATTATTATAGTCTTTATTAAATGTATTCCTACTATTTTTGTTTCCAAAAGAAATAAATTATTTATATTTATTATAAGAATAGAGCATTATTGTATAATAAAAATCAAATGGTAAATATTTCTTTAGAAGCGCAGGGTAACACCCCCACGGTGTATGGCTGAGAGGCAAATAGTAGTGGATTCTAATTAGAATGTAACGGTAAACCGTCGAGCTCGATAGGAAATCTTATGATGCAACCGGTCGGCAGATTTATCTTTGCTTTGGTGATCTAAGAATCTGCTCCAATAAGAATAAATTACGTATGATCGGAGAATGCAAAACGATTGATTGATAACCAAAAAAGTTTTTTTCTTTTATTGTTATTGTAAACAGCTGTTGTAACCGATTATTATTGAAAGCCGAAGCAGATTTAATTTTTTTGCTAAAACGATTGGAAAATATCTAAGCTCGTAATTTTAAAAGGCAATTTAGGAATAATCATATAATCGAAGAAACCAAACATTGATGTCATTAATTAAATATATGCAAAATACAGAATCTTTCACAAGTCAAACAAGAATGACTTTTTAGTAATTCTTGAATTTTATTCAAAAGCAGAAATAAGTAAAAAATAAAATGACTCGACGAATTCTAAGGATCCTCGCGACTTCATTAAATCATTAGAATTCATTTAAGAAATTAAAAATTAATAATTCTAAAATTTTTCTCAAATATTACACATTTTTTTACTTCTGTTTTTAAGGGTGCGGTAAATATTGTTTGCCAAGCCTGCACGAAAAGCACATTTTTTCGTTTTATGGATTTTTTAATTTATATAATGTAAGTGAAAAATTAGTAAATGTTAAAAAATATTGAATTGTATAATTTACTATTCCATGAAACAAATCGCACGTAAATACGATTTAACTGGAACGATATCATATGCAAAAACAATGACGTAAATGTTGTAAAACGACCATTGTTCCACAATGGCGCAGGATGGTTTTAATTAACTTTTAAACGTTACACCATGTTGTAATAAAATCATTAATATTCCGTGTGCCTGACTATGCAAAGTTGATATGTAAAATATACATAGCTGCTGAGCCGGTTGCATACCACCATTTGTGCAGGCGCTATCTCCGCTTGGTACAACGACTTTTAAAATTGGGGCAACGGCGTTGGAAAATGCAGAAAGCTTTTTTTAATCGTAGCAAAGCATAGTGATTTAATTCAATTATTCGTTGCATTTTGATTCTGCGATAACATTAAAAATGTGATGTACTAATAAATCCAAATCTTTGATAAATGAGGTTGATATAATTTGATATATAATATAATACATATAATAATATTATGTTTCATTAGCGTATTATTTGTAATTATATGTTAATGTAATAATACCATGTAATTATATTGTATCATATAATAATGGTTAAAATTTAATAGTTAATTTAAATAAAAGGTTTAATTATTAATTTAATTAGAGGTAAATTAGTTCTTTATTTAATTGTCTAAATTTAATTTTTAAGTTTTTTTTTTAGAGTACACATTAATGAACAAATATCTAAAACAAATTTTAGTTTGTGTTTATGCGTATTACTGTCTCTTTATTATTAAGTGTTAATTAAAATGAGACTTTCATAGCAGGAGATTTGATTATAACAGTGAGTATAAACATATTTTTATCAAAGAGTAAATATATGTATATAAAATATCTGGTTCAATAAAAATATATAATAAAATATTTTTGTATTGCATTACATCACTTTGACGCTTTTGAACCTATTCGTGTAAATCCTTTTTAGCTTTGACTTAATGGAAAATTGCATATGTACGATCGTTAGTAATATAGCAGTAGATTTTAATTGCTTTGATTTGTATTCTTTATTAATTTAGATATAACTATAAAGGATTGCTCATTTGGTCATAATTCTACTTGTTACTGTACTAAAATTAAAATTAAATACAGTGGCAAATAAATCTGTTGGATTAAATAATACTTTCGCGTAAAGAAAAACACTTTTACGTTTTTTTACACAAACACAGAAGAAGGCGTCAAAGTGTTCGCGTGTCGTCAAAGGGACCTTTTCGTATAATATATTTTTTTTGTGACGTAGCAAAGATCTGAACGTCTCAGAGTGAAGAATATCTCTCCAGCTGGAGGACATTAGCAAACCCTTTCAGCAAGAAAACCGAACAAAAAGGCGTAACGACACAATTTGCATATCGACGTTCGCTCTTTGAAATTAATGAATTCAACTTTGGCCCTTTTGCAAGACAATTAATTATGTGCCCTTTTTGAAAATAATCTTCAGGAGAGAAAAATCAGAATTAGTCAGTAATTTTGCGAATGAAATTAAATAATAAGAATTGTAGGGATTTCTTTTCATTATGCCAAGAGGGCGATGAATATCAAAGTTTTAAATAACTTATTTCAAATATAAGGTAATTTATGGTTGAATAATATTAATTTCGTTTATTAAAATGTTCACCATTATGCAATGTGCATTATATAATAATAATTTACTAATTGGAATTTACAGGGTGTAACTATTGCAGGATTCACTAGTCAAATAGTTTCAACTAAATTGATTTACAGCGTGTTTGATCAAAATTTGAGCAATCAGGTTTATAATTGACCGATTGTATTATTGCTTTGATGTTGTTTAAGTAACCAGACATATATGTATGCATTGTATGACAAAGGCATTCTATAATATGATTTTAACATAATAAACATTCCGTATTCCGTCAACCAAAAACATTTTCATTACAACGTAAAACAAACAAATTTCACCGGATGATTGTAACGAATTTATTTATTATTTTTAGTAGCACAGTTATTTTGCAAAAGATAATAATAATATATAATTTTAGAACCAATTAATCATACGAGTCAAAATAACACAGTTTTATTATATAATTTATGGTGAAAAAGAGTATGTGAATTTAATGTAATTAATAAATTAATATTGAATAAAACTACATAGCTTAAATTGGAATATAAATATGTATCAACTATATGTATGTAGATATTAATCTGAAACTTTTATTCAGTAAGTTAATGTTGATAATATTAATATTATATTATTTAATTAGTCCAGTAACATAGGCTTTGATATCAATGCTAATTATTTATTCACTGAAGTAATTATTTTGCATATTATGTATCAGCATCCCTAATTATAATGAAGATTAAGGGTTTAATAAGCGTGCACACACAAAGCAACACATACACGTATTATACAAAACGTAATTTGCCATCGTTATTGTGTACAACGTTACTTTACTTTTTCATATTCCCAGAAAGTGTAGCACATCGACGGTATCCGTGATATTTTTATTAAAAACCCAGCGAGAGGTGATATCTGCAGATATTATCTCCACGTGACCGAGCCGTTTCACTTTTTTACTGAACACATATTCCCAAACCTCTATCAGTAATCCATAAAGATACATTGATACATAGGCGCATATTCATCGATAATTTATTTACGGCCTCTCGGTCCCAGAGCGCGCGTTACCGTTTCGATCCACCTCAAATGTTCCTTTTACATTTTTTATAAATATTATACCTTGCGTATAAAATGTAGATGTAAATAAAATAATAAAAATAAATAAGTAAATATACGAGGAGGCAGCCGAAAGTATCTAGATTATTTTAGGAAAATTATATAAAGTGAATTTGATCCTACTCGAATATGTATCAGAATTGAAAGAGATCGTAAAGGCCAAAATTCTGGTTTCGCTCGTTCTACTTGCTATTGCTACTATTTTATTATCACAATTTTAATTTAAGTTCGAAACAGTGTAGTTTGGAAGGTCGGTAAACCAGAGGCCGCGGGTTCGAGCCACAGCAACAGACTCGAATTTTTATTTATAAAAAATGCGCTATTAATCAAAATCAGTCCAATAAATAATTATTAATTAAAATAAATATTATAATTTATAAATTAACCATTATCATACTGAAAAACCTTGTTGTTAATATTTGTAAATATTTAATCTGATTGACTTACTTAGTTGGTTCAGATTTACTCCTTTGTAACGCATTAAGCTTACGCTTGTCATGTTACAACGGAAGATTAAAATAATATAAATTAAATTATAAGGTAGCGTTTTATTCATATTAATGAGATTCAACAAAAATAGGTTAACAGTCGGAAGATTTGACTTTGGAAAGTTCCTGGGGACTGAATACTAAAAGAGGTGATGCAATTGATCAGTCCAGTCAAACTTTTGGGTATCACTTCACAATTATTTTTACAAAATAAGTGCCACATCGATGAATTAACGAATTTAGTGTCATCTATGGGTTTATTAAAGCTGTTTTATAAAGAAACAACAAATATATAATCAAAATTTTAATATCGATTGTATATGATTCTCTGACGCTTAAAAACCAAAAACGAGTGGTATGCGTTATTGAATTAGTAGTAAAGGGAGCAATTAGAAATAAAAAAAAATATTCATACATAGTTAAAATTTATTATAATACAAAAATATGCCGTGGTTAATAATGTGAAATGCGATCTCAGTAATTAAGTGATGTTTGGTGCTTACTGCTTAGCATATTATATAAATAAATATAATGAAATCCTATTAAAAGTGAAAATTTCTTAGTAAAATAATATGTATAGCTTGCCTTTGAGTTTCTGAATAAATAATTATAAAAAAAATATTGAAAAGCCAACTGAAATAATCAATTTTTATTTTTTAATTAAACTTTTAACTGCTGTCGGAATTTATCGGTGTCGAGTTTTTACCGTCAAAGGATGCATTGAAAAGTGCTCGCGCTATACTTTAATTTAAAAAACCCTGATAGATATGCATATTGAAAAAGCCTGAACATTATGCATCTATGACTAAAAAATGATCGAATATGCAATTTTTATTACATATTATTTTTTATTTAGAAAGTTGTATTATTTATTAAGCGAATTATTGTGATACAACATTATAACCAATTAGTTATATTTTCATATAAAATTTGCCATTATAAAAATATTATGTTTTGATATATATACTATTATATATATATTTATTCTTATGTATCCTGGTGCATTTTTTCTAGGAGCATTGAGATTCATTGCATTTTAAGCACATCGTCTACTTAATGAAGCACTTTTATAAGTTGCTAAGGGGTGGTGTCGACAATCTGTCAATATTAGTATAATGCTCTAGAGAGTCGCAATCACGTCCCTTATTCCTAACCATCGTCAAGCTGTTTTAATTCTTGGATTATCGTGCCTCTTATTAAATAATTTTAAGCAGGCGAAATTATATCAGGCCTCTGTTTGTCAAGCATTTTACGGAGAGGGGCATCAATGTGGCTCACTGAGACTACAGCCACCAAGCATAATCGCGTCGCTGAGGGTCTGTGCTCCCGGGTTACTTTCTCCGTAATCCATGTAATTTATTAATTTTTTGTGTATTATATAATATATATTATTATTATTGTTTGTTTTATATAATAAATACAATATGTTCTAATTTTTTAATTCAATTTGTGAAAGAAACTTCTATTAAGCAAGATAACTGATTTATTCGATAGATCTGATGTTTTCATAATAAAGCTATATTTCTCAAAAGATTAAATTTCTAATGTGAAGTTACGAAAGTTTAAGCTTCCATGGTAACAAAAGTAACTTATATGTCATTGATGTACTTTTCAAATTATATATTGTATATTTAAATTCTACTGATATTAATAACTTTGTACATATAAAAAAAAAATATATATATTTTTATTGCTTGCACGTATACGATTTATAGAATGTATTTTATACATATATATCTTATAAATTGTTAATTATGAAATATTCCTGTAAAAATAAATAAAATAAAAATAAAAATCAAAGGCAATAAAACATATATTAAGTTTAAAGATGATTTCAAGAGGAATTTGAGCACATTATTGATAAACAACGTTTAGAAATCAGATATTCGTATTGCTGAAATATTATTTAATAATTACACTAATGAAAAATATTGTAGAACAAAATCTAATACACATATTTTATATAGTTTTACGAGCAATTTCCAGGGAACAGAACTAAAAAAAATGGTATTTATGCAACAGCTTCCGCTAAATATTATACAAAGTTCTCCTAGTATTATATTAAATTTTATTTCAAGCATAACTCTCTGTGATAAATTTTATATAATGCTCTACAATTTACAAATTATTTTGATGAATTTATTATAAAATTTTGATATTTTTTTATAAAATTTATTATAAAAGTACATTGAACTCAAATAAAATATATATAAATGTGCTATAAAACAAATTTATTCCGCTTTAGGGGTTTCTGAATTCAGGGTTACGATTGATAATCGATCAAAAAACCTTGATGGCACGAAATACGAAAACGGAAATATGCAAAATCAGATTCAACATCTATATATCATACATACAAATATACATATATAATTTGCTGATTTTATTTGTCATTGAAATTTTATATTTATAATAAAAAATTGACTATATGGTTTTTAATAATAAGGTTGCATTTTATAGTCGATAAAATACGGTAGTTGCCGAAGTCTTACAACTGAGAGATCTAATTTAAAATAAGGAATACAAGCAAGGGAGATAACAGAAATATATCTATAGATACTTATAATTAATTCTACTATGTAAGTGAATTTTTATACAAATAGCTATTTTTTTTTCATATTAAAAATATATTTTTTACGAAAAAAAATATAATTAATAATATTAATATTTGTATTTCTTTTAAATTATTAATTTTAAATTATAAAAGCCTGTTTATTTATTGCTTTAAATACAAAACTTTAGATTGATATCTTGAGTAGTTTCAGAGGTAATGATTTTTGGCATGATACAGGACAATAGCCACACTGTGTTAATATCCTTAGCTTGCCAATAAAAAAATTGGCGGTGAACACAGTTGTCAGTTAAATAAATATATTATATAGACTTACAAGGATTTGAATCTGTTTCTTGTAACATAAAAGGTTTTCATTGTAAATATTTTATGAAAAAATCCCACGTAACACAAAACAATAAGAACATATTAAAGGCATCAAAAATGCTGTTCTTTAAGCAAAAGCATACTATCTATATTAAACAACTACGTTTGGATTGTAATGTATGTTGCATTAACAAAAATATAAATTAAAAAATAAAAACACGGAGATATTAATATTTATTTTTGATGCATTAATGATTATTTTTTGTAGAAATACAACCACCTGCAAAATTTGTTACAATTTAGCGGTCACTCTGAATTAAAAAAAAAACAAATACACAGAATAAACTATTTTTTGTAAAAAAAAGACTAAACAATACATTCTATCCTGCGCACATTATTATTGTTATTTGACTCTTTGGTTACCTGTCGCTGGAGTGGCAATATAGATCGTTTATATTAAGGCGTGAACACATTTCAAGGGGAGGGGTGCAAAAAGTGATTCAATCGGCATTATACAAGATGTGACAGAGAGGAGGCGCTACGGAGTCATAGCGGCAGAGATGAACAGGGACAAGCCAGGATACTATATCAACACAAGAGACACCAGCAGATCGTCCAGAGAGCATTATGAGAACACATCACGACAGATCATAGCTGCCCACAAAAATCACAGTCGTCAATAATACAACTCCACATGCCAGCAAAGACTCTCCGATTTCCATGACCTGCTATTCAACTACATTTCTTCACATATATGGTAATTTATATAGGTTTATAAAATAAACTGTTACCAGCTTTCCCCATGTCTATTTAGTTGCAAAGTCACACCCATTCAGCTCCAAAATCTATTTTTTTACATATAAACTCTTTATTTATGAATAATAGAGGGAAAATAGATATGGCTTTTCTATGGCACTTTGCGAAATTTTCCATCATCATTATCGCACCCTAATCCGTGTTTATTAGATGCCCGGGCAGTTATTGCCCGTCGGCCGTAACGGAGCGCCTATTCGAGGGCCTAAAGCCTTACGAACCATAAATCAGCATCGGAATAGGATATAGTAGCAATAGTGACCCGCCGGTCGATGGTTTACGACCGCATGGCCGCGGGAAAAAGTAGATTGGAAAGCAATTAGTTCGGCAATAAAGCCGGACTAGCCCGTGATTACGTATTTGAGAGAGGAAAAAGATGAAACATTAATTATAATGCTACATCACATACATATACAAATATACATAAAACAAAATAAATTAAACGGAACGTCCAGAATATGTACGTATTTAGAACGTAATGACTTTCGGGCGTGTTCTATTATTAGATCAAAAAGATGCGAAGGCTTTTCATGTGTTTTCTATATCTTAATTAGAAGTAAATGTAACGTGGGTAACCTTAAAATGTATTTTTGTGACAAGCTGTCGGTACTTCATGACAACTTATCGTTCCAAAAATGCACTGAAGCTAATAAAAAACGTAGTGCATTAGCATATTCACGGATCGACGTATTACACAAAACCGAGTTTTGTAATGGTTCCTACATTAATTAGGGCAGCGATTACCAAAATTAATTTTGTTCTTTTTCTTTATTGATGGCCGTAAAACGCATCTGTAATTGAGATCTATACGCCTCGATCTTAGAATTAGGCCCTAGATTCGCACATAGCCTATCCATTTAACCCTTTGATTCACACTCTCGACCCTGGTCAAATTAATCTCAATCGTCGGAGGATAGACACTTGGTCTCAATTTATTTGTTTTCCATTCGGGAGAGACCTTTGGCCTAGGGTCACATTTAAGCGACATCCAGTGACGGGGTGGTATGTTGATGTGCGAGAATAACAAATTGTCTTCCAGGGTTGCTGCTCTCCACACGTGCTTTATAGTCGAAAAATGTAAATTTATCGTGCGAACGGTGTCTACTTTGAAAAATGGACTATACGCCCTTTTTGTCAAAAAAATGGCGATTCAAAATTTTTTATTCCGTTGATGGGAGTCTAGTGGTTATGTTCGTATTTTGCATTCGTACCTCGTATATATTATTCTTGATGTATTGTTGTTTGTTTTCATAAAGATATATTGGCAGCATTTGCGTATAAATAAAAAGTACAAGGTTTATAATACGTATTTTATGTTTAAAACTATAATTAAAATAAATAAAATGTATATAATGTTTCTTGTTGAGATGAAAAAAAATTAAACCCGCCTTCGTAATCTAATTAAAACTATCTTTATTCTTATTTTCCATGCGCAACTTCATATAAATAATGTGAGTGCGAAATGAGACCCAAGCTTCTTTCCTAAGAGCAAAAACAGCAACTTGTGTAATCAGTTTTAGACCTCCGTCACGAAAGATAAATATAATTATCGCGTCGACAGTTATAGGACGTAAAACCGTGGTTCTATATTATAAGTATAATATAATATTTATTAAAAATAATCAGTGTTATTCCATTCGTTCGGTGAAATGATTAAAAAGTTAAAGTTTAAGTAAATCAAATGCGATGTGCTACGATGCGTATTTTTTAGCGAAGCAACTACTGCATGTCCTACCCTCGGCTCGCGAGCCGCATGCGGCCCGCAAATCAATATTGTTAAAAAAGAAATGATTTTAAATTTTTAAATTAATTTTTAGCATAGCTTCTACTTTATCTCTCAATAAAATTAGTGAAATAAAATGATAAAATATACGAAAATGAGAGTTAAATAAAAGACTGAGAACTATTTTTTTTTAGAAAATTCAAGGCATCCGTAATCAATATTGATCATAAATATATATATCTTGCGATAAAAAAATATTTACGATATGTAACATGTGCAAGTTAAATTATTTCTTTAAAGTGAATATAAAAATAATATTACAAATCGCAATTAAGAAAACTCATTTCCTATACAGACTCATTGATTTATTAATTTTTCGATTAATTTAAAAATATTCTAAAGTACAACCCTAATCTACGGTAAACTAAAAAAGGGTGTCACGTTTAACAGGGCTAATATTGTTTGTCGATCTTTTTCTTCAACTCACTGAAACATGAGCTTTATATGGCGTAGGAAAGTTCGTGAACGAAACGAGCGTATAATATTAAACTTTTAGCCTTTTTTTATTCGAGGAAGCAGGTGCTTTTAAAAATAATTTCATGGAAAACAACAACTCGATGTGTGTTTGAAATATGCGCTAAAGTTTCAATGCGCCAAAGTTGTTGAGTGGCTAAGCATTAAATTGATTCGAGAATAAAAGTACGCAAACGTTCGAGTTAAAAACAAATATAGAAAGAGATGTAGTAGTAAAATTTTATGTTCTCGTATATGGATATTAACGTTTTTGTTAGGCTACGTATACATATCCCGAATATGCATATTAAACACTGTGAGATGAGAACCGTGATCGCAGGTGAAACAATGGCTTGTCAGCGCAATTGTAAAATTTACTGCAAACGAGTTCCGCGTGTTTTCCTATTTATGATTTTTTCGTACGGTATTTACATGTAATATGTAAACAATGCAAATTTTTAATGTAATATCATATTGTGTATATAAACAAGTTTGCTTTAAAAAGACAAAATAAAAATAAGCAATGATTTGCTATTGAATTTTGTGGCATAAACATATAAAATATCTAATATAATAGAGCAGAATCTGATGCCACTCTATCTTCATAGCATTATTGCGGTTATCTAAGGGGTCTTATTTCAGTAATGTATATTTCATTTCAGTTAATTGAGCTTTTAAGTTCTGGCAATTGTTGATAAAGAGAAGTATCCTTACATATGTATGCATTATATTTTATTTCCCTCTTGAGACTATTTTCATTAATAACAGAGTGCAATCATTTAGATAATATTTGTCACATATGTACTTACTAAGTTAAAAAATTGTTCTTAGTTTAATCATATCTCTTTACGGTATATGTATTTTATATTAAATATTTACTTATTCAGCACATATAGGACTTTTGGATGCTCTGCTCGTAACATTGCTGTCGACTCCTGTCAAATTAGGCGACTGTCCTTGTGATTTATTTATTGTCATGTCGAATCAAAGCCGTATGGAGCGATAAAACAAATCATTAGAAATCAAAGTGATTCTGATAACACATTCTTGCCATTATTAGTCACGATCGTGTCCTATATCACATGTGTTACATGTCTTCACAACCATTTGCGTTTCATTGTACAGTTTTTGTGGAAACAAATATTCTTTAGGGTGTAATGCACATTATCTTTGTTGTGACAAATGAGTATAAAGGACATGCTGAAACTGGCAGCATCTCTTGATTAGATAAATATATTTTGATATATATTGACGGTGTCAAATAAAGAAATTCCAGGTTAATAAAAATGTGAATGTCTTTGAAGATGTAAGAGTAGCGAGTCTCTCTGGTTTCTGTTTTCTTGTGGTTAGCTCGCAGCGTTGGTCGATATCGAGTGGTGTTCTAAGAGTTGAGTTCTTGATGTCGGATGTTGTTTTCTTCAAGTTTCCTTATACATATTATTATTACAAGAAACATATTATTATATATTGTATATATTATAAAGTCTTATTTAGAATAATTACTTAATTGTTAAATCTCGCCTATTATGTACAACTCCTTAAATAAATCAAGAGTATGTCTTGCGTGAGGATTTTTGTAGGCGATCATTGTGGTCACCTTTATTGAAAAAATGTTACTTGTAACAATATATTTGATACTCATTATTCGATGCGTGTCTTGAGTAAAAATATAGCATTTGTGGCGGTTAGGATATTAAGACTTATATTAATTGAAAGTCACGCTGAAATTCTTAGTTTTTTTCAAAATAATGATTTTCTTGTGTTTTTGTTTGGAAAAGAACTTTATACTAGTAAATAATGTTAACCATTTTGTAAAAACTATAATCTTATTTTTTTGGTTTGTGTGACTTCGTAGCCAGTTAGGTGGTGGAGAAGCTAGCGCAGGGATGATGTCCGTGGGAAGTCGTCGAAAGCAGCGAGTGTCTGGAGGTAGTTCCTCTTGGTGTGACGATCGTGTTCGAGAGTCTTAAGTGGGGGCGCGTTTTCCAGGTGTTGTGAATCTGATGGTCTTTTCGAATGGCTGCTGGTGACTATCTTCTTTTCATCGGAGTCTACGTTTAAATATCCAGGGATGCAAGGCTTGCTGATCAATCGCAATTACGCAGCGATCATCCAGACAATCACTGCAGTCGTTTCTTAGACTGGCGAAATAGGTATACGCTTTTAGAAAGCGACGTTCGCTTGATGGGCATTATCCAAGGACGTATTGTATTGCAGCGGGAATCTTATGAATCCGGTGATTTAATACATTCGTGGCCGTTTCGTAATAAAGAAATATTCTCTTAATGACGGAGAATATTTACAGTAAGAACAACATGTTATTTATGGTCGAAACGAGAGCTTTTGTGTGCTTCTCTGCAATTAATAATTTTATTAATTGCAGAGAAGCCTATATTTTTATGCAAAAATTTGATTAAATAAATACAAAACAGTTTTATATATTTAGAGCATACATCGACAGCAGCATATGAGTATTTTTAGCAGCAGAAATAATTAAAATGAATCTTCGTTATTTAACATTTTTACAATTAAATGCTAAACTATTTTTTTAATAAAAATAAATAATATAAATACTTTTTATTGTTAACATAAAAATAGGTATGTATGTGAACTTGTATTTATTATTATACTTTTACAAATATATGTGTATATTTAAATATTTATCGTTTACTATTTTAAATTAGAATATTTGGAAACTTGTAGTTTACTTATGGTATGCTATGTTTAGAAGAGTGAACCCTCTATAGTTCTAGGAGGATCGCCTTTTTATGTATGAGGTACACTTTAAAAATTCTGCTGAAATGCCGTCGCAGCTGGAAGATTTATTATTTTTGCGTCTCATTCGCTTTCAGAACTTATTCGACTTGTGATATAACAATATCGTCTCCTTTCGTTAATTTATTTCAGATATACCTATATGATAAAATAAAATAAGAAGGAACTTTAGCGTTTTATTTTATTATCATAAATCGGCTGCATGGACTAGTTTTCTAAGAAATAATAATATGCAGGAATTCTGCGCTTCTCCCTGATCGCAATGTACAGATTGATTTTTGTGTAAATATTTAAAGGAGTGAGTATTTGCCTATAAGCTTCGATCCCTTTTTGAGCTGAAGAAAATTCGTAGAAAAATACGACCGATAGAGTCAAGTATTTTTCATGCAGTTAACAAGAGCGATATCGAAAGAGGTTGCACTTGAAAATATTAAAATGTTATGTAGTATATCGTGTAAAATATAAGATATTAACAATAATTATAAAAAAATTGTTTAATCTTAAAATGGTAAAGTGACTTTTGACCATCTTGAATAATTACGTTAAAGCTCACAACATTAAAGGCTTAAAAATAAATAACGCCTTTTTGGTATGTAGATGTGTACTTTGTAATCCTTCTTAAAATTTTAATTTTGTACCGTTTCGTCCTTGTACGCCGAAAATATTCTTCGTACTTGAGTATACATATATGTAGTTAAGAAAAAAATATGAGCTTTGACGTTTTATAAGAGCAGAGAGTCGCTGGTGTGTCACAGTATGGCGCTAATTAACACGGTATTGCAGGAGCCTGTTTTATCCACTCGGGAGCCTGCAAAAAAATGACCTGAATTTCCTTTGTGCCCGTTTTCAATTACGTCCTGCACAGAAACCTAGATGGATGCCATATGGCGCGGGCCATTCAACCATATTGCGAACATGTTGTATATTGAATTCTGAAAAGAGCGGCACAAGATGCTGAAATGACGTAACGTTGTGGTGGAGGCATAGATAAAGCATTTGACACTTTCATTATAAAATCTTAGCTGGGTCTTCCGGGTTCTTATCAAAAATACATAGTTATTATGGTATACAATGAATTATTAGGGGCAAACTAAACAAAACATTTTTTTTTAAATTTTAAATAATACTACTCAAAGCTCAAAGAGGAACTTAGTAAAAAATAAATTTAAGAATAAACCTCTAGATACTTTTACATTGTAATTACATATTTCTGGATACATAGCAAAACTAACTATATAAACATTTAAAGCAATCTTATTCCAAAATGCTTTATGTTTGATTTTATTTTTTTACGTTAACTTATTTATATTAAAAAAAATACTTTTTCAATTAAACGAATAGAAAATAGTTTTTATTACAATAAAAAAAATACCACACATGGACTTTAAATGGTCGATTTTTTTTGTTTCATTTAATGTTAATTTTATATTTTAAAACGCCTGCATTTAAAGTAAATAATTTTTTTAATGTAAATATTTATTTTTATTTTAAAAGATAATATAAATCTGTAAAGTATTATTACCAAAACCCTAAAAAAATATTTACATCTGATATTATTTATGCTTAATACTCAATTAAAAAATATTTATTAAAGAAATTAAAAATGATTAATAGATAAACCAAATTTTTGATTATAAAGTATATTTAAATTTAATTTTATATTTATTTATTTTTATTAAATCTTCCGTTTGACCTGACAGGCGTAAGTCTAATGCGTTACAATGGACAAATCTGTATCAACTGAGTAAGTTAATCATATATAATGAATACCTATAAGTAAGTATTAACCACCAGACTGAAAGTCTAGAAAAATGTGATATTTATATTATGAATTATAAATAAATATGTGCTATGCAATTAATAATCAATAGATATCACTGCAGCTGGGACCGTTCATTTTTTTGAATATCAACACATTTTTAAAAATAAAAATTCGAATTCTGCTGCTGGGGTTCGAGCCCGCAACCTCAAAGTTACTAGTCGGAGACGTTACGGACTACACTATTCCGTCCTTAATATAAATCTAGATAATGATTTAAGTAGCAAATGAATATAAAATGCTTACCTAAATATATAACACGTACGTATATTGATTTTTATGTAGATTTTCAGAATATTCTGTTCCCATAGCTTAATATTCTTTACCTGGAAAGAAACAAAAAATAAGGTTAATTGAAATATAATAAGCTTTAAAAAATAATTACATATTAAGATGCTCTAAGATATCATCGAAGAAATGCTAATAAACCATTTTAGAATTGTTTGAGCTATTATTACTTAAATAACGTTAATAACATAAGTTTTTTGATATATTCAGTATACCCATAAAATATTATTATATATTATTTTGATGAAATTTATATATTTTATAAAAAAAATTTAAATATATTTTTATAAATAGTTGGATTATTATGAATTATTATTCAACAACGTTTTTATTTGTACCCTTATAATGAATTTAACGTAACACAAATACATCTTAAGCAAATAATAAATAAACTAACAATCTCATAGTCAACTTTGATAAGATAAACTTATTTATGAACCGTAACTTAATACCAATGGCGCGATAACCAATTTCACCTAAAAAAGTTCACCCTTTCACTTCACGGTTTATCACAAAATGTTTTAGTGTAAGATATTAACTATATATTATATTGTATTGTAACTAATGATTTTAAAGAAAAAGTCTCTTGCTTGTTTATGACTAAATGCTTAAAATTTATTTAACATGTGTGTGTCCCTGAATCGAATAATATATACTGATATACGAATTACTAAAAGGCACAGATTTTTATTAAGTAAATAAAAGCACCCAGGTCCTAATTTGTTTTGCACATTTTTAAACATATATAATAGATTTAATTGAACACCCTACTGTCAAAAATTCAATATATATTCTTTAATCAAAAAAAGTTTATGATCAGTAGTATAAGTTAATGACTAACAGCCAATAAACCATACAAATTTCTTTCGCGTCTCGAATTTCAGAATTAGTAATTATTATGTATATAATTTTGATCAATAATCATCGATTATGTTTTCCTTTATTTTCAATATCTCTCAGATAAATATCGTAATTAGTATTTAAAATACAATTAAACTAAGTCATGTATAGTTAATTCTAATAAAGCTGTACGTGTTTATAATAAATATAAATAATAGTTCATAATTATTAAATTAATTATTATTTACCAAATTTTAAGTTTATTGTAGTGTCTCACTACTTACATAGTAATTTTTTAATGTGGTTTAATGTTTGTAATAAATGATTATGAAATAAGCCGGGTAGTATTTTTTTTACTTTCTGCAGATATCATTTTTCCCACTCGATATGAAAACTTTATAACACGTCTTCAGGCAGTCAAGTCACGTGCCTCCAAATTGTTTCACGTTTTTGCGTAAATAAAATTTAGGATGTTCATCCTCGATAGTAGCAGTACGCCAGTGGGCGAAACGGTCCGTTGTCTATTCCTCAAAATGCGTATGAATAATTTATTCCGGCTGAATGTGGCACTATGTCGAATACAAATGAGAGTGGCGATACGTCATTTCGTCGTCTTGCGTCAATCCTTTCGGAATTGCAAATGTAACATATGGTACCTATGTAAGTGCGATATTTTGGCGTAAGACACGTGTCAATACATTGGAATAATAATAATATATGTGAATAATAAAGTATAGTGTAGCTTGAGCTGATAGGACAGCTCAACACTCAATCACCATGTGCACAAAATATATGTGTATCATTGAATATAATAACAGTTAAAAACAATGTTAAACAACACCAACACATAAGAGGATGTAAGCGATACTTAATCAGATTGTGATTATGTAAAAAGTAAGCCACCATCGCAAAACAATTATGCCAATCAATAATACGCGGAAGACAACTTACACCAAAATAACAAGATTTGGGTTAATAAATTAAACCATAAAAAAACAGAAATAACTCAGTAGTGAAGTGTTATTTGCTTTAAAAGATAAAGTTAGTATTATATAAATATTAAGAGTATTGAATAATTACTTTTAAAAATGCAGATATAAAGAATAAAATAACCTACTTGAGATTCAAATGATCTAAAGAGCTACCGAAATGCGATTAATCTTAGACTTTTTAGCATCGTTATTAAATGTTTAATACAAACATATAAATTAATATAATTTTTAATACAAAGCTACCGACGGATAGACGATTTTATAATTGCGAAAGTGCTATTAGTTAAGAGGATTTTTCACACATTTTTATCAACTGCCAAAGCTCAAACATCAGCGAACTACATTTTACCATAGAAAATCAAGTACTCACTTCACCGCTCGCCATTAATATAAATTCACGAGTAATTTAGTGATCATTATTAAAAGTCTAAGGAAGAAATTAAAAGTCCTAAGCCGGGAGCTCATCAAGGAGCGCCGCTTCTGCATCGCTTTGTATTAAATTAATATAACTTCATCTGTGACGAAACAACCTAAAAAATCCATGAGCACTAGACCAGTTAACCAAACTGCAAATAAAAGTTATCCATTAAAAAAATAGCGCGTTTTATCTTATGTGAATTTTAAAACGCAAAAGCGATATCATACGAGAATAAAATTCCTCTAGGAGATCAAATAATATTTGTTCTTAGTTATAAATAGTCTGACTAAAAAATAACGATAATAAAAATTAGATTTTAAATTCAAACAGTTCAGACAGTTTGGATGTGTGAACAGATCTGTTCTAGTGTCCGTCAGACAGATCTGTGCGTGTGTGTTTAGCTATTAAAGGGATACTATTGAAATACAAAATTAAGCAAAGATTATTCTACAGTGTTATTAGAACATGCTGAAGTAAATTATAAAATAGTTTTTGCTTGCACTAAATGCGTTAAAAAAAAATATGCAGTCAAAGTATTACGAACACCGGCAAATTAATTACAAACTAATAATTTCGAAAAAAACTGAGAGCACGATATTCGTTTTGCGAAATTTAAAGCAATTTATAAATAAAAAAAATCCAGTATAGAAATTCAGTTACTTACAGCTCATTTCTTGCCAAAAATATTATTTAAACCTGCGCTGCAATCGACTCAAAATATTATCTTGGAACGCTAACAAATTACGCGAAAAAAAAACGTAATTTTATTTGAACAAATAAATGTTGTCCTTATTTTTTAAACCTATTTTTGCTAACTATAAAACATCGTTTTGACAGATTAATTGAAACTGGTGATGAAATAGCTATTTTTATTAAATTTAATACAAAACATATATTTGATAATTATATTCTCATAGAAAGCAGTAAGCAAACAACTGTGATGTAATCCTTTATATGTAGAGCTCTAGACTCAGAACTTGTCCGATTGCGTGTGTGTGAGTCACAGGGTGTTTGATGAATGTTTTACATTTTGTTATTAATTAATTTTCTAATATTATTTTTGTGTAGCATTTATTTTTAAATAATAAATGAAGCAGATCGTATTTATGTCAGATTTTCAATGGACTGTTTTTTGTTGCAATTATGTTCAAACCTTTTTTATACCTGGATAGGGATGGTTTATTGACATGGAGCTGGCGGAAGGGATTATTTTTGTCTTACTTGTCGCATTGTGATAGTTTTACTAAAGTAATATCAATGGTTCTTCCATGGATCTTTAGAATTTGTAAACTTGGTATGTATATGGTGAATTTAGAATTTAAAATTTGATTAAATTATATTAAATACTTTAGAAATTATGACGATTTTAAAATGTATTAAATACGTGAATGACAACCTCGAGTGCGTACTAATTTTACCTTTTTGTCACATAAAAATACCTTATCAGTTCACTAAAGTGATCGCATGAAGATAAAACAAAGATAAAGCAGTTTCCAGAATTTTGGTTTATTATATATCTTAGTGTAAGAATTATTTAAAAGCCAAGGTAGAGTATTAACTTAAAAATATTTTATTTAAATATAAATCACAACAACACAAATTATAAAAAATACATACATATATAATTAATATAAAAATTGCAGACAAATTAATCTATTCATCAAAGGAATCTTCTGAACTAGAGTCTGAATCTTCGTTTACACTAAACACTAAATTCATATTATTCATAATATCATCCATGGCAATATCGTTGATTTCATATTTTTTTTCAATTTTTATTGCATTTCGGCAGACATTACTCCATTCGTTGGCAGTTATAATATTTATTTTTTCTTCCACTAGTTTTTTGACCGAATCTATTGTCATCTCGACATTTCTAGAGCCCACATAGCCTTTAATAGAAGACCAAATTTTTTCTATGGGGTTGAGATCGGGGTGATATGGTGGCAGCCTTAATACATCGTGACCAAATTCACGAAAAATAGCATCTATTTCAAATTCTTTAAATTTGGACTTATGAATACATACCAATTTATACAGTTCGACCTTCAACATATTTTGTGAAAAGGGTATGCCTTTTCTCGAAAGCCACTCTATCATTTCAGCCTTTTTTGTGTTTGAGGTTGGAGACGGGTTTAGTTGCTTATTGTGATAAGGCGCATTATCAATTATCACCACCGATCTGGGCTCTAGATTTGGAATTAGCATCTCGGTTAACCATTTTTTATAATTTTTAAAGTTCATGTCGTCATGGTAGTCTCCCGTCTTTTGATGCGATTTATATATCAAACATGCGTTCGGTATAAATCCTGCCTCACTGCCAGCGTGTACAATAATAAAACGAGAACCTTTTGATACGGGCTTTCGAATACCGCTGTCCGATGAATCGCTCCAAGCCATGGATGAAACGTGTGTGGTGTGAATATATGTTTCGTCAGTGTATACAATAACTCTTCCTTCTTGTCTGTATCGTGCAATATTTTTTAAAAATACAATCCTTTTGTATACAACATCGCTCTTTTCTTTTAAATATGGGTAATTGTCACGCGTTTTTGCCCATTTAAATCCTAGATCATTGACAATTATTCTACCCAATGTCTTTTCCGATCCTATAAATGATATCGATTCCTTAACAACTGGGTAAATTTTGTTTACGGTTGGCAATTGTTTATGTGTTAAGTGGAAATTGTGTAAACATCTTCTAATCACTGATTTGTCAAAATCATCTACTACAATTTTTTTACTGCAAACCCTTGTTTTCTTCGGAGAAGTTATGTCCATCCCTATTCCGTTATTTTTAAAATCCCGAATGATTTTTTGTACCCGTTTGATAGATAACTTTGTCGCCTCGGCAACCTGTTTCATAACGGGCTCTACTACCTAAAAATACACACATTATTTAATATATAAATATTTTGTCTATATTATTATGTTATCAATAATTACCGATTTGCTAGTATCGTCCATCTTTTTAAAATATGTATATACGTTTAAAACCATTTCTTTAGTTTGTCCCGATAATGCTCTTCCTTGTCCTAATTTACTGTATTCCGACATCTCAATACTTGATAATCACCGTGTACTCAACAGACGACAGCTTCGCTCTGTGCCAATGGCCTACTGACTCACACCCATTCTACCTAACACCAACAGGCGCGTGTGGTGAAATATATTCCCTTTCGCTCGCTCGCGTGTTAAGGGACGAGAGTGTGTGAGCGATAAGGGGATACGGTCCGAATGCCCTATCTCTCACTCACTCTAGTCACTTAACACGCGAGCGAGCGATAGGGAAAGTATTTCGCCGCTACCGCTTGATCCTAAACCATCCCTATGTTATCGCCGTCCACTAAAAAGTCTTTACGTCAAAAATTATTTTACAGGGTCCAATCAGTGCAGATTAGTATACATATTTACTCACACTATTGCAATAGGACAAGTTACGTGTCTAGAGCTATACGTGTGTTTGGATAAAAAGTGTGATGTTCACTGATACATTTTATTTTTGAAATATCATAAAAAGTTTAATTATTATCAACAATAAATACGTTTATAAAATATGCTTATAAATTCCGTCTGGTATTATTCATTCAATATTAAATATCTTTCAAGTCTTGTATAGTAAAGTAAGTCATATTTTTTGCAATAGTATCGACAGTTGTAATGTAAGTTCAAGTCAAAGTAATTGGATCAAATACTCTTCCCGAATCCCTTTTAATATAATCTTATTTACTTTATTTTTTATCCCCTTGAGATCCCATTTTATTTAATATAAACTCTTGGTTTCAAATTTACGAGAAAGAAATAATTTATTCTGTCAGATATACATATTTTTTATACATTTTTAATAAATAAAATACAACTGATAATTCTGCAGCAGAATTAATTTATTATGAAAAATATGACCGGTGATTTAATAAAATTGAATAATACATAATTAAATTTATATATTAATTTAAACATTTCAACGAAAAAAACGATCGATTCTCTCGCATAAAATGCATATGAATAATTCAGATATATATTTTACAGCTCAAAATTTTGATTTGCCGTATACATTATTATTAAACCGACTTTTGTAACACGTTGTACGCTGACCGTTGAATATATAAATAAATTAAAATACTTTTAAAACTCATTTTTTATATAAAAATAATAAGAAGTTAGAAATACCTCATACATAACAATTTTTTAGATAAAAATATCGTCTAAAAATAAATAAAGTCGTATTTTATTTATATTATTATTGGCTATCTTTTAACGTCTTTATCGTATCGTTTCATCCTCAATAAAATCGCTCGTTTCAAAAGGGCCGCAATTTCTTCAAAACCTTACAAAGCAACAATTTATCGCCACCCTTTCTACGTTCCCAAAGTATTCAAATCCCCTTTTTATTGCGTCCCTTGAACAACGCAAACGTATAATGCGTATAAATAAAATCAAAATTAAGCGAGAGCAATAAACAAATAACCCGCCCCGGGATACAAGTATTCCGCGGCGGGTCAGATTTTTCAACTCACAGAAAATGTACAACGCACCGAGGGGTATAAATTTTCGAAACACATCAACTCATACTCCAGTAGAAATGTTGTGTTTTAAATTGTAAGCTTAAAAAACTTTTTTACCTTAATGTACATATAGAGTGATCTATTTAAAATAAAAATAATAAATACTAATTAAATATTAATTTTATTTACAAACATATTTAAAAACATAATTTGTCACTAGCTTTGATGAAACACATCGATACATATGAACCTTTTAAAATCTAGCTTGTTACATTAATAATAATAAGTGTGTATGTATAGATAATAAATATAATTTTAGGTAACATTCTTGGATAGGCTAGGAAATATTTCACACACTGAATTTTTATTACAGTGCTAAATATATAATTTAGGAAAATATATAATGGTTTAATCCACTGAGTAAATAATTCAAATGACATAACTTTATGCTGATAAGATTTCAACTCAGTTAAAGTTTCCTTAAGGGTTTCAAAAATATGTTTAAAAAAATCTCAAAGGTATACATAAATTAACTATTATTAAAAATTAGAATCTAGTATTCTATAAAGCAATATAAATAAAGAAATTTCGAAGATTACATCCAAAAATTAGTTTATTTGAAGAGGGTTAAAGAGATGTACAGTTAAGATTTCAACAATATATATTTTTATATTTAATGTCTTACATATACTTGTATAATATTTATATGAGTTCATATAAAAATGAATAGATTATTATGAATAATTTTAATAATGAATAACCCTGTATAATGTTGTGATATTATACTTTTATTTAAAAATTCATTGCATATTCAGAGCATAGGTTTATTAAAAATGGTAATTTTTTTACATAAAGTTAACCTATCTATATGTATATATATTGCATAGTAATTTAAATTGTAAAATAGCACTAGTATGACTATTATATAAATCATCAAATACAAGGTAAAGTAGTATTAGATATAATACATATTTTATATAACAAAATATTATAAAGCATTTTTTATGAATAAATGCATAACTTTTGCAGTCTTAAACTGGATTATGTTTTATGTTTAAAATAGCAAAGTTAGTAATACGAAATTAAAATACTTAACTTATTAGTTATAAGTAAGAAATAATATGTAATAAATAGTTTATAGCTATTCACGAAATAGAGCATCCTCTAAAATAATATCGAAGCATTTTGTACGACTTCTCAAACTATATTATATTTGACATATAAAACAGATTATATGTTTTGTGGTTTGATGTTACACAATATATTCGTTCTTTGTAGCTAGTATAGCAATAAGATGCAAATATAGATATACTTACAAAACACACGGATTAAATTGATCGATAAAAAAATATTAAATGTAAATAAAATTAGTGTTTTATTATTATTTTTTGTTAATTTTATTATCTGTCCTTAATAAAAAAAACAATTACTAATTATAAATAAATGCTGTAAATTGTTAAAAAAATATTTTATACAAAATCTTACTTTTATATTGAAGGGTAGCATAATTATAAAATTTTAATTTCCTCTTCAGAAAAAGCACTCACAATCGCAAGAGATTTGAAATAAATTGTGTGAAAATTATTTGCTCTTTTATATTGTATTATATATTACTTTATGACTCTTCAAAATATATTCTTAACAGTATTATTAAAAATTATAAATATAGAATGTGGTAAATTTTGTAAATCTTGTTGTAAGACGAGTTGGAAACTTTTCACTTTGTGCTAATTTATACGAAAAGCTGGGCAAGTTGTTTTAAGTGCAGGAAAACTGATAAAGGAGAGACCAAGTTATAGAATAACTTATTCGTGATTAAGAATAATTACCAACCTACCCGTCTACACGAATAATCGACCTTATTTAATATATATTATATAAAAAAGCAAAGTGTTTTATTTTAAGTATTCACTCGAGTTTTTTCTCCATTTTAAATAAATTTATTATACATTAAATGTCATTTATGTTCGCTTAAATATTTATTTGAGTCGTACACACTTAGATAAAGCGTAAAAAACTCTCAATTTTTCTTACCCAATCTTATCTGCTCTGAAGAGAAATTTTCTTGTATAAATTATTATTTCGCTCGACTTTGGCGAGGGCTCTTGTAAAAACTGATTTACGACTTTAATTAAATGACCAAGATAATGAAAACAGCCTGAATTAAGGACGATCACGGTTACAGATAAATTATTTTCTAGTATTATACTCTCTATACTTATACAGTATATTTGTTATATTATATAGTAGGTACGCGTGTATATCATTATAATATCAAACATTCCGTAAACCAATATTTAATCATTTACTTACACAAACATATAATTAAGATTGGTAAGCATTGCTATCACAATGCGAATGCTTCTGAGCGAATAGATTAAACACAAATTTAGCAAATATACAAAATTTGCACAAATTCGTATAGAATTTGCTTATTAATTGTCTGAAAGGTCTAATTAATAATTTCTGACAATAGTCATTTCCCAATGTTTAATATTGTATAAAACATACAATTATGCAAAAGCTTTTGTACAGATCAAAGCTTTTCAATATTTGACGTTATATGTAATAAACATTTATTAAAATTGTATTAATTAAATTAGTATACGATATTCAGAAACATAAATAACAATTTAAATTTAATAATTGTTTTACGAATGTTTGTTTGGTTTTTTTTTAATAAAAATGTATACTTAAAATTTAATATTAAAATAAAAGTTTTTTTTGTTGTATAATATATATATGTAAGGATCTATTTATATGTATTTTTTTATATAATATAAAAATGTATAACAAGTATTCATATTTATATAATGATAATGTTTTCTTGAAACATCTGTAAATATTATGCTTCATATGAAATAAAATTGGGTTTCGTTCTATTGCTTGTGCTATTATATTTTACTAAAAATGCACGAAATATAGGTTAATATGTTTCCTTGTTTTCAGTATAAATGGTCGATAAATTCTCAAAAATGTTTAGGTGCGCGCAAAATATATAAATACAGCCTTTGTAAGGTCAAGGTTTATAGGGCATGGGATTAAAAAATGAATTATAAGGGTAAGTCGTATTTTTGGTTTTATATGTGTTGTATTATCAAATAAGTATTTATAATATTTGCACTTGTATCACCCTAATCCTGTGGAAGCAATAACAAAGATTTTTTAGTATAATTTTTTCGTTTCACGGTTTTTGTAAAACAGCTTTAATAAAATATTAATATAAATTTAAAATAATTATAATAAAATTTGCGGGTATTTTAAATTAGTTTTTTGCTGCTTTCATATTACTGGAAAGATCTACAGAATATTTTGTGTTGTATGTATTCTAACGTTATTTACATATATAGGTAAGTGTAATTCCTGTCATAATATATGTCGTACTGGGAATATGTAATATTAGAGAAATAAATTGTTTTAAGTTATATTTAGACGCAACGACCTATGAATCACAGTTTAATAAAAACAATCAGTAATTATTGCACAAATCTGGGAAAGAAACAAATTAATTAATCTTATCTTATAATAAATCGATTATTTAAGATAAGAATATATTTGTAGGAAATTTGTACAGTACAATAGTTATATACACTATTTAAGATACATTATTTTCAAGTGTATTACACAGGTAGTAGCAAAATGATGTACATTTTTCTCTCTTAAGAGCTTTTATGGGAGCTTTCGCCTATTAAGTTTGTATTTATTAGTCGACTTTGATGTTGGAGCCTCAACTGCGAATATTGCGGCTTATTTTCACGTATGAATAAAACAAGTCGAACTTGGTCTCGTAGCATTAATGGATTCGAAATTACACTTGAATAATTCAGGGCATTGGTAATGTTTGTGTCGGCGCCGTGGTCTTGTAAGTTTTAGCGTTGAAAATTACGGAATTTTAAATTCTTTCTAAGTGCGTAAAATAACGACGCTAATGAATAGTATATTTCATTTTGAGCATTTCCCTATTACGTTCCTGTACGCTTAATGTAATTTATTACATAGGACACGCAGTTTAATGTAAAGGAATGTATATTATTCGTATTACTCTTGTCATATAAAAATTTATTAATATATTAAAATTGTTAAATAAATCTATTTTTATTTGTGTATTTATAATTTTTTTATAAACTCATAAAAATTAATGCATGATTTAATTACCATAAATATGATTTTTAAACTAAAAAAATTAAATAAAAGTAAAACTAACTATGTAATTTTTAATCAAACAATTAATAATAAGAACATCTAATGTAATAGCTATGTTTATGAATAGACGAAAACCAAACAATTTAGTGTTTATTAAATATATAGCTTTTATTTACGCTTTTTCATATTTCATGTGTATAACTCCATTATAATGAAACTCTTAGATATTATTTTGTTGTAATATAGTGCTACATAATTATTGTGGCAGTTAGTATTTTTTTTGTAGTTGCTTGTTTGATTGTATAATTATAGTTGCTAGCATAAAGCAACAATTAATCACACTTAAGAGCTTGAATATATTCGTATAACAATCTTGGGTATTTGAATTACCAAAATGAAAAAGCATTTTTTATTTTATGAATAATAAACATTTTCTTTTACTCATTTCTTGTAAGTATATACATAAAAAACACACGTAATTAAAGATATATTATATAAAAAAAATGTGGAAAAAATGCACCGACCCCTAAGCAAAGATTTTCAGAAATTTCATAT
This sequence comes from Plectrocnemia conspersa, assembly GCF_051122295.1. Classification (NCBI taxonomy): domain Eukaryota; kingdom Metazoa; phylum Arthropoda; class Insecta; order Trichoptera; family Polycentropodidae; genus Plectrocnemia; species Plectrocnemia conspersa. The sequence continues at coordinate 17,916,816 of NW_028277173.1, forward strand.
TTTAATTTATAAAATTTTTATCAGTTAGTCGTCAGTCAATATATTATTATATAAATAGGTACGTATTTTCTTTTAAGTATTGAAGGTAGTATTGAATTTTTTTTCATAAATTTGCAATTCATTAGTAAAATATCCAAAAATATGTTACAGAATATAACAGTTTAATGGCAAAACATTCTAAATGCTCCATTAAATTTATTTAAGAAAAAAATAGTGTTCGTTAATGATACAAACGTGCAGCAACTTCGCACTGTGCTGCCACATATTTATTGTATGGATATTTTTACAGTGCGTTCGTTTATTTGGGAAATGATAAAATCATACAATGTTTTTTTTAAGATTAAAGTGAAGTCTAAAAAGTGTGTAATATTGATTATATTATTATCATTAGATTCAGTTTTTACGCTACGTTTATACTACGTAACATAGCACCATATCTTTGTCAGTTATATAATTCATAATTTAAATGACGTTGCAAGTTGAAAATGGTTTAGTTGCCGGACATAGCAAGTCATATAAATTTCATGACGCCGGAGCTCACTTTATGTGAGTTTTTTATGTTACGCAATATATCGTCCTATTTTTGACAACTAAATAGATATTTAAAATCTCTATACCTAATGATAAAAATGACGCTGCAAGGTGTATATGATTGAATTTGTTGGCATAACAAAATAAAGGTGCAAATTTCATGACACCAGAGCTCATTGTGTGAGTGATTTTTTATGTTACGCAAAGTAGCGTATTGTCTTTGACAGTTTAGTGATTTATTCAATGCTCTGTAATTAACTTCTTCAGATCAAGTGCACATTGCAATGTAAAATAACAATATTGCTTGTTTTTGAAGACATTTTCGTATACTATATTAATAAGTATTTCCTGCCCCTAAAAAACATATAAATGTTTTTCATGCCCCTTTAATGTTTATAATATAATAATTTAATAAAAATAGTATTTCTACGAAAAATAAAAATCAGATTTGAAGGTTAATAATGGAAACAATGATGCGAGCTGAATATGGTCAAGTTGCCCGTGAAAATTTCATGACGCCAGAGCTCACTGTATGAATGTTTTTTTATGTTACGCGATTTAGCGTAATGTCTTTAATATTTAAATAAATAATTCAAGGCTCTATAGCTCATGATGGAAATACCGTTGCGAGCTGAAAATGCGAAACGTTGTGTGACTATTTTATCAAGATAATTTATGTTTCAGTATATGATGATATAATACTATTCTAGTACTTTACTCACATATTCATTTTTCACATAGATAATGATAGAAATGACTCCATTAGCTGATACGTTATTTACTGATACGTTACTGGTCTTTTATTAACTATTAGATCACTTATCATTATTACATTATTAAAAATCTGTATTAAAATGTGTAATTTATAATAAAATGTATATATAAAATCTACGACAAATTTTATTGGAAATTATTCTTAAAATAATATTTCAATAATAAAATCAATCAGTAAAGGATAGCCAATTTGCTAATAAATTATTATAAAATAATTTAAATTCAGTGTCATTCAAAAGCTCTAATTTCAGATTTCTACCGACTGCGCTAATATTGTTGTATTTTGTGTTTTTTGTGATATTTTGGACGACATAAGTAGGCAATTAAAAATATTTATATTAATTGAGTAGCATATTTTATAAAAAAATAATGTTAAAATTAAAGCCTAAGTTTTATCATTTATCTAATCTTTATACGAAGAATTTCATCTAAGTTATTTTTAATGGTATCACATTTTTTAACTTGATGGTTTTTGTGTTGGTATTAGCTTAAATAATTTCTGCAATATTTAAAAACGTGTTTAGCATTATATAATATATATGTATGTTGTTTAATTTTTGAAGCATGTTAAAAAATACCGGTTACTTGTGAAACAAAAAGTATATAAAAATCCTATTTATTAATTATAAAATGTTATTAAGGAAAAAGGGAATTAAAAAAAAGTTAATCATAACGCAAAGAAAAAATTAGCTCCACTATTTTATAAATTATGTTATCTATTACGTTATATTTTTTTAAAAGTCTTAACAAATAGCATATAAATTTTAAAACAATGTAGTGCTGTCACTTATTAGAACAATATTTTTAATAAACCTAAAGTAACCGTTTCTTGCTATATAATTTCATTTTTTATTTAATTTTTAAAGTTGATATTGCAACCTAAAGTTTAATAATTTTGTTTGGTGGAATAACACTTAGTAAATATCGTACGTACTTGTTTTACCAGAAGATTTAAAACACATTATTAGTTTCCGAGCTTTCATGATCAAATTTAATAAGCTCATTTTAGTACTTGCTCTCAAGGACTTGCTGCTAATGTGGCCCTCGGACCAATATTTAATAAGAAAAAATTGCTAACTATACAAAATATAATTTAAATTTTCAAACAAAAAACCAGAGCAACTTTAATATAAGCTTGCTTGGTGTGGAGTAACACCAGTAATATTTTTTTTTCTGAATTAAAAGTCATCCAAAACAAAACTATCAAAATAATATATATTTTTCTTATACTAATATAAAAATAGCTCACATATACAAACAATCAAAGAACATTGCCATTTTCATACTAAAAAATATTTTTATATATATTTTTAAAGTACTTTTGAAGTCTTGTTGCGCTAATTACATAAGTATATATTTACATTCTAACTATAGCTCAATTTGTAATAATATAGATGATTATTAAATATTAAGCATGAAAGCCTTATTATTTTATCTGCTTAACATTCAAGAGTGCTTGAACATTTTTACAATAACCCAATTTTTAAATATTCCATATATTTTTCTATTCACGATAAAATTTCTCTCGCCCTTCCTTGTTGTTAACGTGTCTTCCACGTGTTATTACGAAATTATGCACGCCGTTCTTAGGATACACGCTCCCGGGAAAAGCGCGCCGCTGAAAGCTTTCCGGCCTAAAAGCTCGATTTTTGCGCTCATAATTACGTTTAAAAACACTTAAAAACGGCAAGCGCTTCGCAATTAACGCGCGCCCTCGCCATTTACGCCCCTGGAGACGGGCAAACACTGGACGCCGCTGAAAAAATTCGCCTCTCGAATATAATCAGAACGAATCTTAATTCAATCGCTGCTTTGTCGGGTAGCCAGGAGAGACGAATAGGGGGTGGCGGCGCATTCGATTAAAATTAACTATATTTAGAAGCGAAAATGTGTTATTCGACTTTTGTGCTCGCCCGCATGCTGTGAAAGCTCTTCAAACACGTTGCAATCAAGCTCGTTCTTCATTAGGGTACACATTGAGAGTGATTCGACTAATAAGTTTAACGCAATTAGTTACATCTCTTCCAACTTGTCACAAAGCAATGCGAATCGGTTGACTGGGTTAATTCGCCATACCAGCATTTATACCCTTAAATAACATTTAAATCATTATATGATATCAATATAGATTAAACATATTACGCCCAATTAACAGTTTTACAGATTAAATGGACATGATTACAAGATTCTGTAATGTTTTTTTTTACACTTCAATAATATAATATATAGACTTAAACAGAACTATTTAACGAAAAGGAATGCTTGACGTGATTATTTCAACAATGCATCTTAAACTGTGAATAGACTCTCAGCTTTGAACTATGTAAATCATAACGTACTTGTGGCTGTATTATGATACCGCAATCTCCTGAGTTCTCTAGGGCTTCATTAGCAATACATAAATAGGAATTCACTAAAATTTAGGCTTATACCGCACATATGTAACAGCGCTTTGCTAATGTGCTTGTGCATAAATTATTTGGGTTTCCTACCCACTACTTTGGAAAGATTGAAATATGAAATTCATATACATTAAATTAGTTATGAACTATATTTTAGATATCGATAAGCAATAATCTAGAAAAAACAAAGACTTGATAAAGGGATGTCTTCAAACGACTTTGCCTTGGTATGATTCATAAGCCCAGCTTTAACACCACACAGGATAATGGCTGAACCTTGTGTGAAAATCATGTTTCTGTGCTGGTTAATTTAATTAGTAAATACTCGTTGCCGTAAATCTGATATAAGTGTCGTCTCATAGCTGGACTAATTCTATTCATACGAACGACCGGGTTCCAGGTGCTTGTTATCATGATAATATATTAATTTAAATTCACAGCTTCTTAAGACATGTGTTTTGGAACAATTGTGACATATACGTGCAAATAAATACAAGATATGATAAAAGATTGTTTTGCTTTATCTATAAAAAACCCAAAAAGTTTAACACAATATAAATTTTATGGAAAAGCATAATATATGTTTATACAACTATTTTTTTGACTTCCTATCGCTTTTACGTAAATAATATAGATGATTGATTAGTACTACAAACTAATTAATGACATGTAAAAAGCTCTTATAGATACAAATATTTGCACCGCTGATTCGACATAGTTTGCTATAAAGAGATACGATTTAAACTGAGAAAACATTTACTAAAAAAAAACATAAGCTGGAAAATTGATACTTCTAAGTTGCAAGTAGGTTATCAATGTATTTTATTATATATTTTAAATCATTAGTTGACAATATCGTGCTATCAAAGAGCCAATATAATGGCAGCTCATCTTACATAACCACTCTGTTGTTTTGTATAAATTGGCCTATATAAATATATTTTGCGATTTATAAATTATAGCATACATTGCTACTTTATAAAATTCAAAACGTAAACATAATACGTAAAAAATATTTTCTTCATTCTTCAAAATTTCGATGAAAAAACACGTGTATACATTTTTATTGGAAAATTACAAACTGTTACTCGTGTTCTTAGAAAGCAGATTACACGCGCCTCTCTAGACTTTTATATATTTTTTATAAGATTACATGTACTCGATCTAAATATCAATTCACGTCGCTTCTTTTTTCGTAGGCGCTGAAAATATATATGAGGAAAAAAAATAAGAAAAAGAGAAAACACTGAATATTAAGCTCCCGTCGGGTCTCTCCATATTTCATTTGCTTGCTTCCACTCCAGGCGTTGCTGCACATGCACGTTTTGTATACTGTTTTTTCTTCTTTCTCTTTTCTCTTTATCTTTTCACCCCCGAGCCGGGAACAAAGTACACCGGTTTCAAGAATGCGACACGCGCGGATACATCTTCAGTTGAAAAATAAATTTCTCGAGTTTATTTAAGAGGAGCTTCGTCTTGGCGGCGCTTTACGACCTTACGAAGCCAACGTTGGTTGTTGCCATTCGAAAGATTTTCGTTTTAGAAATGCTATTTTAGCACCTTCTCAGTAAAAACGCTTTACATAATAAGAGCGTTAAAGAAGTGTAAATAGAGAAGCGAGAAAGATTAGAATAATTTTATAATACGTCACAATAATACATCATAATTTAATTTTGTATTATTTCGGTTTCATGAATAGCTTTGGAGCTTCATTTTATTCATCCGTCCCATTGTTAAAGATTTTTTTTGGTTCGATGTTATAATAGTATCGTCGAACCAAAATACAATTCAATTCAATTGAAAAATGAATCGTTTCGCGATTATAAAACTAAAGCGCAAATAAAACTTTATAACGGCATCAGTTTGTGTGGCACCCGCTTTATGCTTTTTATGGCCGTTTTAAGTACTCCAGAACTTTTAATGCCTAACTTTTGTGCAAGCTTTTGAATTATTATGCATGGTTCTGATTCGACTAATACCTTTAAATGGTTGTTAGCAACTCTTTATTAATCTTATGTTTTTAATTTATTAGATCGATTTAAAATTATTAATAAAACCTTATTCAAGGTTTTAAGAAGAAACATTAGCTATAAATATTGTAAGAAAATGTGACTTGATATAACAAAAATCACATGGTAATGCGCAGAAGAATATAAAGATTTATTTTTAATTTAACACCAAAATTACAACAAAGTGATGTTTTGTTACAATATATAATTTTTTTCAATAAGCCACTAGTCAATAAATACAAGTAATATTTTTATTAAAATAAAATTGATAATATTTAAAAATAACCATAAAGTTAGAGTACGCTCGGGATAAGGATGCCGGGTTGTTATTGTGTGCGTGTACATGTATATGAGAGGGAGAAGCGATGTAGCGTGTACTTCGTTGTCTCGCTTTCTCTTTTAAGGACAGTCGCTGATTCGTCAACGCTGGTATTCGTCATTAAAGTGCAGTGTGGCACAGAAGTTCGATCTTCTCTAGTGATTTATTTTAAATAATTTTGTGTTGATATTGGTTTAACCCAGATATGCCCACTGTCCCATGGGTAGGTCACTAAACTCGTGCCACTGTATTTTTTATTTATAAATGAAATTTTAAGAAAACAAAATTTTTTTGGCATATCTGGGTTAGTTGATATCAAGGCTTTAAATATACACTGTAAGTTATTCGTTCTCTTACCCGTGGATTAAAATATTTTAATTATTTTTTCATTAATCCGTACGTTGTTGGTTTTTTTTACACTATTCTCTGTAAGGCTTAAAATAGTTATTATTCTTATCGTTGCGCCAATGATAATTTTTTAATTTATTCAATGGATTCTAATGATTTAATAGAGTCGTCGAGCCATTAAACAATCTGCGAATAATTTCTTTCCCTATTTTATATCTTTTTGCTTTTGAAGAATAGCTAAAGACTTTTTTTTTGACTAGTGAAAGATTTTGAATTTTGCAAATATTTAATTAATGACATTAATGTCTGGTTTTTTCGATTATATAATATATTTTTAATTGTCCGTTGAAATTTCCAACTTAGCTCAGATGTATGTATGTTAAATAAACATATATTTTTTTTAAAATAAAAAAAATAAATATTCTGAGCGAAATTGTTTTGAGCCACAAAGTTCACGCACACAATAACAAACCGGAATTTTTATCCCGAGCGTACTCTAACAATAACTAAATTTAATGAAATATTAAAGAGTGAACATTATCAAAGCTTATTTCCAAAATATGGCTCAATAAATAATTTTTTACAAAAATAATCCTGATTTTGCGTTGCGTTGATTGATTTTTGGTGAAGAATTACAAATGGTAAAAAAAATAAAATATATGCCGCACTATTATCAATATTATAATTTTTATCTTCTATTTTATATACATATACATAAATCCTATCCTTCAATAAAAGAAAGGAAGATGGATGCTGAGAACTTAATTTTTTTATGACCAAGTTTTGATCTTGGCAAATTATAATGTTGCTAGTTCTTTAGTGCTGCGGCATTTATAAGATTCATGAGCAAGATACTGTGTAGTCACCGCGGGATGCTGTTAAATAATTAATTAAATAAATTAATCTTGTTGTCGAAGTATGGGTGAAAATAATATTAAATAAAAATTAAATGTATTACGAATACTCGGATGAGAATAAATCAACAAGATTGTGTAAAATCTAGTATAGTGAAATGATAAAGATCGATTTTATGGTGTATTGAGCCTGCATGGAGATTTAATTACATGAGAGCCCTCAGTGGCCGAACAAAGGATCGCTCATTTGAATATTTTTCTCCTGTAGAAATTATTTAACCTGTGTTTTCAGGCGATCGTTCCGCCAGCGGGGCGTCCACATTGTTCGCTTGGAAATTCCCGTTTCGACTGCGAGGCGCATTCATAATGTACAACGGGACATAATCCGGGATAAACGGCGAATAATGGACGAAATTCCTGAACGGGACACTGGATATTCCCAGGCTCGAATTTTGGTGGCACCAAGACACGGGGCAACTTTTAATTGTGTCGTGAGGCGTTTGACAAACTTGGTAATTGTTTTCTCGAGTGCGGTGCGCGAGTGGCGTATGGGTTATTGCGTACGAAAGAAAATTTCAACCCAAACTGATTAAACTAGGTATGCTCTCAACCCAAAACACTCTAAAGTACTACTTGACTCACACTGCGCAAGTATGCTTTTTGTACGACTTTTGTCATCCTTAAAAGTTATTTGAGTGTGAAGGTTTCGTAATCTGATAAACCTAAATACAGGATCCTTGATGAACTTGTTTTAAATATTGTCGCTAGAGTCATAATATAAAATTATTTGCAGATCTACAAAAGGTTACCACTGTTATCCAATCTCCTCGGGTCAATGAATACAGTACTCGTTTGAGAATGTATTTAAAAGTTAGTGCAATATCGCCACTTGCCACTCAAGAGTCGGATCGCCAAAAGCTCTGTAGATTCATTCCGCCTTTTGTTTGTAGCTTTTCGAAGATAAAATTCGCAGCTTCATAAAGCCGCAGCTTAAGCTATGCTATATAAAAGCGGAAGTGTGGGCTGGATGATAAAACAAAACGCAATAATACATTTTTTGTATTCAATACTATAAAAAGGATGATTTTTTTTATTTTTAAAAAATACTGAACAGTGCATAAAAATAATGAAATACAATATAATCCTACAATACACTGCCGATCGTCCCAGAAGCTGCAGGACTATAAATGTAAGTGATAAATAGTTGTATTCATTGTTTAATTAAGGTTTTTATATGTTTAAGTTTAAAATATTTTTAATGAATTTCTTTGGTATCAGAAAATGCTTAGTTTTTCAGCTTATACAATACAAAAAAGCTTATCAATATGTTTAGATAATAATTAACTCAAGTTTGTTCGTAGTTTTTCAAGTTCCGTAAAATATTTCTAAAATATCTTGTTTGTGGATTGTTAATAATTGCGCCTGCTCTCTTTATCGGCATTCAAATACTCAGACTCTTAAATAATCTGGACACAGGTCGAACCTCTGGGGAATTACCGGGAATTTACGGGTAAACGGTATTTTTTACCATGCTTTAAAAAAATATTATTTTATTGTAACAAACTATATAAAATGTTGTACTTACGTAAATATTGCAGAACTAAAGTTAATTAGTATAAAAAAAATATTATACTAATTAACTTTAATTTATTGAGCTTTTTTCACCTTATGAGTATCTATGTCATTTACATGGAAAATATTTTCATTGTATTATTACATGGATTACGATATAATAGGGTTACTAAAGACAAGTATTTTTACCCGGAACACAGATCAAACCTCTGGGGTGTTCTCAGGAAATACCCGAAACCTGTGTTTTTTTACATAAAATATACAAAATACCTACATGAGTAAATATTGCAGAATTTATTTAAGTTAAAATCATTAAGGTAAAAGATAGAACCAATTATATGGGCTTCTATTTAATAATTCATTTCTTATGAATTTACAATTTTGATAAAATATTAATTTAATACTTAAATAAAATTAATATTTAAAATTATCTACTTATGCTATCTAAAGTATAATAAAAAATAAAGAGCCTAAAAATAATTGATAGTGAAATTAATTAACTAGTTTAAATCGATTGTGGTATATAAGCCATTATAATTGACAAAGCCTTATAAGTTGATTGTACAGACCTAGTTTAAGAGTCAGAAAGCTTTATTTTGTTAAAGCGAAGTTAATTGTTATTTAGTTTGTAGCCCAATCCCAAGGATTCTAGATGTCGAGCTGGATCATTGAATGCGAAGAGAGAAGCGGCAACTTCTGCGATTTAAGCTGGTCTGAAGTTAAGTCGACATTCTCTTGGTTTAAGTTGGAGGGCTAAAGATCTAATGCAATAAACTCGGATATGGATGTTTATGTGTAGAAAATATTTAAGAGAAGGTCCTCAGACGAACTGTCTGTGGTGAAGTGAGTGGAAGTTATTACTGTTTGCTCACATTCCAGTATTTATATCTATGCACCCATATATTGTTGTATTTTTTTTGGTAGCACAACAGAGAAGTAGCTTAATAAATAAATTCGACAGTAGAATTGAAATATTTATGAAACAAACATGCTAAATTAATGATTTATATTGATTTTTAAATTTAAAACAATATGCATATATTATATAAGATATAGTATATTTTAATGCTGCTAAGGTGTATAATAAATATCACCTGCTTAAATATAAAATGCACGGATCTCGAGATAAAATATAATAGGAATCAGTACATCAAGATTTCTGAAACAAGTCGAGACATAAACCCTACATTTAACACACAGATTTCAATAGCCTATTATTTTTAAAATTATTACTGTTATTTTAAACATAAACGTCAACATGTAATTACCATAATCATATTCGTTTTTACTATTCTTGTAGCTTTAATTTTAGAAAATTTTTGATTAGTTTCATTAAACAAATTAAATAAAAACAATATTGTAACTAAAATAAAATATTATAATTATATAAACTTATTTATTTATTAGCAAATTTGCTAGCAAATTAATCTACTAATTATTAAAAAAATCAATATTAATGTAAGCACTAGTAATTTAAAATATATTTTGTATTAAGCATTTAATTTTTTTACCTTTAGTATATAATATAAAGAGGAACTATACTACAATAATTTTTTTTTGAACAATGTATGTAGTATTATTTTATATGTTTTATTATCAATGAAATTTTTTTAATAACTAAAAAATTACATAAATCTCGCAGGAAACGTAATGAACATAACGTACCTGAAACGCATCTCGTTCCCTGAAACATCTGTGAAAGGATTTGTGAGTAAGCCTCACACCTTTAGGAGTGTTAGTTTGAATTTTTAATTTTAATTTGTCAACCTGCGCAAAATTGCCAACGCTCTTGGTATTTCAAGTGCTATCGGATTAGGGTTTACCTTTTGAAAAAGTTAGTGAAAGCATTTGAACTTGTGCACATTAAAACTGGCATTCTAGTTTTTTACAGAAAATTAAAGAAAAACTTCTAAAGTAGTATTCTCATTTTTGATAAAAGAAATGTGAAACTAATAAAATTTATTTGTTTTAAATTTATATTACAAAAAAAATATAGCGGGCTGTCTTCATAACTAAAATAATCTAATAATGATTAATTTAGGTTTGTATCAGAAATTATGTATAAATAACAATCCTGTTTTAAGGGTCGTTAACAATAAAGATAATTAAAAACTTTATTATTTACTTTGCAAATAATTAATATGATTTGATTGCATGTTGGTTTTATGTTTTTCTGTATGTTATTAAATAAATTGTATATCCATAATTTAGTTTTATTGAATCTCTAAAGCATTTCTGGATTAATTGAAAATATAAACCCATTTCAACATTTACAGCAACCAATTTTGGACCTGACCCGAAACAAAATGTACGATTTCTGTAAAAACACGTGAAAAATCACGGACCGCGTCTAAAACCTGGCGATATTTTCACCCTTGGGAAATAAAGGAGCTTTGACTCACACCATACCGATGTTCGAACACCTGCGAATGCCAAACTTTCAGGTGGTTTAAGGCCCGAGAAGGCATAAAACTAAATATTATGCTAACAACACTATGAGAAAATTGGGCAGGTAAACTATGCACTGAAAGCTCACTACGCTTAACGACTGGCTTGAGAATTAGGATTTTATTTTTGGTAAAATATTATTAAATACATTTAGTCAATACTAACAAAAATATGTTTGAGTCTCAATAGTAAGATTATTTTATCAATCAATGTACATAAATATAGATACACACATATATATATATATATATATATATATATATATATATATATATATATATATATATATATATATATGTATATATATATAAATATATATATATATATATATATATATATATATATATATATATATATATAAATATATATATATATATATATATATATATATATATATATATATATATATATATATATATATTTATATTTAAAAAAAAGTATTTACGTGTTTTTTTCGCGTTCATCTTATTTTTTAAATGAGTCTATATTTCGCCGAAGATTGTCCCAGCATCATCAGAAGTTTTCACATTTTTTAAAGTACACTTTTTTTTACTCGCACTATTTTTATTGGTTTTAATGTTAAGAACACGTAAGTTTGAATATTATTACCCTCACTGCTCCGCGGATAAGTGCATACTGAAAAATAAATTATCGATCGTTTGTCATATTGCTACAAATGTCGAATCGTCGAAAACGATATACAGTACGTTACTGTTATTATTATTAAATAGTTTTTATTTTACGCGATATTATATTTCAAATATTATAGAAGCGTATTACATTTTTTTTGCATATTCATAGTGTCATAAATCGAAACAACTTGTGAATGTATTTAGCAGTAATTTTATTTTGCTACAAAAGAAACAGAGTATTAAACGAACCTCACAACCCGCACTTAGCGAGATTAGGTATTGACATGACTATTTTAAACACACGTTTCTGTGATTGTGGCTTCATAATGTTGTCACGTGCAACAGAGCGGAAATAGCATCTTTCTTTATTTTACTAGCTTTGTAAATTTTATTTTCGAATATCTCTCGTATTAGATAAATGTACGTATGTATAAGTAAAGGATATTATATTGCTTCAAGGTTCCGTTTTACATGCGTTGACATGTTCCATAGATGATGGCAGTGGAAATCCGCATTTCGGATAATTCCCCATGCGTGTCAGTGACGGTCGCTCGACCATAAAAGACGAGGGTTTGCCGTCATCAAAGGTGATCGATCTATCGCCAAGCTCGACTTCTTGGTCGCTCTTGTTCCAAATGTCACGAAACCATTCGAATGTAAAATACCGGCCGGAAAAAAGATATCGCTCAAGTAATTCGACTCGTCTCATAAAATAGCACCCGAAGCCTTTGCCTAAAAGCCGTCTATATTCGCGAGGATTAATCTCGGAGGCTTACCTGTTTTTTCTCCCTTTTCTTAGGCGAAGAGGACGTATGCTAAGCGGGCCATATCCGAAGGTTGAAAAACTTCCTCGCCACGCATTCGCCCTTCTCTTCTTCTACGGGAATAAATCAGTCACTCCGGCTGAAAGGATATGAAAAAAAAGTTCTCAGTCGAGATCTCTGCGTTTGCTCCGAGGAATACTGATGCGAAAATGGGTCAGATTTAGTGAAATATTTTATCATAAGTAACGACACGGGTGAGAGTTTTGTAACATTTAACTATATGAACCTTTGATTATATTGTACAAGATTTATGCCAAAAAATATTAGATCAATCACAAAGGTTAATACATTTTTTATGCATATTTAAATAAAAAATAAAACGTCAAAATAAAAATGTATCTAAAGCAAAGCATTGATTTTTTACCATACAATTCGTCCGTATGCAATTTTCAATTTAAAGCTAGAAAAGCTATTATATTTTTTTAAACTATCGGAATTACATTAGACAGTCATAGACCTGACTTTTACCTAGACCTTTAAAACTATCGGAATTACATTAGACAGTCATCATATTTAAATTAAAAATTAATATACTTTTAATACTAATAACGCAGAAAATAAATCGGAAGCTTAAAATTATTGTTTATTTAAATAAACCAGCTGCTTTGTTAAGATAAAAAAATTGTATAGGCACAAAAGCTGTAAAAAAATAATTTGATACAAAAAAGTTGATAAGTAATATTAAATATTTATAAAAAAAAACATTTTATAGTCCATCATATTAAACACAAATAAACGCGCTGAAAAATAAACAGAGAATATATTAAAGTATTAAGCATTAATGTTTATTCTACATATACAATAGTTACATAAGATTTTACTTCAATGTGAAAAAGGCTTTTGCTAGGAGCTCGAACGTGCCATATGTGTCGATTCGGCGTAAGCTCCACTAAATGCCAGTTCACGGCCGAACTCTTGTGGTAAATTCTGAAGAAAAGTTAAGTGCAAGAAGTACTAGGAGAGTGATTTTTTTCTAACAGCGTTTCAGCTTATATACAATCGGGTAAATTTATTTATTTGAAATAAATTGGGTCCATCGTGCCCTAACAATGCACCATTATGGTAAAAAAATATAATAACAATTATATATAGTAAGAATGAAACAATATTAAAGAAATCATATTAAATGATACAAACTTAACCGAACCCTCATCATCAATAACTTGAAAATAGCGGAATTAAATCATACGAGCAACCGAAGTCTGCCAATTTTTTTTTGTCAAAGGTCTTCTCAAAAAACTGTATTAACGATGTATACTTGAATTCCCGCATAGATTTTTTCACTGTTTTGGTAAAAGTCAGAAGGCTAGTATAAGTGAAATGGGTGGGACGGAACTCATGTTGTTGTATAAAAATATTTGCAAAAAATTTATTGAAAAAAGTGAATGAGAGGAGATCAACGTTACTATATTTCTCGTCTTTTGCCAATTCTGTGGAGCTAGAGGCGAAACCAGAATCTCTGTTTCTACCTTTTAAGTTCATATTTTAGCTATATAACATGTGTATTAATCACGTGTTTTATTAATCCGGAAATATTAAAATTTGTAGCTCTACTACCTACTATTTGCTTACAGAAACTCTTTTTTATGTTTTTATTTTGGTAATGAACAATTATTTTAGAAATCGCGCATTTTTTTACGTCATTTATGTCGTTCACAATATGTTCTGGCTTATCGTTAACTTCTGTACAGATCTATTGTATAATACTCCTTATAACTAGACCGTTAAAACGCCGCTATTTTGCATGGTCATTGGATATAATATCAAATGATTTTACGATTTTTTAATTATTCTTAATGATTTTATTATATTATAAAAAAAATATCATAAGGAACAATGTTAAACTAAAGATTAAAGAAACGTTTTATGATATTTTAGTATCTTTTTAATAAATTATTTTTATATTAATTTCCTAATTATTTACATATTAGGACTTTAAAAAAATATTATTCTATTATTATATTGCATGTTATCACTTTAAAATTTACTTAATTATGTTCCAGGAGCAAATTTTAATTATATTGATACTTTTTAAGGTCTTCGATAAATAAAGGTCTGCAATAAACAAAGGCATTTCTCGTTCAAAAAGAATCGTAAGAGAAACAACTTTTTTGTTTCTCTTACTTTGTAAGTTTATCTTGCTACTTTGATGTTGAGTAAAGTTGTATTTGCGTACTTTTTAAAACTTACCGATCTATGTATGTATGTTTTCTTAAATTCAAATTTCACATATAAGCACTGCTTGTTATTATTAAAACATAATACTGTTATGGAAAACTTTTAAGTTAAATAAAGCAACATTGTGGCGTATACAAATAAAAATAGACAGATAGTTCTCAAGAGTAATATTTATAAAAGGTTCTCTGATAAACAAGTTAAACGAAGGCTGCTCTATTAGGTGATTTGATTGCCTACAATCAACTGTTTGTAATTCAAGAGCTTACGCAAGGCGAACAGCGAGCCACCGGCAACTACGGAGACAAAAGCGACGCGCAAACCTTGATTAAACTGTACACATTCAGTACAAAGTCTAGATGTGTGCATGTGATAGTATTGACCCAATAACTTTCGAGTCGCAAACTTTAGTCCCTGTTTATAGTCTATTGTCCATATCGATCGGCTGACAATACATACAGCAACTTATACGCTATTTCGGCCTTTATGTTGCAAATAATCTCACAAGGGGGTGACATAAAAGGATGCCCAAATGGCGACAGATGGCAATCGGGTCCTGTACGCGCGATATATTGCACACGTTCGGCACACCCAAGATTAACGACTGCAATATTTAGCAAGTTAAAAAGCTCTTGTAACAAAGGACTAAGGAATTAATCACGGTTAACGTGATCGAAGACCGTTCGTGCATCCGGACCGTCTAATCATTAATCTACTGCGAGGACTTGTCCGTCTCGGAGATAATGCCGGGTTGGGTTAGGTTAGGTTGGGTTACGAGGTATTGCTATCCTACTTTCCCCTTCGAATGTGTGATCGCGGGGGATGCAATTAATTTGGATCGGGTAATCTTTCATCGACGTTGCGGATCGTGACTAGAGTGGCACAAGAGTACCAATTAGTCACACGAATCGCTTTGACTGTTTGGAATTACGAATTGAAATTTCTGGTAAAGGATCAGTGCCATGTAATTGCGGAGCAAATGCGGCCTAATTCCCGTAGTCACTTCTCCGGAAGCGCGACAATCAATTGAAATTTCTGGGTAGCGCTGTTTGGATTTCATGATTTTAAGTATTGATTCAATATATAAAGTTACAAAAATAGGTGTAAAAATATGACAATATTTGTAATAAGTAATGCAATTAAACTTTTTATAATAGTCACCAAAATTTATTTTCACAATTTTTATATAAATATAATATATTTGAAATCGTCAAAATATGCTTCGTAGTAATTTAAATTGCTTACTTTTTTATGTAAAATTAATTGAACATTTGATGTATCTACTTTTTATGATAAATAATATTATTTAAATGACCGCATATGGACTTTTTGATAATTTTTCATACATTTCGGGCGGTATCTTGGCTATAACTTGCCGGATGTTGGTTTTTAGGTGCTCCAGAGTTTTGGATTCATCGGCATCTTACAAAACATCTGCTTGCAATGCGCACCAAAAATTCACTTTTTGGGATATAGTGGTTTTTTGTCGATTACATAAGAATTTTCCTTGCACCATATGCGGCAATTTTTCTTATTAACTGAAATGTGATCATCAGGAAAAAAATATTTCATTTGAAAAATTAGCATTTTCTTCCACTGCCATAACACCCAATCTGCGTGTTTGGTATCTCTGGGCTTTAGTTATTGTGTTATACTGCTGTAGGAGCAAGTCCAGATGCGAAATGCGCTAAAGGGTGCTATAAGAAAAGCCCAAAAGTTGCGAACGCTGACGAATCGGAAATTTTCGGCTGAGTTAGCACAACTATAATGCACAGGCTTTAATTTATTAAAATAATTCTTCCAACTTATTATGCCCAACTTCTTTGAGGCCTGACCCTTTGGACGCTTCCTCTGAGGTTTCCATAGAGTCATTATCCTTGTTGCTCTGCTTGTTGGCATTCTCATCATATTTCCAGCCCATCACATTCTTTGTGAACATTTTTAATATTTTATGAACCATATATAGTTAATATAGTGAACATTGTATAAGTATTGAACATAATATAAGTATACATATATATTTATCATTCACCATTGAACCTTTGAATCCATTTGACTGCTCAAGCATTCATTAATATTCCGACCGCGATGCGCTACTATCATCAAACTGTAGGTTTCGAGAGTAAACGTTCGGTTTTTATAGTGTCTTATAATCGTTAAATAGAGTTATAAAATGAGGCCTTTCGACCTATTCGTGATCCGAGGCTATTTCATCGCACAGGTGGACGCGTTTGCGAAACGGCTTAAGTGCCTAGAGGGCAGTTTTGATCGCCTGCCCTGCCGCCGGACAGATAAGGGATGGGATGTGCGGTAGTAAAACACCAAATCGCCGAAATGGCCGAGTCGTTTAACCCAGGCCTACCTAATGATGTGTATGTATTATGCGTAGTACGTACGTACACGTGGTGTGCTACGTGCTCCAATCAGGAATTAACTCTGTGTCACATTCCTAAGTGGATACTTGCATAATTATTGGGGAGTGAAGTTCAATCAAGGATGTGATCTATGATGAGAAGATAGCAACAGACAATAGCTTTCACATTGCAATCATAATTGAATTTAATATATTATTAAAATCAGTTTTAAAATAATTATATATGAGAATACAACATATAAACTGTTTAATACTCACCAAATTGTTTATAAATAAATACTAATCAGGAGAAGGCTGATATATGTTGAGCTGTAAGACTTTGTCGTCCTGAACACTCACACATAAGACATGTTAGTAACAAATCAATAGTTAATTATTTATTTATTGTGAATCTTTCGTTGCTAATATAATATGTAAGTAGTAAAAAAACAGCCTAAAATCAAAGTCTGTAAATATTTTATTATTTATAAACTATTATTAACTATAAAATATAATATTAATATATGTAACCTATCATAGCATAGCTCGGTTTTATTTTAGTTATTTATCTATGATATAAATAAAATGTTGAGAAACCTAATTTATTTTAATAGATGGAAATTATTAATATATAAAAATCACTTATTTGATCTACCAGACAAGATTGAAGTTAAGAAAATTCTTAAAATAAAAATTTGCCTTGGTCAGTCAGATGTAATAATCTAATAACACATCTCTTTTGATTGATTTCACTGCCTATTTAAAATTTGTAAAGTGTGATTATTTATTGGATATTTCTCTACTACTTAAAAAACCATTAAAATCCATCCGTATGAACGGAAGACACGTAAGTATTATAACCTCGTTAGAAATTTGCTTAAAAATAATCTTATCGCGTTATAAATTTGGTTTTGGCAAAATACACTCAACAGAGCACATTTCCGCAAATTTGATTATGAAAAACACAAAGGATTATTTATACTTGTTATGAATAAAGCTAATAAAAAATTCAGATATTTAAATATAAAACCGCAGATTATCTTCTTTACATAATACGCTTATGTTTAAAAGGTTAAAGCTGTGTTGTTTTGGTAAATAAGAACTTCTATAATGTGATTTTTTTTTGTGTTTTTAAGAAGCGAAAATATAAAATTATTAAAGGTAAAAAAAAATGTATTTGCTTTATTAAAAAGCACTAAAGTTATTCAATAGATTTTTAAATGCATGTTTAACATTGTTATTGATTTTAGATAGTACTATATTTGGTAACAATAAAAATTGCTCTCTTTTGCTAAAACGATAGCAAAAATGACTCCAAAATAAAATTACGACATACATAGATTACGACTGATATTTAATAAAAAAATATGCTTTAAAGATTTAAAAAAGTACACAAAAGCTAATATAAGCTTACTCATATATAGATCTAAATTAACACATATAATAAAAATATATAAAAACATATTTTTTCCTTAGAAACAATTAAATAACACTGTAATAAATATACTAAAAAATATAACGCGTGACTATAATATTAACCCACTAATCTTCAGAGTTGATTACTATAAAATATTTTTTTAATGAACAATGCCAAAAAGCACCTATTGCTTTAGAAGCATTTATAAAATTCAAGTTGTTCTTGAGTCCATTATTAATTAATATATGTCTTAAATTTGATAATAATAATTTACTAACAATTTTTTTATCTCTCTTTTCTTTATAACTATTCCAACATATATTTTTTTTAATTATCTTTCTTACAGTGCAACCAAAAATTTAATTTGTTCTACAAATCAGTTCTTGGTATGAAAAAATACAAATTTTAAGTAAATTTTTGATGAAGTAACCATTCAATCTTAGTAAGTTGATCGACTCAAATTTTTAGACTGGTTCGAGTATTTTGTAATTATTTTGATAATCGTCAAAAATTTGTAGTTTATGTTTTTCAATTGATAAAAGCACCTAAACCCTTTATGTGTTAGGTGCGGATAAAGCTCTTAAGTGCGAAATTCAGATTTATCTCACGCTCAATAAAAATAATATATAATAAGTGCTAAATTGATTTTAATAAAAAAATACGTAATTAGTCAATTATACATTAAATACTATTATTTAATCCTGAATGCAGCATTGAATATAAACATATAAGGCCGGAATAGCGTAGTCCGTAATGTCTCAGACTTGTAACTCTGAGGTTACGGGTTCGTGCCCCACAGTACATATATAAAAATTGGTACAGATTTCCATTGTTGTAACGCATGACGCTTATGCCAGTCAGGTTACAGCGGTAGATTTAATAAAAATATATAAAAAAAATATAAAAAAATCGCAATTAAATCTTTTTTTATTTTTATTTTTTTACTGTATAATTGATTAATTATGTGACTTTTTATAAAAAATATTTGAGCACCTAATCGATAAAATATTAAACAGTTAGTTCACTACTATTTATTCTATGTATATAAATTATATAAATAATTTTCATTTACACTTTTACAAATATGCAGAAGATTTTATTTCATTTAACCCTTAACCGCAATTATTAATTTTTTATCTCTATAATATTTTTAAGGTTCGTTGTGATATAGGATCTTAGATAATCGTTTTCTATTACATTGATAAATGTTACGTTGTAAGGTTGTAACATTTATCAAGGTAGGAAATTCAATGAAAGCATTTGATATTATCATATTGAAAATTTGCAGACTTTTCACGTCTGACTAAACGTCAAATAGATTCGAATTTTACATCAAAAACCTTTTGTGATTTTTTTGTTGAATACATATTTTCAATACTTAATATGTACGACATGGTTTGATTTTAATTAAGCATCATAATTTTCATCTGTGATGAAAAAATCTAGCTTAATCATATCTGTGATAAGCGATCGAAATTATAAAATAATCACTAATTCTGATCTCCCAGTCACGATAGAAATTAACTAAAAAAAACTAAGGTCATATGAGATTCAAACCCAGATCTATTAGGTCAAAAGTCAGCGATTTATACTACTCGTCTATCATGCTAGTTTATGATGTTGTTCATTTCTATGAATAAAAAAAAAATGACTATACATGTCTTATTTAACATATGGTCAATTTTATCCTTATTAATGCTGATTTAGTGTTAAATGACTGCAGCTAAATACGATTTAGTAATTGGAACAGCTGTATGCTTAAATTATATGATATACCTAGAATATATGAACACGAATAGCCACAAGGAAATAAATTATTACCTAGTCGGAATTAAAACGACCCATTTACCCAAGTCACATGTGCGTTTTACCGCAGTCTCGTTACTGCTTCGCGTATTTACCGTACGAAAATTACTGCTGAAAAATTAGCATCGTTAATCATATCGTCCTTTGTTTGCCGCGCGAATTTACTAAAGCGCAAATCTGACGCTTTTTTATAAAGATACAATACATTTTGCGCGGGTCGAGTGATTTCACCGTTGACCGTTCTATCTATCATGTGAGACATACTTTTTTTTTGATAGCTGTATGGTATGTTTTACGAATCGTTAAGCTTCATAGTAATATTTTTTGAAGTCTCGACAACTTCGTCGGAGTATTTTTGATGGAAATTAATTATCGTGTATAGGAAGATATAAACGTAGTGTATAATGAAAAAAAGTAAGCCTTAAATTACACGTCATCATAAGGTACATTTTGACATGTAAAGTGATTCGACATGTGCTATAAAGCAAAATTGATAGTATATAAATATAAAAAATGTAAAGGTATGATATAAAATAACTTTTAATATTAAAGGCCTAATATTATGATACTGAAATCGAGGGACTTTTGTATTATGTATTAGCATCATGAGGCAAAGTTTTGTTTTTAAATGGAAAAAATTTATACTTTTAGTTTATAACATTAAGGTACTATTTAATGTATGTAGTATGTTATCATTAAAAAATTAAATTAAAATTAAAATTGCATTATAAAGCAATTTTTAAAATGATTCTGGATTGTCTTGTGTGTTAATTTGGTGTGAGCTTCAATGGTGGTGAGGTTAAGGCTGAATTCTTGTGTATTTTAAAATCAAAAATGTAGTAAAACGTAATAATGATATGTTATGTTGTAATATATAATACAGGAAAAATATAAAGGTAAATAAAAACATTTTAAAAATTAGTCTTTAAGCAAGACAAATAAAAATTATATTTTTATGGTGTCAACCGTAAAATATTGTGTGTTGATTTGGTGTGAGCTCTAATGGTGGTGAGGTCAGTGCTTAACTAATGTATTTTTACGTGAAACTTAATGATGATTAAGTAATAGATTTTTATGGTGACTTAATAAATTGTCAGATAAATAGAAGGAAATAAATAACTCTCTCGTCTAGTCTCTATTTAATAAACTATACCTAACTTTATTGATATAGGAATTACAGAATGCTGATAGGTGCATTACGCAAACAAATTTTCGCAAAACTAAAGATTCGCTATCTGATCGGGTAGACGGTCTGCTTGTTTACCTTAAAAATGCAAGGCCTTATACATACATTTAATATGTAACATAAACAGAAAAAAAGACTTAATACCTATTATAATTTATTTCTTAATGCATGAAGGTGATTTTTTACTTTTTTTAGGAAACTCATTACAGTATTATTTTTGCGGATTGTTCTAGGAATATTATTAACAAATTCACACCTCCGTAAATAATTCCTTATACCTAACTATTATTAGTGTTAGGTTTGAAAGACAATTTTAGCGTCATATCACTAGTCCATTGTTCTCGCAAATTATTTTTGTGAGTATTAGAGAAAAGAAAATGATATGTTGTACTATAATATTTAACTGCATTTTTAATATGTTTGATTCTACATAAAAAATTATCGTCACAAACCTTATGATTAAATTTGATTTCTAATAAATATCGCAAACATTTAAAAATATGTTTCGGAAAATGAGATTACGTATAAGTAAATTATCAGACTAAAAAGTTTGTAAAACGTATTTTGTGAGTCGTTTGATCAATACTGTATTAACATCAGAAAAGGCTATACGGTGTAAATTTCAGCAACTAACCATAATGAATAATTTCGAAAGCTCGAATGCTATTTCTATTCCACCTGCGAGTAAATTGAGTTTAAAAATACATAATTGAAGCGACCCTACAAAGACGTTTACGATGACTGTATTTTCATTTAAAAGTGAAATATATCAAAAATATTCTTACTCCGTGATTAATAAACTAAAAAGACTTTTTTTGTTATGAAGTGGCGGTTAAGAATAAAACAAAAAGAAAAACTTGACTAAGAGCACCTTTGTTATTTTTATAATTAACAATATTTAAAATATATAAAAGTAATCAACCTCTGACATTTATTTATTATATTTTAAAGTAATATAAGCAAAACATCGCAAATGTTTTGAGAATAAGCCAAATCGAAACAGTAACATTTTATAATAAATTCAATAGAATTATAAATTCAAAATTCCACTTGATTTAAAAATAATTACAGATTGTTTATATGTTTCAATTATGCTCTTTAAGATGTTTAAGATAAGCAAGTGTCGATTGATAAACTGAAATGCAGATTCGTTTGCAAAAGTGAAGCACAAGATCACTGAATCTGAATAAAGTTAAATAAATTGAACATCAATAGAGAGACGATTCTTAAAATGTGACATGTAGATTTTCAGAGATGGTTGGTTTTTATTACATTACTGAAAATTTTATACTGATTTTTAAATAATCTTATATGAAAATCGTCGTTGTTGAGAGCAATACCCACATTCAACTTACTTGCTACCAGCAAATATTTTTTTTCTAAATTAATAAAAAAATATGTTAAAAGCAATACTTTCAGAGATGTTTGCTAAATTTTAAATACTGCAATATGCTTTTAATTAAATTGATATCGCAACACAACTTATGACTAAATTTCACTCAAATAAATATAGATAAATTATCTATCCTATTATTAACTTCCTGCACACGTATGTTGGTCTAAACTATTACATTTAATTATGTCGTTATTTCAATTCTCAACTGTAACTGTCGCATTCATACAATGCGTCAGCACTTCGTGACTTTTCTAATAATACTATTGTCGTTTGTTTTAAAAATTCACACTAAAGATAAACCAGAAGCTTTAAGAATAAACAGTTTCATCTCTTACATACTATATACACTTTTCTATAAATGAATTAACAAACATGTATAAATTTTTGATGACAGTATATAACTTTCATATATCTTTTCTAACACTAACGTATTAGAACACATTTACTAGTACGCTAATTGCTACAAAGTAAATCAGCTACGCAGCAAAAAAGATATGATAAACATCATTTTTACTAAAAAATGTTTCTAAGTTCATTTACACGACTCCTCAGATTTTTCAGTTTTCCGCATCGCAAGTTCAAAGTTTTCCGATGAGCTTTGAGCAAAATTTAAGCAAATGTATTCTGGTCGTGTTTATATGAGCCAAGTTGGGGCCAAGTCCCAGATATTTTCCTGCGATAAAAAGTTCGAACTTAAATGAGTTTCAAAATGTAGGAGAAGAGAAGAAACGGCAAAAAACAACGTAAGACGATAAAATTGATTGAGGTCGCCCGCACATTTTATATTATCCCCGTTAAAAGTTTACCCTGATCCGTTTAATCGCCATTGGTATTCAATTAAACCCTAGCGCTGTCGTAACCAACTTAGCTAACTTTATTAATATCTGGATATTTATTAAAATTTAAAATCTTTACAGTATTTTAGGACAAATATTTTAGCTTCAGTAGAATCAACAATAGTTGATAAATAACATACTACTTAATTTATGTACTACGTTATGGTTAAAATTAAATTTAATTGTTTTTTTTTAGGGTTAATTTTAGCCCTTACTGCAATGCGTAGCGGTATCTTAATATTTCATACTAGGTATAATTATCGTAATACTTATTTGAAAATATATTATATTTAATAAATTGATATTGATTACAATTACTGAAATACTCTAATGTTATCTGAGATTAATTTAATTCCAGTGTTCCTATTAATTAATATATTTCAGTTTTCAGAATTGATAATTGAGTTAAAATATATAATAATAATACCGTTGTGTTTTAATTAATATATATTGATATTAAGCTAATAAATTTTCAATAATTAATACTTTCGAACAATGATTGATAGTTGAATGTATTTAAAACATATATACATGTATAAATGTTTATAGATTTATTAAATAAAGTGTGTTGTAAGAATGCAATCGATTTTAACGATATGCGAATATAATAGTATATCATCACATTACTGAAATATTTTTAACCTTATTTAACAACAAGATAAAAAAAGCAAATGTTTCAAAAGACATTTTTTTATTATTAAAACTAAGAAAATAATTTGTTATAAATTCTGCAAAGCTACAACGTTATTCGCGTGAGTGTCGATAGGTTAAAGTTAACCATTAGTTTTGCTGAATCGGAATTTATTATTTGCCAAATCAAATAGCTACGATAAACCTTGGCTCGGAGTTAAAGTTCAATTAAGCGATTTACAAAACGGAAAACCGCTACTTTGGAAAATTACAATATACAACCAAAAGCAGAGGTTTGGCGTAGCCAACCATTGGTAAACATTCCTACCTGAGTATAATAAAACATTCAAATAGAAATTCGATCTACTCTATTAAATTACATACCGACTGTTTGCAATCAAATGTATATCGCACAGTTTTACTATTTAGGTATTTGTATATTATTGACTGAATTTAAATCAAAAAGCTTTTACATTTAATTGGATATTAATTGACACGAAAAAACTTATTTTTGCAATGCAATGATATTTAAAGAGACTATACATATGAAAGGTAATTACATTACTGTGCTGTAACTAGGTAGATGTTTTAAGTGAACAGACACAGGGCTAAGAAGTTTATATATTTATCATAACTTTCAATCTTTTGGAGAACGTAAATTGAAAATTATATAATTATTATTAATCCGAGGTTATAATTTAACTTGAACCGAATACATGATATTTTTTTATACTGTGTTGAAATTATTCGTTATCGTCTTCAACAAGCTAATGAAAAAGTATATATTGAAAATTGTAACTGTATAGTTGTTATGACACAGTGTGATCATCAAATGTAATTATTTAAAAAAGCAATATTTACATTTACCTGCAGTACATAAATAATGGGAAATGTTTGCAAATACATGTAAATTTTAAAGGTGTATTTTTAAAAAATAAGGCTCGATTTTTTAATAAACGAAAGAGAAGAGTTAAAATTTATAAAAAATGTCAATCATTGGATAAAAAAAATTGTATAGCACCTAATTAATTATATGGGAGAAAAAAAATTAGTAACTATCGTATATAATTAAAATTCCCATTGTTCAGCAAAAATTGGGGTTTTATAGCTTTTTTAAGTCTCACGATTATTATGATGATATATTTAAATTGAGTCAATAATTTATTGAAATTGAAAAAAAATGTTTGGTCATACATATTTCCCACTTCTATTTGGTGAAAATGTAGCTGAGGCTTGGTAAATATTTAATTTAATTTATTACAGCAAAAAAATTAATACAAACTGAATACAAATTAGTTTCAGATTGCACATTAGTACAAGCAGAAACGTGAAGTTATAAGTTTGAAGCATTAACACTTATATAAGCATACTATTTATTGTGAATCTTTCGTTGTTACATAACTGGCGATTGCTTAGGGTATTTCAACGGAAAGAACACAATTAATAACTACTAAGTAGTAGACTGAAATAAAGTCTGAAAATCAGTGACATTTATTTTATCAATTACAATTTACAATCATTAGATTTAGTTTGATTTTAAATATTCACTACGATATTGATCCATAAAAAATATATAAAAAACTTATCTGTGATGATCAATAGAAAATATTCTTATATTCGAAATACATTAAGGAAATTAAAAAAATTTAGTTTATATGTGATTTGAAGTCTTTCAGGCATTATTAATATACTACTTCACTGTTCTATCATATTGGTTATGTATGTATGTAAATCTACTACAACTTATATAACTATATATTAAGATATGCATAGTAAATTCATCGCTTCACGATCTTATGTAGATTTATCAAATAAATTGATCCCGGATTTTAATCTTTAAGCTCTTAAACACACAACATAAGCTTTACTCGTACATATCATTATATAATGTACACATTTCCCGTAATCGTTTGCGACAACAGTTTAATCGAGCCATGCATGTGTATGCACGAGCCAAATTAAATTAATTTCAGAATTAGTTATAGCGATTTAAATCGCTTAGGAGCTTATCCGTCGGGAGTCACGCAGGGGTCCCAAAATATCGACGAATACGTGCAAAGGTCACAATGGGCATTGTGTCGGTCTCTGGCCGTTTTGATGGCCCTGTGACCTAAATAAAATACTATCTAATATTTTTTACTTAAAAAATAAGTATCTCTATTGTTGGAGAGCACAAGGGTAATGGAGCATCCGAGAGAGTTAAAGAGGATACCTAGCGGAAGTTATTTTGTCTAATTTAAACGTCCGCAGTGTGTTTCTAATGTGCACGAAAACAAAATTGTATATCAAGTGAAGTAGGTTGAGTTGTTAATGCTGGGTTGAGTATTTCGAAATCTTGGTGTGTATATAGAGAGTGGGTCAATGAAAAATAATGCTTGTAAAGCAACTTTCTGGTTTATATTACTGTTGTAAAGTATGTGCCAAGAGAATATTATTACAGATAGTTATGAATAGTACATCCCTTAAAAACAGAAGTTTGATAAAAATAGCTTGTTTTTATTGCAGTATATATTTTACAGCTGTTTTCTTGCGGGAAAATTTGTGACATATCAAACTTTTTTATGACTGAGTGCAAAGTTTTTCACCTCAACTTATTCTCTTAAACCTAATGTTGTTCTTGAAATGCTAAACTGAGTTTGCGATGTGTATTTATGATATAACGGATTTTATAAGTAAGCACCACAGTATTTTTATTTTTTATATTTTGGTTGAGTCATAAATAATATTTTTAAGTTAAAAAAAGTCAACCCTCAGATTTAAAAATATTACAATTCAATTTACTATTGTAGTTATTGGAATTAAAATTTTAGAAGTGCATTTGGCATGTACTAGCTATGGACGCAAAAATATTTTGGTAGGTAAAAACTAAATAATTTTATAATTCAACCAAATAGACAGATTATTTTTGATGTATTCGCCATATTGTTGATGTACGACAATATTTTTATTATAATTATTTATTTATTTATTTATTAAAATTATAATTATCGTGAACTGACAGACAAACCCAATGCGTCAAGATAGTCAAAAGTACTAATACATCATAATACATACAAATATAAACAAGACAAAACAACAGCCACAAATCACCTCAACGGGTGTGCATTGTCCCATACGAACTGAACCAAAACTCCATATGTGCAAGAGAAAATGTCAATATTACTATCGACAGAATTGAGCAGATAAATAGCCTTGGCCAGAGAAGAGTTGGCAAGTGCTCCAGTTCTAGACTTAACAGGCAAGAATAGTGGACGCGACCGAGAACTATAACCACCTTCAGGAGCCCACATTTGAAGCTGCTCGAGCACTGAAGGATTGTCTACGATGCCCTTGAGCAATTTCCAGAAGTGTTTAATTACATAAACACTTCTGCGAGTCGACAAAGAAACGTATCCCAGGGCTCCCAAAATAAAAGCACTGGGAAACAAGAACGGATAATACCCGTATTCCTTCAAGTATAAATATCGAAGAAATTTACGTTGTACTTTTTCCAGCTTCAATTCATTACATTGATTCATTACGCCTGGGATCCAAATGATGGAGCTAGTTTCTAGTATGCTGCGGACTAGAGTATCATAAAGAGTGCGCAATACTAAAGTATTCCTGAAGTAACGCGCATTTCTCAAGATAAAACCGAGCATTTTTAAGGATTTGCTATGAGTCTCTGCAATGTGCTGGCTAAATTTCCAACGTTCTTCGAAAGTCACTCCTAAATCCTTAGTTGAAGAAAACCTTTCCAGAAAATATCCGCCTAGATGGTATGAATATTTTGCCGGCGTTAATGACCTTGAAAATGAAATTGTGTGACATTTTTTTACACTGAAAGGCAATTGGTTATAGCAAGCCCATTTCCATATAGATTGAGATGTAGGTCGAGGGAATCAGAAATCGAATGCATTTTCTTGTAAATTTTCAAGTCATCTGCATATAATAAAAAATCTGAATGCTCTATTGCTGTTTCTATGTCATTAATGAACAATAAAAACAGCAATGGACCCAAATTGGAACCTTGAGGTACTCCAGTAGGGGTCTTATATCGTTCTGAAAAGAAGTTATTATACTTGACGAATTGATATCTATTGGTCAAGTAATTTGAGAATAGATTTATGAGATTTTCTGAAAACCCGAAATTAGATAACTTTTTTACAAGTAAAGCATGGTTAACTTTATCAAATGCTTTTTCAAAATCTGTGTATACGACGTCCACTTGTACACCAGAGTCCAATGATTTTGAAACATAGTTAGACAAAACCATTAGATTAGTGACAGTGGATCGAGATTTACGGAAACCATGTTGTTGGTCGAGAAGCATACACCTGCAATGATTAAAAATGTATTTATGCTAAACAATTTTAAATAATTTTGCAGGTGATGAGATCAAAGCTATTGGCCTGTAATTGTCAATCTGAGATTTGGGACCCTTTTTATGAATCGGAGTGACTTTTGTTATTATCATTTTATATAAAAGAAAATCAGCTATACTATCATAAGTTATACATAATGGTAAAAGTTTTATATTTTAAATATACGAAAAACTCACCACGCAATATTAAAAATGCATCTAAGAAGTAGTAAATTCCTTACCTGAAAAGAAATAAAATGGTAGTTAAGTTTATGTATGATAAAAATATTTTTGCACTTATTCATAATATTCATCGTCATAAATTGAATAATTACCGATTAAGTACCTTTTTATAATAACTGTTTATTCTAATGTTTAAAAATGATCATATTTGTATAGTTTGTATTGCGACTATTTGGGAACTCTAGTTTATACACACCGATTCCCGGCGAACACATACACTGTACTAAAATGATAATCGTCGCGTCCAGGAGGGTAGTCAGGATGATTTATGTCCAC
Source organism: Plectrocnemia conspersa (assembly GCF_051122295.1). Taxonomy (NCBI): domain Eukaryota; kingdom Metazoa; phylum Arthropoda; class Insecta; order Trichoptera; family Polycentropodidae; genus Plectrocnemia; species Plectrocnemia conspersa. Next base: position 17,946,189 of record NW_028277173.1, read on the forward strand.
TTCCAGGACTTCCTGTGGCAGTCGGTGAAGTATGTGCCTCGAGTAGTAGCCATGCGATAAGTCGCCTACGTACGGCGCGGCACGTGAATAATGGCCCAGCCCGGAATTCGCAGATTTCAACAAACTTGAAACTCCACGTCCGCGATTGTCCGGGCTACTTTTCCCTGCCGCTTCAGAGCTTAATTGTTTGCCGGGCTTTTAAGCTCGTAGAGTTGGATTATAACATTTTAAACGAGCAGAGTAAATGACATGAACGCTCACAACAAAAACATTAAAAATATTTATCTCTGCAGATATTTCAATGAGGAGTTCGGCCGTCTTCACTAAAAGCATCTCATTTTTAAACTCAGGAAGATAAAAATTTATAACTTAAAATACATCTATTAGAGACGGTAAAAAATAACATGTTCAAAGACGATACTTAATTTTAGATAATTTAATGATACAAAGTAATTCATTAATAATATACGCTTAGTAAGTACAGTTATCAATAAGTTAGAGTTAGATTTGTATTTAAATTAGAAGGACAGTGCGTAGTGTTCCTTGTCGAAAAAATGCAAAATGATTTCGAGAAAAAATTAAAAACTTAAATTGAGACTTATTTTTCTATTAAAAATTAAATTTATACAATTTTTTAATGATTTAAAACCCGGCAGTTTTCAAAAAACAAGTAGTAAGTTTGAATCTGTTTAATTTATAGCTGCATTCAGAGCAGGTTGTTAAAAAATAAAGAGGGAATTCAGATTTGCATTCCGAAAGTTTTATGACCGACTCTAGGAATTATGATTTGCTTAAATATCGTTTTGGCTACATTAATGATTTGCCATTCAACAAAGAATAAAAAATGTAAGGATCAATGACTTTAGCATGTATATATTATTAACTCTTTGACAAGAATTCATTCGTCGGCTAAATGTAAATGCTATATATGTACATTTTTATTTTTTACAAAATATAAGAGTAAATATCATGTGATATAAATGCATTAAATATTTTAGACTAGTAATAATATCTCATATAAAATTAAAGAGGAATTAATAAAATGATAAATATGTATTTTTTTTAAATATTTAAAAAAATCAGAACGAAGCAAAAATTATATTTAAAACCCAAAAAGTTGAGGGTCCGGTATACGAACACTCGATAGCTTCGGTACCTCACGACAGTGAGATACCGACAGCTAGTCATTATATACTAGTGTATTTGATTAACGATTTTATTATTACTTGCGATCGTTTATGTTTTAATAATTAAATATAATATAATTCACTTTGCATATTTACTGACCATAATTATTTTTCCACATAAAAATATATAAATAGAAACTATATAGTACATATACTTTTTACATTGTCTAATATTGCTTTTTCCAGTTCCTGGCCAAAGCTATCCACCTGGGTATCTATTAATTCGTTCTCCCTTTTAATTATTAACTTTTTAGAGCAAAAAAAAAAAGTTTCTAAATTACCAGATTCCTAGATAATTTTGAATAAATTTTTAATTTTTCAAAAACTATAACTGGTAAGATATTTATTTGTCTGTAGGATGGAATATGTTTGAGTCTCTTCCTGGTTTCAGTAAAATTAAAATTGGAGCAACCCTCCGTTAGGTTGGAAAGTAGTTTAATTTAATTACTAAGTCGAATAGGATGGTCATGGTCTATATCACTTATACCGATATTCTCCAATTTCTTTAACATTATTTTTCTGTCTATTGTTTCGAAGGCTCTCTTGAAATCCAAGAAAATAGCTCTAATGATTTTGTTTGTATCCTTAGGCAACAACCAATCATTTATCACTACTTGTAATGCAGTTTCAGTGGAATGTTTTTCTCTGAATCCCGATTGTTGTTCACATATTATGTTTTGAGAAGTAATAAATTCCTTTAATTGTTTGATTACTACTTCTATTATTTTTTCTATACACGGTAGCATGTTGATTGGTCTTATTTCTTCAACTTTTTTACTATTTTTTATTTTTGGTATAGGTACAATAGTAGCAATCTTCTAATTTTCAGGCATTTCTCCTAAGGAGAGTGCTTTATTTATTAAATAATTTAATTTAGTTTCTATTATTTCCCATGTTTCTTTAATTATATTTATATCTAGTTCATCAGTACAAGTTCCTTTTTTAAATTTACATATTATGTTATGAATTTCATCTAATGATACTGATTTAAATTTACTAAATTTTACAATTATTGCTTTATTATTATATTGTACTAAGTTACTAAGCCTAGGTATTGAATTTACAATTTCTTCTATGCTCTCAATGTAATATGTATTCATTTTTTCTGCCATTATATAAGGATCTTGATACACATTTCCATTAATTTCCATTTTTATTATGTCGTTTATCTGAGTTGGATTAATTAATTGTTTTATTGATTTCCACATCTTATTTGGATCATTTTGTATTTCATCTATCAATTTTTCATACCATTTCTTTTTAGCCATTCTTAATACTTTGACTGCCATATTTCTACATTGTCTGTATGTTTTCCATTTTTGATTAAAGAATAAAAGAATTAAAGAAAGTTAATATCTTATTATTGTAACATTATCATTTAACAAAAAATATGAATAAAAATTAGGTTTTAACAGCTCTAAATATTAATTACTATTTTATATTAGTACTACACTTCTTGATGAAACATATTATATATGTTTTTGTTGCTCCTGGTTTTATTTGTACAAATAAAAGGCGCTAATTTCGTTTTCACTCGAATACGACAATCATAAACTATTTAAAATTCCTATTGACATTCAACGGGTTAACAAACCAGTAATATCAAGCAAATTTATACGCGGGAAATATCACATATCCCCAGCTTTTTATTATACCTGGAATCACATCCATTATCGTTCATCGCGTTTGCATTACCCTTTCCTACCAGCGTCACATGTTTTTCGCCGATATATCCGCCGACTTTTTCAATAAACACGCGTTTATGGACATTCGGGGTTCGACCGGGGTGGCAGGGTCGGATACGGGAAATATTTCGGCAGGCCCGTCGAACCGCATAAATCATAAAAAGGGTTGTGCTCGTATGCAAATAGCGCAGTGCGAAATTCCGTTTGAATGATTGAACGGACGGGCTTTTCAGCGGTGATGTTTACGACGTGGTCTGGGATGAAAAAAATAACGTCGTAAAATAAGTAATGAACTCTTTTTTTCATCTCGTTCACTCCGCAGTCAATCTGACTCGGCTTTCCTTGCGGCAGTTAAGTATTAGTCCCTCATTTTAAACTTAACCGTAAATAGTTTACGGCGTTATTTACGCGAAAATGTAATATCACATTTAGTACGGGTTATGTAATAATAATAAAAGCGTTTATATTATATTATGGAATAGTACTTATTATCTTTGTATTAAATTTGTATGTATAATATGTTATAAAATTTACTTTGATTTATTTTGGTTATTATTTTTCTATGATCTATGTTGATTTATTAAAAACATTTTAACATGGTACTTTTCTAATAAATTAACGTACATGCGTATATATTATGAATTTATGCCTTCTAGGTGCAGATGTTCAGCATAATATTTACAAACATTTCATTCTTACATATTTTCTAACCATTCAATAAACTGAATGGGTTTGTCTTACGTAATAATAAATACTATTTCTAAAGAAATTAAAATAAAAAACTAACTAAAATACGCAATAATAATATTGATATTTTAAGCGTTAGAATACAAATCATTGTTGGAGACATGTGAGTAGAAGTAAAAAGCTACAGTTATTAGATATTACGATCTCTCAGACACGATAAAATAAAACTTATTGGGTTTATATGCAATACAAATTCACTTTATAAGTGGTTTATACAGCTGTACTTATAACCTACATGTTCCTGTCAGCACAGACATATTTTATTATTACCGTATTTCTCGATTGCATATAATTTGCGGAACATTATTTTAATAAAAGCAATAGCTGCTAATGTGTTTTTATTTATATTTTGCGATAATGTAGAAAACTTGCGAAGTTGCTAGTAATGCATTTGATAAGACAGAAACTAATTTTTTAAAGTTTGTCTGTTCTTTATTAAACTCATCTAATTTTTTTAAGCCATCCTATGTATTTAATATGCACAGTTGCAATGTGCTGTTTTAATTTATATGCTTTGTTATACTTGTATACAATAAAAACAGATGATTTTTTTATAATACTTAGGATAAATCGTATTTTATTTTTCTCTCCAAACCATTTTTTTTAAAAATATTAGGAATAAAATAAAAATGATAAATTTTTCGTACCCTCCTTTGAACTAGCTCGCGTTCTCCAGCAAAGAAACCGCTACACTACACCAAAAATAGACGACCAAAAATTGGATTATGTACAAAGGCATATATTGCACAATATGTGTAATATAATCTTCTGTAATATACAAAGGTATTTATTTCACAAAATTATATTTATATAAGCCAATAAGTTTTATAGACTAAAAAGTATAATCGAAATATCTATACATATTTTATTTATTTAAGTCAGTAAATCATACCCAGAATTAAAAATACAATTAAAATTATTTACAATAATAAAACATATATTATTATAATATACTAATAACTAATGGATATATAATATATTAGAATACGTATAAAGAAGTGCTCTAAATAGTAAGCAAAGAATATTTGCATACTTTAAAAATAAAAAAAGAGGAACTCGAAAAACGTTGGTTGTTATAATTTAAGAAATGAAAAATTAAATTATAGTTTATTTTGGAAAGACATAGATTGTTTATGTTTCGTGAATATAATTATTTTTATTTATTCTAGTTGATTTTAATTGTACACCTTGTGAAATATTTAGTTAAGTTTTAAAAATATTTTTATAATGAATTTGCGATTAGTTTAAGACTATAAGCACTTGTTAAAATATAATATCATTGGCGTATATATATATAAATGCGTATTTTTTAATTTTTGGGTATCGTTCGTATACAAGATAAATAATCTCCGAGGAACTCCAGTTGAAATTTCAGGCGGAATAGTTGTGAGCAGCTGAGTTGATGGGCAAAAAGTAAGAAATAATCAGAGAAGAGATAGAATAATCAGATCTAGAAAATATCAGGATCTTTTGTATGTATAGCGTAGACCGTAACGTCTCAGACTAGTAAATATGAGGTTGCGGGTTCAAGCCCCGGCAGTGGCACTCATATTTTCATTTATAAAAAATGCGTTATTATTAAAAAAAACCCGACACAGCTGCAGTGGCATCTATTGATCAAAATTGTGTACATAATAATTTAAAATTATTATAATGTCACATATTTTCAGACTTTTTCAGTCTGATGGTTAATACCATAGGTAGGTATTCATTATGCCTGATTGACTAACTCAATTGGTACAGATATGTCCGTTGTTGTAACGCATTGGACTGACGCCTGTTAGGTTACAACGAAAGATTTAATAAAAATAAATATATGTGATTCTAATTATTAGTAGACGTATCGATGATTAACAATATATAAATAAAACAACGACATTCATACATAGCGGTCGATCAGAAAAATGAAAAAAGTCATTCAGAAGCATTTAGACACTATTTTTTAATTCACACAGAAAATGAAACGCCACGTGCTTTTAAGGGTTACTCCAGACGAACTTGTCAAACATCCCCTTTACGAGCAGTGCGCTGCCGTAAAAACTAAATTTTTCACCCATAAAATCTCACGGGGGTGAAAATGCTCGCGTAAATATTTCAACAGCGCAATATATCCGCACGTTATTCGCGTTTTTGCACACACGCGCACAAATTCGGCGAATAATGCCGCCGCGGCATCCAACATGGCCGCCACGGGATGAAGATATTATATGTGCGGTAGGTGCGGGGTGGAGCTGTGCGGCCATTTTTCAAGATTTATAGAAATTGGCGGCCGAATACTGGCATTCGATTCGTTCTTCGCGGAACAACGTAAAGAGAATTTATTGAATAACATATTTCATAAATACGCATTGGGGACGGAGTGAGTGCTCTTTCACTTTTTTCTTCAGAGTACCTTTCATATATAGAGTCGAAGGGGTGGAGGTATATATTTGTGTTTAGAAAATCGAACAATTGCTTGACATAAAGCTTAAAATAACTATCGAAAATGTATCAAAATGTCTTTTGTCTGATTTTGGTTCTCAAGAAAGCTGATATAATAGTTATTCGTAAACCGGATACAAACCCTACGCTTCTTACAATTCATAAGCCAACAATTTAAATAATAGTATGAGTAGCAAAAAATCAGTCCGTTTATGTGTCAATCTATCGTTTTAAACGGAAACGCGAAACAACATATAAAACTAGTGAAAAAATAATATTAATCTATAAATTAATAACTTCGTATGACCGAATTAATTAATTAATTCGACACAGTCAATTTAAAACAATTACTAAAGGTTAGCAATATTACGATCAACATAAAATAATTCAGCGGGCCTAATCCTACGATATGGGAACTTTAAAAAAATACATAATAAATGCCGCAAAAATATATAAATGATCTTTTCAGTGAAGAAAAAATTAAATGGTTTATTTTAATTAATTCAAAATAAGTTTATATATTTTCATCTTGCTTTATCTGGTTATTTTTAATCTGCTGTTCTTTCCGAAGCAACATTATCATAAGCTTATCCAAGTACTCTTTTTTTTTACAGGGTTGAGAGCAAAATTGAGGAGTTATTTTTAGATATTTTGCAGTGTTGCTTTTAGTGATATGGGACCCATTCTTATACTTATTATAATATATATTTTTGATATGTGAGATCAGATTTCATAGCAGATTTAACATAAGACTTTGAGCAAAGCGTTTAAAAAATAGTTTTTATCTTAAAGTAGAGTAGCCCTTTTTAAACTTGGTCATCAACATGTAATTTTTTTAAAGAAATACATAAAAATAAATAAAAAATCATTATAATACAGAAACGTCAAAAAAATAATCAATTAAAAAAGCTTCAAAAAATATTTTTCAGCTATATTAAATGAGTACATGTTATAAGAAAATATATATTCAATTCATCACTTTTGTTTCGATATACCTACTGCTCAACACTCAAAGTGCTAAATTCATTACTTATTTACGTTTGCTCAGATTTAAGAACTTGATCCACAAGAAAACATTATTAATTTGATTTCAATTATGATTATGGTAATAAATTATATGTTGTTTAAGTCGCAGCCTGTTGACATGCAACACCACGATTTAAATCTCATATGAACCTTAGTCATTTTTAATTTCTATCATGGCTGGGAGATTAGAGAAGGAATTAGTGATTCTTACATAAATCACAGGCTAAGTTAACCTCGATTTTCCTAATCTATATATTATAGTTTGAATACATATTAGGTACTGAAAATTCTTATAGAAAATCATATATGTATTCAACAAAAAAATATACACGACAACGAAAAAATATAACGATTTAAATAAAATAGTGTATTTTTTTGTAGACATTTTAATATGAAAAATGTGTCTTTATATTCTTCATAAATCCATTCTATTATATAAATTAAGACCATCGTGGCCTAACAGGTTATCCCAATGCGCCACGATGGTCGAAAACAAATTTTAAATTTACAAAACAAAAAAAACGTATATATACACAAATAGAACAATACTTAAAATATCAAAATTAAATGATACAAACTGGATCAGCTCCTCGTAGCTAACATTAAACATGTCAATATGTAATGCCAGCGTATTAAGGAGCCGGATGGCCACAGCTATAGGTGAGTCGGAAAGTGTGGACGTCCTAGCCCTAACGGCCATCAAAAGAGGACGCGATCGTGATTCTCGAAAATTTTCCGGAACCCAAAACTGGAATTCCTCGAGAATAGCTGGATTGTCGACAGCACCCTTTAGTAATTTGAAAAAATGCTTAGCGACATACAACTTTCTGCGAGAGCTCAGCGAATCGTATCCCAACGCTCCTAAAAGAAAGGCGCTGGGATATACAATATGTATGGATAATAACCAAATGTCCTTTTGGAAAGGTATCTTAAATACCTTTTTTGAATTTTTTCCACTAAAAGGTAATATTTGGCTATTCGAGGATTTCAAATTATAGATCCCGATTCAAGAATGCTACGAACTAAGGTGTCATAGAGGATGCGAATAACTGACGGATCGTCAGAGCGAAAGACATTCCTCATAATAAAGCCGAGTATCTTGGAAGATTTATCGCAGACGTCGTGTATGTGTAGAGAGAACCTCCATTTGCTCTCAAAAGTGATTCCGAGATCTTTAGTGGAAGTTTCTTTAGTCAAAATGTTACCACCGAGATGGAATAGAAATAAGCTGATGGCGAATGGGATTGAGAAAATGTCACAGTATGGCACTTTCCGACACTAAAGGGCAGACGGTTAACGGAAGCCCATCTCCACAGAGAGTCTAAATCACTTTGTAGAGAGAAGGAGTCCACAACAGATCGAATGCATTTATATAATTTTAAATCATCTGCGTACAGAAGAAAACTTGAATTTGTAATTGCTCTATTTATGTCATTAATAAATAACACAAAAAGCAAAGGGCTCAGATTGTATCCTTGAGGAACCCCCGAAGGGGTAAAATATTCTTTAGACAATCGGCCACCATAGGTTACAACTGTCTACGATTGCTTAAATAACTCGAGAATAACCGAGTTAAATTATCCGAGAAACCGAGGTTTGACAATTATTTTAATAATAAAATATGACAAACTTTGTCAAAGGCTTTCTCAAAATCTGTATAAACGACGTCTACTTGAATTCCCGCATCGAGAGAAGTTGTCACCGTTTTGGTGAATAACAGTGGAACGGGCAGGACGAAACCCGTGTTGTTGGTCTAACAAAACTTGCCGAAAGTGATTATAGAGATATTTATGAATAATTATTTCAAATAATTTAGCAGGAGCTGGCAACACTGCGACTGGTCTATAATTCTTTATATATAATTTGTCACCCTTTTTATGAATAGGGGTGACTTTTGTGCATTTCCATACATCAAGAAATGATGATGTCTTGAGAATCAGATCATAAATAAATTTTAGAGGAGCAGCGAAACTGACTTCGCAACCCTTCAAAATAAAACCGGAAATTAAATCAGGTCCAGAAGAACGCCATTATATGTATATACATTTAGTTAATACTTTATATGTATAGATTAGCATCATTGATCATAAACATGTATTGTAGAATAAATATTTTTATTTTGATGTGCAAAATTTTAGAAATGCAGGGAAATTTAGTGACATATTTTTAATAACTAATAAATCAATATTTACTAATGGACGTCATACAAAGAATTTTATATGAAAAAAAATACATTTACTATTTTATAATTGTAAAAAATACGACATTATAAACACATTCAACTTGATTGTTTTAGGCGTTTTAGATTGTATATTTGTACCATATAAATTGTATGTACTATTTGGAGTACTGTGTCTTCTCTTGATGTTAGGTTTACGAAGCATCAACATCCGTCTCTAACACATTTCAAATACCTCGAACCTAATAATGCCTGACACGAGTACTGTCCAAGTCTCGCCTTCGTAGAGCAATATACTAAGAGTGCAACGTTCAGAGTTCGAGTGGTAATGAAAGACGCCTTCAACATAGGATGCTCTTATATTATAATATTCTACATGTATGTATCAGAAACAATTAAAATGTATTTATAACATTGATTTTGATTTCACTGTTGGTATTGTGTGATGTTTAAGGTATTTATAATATTATAGTATATTTTAAGGGAAATTATATATTTAAAAAGTGACATCAAGTATTTATTACATGATAAATAAATAAATATATATATTTGTTGTACAGATTAATTAATCAACAATCAATTTTCTCAACATAATCTTTGACTTTTGACTCACAATTCAATTTATATTAAGCACACTGTTACGTTGTCTTATTTATTAAAAAAAATATGCGATTGAATTTAATTAACGTAGTAGTAGTAAGATATGGCAATACCACTATATGAACCTTTTTTTTTCAGTTTCTATCGTGTCTAGGAGATTGATATTAGTGATTACTATATAAATATAATTCCGGTTTTAACTTTCTGAACATCCCTAACAGGCTCGAGAGTTTTTGTAGGAATAGCTATCTCGACGATATGTTAATAATTTTATTTACATACAAAATTATGAATTAATGCATTATTTAAATTTATAATATAGTAAATGTTTATTGATTCAATTTATTAAACATACAGGTTCATAATACCGAGCCACTGCCTAAACATACAATGATATTGGCGTCTGTCTATATACAGAGCTGAGGCTTTATCGAGCAATCCTCATTAGTGCGGCGCTCCATCACAAAGGAAATGGTTAGCGACTTTGATCAGATTTGTGTTTCGTTAAAATCCGAGGTACCGTTTAAAAAATATAAAATTTCAATAAACGCTCTTAATGCAATTTCTGAATAATAAATCGAACGACCCTCGGCCGATAAAGTTATTCATGCGTATAAAGCCGACGCCCGAATTGTACGTATTACATATTTCAGCCGAATACCCTTTCAATCAGGGCTGCCACTCGAGGGCACCGATTGAGAACGAGGCACGCGAAAGTTTGAGGACCACTTACAACGCGAGATAAGATGTTATCGTTTCGCCGCACCGGCAAACACGTCCGCCAGATTTAACAATGTACTCCATCTCAGCGTGTGTTCTTCCCTCTTAACTTAATTTTTTTTGATGTAATAAATTTTAGAAATATAATAGCCGAAAGTCTATTCAAAATAAAGTTTTAATATGTATTATGTAGTAGAGAAAAATCGATGTCAATGTTCGTGGGACGTGGCTATAAAACATGCGGAAACTGATAATGTAATGCTAATGTAAAAATTATAAGGTGATGTGAAAGTTTAATTTACTGGTAACTTTAAACGTTTCCGGCTTTGTTTTAGCAAAATAAATACTATAAATAGAGTTTTAACAGTAAAATTAATTATGATTAAATAGCGTTGCCGTAGTAAAGTAAAATAATGTAAAGGTAAGGTTTACGACTATTATTATTTTTGATATAATATCTTATATATAATACATTCAAGTATCTAACCCTTTGGGGTGTGACTATATTACATATTGCGTCAGACTATGATGGGCAAGATGCTTTTCTCTGGAAGTGGTAGAGAAGCTGGCGCAGGAATGATGTCCGTGGAAGATTCTTCTGTGGAAGAGTTCTGAATGGTGAGGGAGCGATAGTATAGCGGAGGTTGATTCATCTCTGCTGCGGTGCTCGTATGGTGAAGACCCTCTCAGGACGTGAGCGTCCATGACCGTATGTTGTCCACGAGCAGGCGCCTGATAGTCTGCCGGTGTCTCTCTGGAGAACAGCTTTATGTATTCAGACCTGCAAAGCTTGCTGAGCAATCACATTCATGCAATGATTATCCGACCAATAGTTGGACTCGCTTTTAAGAACAACAAAATAAGTATACGCCTTTAGAAAGTGACATTTGCTTGATGGACATCTTTAAGGTCGAATTGTGTAACGGGAATATTGTACATTTACATTGCTATTTATATTCCGGTGAAATATTGAAAGCAACTATAAAAATTATAAGCAAAATTAATAAAAAAAGTGTTGGCAAGCTGCACATTCAGTTGTGCCTGTTGAAAAAATATATGAAAATATTACGTTATTTGGACGTTTATAAAGAATAGGCTATTAATTATAGATAGGATATTTTTGGTGCGCGAGCTATAGAAAGATGTACCTGTGCTTTATAAGGGGAAAAAAAGAGAACCACCATCAGAAGCCCAAAACTGAAACTATGAAGAAGAGTCCGCAACAGATGCATCTGAAAAATTTCAAATCATCTGCACACAAAAAAAATTGAATTTGTAGCTGCTGTATTTATGTCATTATTAAATATCATAAAATTAAAGGGCCTAAGCTGAACCATTGAAGCAGTGGCGTAGCTAGGGTATTTACCGCCCAGGGTGATCCTTAAAATTGCCGCCCCCTCCATACATTTTTCGCAGCCTTTTTTAAAATAATAACTTGGGGATTATTAAGCTTTTGTTATTCGTAGATTTATATATGTTTTAGTGCATTCAGAGCTAAGAACCACACTAGATGATCCCCCCCCCATAGCTACGCCACTGCATTGAATAACTCCCGGAGAGGTGAAATATTCTTTGAATAATTAACAGGCTTGTTTAAGATAGCTCAAATAACTCAAGAATAACCGATTCGAATAATCCGAGCAACTGAGGTTTGACAATTTTTTTAATAATAATTTATGACAAACCTTGTCGAAGGCCTTTTCAAAATACGTATATATGACGTCTACTTGGATTCCCGCATCCAGAGATTTTATCACCGTTTTGGTGAAAGACCAAAGATTAGTAACAATGGAACGGGTGGGACGAAACCGTTTTGCTGGTCCAACAAAACTTGGTGTTAGTGATTGAAGATGTATTTATGGTAAACCACTTATATTGAATAAGAACTGTTTTTACGTTGATGCTTAAAGACAGATAAAATATATATCCTATATATTAAGTTAGTGCGAGGAATTGATTGAATTTACTTTTATAGTGATTTGTACAAATATTATTCGTTTAGAAAGTCAATCGTTTGTGTACGTTTATTTTAATTAAACATTTTTAAGCAACGTTCTTGTAATAAAAAGTTTTTAAATTATTATGTTGCAAATACCATTGTATTATAGTGAAACAACAAATACCAAAACATTTAAAATATAATACTAAGTGTGTATTACATTGTTTATATTATTTACTTGAGTGATTCGGCGTAATCAATTTATGTCTTCAGAACATAAGATTGCTTTCTAAATAAAAAAATAACACAACAGAGAATTGTTTAAAAGCTCATTATTCACCGCGTATACCGTAAACTTAATTTCATCAATGCAAAACGCCTACGTTGGTTGTTTCATAATACTACACAAGCATATCTATTGTGTCACTAAATTAACTGACACATCTGAATGCTGAGTTTACAATAGAATTACTTCGATGCGATTGAATATTGAACAAAGCTCTTATCTTGATTAATTAAAATATTTATTTATTTTACATAAAATAAACGCATAAAACATAATATAAAGATAGATGTTTTTAGCTTCATAGTGTGGTTATTCAATCGTATTAATAATTTCGATCTTCCATACACGATAGAGATTTATGGGTTATTTGAGTCTATTTATAACTACTAATCTATTGTGCGGGTTTTGGCATTGAGAGGACTAACACCATTCTTTGATTGATGAACGATAACCTCAATCGTGCTTTTACTCATTTTTTTAATTAAACCTGATCGATCATCAATCAATCGTTTGAAGCTCTCTCTCTCTCATTTTATTATTGTTTTTACGCTTTCTCGGTCACGATTACGTAATTAAACCTAACGCAATCAGTCTTTGAATTTTTTTTCTCAGTAAATGTCAAGTTAGCTCTTATTGAATTCCATTGGTTCTCTATTTAAGAGTACGTCTTTTACAGAAAGAGAAAAAGAGAATAAGAGCCAGAGAGTAAAAGGCGCCGACATGTCGCCGACGGATGCATTTCCCGTTCGCGAAACGATATTAGAAAAGGTTAGTAAAAAAATTCTAGTGTAGGAGCATCGTGCGACTGCTGGGTGTACATATACCTTGTCATTTCGGATTGGTGTTTGACCCCCGAAGTTTCGTATCGAAAATTGAATAAGAACCCCAGACGTTTTCGAAATCGTATCGGACGGCGGTAATGTATATTTCATATCTGCGATATTTTTTATGGGTCGTATAAAACATGATCGTGCTGAAATGAACCTGTCCTCTTACATTTTTATTGAAATATGTAGAGAAACGGGAAGTGGGACAGATTGGAAAAGTTTTATCATAATACCACCTTTGGCTGGCTCGCAGTACAATCTAAACTACAAGTATTTTCCTTAAGGTGCAATGACCTGATATATATGTGAAAGTAGTAGGTTTATAGAGCAAAACTTCTTAATTTAAGTGGCGAAAGTCATACAATTCTAGTTTGCTAAGTAGACAGAGTAGGTGAAAATGTTACAAGTGTTGTAGAAAGAGATGCGCAGTAAATCACTGCGCATCTCTCTCATTCGGATTCTGAAGTCTCGGGTTTTTACGATTCCCGGGACTCGAGACCCAAATTTTTAAAGTCCCGGGAATTCCCGGGACTCGAGACTTTGATTATTTTTCGTATAATCATGAAAAAAAAATATGTTAAAAAATGAACTTATTATTATTGACTTTAATTAACTTATTATTATTAACTTTAATTAATTTATTATTATTAACTTATATTATTTGTGTTATAGGTACGATAGGTGAAAATTTATTTAAACAATTTAAAAACACTTTATTCGATATTTATTTAAATTAATTTTATTACAATTTTTTTTAATCGAAATATTTATAGCAATATTAAGTTAAAACCTTTACTTTTGTAAGGAAAAATATGTTTTTAAAAACACCAAGGCATTTAATGATGAATCACATAGCCTGTTCCTGGTTTTTGTGGCAAATATTCCAGATGTAGAAAAAACTCTCTCGCTTTCTGTAGATGTTGGCTTAATTGTAAGCAATGATTTGAATAAAAGCTCTAGATTCGGAGTTCGCTTGATAGTTTAATCTAATATCTGAAACTCCTTTTTAAAGTTGAATTTTTTATTTCTAGTCGTTGAAATATTTTGGTGGTTCGTGCGATAGAGTTGTGTTGATTTCAAATATTTTTTTTAAAAGGAAATTAACAATAATTTCGAAAGTTAATAAAGTTGTATCTCGACGACTTAGAGCTTCAACTACCAGTTTTATAGGAGTGAGTACTTCACAAATATTTTCCAATACGTGAATGTTCGATTCATTCCAAATTTGGCCGATGCCAAGATCAATTAATGATTTTCTAATGCAATTTCGTAACTTTCAAAATCTAGATATCATGGGTACTAAGGAATTCCACCTTGTCTTCATATCGAGACATAAATTAAGCTCGACATCAAATTCGCTCTTTACATATTTTTGTAAAATTGCACTTCGGAAAGTCTCGAGTCCCAGGTTATCAATTTTTAAATTCCCGGGACTCGAGACAACAAAATATCTTTGAATTCTCGGGAATAAATTCCCGGGTTGTCTCGACGCAGAATCCCTAGCAGTGCTGCGATTTCGTAGAAGCAGCTAGGTAACCAGAAATTACACAGTATAACAATATTTTTTTGCAGATATGAGATAACTTTCTGCTTGTTATTGTGCTATTTTTCTTGACTGATTATGTATTTTATTAATTTATTAAAATTTAATACATAATGCAATTTTTTGCAACAATATAAACAGTAAAATAAAGTATGTAATTCGGTGTCAGTTCAGACCGATATCACCGAAACCTGAAGAAACGCAACTCTTTTAAATTTGGTTTAAACAGGATGTCACTGAAGTCACTAAAAGTTTGATTTTACGAAGTAGAATCACGGTGTATCAAAATTTACAAATTTCTACGACCAGAATATAAATTGTGTATTTTTTTGGGATTGCATAGTTTTAATTGTATCTTATTTAAGAACAAATAATAAAAATTCATTAAAAAATATATGGATTGAACATATGTTTCTTCATAAGACAATATGATTTTACACAGAAGGATAATTCCGGGTAACAAGATAAAGAGTCCCACGCAAGACAATTCATTTCGTCACGCACAATTTACCAAAAAGTTCCCACCCCTCTCATAACTTCTAAGGGGTTTAATATTTTTGCTTAGAAATCGATAAAAAATCTATTTTTGTATTGGCCATAAGCATACCTTGTGTTTTCGATTTTACCGGGCTGATTCGGCAAATTTTGCACGAAATCTGACGCATTACCATATTACGTATAATACACGATATATAATACATAGATTTATGTACACGCGTGTGAAATTAGTTTTTCACGTATGGTGGAATTGCGCCACGTTTCGACGGTTCTTTCCTTTTCTAAATTGTTTGGGTTTGTTTCGGTAAAGGTATACATATATCCTATATGTTCAGATGGATGCCATAAAAAGTGAATAGGAATATTCTCATTCGCTTTTTATAGCCTTGCGAACGGGCACGCCTCCATTATGCGAAGCCTAGGAATTTCAGTGATATATTATGAATTTTGCGTGGTGTAGCTATATTGTAAAGTGGTACATATTTGATATTTATTTTTTTAAAACTATTCAATAGAGACTTTTAAAATACATATAATATAATTTAACCAATTAAAATGACTATATTATTACAATTATGTTTCTTAAAAAAATCATTATAGACATTAAAAATTCTATATTTTTACCATTCGTATTTTTTTCAGTTTTACTGCGTAATTTTAAAAATGCATACTTGACCAAGAGTATCCTATCAAAAGTTCAATCTGCATAGTAACCTTCTATAATTTCAGTTAAGCAGACACGCTTAGGAATATTCTATTAAAATTAAAATTTAAAGGTCATTTTTAAATCATGCATTAATATCAATGGAAAGAGTATTTTAAAGACGCTTGTCTGATAAAAATATTTTCATTCTCCTTTTCATATATTTCATAGAGAAAAAAATTAGACATTTTCTCTAAGAGAGACGTCATAAACAATGTAGAGCTTAGGGTATTTATAGTTTAATAAAAATACTTAAGTAATAATAGTTTGAATTACATATCTCAATTCATATCTATACATTTCAAGTGAGAAAAGAGCAACTAAGATACTAAAATGCAGATGATATTTTCTGAAATTCTAAAATCTACTCATAAAGTCATGTGATAAAATAGCAATTATATCCGCATATTTTTTTCTGTTTACGTGGCTTTGTTCAGACAGTATTTCAAAGTGAATTATGTTATTGTTTCTATTCTTAGATAGTCACAATTTCGTCACAGCTACACTTTATTTTTAAATTCCAGCGCTGTTCAAAACATTTCATTAATTACCAGATTTTTGTAATGGAGATGAACGTTGAGCTTATTTAAATTTGCAGTGATATACACTAAAAATGATAAATCAGACATTTTCAAATTGAAGTGCAAATTTTTCTTTTCAGTTCACGATTTAACAACTTTTCTGCAGTAAGGTATTGTACTATAAGTACAATACTTTACTGCAGGAAATATTATTAAATTTACTATATATATAATTAAATAGTAAATTGAACTACTACTTTACAATGTACAATTTTTTTCCAGCTATTTGGTTCTAAAAATTGTCTCACATCAAAATTCATAAAAATATATATAAAAAGTTAAAACTCTTTGACTGAATGATTGCTTTGTTAATAATTTATAATGTTTTCGGAGCATTTCGAATTCACTGAAACACTACATCATAAAAGCACGATTCTATATATTTTCCTTTAGCTTATTTATGTTAGCACTTAAGTACCTTTTGCAACAATACAAGATAATTTCATTGCAGTGTCATTAATTGTTTTAATCAAACAGAATGGCTACTTTAAAACCAAACTCGTTGTCTTCGGTAGCAGTTTAGTGTAAAGATAAGCTGTAAACGTCTCAAAGTGTCCACTTATTCCAACGTTATTATTGTTTCAAGATTCTTGGCGGAAGTGGATGCTGCGACAGAACGAAACAGTAATCTGTCCACAGCTGGACGAACACAATTTCTAAACTTAGTAGTTCAAGTTATAACACGGTTAATTTCAAGCGTTCAAAACTTTTTAACAGCCCTCTCCGCCCAGAGATGCTAGTTTCGATTTATTAACGCCGTTATCTCTTTATTACGCGAGTCTGTGTGGGTGTTTTAATACGTTTATATTGGATTTGTACCTTAACCAAACGACGCTATAACTCCTTGTTAACTTAAACACCGTCTAAGACTTAATCGTAAGGAATGGAGGAGAAATCCTGATGAAAATGTCTTTAAGCTTGTATCTACATATTTAACGTTAAAGGGTTTTAATGGGTTAATAATAAATTACCGCCATTACGCACTTGATTGATTACGCTAATGGTATTATAATATAAAAACCAACCGCAAATACAGCCTTCAGCAAAACAAAGGATCACTTTAATAAATGCGTTATATTATATTAATAAGAGAAAATGTAAATTAATCAAAATAATGCTTTTAATCAATATTAAGTAAAATCTCCTTGGTTATAATTGGTTAATAAAATGATAATCATATTTGTTATTTTGTTAACTTATGTTCTTGGTCTTTTTCATTTATTTACTAATGTTGGTTAGATTTAGTCATAAAATTATATATGCTATCGCAGATTTTTAGCATATAATATTTAAATGTTTATATAGTATTATAAAACAATTATGAAGGTCGTTTTCCGCAATATACATTAACATTGCATATTTTTTAAGCAATAAATAAATAATAAAAATAAAAGGTTAAGCTATTTAGCTTGTGTTATATACGTATGAAAAAATATAGAGCATTGTAAAGAACGCCTAGGTTGTATTTATTCAAAGATTGGGTGTTCAAACAGGCTAGTTTGTTAGATTTATAAAATATTCCCTCATTGAATTGCTTTGCAAAAGGGATATCGTTGATTTTATTCTTCAGAAAAAAATTTTTAGTCCCTCTTTTATACATTTTCCTCGTATCAAAGTTTTGCAAGGTCAGCCAGGTCCCTGTGTGTAGATCGAATAAAACCGACACAATGAGATTATTGATGGCATAAAGCAATTTCGCTGTCGGTCCTACAATTCGCGTGAGATTGCGAAAGGTCCGCGCTCTTCAATGGCTCCTTGCAAATAATAAAAGCGCTCAGATACGAACTGGAATAAGTCAGGAGAATGAAGATCTGTTGTGCCGTTTATTCGATAATTCCGTATTCGAACATACAGATTTTTTCTATTTTATATAGTGACGAAAATAAAAAGGACGGATAATTTCCGAATCGCGGAGAATTCGAGAGAATTTACGGTATCTCCATTTGTCAGCAGTGCGTGGGTGTCTTTACGGAGCTGGAAGTCGATAAATTAGCTTTCTTTTTTTATTATTTGGTTATTTCACATGAAGTGGCAGAGTTTTACTCAGTCGAAAACCGACCGCTATCTGAAAAAGACGACCGTAGTAAATAACCGGGATGCTATTTGAAGTTGTGTTGTTTATTTAATTTATTACTGTATACGATTGTTATTTTATGAGGAAATAAAGTATGAAAAATATATTCGCAAGATATATTGATTTAGATTTTAAAGACATTATTCATACAAAAAGGATTTTCGCTAACCTACAATATACTCCACAGCGCTACTTTAACTTTAAAGAACATCACTACACTTCTGACTAGATTTGAGACCACTCACTCGATGACCTGTTGCATTTTAATTACCTGCTACAACCACACATGCACAGTATCAATTTATTACTATTGTAGACACTTTGTGAACTGTAGCGTACGATTATCTGAAAAATGTTTCACTCCTGAGAGTTCCTCAAGGGTCCAACCTAGGCACTTTATTTGGGTGCGTGTAGTTGGGCGATACACATTTTTTGCAATACTGTGGTGAGATATCTTTCCTTTGGTTAAATCACACATAAAGTAACGAGCAGCAAAATAGCACGTCCCCAATTTACCGTGTTATTGGGGGCTCTACTGTATGCATTATAACGGAACGCTCGACATTTGTTTTAAGGATTGTGGATATATTACTGTATGTGATACTCCTATTTTTTATCATTCCACTGTGACGTTAAATACGATAAATTCAAGCTATACATGTATTTATTGCACTAAAATATTTTCTGGGAAATGATTTACTTCAATTATCAAATTTAATTAAATTTACTACAGATGAAGGATTTATGAGAAATAAACAATCTGTCTATTCTACACTATAATGAAAATTATTGCACGTTGATAATTTATATGCATAAAAAATCAACATGAAAAATGTGAGTTATAGTAACAGTATCTTAAGAAGTTAATTATGAAAAAAATAAAAAAAATATTGTCTTGCAACGATTTAAAAATTTTTATGATGATTTTGCAATTTTTAAATTTATCTTATAAAATAAATATATCCACAGACATATAGTTCATTTTTATTTTTATTTTTAAACTATCTTAACTTTATATTACAACACATTTTTTTTGTAAAAATAAAAAATAGTAACGAAACTACATATAATTGAGGTTAGTTCTAGTTAAGTTAATTTATTAATTAAAAAAAAGCTATTTACTGATGGTAAATTATTTGAGTTATGTTTAATTGTTGAATCCAAAAATAGATTCAATTCAATTTATCACTCTTTCAGAAAGAACATTTGCCAGAAAAGATAAGGACATTGTGAGTAACATCAATAGACAATTCATTTTAGGTTTATTTTTGCCCTTACCCAGTGATTCGAAAACTGTTTCAATTTTGGTTTATTTTTCCCTCAACCAGTTAGCACTCCTTAGCGCCTTTGTTAAATCCAGGTTTTCACAAGGCATCCTATGGTAAATTGTAAAAACCTGGAAAAAAGGTGAACTTTAAAAATAGTAACAGTGAGTTCCCATTTTAGAGGCTTAGTTACTAAGTGAGTTACTGATTTGCACCACATTGTTTATTTGAGTACTAGTATGTTTGAAGTGACTGAAAAATTATCTTCCATAAATAGTCTACATAGAACAATTAAAGACTAAATTATTTTTAATGAAGTTGATAATACATTAAAGTGCATTCTAAAGTGAAATCGACTAAAAACATCTGATGGTGGTGAAAATACACGCGGAACAGGTTTAGGCCTAGTTGAATAAATATAGAGGCTTGTGTTCAGTCTTGAATAATTCATTGTATTATTCACCAGCAGCTACTTTGTAGAAAACATGTTAACATATCATCCGTTATTGAGCCAGTTATATCAGAAATTATTTTTTTTTCGCTCTGGTGAACTTTACCGTTGTCAGTTCCGTGAATTAAATTTTTGTTGTTTTACCATACAACAGTTTTGCAGCTGTCATAATAAAGTTATATTCAGATTTTTTGCACTCGGAGAAGCGATTGATTTTTTTTAATAAAAAATCTACCCTTAGCTATTATTAATAAATACTAAATGGCTTTAAAAATTAGCCTTTGATGCAGATATCATGGGATTTAAAAAAAATACTACAAGAAAAAATAGTATTTACAGTGCGTTAGAAAATTTTGGAGAACTAACGTTATGTTTAAAGCTCACTTTAATTTTCCTGCTTGGCCCACTAAGCCTAAACTATTTTTAAAACATATTATCTAATATAGCTTCTATATAAATATATGTTTTCGTCAATAGTCTTTCTTTTAGTGTCGGAACATGGCATTTATATGACCTCAAGGAACACATTCTGACCAAAGAAAGATCTACTAAAGATCTTGGCACTTTAAAGATCACTTCAAAGCCATTCAAAATTCTCGCTACTCATGAATAAAGTTTGCAAAAAAAACAGGTGCTCGTATTTTTATGAGGAACCCGTTTCACATTGACGATTCATGAGATACTCGTACCCTTTCTGGCAAATTAGTTCTCAATATTTTTGAATCGAAATCGATAGTTAAAATTCCCGAATAACCGAATACTCTATTTTAATCGAAAACGGTTAGAAAAAGTTCTTAAGATACCTATATAAAAATATGTTTTTTTTTTATTACCGTTCTTATATTCCAGCGTCTTTTTTTTTAGGATTATCAAGTTACAATTTGTAAAGTTCTCACAGAAAGTTGTATGTCTTTAAAGTTATAAGTTTGAATTTTTAATGGGTGACTTTGACACTCTTTTAATTTTAGATACGATTTTCTAAGTTCTCGCAAAAAGTTGTATGTATTTTAAGTTTAAAAAGGCGCTGTTGATAATCAGACTATTATTGGTGAATTTTAGTTTTGGGTTCTGGAATGTTTTCGAGAGTTGCGATTGCGTCCTCCTTTGATGCCAGTTAGAGCTAGGATGTCACCATCCAGCTCCTTAATACGCTGACATTGCATATTAAGCTATTTAATACCAACTAAGAACTACTCTTGTTTTATCATTCCATTCTGATATTTCACGATTGTTTTCTTTTTAATATACTTTGCCCATCATAATAAAAACACTGGGTAACATATTAGATAAATATGTTCTTAAAACAAATACACAAATGTGATAACATTTATTATATTCTAATATTGTTAACACACACAAAAAAGATCCTCTCTCGTGATATTTTTAATAATCTAAGTTCGTTTTTCAGTTAGTACAACGCTAGTTATGTAGTAACGTTTTCCAAGTTACTAAATTGCGCGGTTGAAAAGACTTAGATATTAATTAAGCTCGTTCGTTTGAGACTCGCAAAATTTACTATATAAACGGGCAAATATTAATTATTATCTAACACTCTCAGTAATAAAATGTAATAATTTACACACAATGACTTTTCCGGGTTTTGATAAAATAATTTTGTATGTAGATAACACATAATTATTTAAAGAAGAATCAAATTACCAGTAATATGATTTATTTTATTAAACTGTGTAGGAAAATAGAATGTGAGTTGAGATATTTTCAGCAATGAAGCGAGTTTGCAACATACATTTGAAGTTACGACTTTAATTAGTGGGTCTGCTAATCGCAAAATATTATTTTCCGGCAAGGCTAACATAAATTGATGTAAATCAGGTTTGCAGAATTCTTCAAGTAATCCTTATTTGCATCCCTTCTAGTAAAAGCTTTATAAAACTGTGCAAAATAAGCTTAATGGAAGTATGTTGTTGTGTTATTTTCAGAATTTAAATTACACTGCTATCTGAAAATTATATAAATTTATAGGGATTAAAAAATACAATAACAAATATAAACCAATTTAAAAATTAATAATAATGAAAATTGTTTTTTAATAGGAAAATTGAATCTGTAATGATTGACCGAAATTATAATTATTTTGTATTGATAATTTTGATCTAAATATAAATGATAATATGGGATTTAAATCCAGGTATTTCAGGTATCAGAAACATATTTAAACTACTGATATATTAAGCTATTTATAGCTTTGTTGATGGATAGAAAAATAATAAGCGATAAATAATTTCGCTTATTATTGAAAGAATAACTCATATTTAGTTAATATTTGAGTGAACAGTTAAATACAGTAACTTCACCGCAAATTTAGAAATACTTCAGGTAGTCAAAACTTTTGAATGCAACGTGGTTTAATACACGTACAAGGATGGAGTTTATTTATCGTGATCTGTTCATTAAAACTTATAACAAGTATAATCCAGTCATCGCACATCTAACGACATTGTTAACCTACTTGATAGTCATAGTTTTGCGCCTTTGATGCTCGCCTTTGAATCCCAATCTTCAAACTCTTGAGACGTTCACATAAATTTAATTAAATTAGCAACTCTCATGCATTATTCATGTGTGAAGGACTCCCGAGGCAAAAGTTTCGTGTGCCAATAATGAAAATGGACACCATCGTTTGCCCTTCGCCTTGTCGCGCTCGCTATAAAACAAGAGGGTGTAAAAAAGGATAAGGTTATATGAAAGCTCTTTACGGAAAATCTAGTATTGTTATTACAGGAGCTTTCCGATGAAAGCACGAGTCGGCCATAATCCTGTGCGATTTGCAACACACACAGTCTGTTTCGTAAAGGTAGGTTGTTTAAAAAGGATCTAAAGCCGGATATAAAACTCAAGATGACTTTGCGTAAAAACCTTAATATCAATCAGCAAAAAGCTTCGTACGACGAAGAGTTGTTTAAATATTTATTTATCGAAATACGGAAGCGTATGTGGGCTTTTTAAGGACTTTGTCGACGTTTCTATGTCGAGTGGCGGAGGCTTGTATGAAATGAGCAATGCTCGTGTGTAGTTAACGTACTTAACTTTTGGTCTAAGTGCTTGGCTTGTGGATATTTAATACATCTACAGGATTCTGCAAAAATACACATTTCTGTATTTTTTTGTAGAATATATTTTTTTATAGTAAGTTATAAAAAATAAGCTATTTTTAAAATTATCATATAATTAAATTTTTATTAGAAAAAAATATAAAATACTTAAACAAGAGCTTAAAATAAGTTTTTATATGAAACTTTTAAGTCGCACCTAATTTTTGACTACTGGACTATTACAAATAATGGCAAAATTTGTTGTATGAATTTGATTTTTTATACCAATAATTGCACGGTTTTCCGGATAAGCTTGTATAATATAATTTAGATTCATTACCAAACAAATTAAGTATTGTTTTATCAAAAAGCTAATCACCTAATTGAGAATATACCATATGTATAAATAAGCTTCAAAAAATCAATAATATACAAATACATAACATAAAATATGTTATAATAGGTATGGTATATACATTATTTTTTATTATATATAATATTTAAAATAAAATAATAGACACTATATTTTGTGCTATTTATCTTAAATTAATTTATAATTTATTTTTGATGTGTTATTAGAAGTATTGAAACAATAAATAAAAATCTACACTGACATATATAAATACGTCTAGGCATTTATAGATACCACACAATTGCCATTGTTTATTTTTATACCGGTTTGTAAATGCTATGTATGGTATTTACGAGTTTTCACTGCAGTTTGCGTCAAGAATTTTTATTCTGCCCTAGTTTTAGACTACCTATGTTGATTCTCAGGTGCTATTTTCTCCTGGGTGACGTAATTCTTATTCTTCGCAGCAACCCTTTACATCTTATAGTCCAAAGTTGTCCACGATATTGTAGTTACGTTAGGAGAACAACTGATATATTGTAAACAATACAAAAAGGGATAATAATGAATCTATATAACTGCCACGTATATATTTAGTATTAAAGCTTGAGTTGTATGAGGCTCTTTTGAAGCATCATACATTCAATATAAATTTATATTTGTGCATATTACACTTGATAGAAATTCCTTTTATATCATAATATAAATACATAGCATGCATGCATTATGCGGGGTTTACGTGAAATAGAAGGATTTGCGGAATGCCTAGTCGTTCTAGTGGAAACGAGCTTTTTCCCGTGAAAAATGTCTACGGAGGCTGAGCGAAAATATTTCCTAACCGGAAACAGAATTTTATTCGGCACTTTACCGGAACCACCCTTTGTAATGCAAGACTTTAGATGATGCACATTATTTCAAAGAGGCAGCCTGAGCTTTATTAGAGGAAAAGTAAGCGGTTTTCCTAGACGGTGCCAGAGCTCTCACCGGGGATTTTCCCTCTCGGGGGCTTTGCTAGATTAATTGCTTTTTATTGAGAATTTATTTATTGCCGCAATTAAAGAATCTAGTGAATTTCTTGTATAGTTAGCAGGTTAACTTTAAGATAATTACATTTTTTAATTATTCTACTTGTTAAGAAACATTCTAAGAGTAGTTACAGTGTTAGTATACAGCATTAATATACACCTAACTATAACTAAAGCTTTTACGACACATTTAATATATTGTGATAAAATACTGATTTAAATACAAAAATAAAATCTTTTTATAGAGCTTTTTAATATATATAAATAAAAATATTATCACATTGCTGTTTCATACAGGAGATAAAGAATCTGCGATATTAAAATAAAACGTTGATCAAAAAATATTTAATCAAGCTAAATCATTTTTAAATAATATATATTATTGCATATTATGATTATTCTTCGTTCATGCATCGCTAAGTAAAGGAACATTACAACATAGTTTTAAAATATAGTAAAAATTGTAGACCATATTTTTTTTATTAAGAATCTAACCGTTATGACTTCCCAATAAATCACGATGGCATTTAAAAAAAAATCAACATCTCAAATCTCATATAATTTGTGTATAGTATGTGTACTGAAAGCAAACATATATTTTAACTAATTTTCAGTAAATTAATCGGAATCAATTTTTATAAGTAGATTCGTAATTCTACTAGTAAAAATAAAATTTACACGACAGAAGTTTTTCTGCTATTATTTTACAGTTTAGCACACAAGATAATTTATATATTAAGAGAAAAAAAATTATCAAGTTACAAGAGCAGGAAGATAATCTATCACAACGATTATTATGTAAAAATAAATAATAGAGAATTACGTTAAAAATAAAAATATGTATGTATACTGTGGAGGAAATATGAAAAATATAATTAAAGACAGGAATATGATAATATGAAAGATGTTACAGACTTATGACTACAAAAAAACCCTACACTAAAAATCAAACTTATATATGTGGTGATTATGGGCTTTAATAAATGCGTCAATCACGAGATTAAAGACGGAATAGCGTAGTCTGCAACGTCATAGACTAGTAACTTTGAAGTTGTGGGTTCGAGCCCCGTCATTTTTATTTATAAAAAATACGCCCCAGCTACAGTAAAATCTATTGGTTATTTTTTTAAATAAAATTTTCTGTTTTAGCCTGACAGGCGTAAGCCCAATGCGTTACAATGGGTAAATTTGTATCAACTGAGTATGTCAATTATATTTTTTTTTATTTTTTTTTTATCACATATAATATAATTTCTACTAGCAGTATTAGCTCAATATTAAAGAAGTTACAACACCAGATATACAAAACTTAGCTCGATTTTAATTAATCCCCACGATATTCATCCGTGAGGTTAAACCTTATTTGTGATGATCGATCGGAATTTAAATTATATAATAATCACTAATTCCGATCTCTCAGACACGATAAAAATTTTAAAAACACTAAGGTTCGTATATGATTCGAACTTTTTGGTTAATATTCAGAGACTTATACCACTCGTCTATCGTACTGGTTACACTTAATTATTTATAATTAATAATATCTGACTTTTAGTCTTGTGCTCAATACTTGTAGGTATTCATTATATTTGATTGACTTTTTCATTTTCTACAAAATTACCCCATTGTAACGCATTAGGCTTACGCCTTTTAAGTTAAAATAGAAGCTTTAATGAAAAAATATAAAAATAACGACATATCAGCTGAAAACTTCGTTACATCAGTAAATTATTAATAACTCGTCTGTTCATTAATGTTTTACGTTATAATGGTTGCTATGTTATTAAAATTTTAATAACATATAAGTTTTAATGTATTTATTATTAACATCTATGTAATATAATCTAATCGCCAAATAGTTACATTTAACATTATTTAAAAATTCACCCGGTAGATTATTTTTGGGATTTATATAACATGATGTATATTATTATGTAGATATTATCAATTAAAATATTAACATTGAATATATGTATGTAGAAAATAGCAAAAGTTGTTGTACGAGAAACTCACCACAAAAATAGAAGTAAATGATTTGGTTCATTACCTGAAAATAAACAAAAAATAGAGTTAAACATTGAAAATATAACATAATAGTATTGGATGAAAAATAACGTAAACGAGGTTATATTTTTGATAATATAATGAATATATTTTAGTAGATATTTATTATACGTGATAAAAATAATGGCAGAGATTGCTACCATTTAACCCTAATTTAAAAATAGCCCGTCTCTCATATTTAATAGCCAATTTATTTAGGGTAAAATTTCTATATTCATTTTTACATATACACATATTTCTAAGAATATTTTTTTAATTCAACGTATATACAGATATAAATATTTTTTTAAAAATATTTATAGCATACTCTAAATTTTCACAATGTAATTATTGTAATACAATACTTTTGCAATTTATATAAGTTTAAATAGATTATTATTTATTTTTGCTTGAAACCTGTATTCAGGCATAAATATGTATAGTAAATGTAATCTGAAGTAAATTTCCTAAAAGGTTTGCATTATTATGGAAATTGTATAACCACGATGATGCTACTTATCGGATCAAATAGCACACGGACGCAAGTATAATATATAATCTAAATTTAATTTGCGAAATTCAGCGTTTAATACAGTATAATATAGTGTACTTTAATGTCTAATGGATATTTCGCGATCTGGTTTAAATGGTTACATGATCGACCTTAATACATTATATATGCAATTTCATTAAAACCTAAAGACAAATATTGTTTTATAGTAGCCTGAAAGATTTTAGTTATATTTTGTGAGACAAGCATTTGATCTTATTACATAGCTTTTTTTACTATAGTTAATTTGTTACATGTCTTAACAATAGTTTATGTATTAATAATATGTTATAATTTTAGTGTACATGCATGAAAATATTTTTATGAGATGTTATGCTTTCTGGTTTATTTAATTAAGCCTTTATTTGACATCAACCGAAATAAAAGCTCTCAGCTTCAACGGCACGAAACGACTCAAGAACCTCAAAAGTGGCTTCGAGAGCCAGTTTGGCAAAACGCCGATAACCAATGGGGCAATCCACATTGGACAAAGGTCAATAATGAACAGGTGCGAAGAGAAAGGAGGCGAGAAAACATAAAAGGTAACTTTGTTCCATTCGGCCGAGGGGAAAATGATAATGCACAGGTAAATGGGAAATTCTTGTCCACAGATAGGTGTGGGAAAAAGTGGAGTAAAGGGTGGTAAATGGGTGGAGGGAGTACACATCTTTCCACTGAATCTTTTTTGGCTCCATGAAAGAATTTTCTTGATTAAAAGCATTCGGAAAAGCATTTCCCCGTGGGTATTTTGATGTATGGGGTGGGTAGGGTGTTTTTTTATTTTTTAATGTACGTCTACGTCGTGTCTCCAAACAGTTCGAGGGGTTTTTAGCAAAGTGACGGACATCAAAACACGAGCTTCAATTTTACTGAATAGCATTAAAGCAAACAAGTATATATTTATTATGCCAGACATTATATATATTACTAATGTTTTTATAGCATTTTTTAAATTTCCTCTTATATTGTTTTAGGCTTATTATACCAGAGAGCATACAAACAAGCGTACGCATGTGAATCTTATATTTTTTCGTAATAATTGCTATTAGACGTCGTTGTTAAGAATTTAAAAAATAAATACATTGAATATTACTTCTGGCTTGTATTACAAATATATGTGATGTATTTGTATTACGAATTGAATATTATAGAAAGTATAAAAATAGTAAATTGAACCGTTGTATAAATAAGTATTTAGACAACAAATTAAGCCGTGAGTCATAAAAATGATGCATATTTTATCTTCGCCCCTGTGTTAGAGTTCTCCACCAGAAATATTTTTTTACACCTATATTTCAAGGATGATGGAGGATATGGTGCTGTTATTTTCAGTACAATTAACGATTTTAAAACAATCGATTTATAGACATTTCTAGGTATAAACAAAAAAAGTGCCGTAATTGTTTCTTGTCGCCAGGGTCAGGTAGCAATTTTTTCCCCAACAAATATAATGTTTACCCAAAAATATATTTTTTTATACAAATACGATATTCTCTATGATTTAAAGTAGCTTATTATTAAGCAAATAAATATACTATATATACCAAATGTGTACGACTTAGTTCGATTTGTAATAATCATTACGATATTCACCCGTGAGATTAAGAAAATCTAAGAAAACCTAATTTGTAATGATCGATCAGAATTATAATTATATGAAAAATATTAATTTATAAAAATGTAACTACTAATTAAATTTTTTTTTATTATTTTATAGTTATTATTGTAATTAACATTTTTTTAATGCATTAAGTTATATCTAAATAAGTCTCATCAAACTTTATTATAGCATTAATACTAATCTATATAGTATGTATATATACGCCTGGAGAAATTTCAACCAAATTTGGTACAAATATGACACTCTATATGTATATATACATTGTAGGGATTACATGTAAAATCCGCTATTGGTGTCGAAACCATAGTTTTTGCAGTCGCTGAGATGAATAGTAACGTTCATAAGCTGTTTAAGTTTAAGTAAAGGGTGTGAAGGGGAGAAGAATGAACTGTCAAAAATGACCAATATTCGTCGGGTAGCTGAGATGAATTTCGGAAGTCGTCTAAGTCCAAATTTAATTCTTATCGGCATGGAGAATGGGAAGGGGAAAAAAATAAGCTAGCAAAAATTACCGAAATTAGTGTCGAATTAATAGTTGCGAGGGCATTTAAGCCAAACTTTTTTAATTCTAATAGAAGATTGCGATAAATAAAACCCGAGCAATGCCGAAGTGATCAGTTAGTTAGAAATACAAAGAGCAGAAAAATTACCCAGCACAAAACTATTTATTTTAAGGCTTAAAAAATAAATATTTTTTTACATTCCCTTACTATGTTATTTTCTTTATAAAAAGCTTTAAAGATAAAATTTTACTATATAAAGTTAAGCCTTTGTTCGCCTTCTTTTAATATATTGCAGATAGATTAGAATTCAGTGATGTAGTAAAAGGTTAACAGTTATTTATATATCAATATGATGATTGAAATATTTGGGATGATAAGGGTTTATTCTATATATTTGATTTGAAAAGGAGTATTTTATTATTTTAATTATAGTCAGAAAAACTTATAGAATTGTATACTATCGACCTATATAATTTTCTTATTTCGTTACAAATAATTAAATGTATAAGTAAGTAAATGATAAGTTTATTTTATTAAAATTGGTTTGGTATTGATTAAATCAGTATTTAGAAAACTTGGCTTTAAAAAGAAACCTTGGTAAATAAATCAAAATCAATACTTGTATAATATCTTATGTATTTTAAATAGAATTTGAATTATTTATCTCCTTATTATTTTATACAGTGGATTTATAGTTAAAATAAATTATGTTTCATTGCACGCAGTTGCAATGTTGATAACTAGTTAATAAATAATGACGGCCTCAGACATATGTTTAATAATGAAATAGAAATAAAAATTTAAAATGACCTGTCCTTTAGTTTAATTTTATTATCTTTGTACTAAAATTTTAAGTTTTCATGTCTTTAAAGATTGTCTCCAAAGATCAGTTTGTTCCTGTCGATGGTCAACGAAGCTCCTTTTTATCTGCCGGAAATAGTTGCCGAAAATTCCAAATAAAAGTGCTGATGAAAGGCAATTTCAGCTGAAAGTATACTATATGCGTTATATACGCGCTTAATAAATAAGTTTATAGTAACTAGAGGAGGTTACTTGTTTGTTTACTTTCGACGCGATGGCCAACATGACACGTTCTCATTAAAATGTCGGTGTTGCAAGAACATTAGAAAATAAACGCGTCGAGATTTGACAAGCTCGAATTCTCGCACTTATCAGTATAATACAAAAGCAATAGTATTTTTAAAGGGCCCGAACTGTCGCTGTAAATTCTTTCAGCTAACCTTTTTAATCACTGATCGTCACGTATAAAATACACTTGTCGATTTTACAATGGCATAACAATTTTCAGGTGGTTGTAAAGACTAATTCAAATCAATGCGTCGAGTCCTTTTTTCATGAGTGATTATGATCATTTATTTAAAAAAAATGAAGAACACTACAGGAAATTTATTCAACTTTATTTATTTTAAATGAATTGAGAAGGCGGATTAAGTATGACTTAATAATAATTATTTATTGTAAAACTTTGCATATATTGAGAATCTTATAACAATGTTTACTTGAATCTATGAATTGTAGATATCGCTATTAAATGAAGCAAAGATTTATATATTTACGAGATAACTGTAAAGCTTTAAGCTGCTTTTCGCTTCTACTATTTCGTACTAGATTAGCAAGTTAAAATTAATTTCGAATTATTTAAGAGCGACTATTGGAGAACAATTTGCTGAAATTAATTATCAAAGAGTGCATTGCATTAGATACAGAATAAGCTAGTATATCTACTTGTTATATTGTAGAGTACTACATTCGTTATCTTAATGTATCATCAAAAATTTAATCATAACTTTTTAGTAGTATAAAAAATGATTTAGCACTATTTGATTTGACGTTATGAGTTAATTATCGAGTTGCGTGTGTGTCGTTTTTTTTTCATACACAAAACTGCGTTCGAGTCAATTAATTTTCATTAATTACTAACTGAACAACCGAACCGTAGTCAGGGGGAAAAGCAGAAAGAGAGAGTGAGAAAGAGTGAAAATTGATCGCTCGCTAAACGTCAGTATGCCAAAATGTCGATGTTTTCTTCGCATGCGAACCGATCGTATTTTATTATTAACGTACCGAAAATCTCGAAAGTTTAACCGGGTCGCCGTTTTATGATTTTTTTCTCGGCGTTTTTTTATAACCTTGTGCGGTAATTTCGGGAGATTTGTGGTGGTAGTTTGGCGCGTTAACCCCTTGCGGCGTCCACTCCATCCATCGAGCGCCACCCCCGTCGGTAATTGGTTGTGGGAAATAAAATAAATCTCCCCGTGGCGTCACCTGGCAACTCCCACGGTAATCAACGTGAAATTAAGGGATAAGATCCTTAGCAAAAAAGTCCTCCAGGAATGGACTAAGCGGCGGGGTGGAGTGTGTTATTGTACGCGAGTGGATTTGGGAGCGAAGTGGTGTTTATCTAGTTGTATAATAGTAATAACTAAAATACGTGTTAGAATGATAAGTATATATTTAAATCATATGAAACATCTTTATGTATTTAAAGGGAAACATCCTTTTATTGCAACACATTAAAAAATAATGTAAAACATTTTTAAGACAATAAATATCTGCGAGAATAAACAAACCTTGTTCCATTTCTTCAAAGAAAATAAACAAGGTTTAATTGGTGATTGATGAAAGGATTGATTTATACAAAAATATTTGCTTTTCCTTACAGCTATTTGTTTTTTTACTAAAATAACTTTTTCATAATTTTTGAAAAAGCAATGTATTTAAGAAAAAAGAAGATCAAAGTTTTTAATAAAAATTCTAAAAACCGATCCTATTTGTACGCTATTAAGGGATAGTAGGCATTTTAATATTTTGATAGAATATTAGTGTTGCGGGTGTCTGTTTTACGCTATGGCTCAAAATTTTGGGTTATTTGCTCTCGCTTCCTACCTTATCCTATCTCTATAGATTTTATTAATGTGTGCTCGTTACTGATTAAATATATGATAGGTAGGTAAGGGAAGATGTCCTCTAAAAAAACGTTCTTTTGAAAGTTACCATAGATAAAAGCTCAATTTTCGGTAATAGAATCCAAAACAAATTAAACAAATTAAGAATATAATTGCAACATTGTCATTATCCCTGTCACTCCAAAGCCTTTTAAAAAAGCTAATCCTTGCTGATAAAAAATAAAATATTTCTAGTGGATTCAAAATATATTTTTTAGTATATTGTTTTTCAGATTAATAATATACAATTGATGAAAATTATTATTAATTCATTACTGATGACACCGTAAAAGCGTTTGAAGAAAAAAGTATCTGCGCTGTTATATTTCTTATTGTGCTTGACAAAATTTAGCATGAAGGGTTAAACTTTGAACTTTGCAAATCAATACCAAAGTCAGCTTGCCATTAAAATCAACTCTTAAAGATCGATACAAATACGGATATTCCAGTTATTGTAGAATATTAGTTGCAAAATCAGCACGTAATATTTATATAAATATATTTTAGTGTACATTTTTCTCAAATATTTCGATAATAATAAATAGCAAATTATCACGAATGGGTATGCGTTATACTGTATATTTTCACATTTTTGTACTAAGATTTTAATCGGAAAGTTATAAAAATTGTGGCGCTTATATTGAGCTAAAATATCAATAAAGGCGAAATAAAAACAGCCCAAAGAGCTGAAGGAACACTTTCATTTTTTTCTCAGAAAAAATATGGATAAAGAGTTTATCCTTGTATTTTAAATAAATCGGATTGTCAAACTATATATTTTAGACTTATATCATCTAACTATATATGAATAATGTAATGCTTATATTTTCAATGAGAAAAAAATATTCAGTGTATTATTTTAAATCTAAAAAGGTTACATATGTCATTTTGTAAGTACTTAGATATGAAATATATGATTTATAAACAATGATTTCTAAAGCGTTAAAGAGGATGCTTAGGAACTTATTTCTCGGTGTAGCTTTTAACATTGAATTAGATATAATAAAATTTCTACTTTACTTTGAATTAAGTCTTATATTCTTTTCCATTATATTTATACATTTTATATAATATTTCAGTCATACACAATACGTGTTCATAAAAAAAGTTGCATATGTGTACATATGCATGTATTCATATCTAAACAAAAATTACATACATTTACTATACTATACATCTTATGACATAAAAATTAAATATTTACTCTCAATATTTATAAATACATTGTAATATTTTTTTGGTAGTCTGTCTTTCCATTTTGATATTCAGTAAAAATTCTCTCATTCAATTTCACGTGAGTGAGTCACTCATTAGCGATTTATCAGACAACTATAAACTATTTCCAGTTGATCTTTCCGTAAGCAATTTATTAGGCCACTTATTGGGATGTTTTTTTAATTAGTTTTTTTATAGTATTTCGATCTTAAATTTTCCATTTCTTTTTTGACAATGTCTTTGTGAATGAAAAAATAAAGGACATAGCATGGAGCATCCAATAACTCTTGATCTTATACATTTTTAATTATTTATCTGTTGTAGATGCTTACTGATTCCCAGAGTTGAATACCATACATCCAAATTAGCGTAAGGATAGATTTGTATATGTACAACTTAATCTCAACTGTTAATTTGGAGGTTTTGCCCATTACCCAGTAATATTTTCCTTGTTGTTTTCTTTGAATCAAAATATGGGTTTTCAATACAAGTCTTCTGTCAAGGTGTATCCACAAATACTATGTGCCATTCAATTGTGGAATTATTGCGTTATTTAATCGGATGGAAGGACAAGTTTTTTCTTATGGTTATCCTAAATTTAGCTCATTTTCGATTAGTCTGCATTTAATTAATGAGTCATTTAGGGTTAAGTATGCTGCATATATAATATTATATTTAGTACAGTACTAGCCCTAGTAGATTGAGGGGCAAATCTGCTGTGTATATTAAGTATAAAACTAGCTCTAGTACCCTGCCTGAGGTAGTCTAGATTTAATTGAAGGTTTTTTACTATAAAATATGACTATAATTTATATGATTTTATATTTTAATCTAATATGCCACACTTTGTCGCAAACTTGACTTATATCCAGGACAGCAACTAAGCAATATTTCCTCTTCTGTAAATTTTTATTAATCTCTACTTGGTTTAATTGTGCCGTACTCTTGCAAAAAGCAGAATAAGTGGCTTGGGATTATCTTTTGTTTCAGAATTATGTCGTTATAAAGAAAATTCAATAATAATGACGTTACAACGGAAGATTTACAACAAATAATTAAATAAAATTTGGGAATATAATACATTTTTATATCATATCTTTAACTTAACTCCTAGCTCACGCAGTCAAATGCTTCTGTGTAATTCACAAAGTATAAGGCATCTGGAGTCTAGAACTATCGACTTCTTTCGATAAGTTTGCTATATTAAAAAAATCCCTCTTGTACTTTTTCCCTTGCCAAATTTAACCTTCTCCCTAAGTATCTGCCAGCTAATGTGCTTGTGCAATCCTTTCTTGGTTATATTATATATATGTAACATTATCTTGCTGGCGTAAAAATAAAGGCAAGGGTTCTGTTCGTAACTGCTCATGCATTAATTTTTGTGTAAGAGAATAAACATAGATTTCATATAATATATTAATAAAATCATTCTGCGATTTTTTTAAAATGTGTTGTAAGTTACATAATATTTATTTTATAAATATTAAGATTTCAGATTTAATATTGAATTGCTTCAAGTTTGTAGATTTGTTAATTGTATCACTTATTATATAATTCGGAGCAATATTATTTATATCACTTTATTTTTTTTCGCTGGCGTTTCTTCTGTGTTTCTCTTCAAGAGTGTTGAATCAAATGAAAATTTAATGTTCCGCCTTCTAGCTAGTAATATTAAAAACGTATTATACATTTAACACGTAAAAATGCATAAAGCATTTTGTGATGATACTTTTATACGCGAGCTCTAGTAATAATTTTTCATTTGTGAAATTTGCACACGCCTCGCACACACATAAATATTGTGCTGCGAATTTATAAGAAGGTTTGCGCTTTTCCTCAGCCGTAGTTATAACGATAGTTTTTGCCATAAATCACGAAGGACCGGAAAACGGTCCTGGTGACGTGAGAATTTTAATATCCAGTACTTGGCAGAACCTTTTAAATTCGGCCAGACGAGGGTGACTTACTTGTGTGTATAATTCCGGGTCGATAAAATTTTGCACGTCTCGCTCCCTACCTACTCTCTATGTATGAGAGTACGAGATTTTGAAGGTGCGCGATCCCTGAACGCGACAGACAATAATTTATTTATTTTCAAAGTGAACGTCTGCAAATTATCATTAGCATTTTTTTATTCAAAGCAAATTTTGAAGTAAAAATAAATAAATATGTGTATATTGTATAATTCCTTATCAAGACTTAAAATAAAAACTATGAACTAGAAATGGAAAATGTAATGGTGGTAAAGAACCGGTCATCAATAACGATTAAATTAAATAAATTGAGATTTGGAATCAAGAAATATTCAGGACATTATTTATTTATTTGGAAAAGATACTAAAATTAGTAAAAAGAAAAAGCTCATCATATATCAATAATTAATAATGCGGATATAACTAGATAAGGTAAGGTATTATAAACAAATTTATTAGAAAGATATCACCTGGATTTTATTAAATTACTGTGCAAATGTTGAAAGATCTTTCTCAGAAGGGAATAATGAAGCTCACTCACTTATTCAACGCTGCTTTTAGAATTTGCTTCATAACAATGGATAATCGCAAAAGTAATTACACTGCACGATATCGATTAATAATATTATTTACCATATTCTCAAAACTATTTAAAATAATTTAGTATACATGTTTTTAACTAGATTTTTGATTCCGAAATATATTTTATTTTAAATACACAGATTAACTGACAATATTAAAAAAATACTTTAAAATAAGATATTATTGTATATGGGCAATCTTTCAATTAAAACAGAGATATGAAATTGAACATTAAGACTGTGCTGAAAATTTTACCATTGCAAAATAAGTCATATACTGCTGCAGTTAGGACATTCGTTAGTTTTTAGAGTTGCCAACTTCATCAATACTAGAAACTCGAAACTGTAAAATTTCTTAATACAAAAAGGTGAGATCTTTGAGGAAAAATAAACCATTTTGTATCTTTAAAAATAAACTATGATAGTCATATGAAGCAGGTAAACAATTCAATAGCAGGATAATCTACTTTAGCAAATTTAAGTATAAAATGATTTCTCGAACGGTCTTGATAATTTAAGGTTGTGACGAGTAATTTGCTCGTTATGGAGTACCGCAGGGATATAATTTAGGTTCTATCTTCTCTTTGGTTTATTAATGGCATACATATTAATAAACTAAAAGTTTTTCAGAGTATTGGCGCAAATGCGGATTCGTTGTATTTACAAAAATACCTAAAGTGGCCGTAGAGGTGGTTGAAAGAAAAGCAGTTACTTTCAAGTAAATGTTACATTGTTATATTTTTTCATGGGTGGAATAGTTAAAATGAAACATTTTAACCAAAAATACGTTCGATGTTTGAGCAGATATGTAAATTTAATGATAAATATAGGTATATAAAGGAAAACATATTTTTGCAAAAAAAATAATATATATGCTTACTATCTTTAATAAATGTCAATATGTCAATATTAAGTTATTTTGTATCAATAAAATTTCGTGATAAGTTATGATTTTCTACTTTCCATACGATTATGATAGTCGTAAGAAAAGTAGAAAAAATATGCTAAATGATACTTCAATATTTTCTATGATTAAAAAAATCGATAATTATAAAAATATAATTAAAATATTTTTTTGTAGAATAATAAATGTATTTTTTTTTTTATTTGTGTAATATTAATATTTTCTGTAAAATGTAAATTATATTTTCAACTATAAAGTATTATGTTTGTATCCTAATGAACGATTAATATATTGTATTTTATAATAAAAATCATATTTCAATTATTACTGAGAAAAACTCTGACTACAAAATTAATTATAGTCCGCGTTCATTAAAAATATTTTAACGTGAATTTTTTATTTCAACATAATATTCTCTTACCGAGTAATTTAATTTCACATAATTAAATTATTTTTTACTTTATAAGCATTATTAAACATATGTTGATTTAAAACCGTTATATATTTAATAAAAATCAAATATAAAGGGCAAAAGATAATATCTAAATTATGACAATAAGCAATTTTAAGTATACTTAATTAAAACGAACTAAACCCAAAAAAAGTGCTATGTTTTTTTACGATCTTTATATATGCCTTTTTTTATTATATTGTCGGAACATCGGATTATGTAGAAAAAAATTGATAGTCATAAATGTTATATATTATTGTCTAAACATGATTTTTAAATGGTTCATTAATTTTAATGCGGACCTCAAATAAGTTGTATTTAACACACAAATAAAAACAAGCGCTTGGATATGTGTTCGGCGTTTACTTTATGAAACTTTATAGTTTTTTTAATGGCACTAGTTTTTATCCCTATCGTTTTCATTCAATTTTACTTGTCTTGCATCTCTACTTTCTGAATACCTTTCGTATTCGCTGCTTAGGTTATCTTTCAACGATATGAGTTAACGGTCAATAATATTAAGTTTATATTTATATGTCAACAACTATTACGCTGGTTTATTAATTCAATAAGCACTGGATTCAAGCCCGCTGTGGACTTAACGAGCATTGATACTGTGCTACCGTACATATTAGATATACTGATTTATTGGCTATTACACTGGGATAAAATGGGTTAAACGACTAGCGAAGGCTTTTAAATTTCTCCTACATGGAGCACGGTCAAATACACACAGATGAAGTATGGTATATTATATTGTAGAACTGTATGCATCGTATGTACTCTATATATCTGGTCGATGGTATACGGCAGTAATAATTCACCGGTCCTTTGTGAACCTATCACAATATTGGGCACAAAGGCACGCTAACTACTAGTAATTGTTACTTATGATTTATGCCATTGGACGAAACCAAATCGGTTAGGTAACTTGATGAAATTTTATTAAAAATTTAATTAAAATAATAATAAAGTAGAAGGTAATTGATATCAATCGGTATTATATTGCTAAATTCAATTAATAATTAATTTAATAATTGATTCAGCAAATATTATAGTAAAGTGAAAATCGATTCATTATAAATTTATTAACTAATAATAAATATATTACTCGAAGTTTCTAGGATTTAAAAAAATATATTGATAACTTAATGCATATACACTGTTGGCGATTGCATTTAAAATCCTTTGATATTTTATCTGTCTAGATCTGGGGTTCTTAATCTGTCTTCTAAGGGGATGTGTAGACATATTATAGGAGGAGATGTGAGTTGCCTCTTAAATATAGACATATATGCTCATATTATATTAACACTGATATGCCATATACAATTTTTATTACTAAATAAATGATCTATTTTGATAATAAAAGCATTTGTATACATTATATATATTTTTGTATTATTTCTTTCATAGCACAATTGTATCATACAATTCGAAATTGAATTGCCAACAAATCCAATTGTATTTTACGATAATCTCTTTCTGGGATTGTTGATTGAATTCTCTTTAAAATGGTTGTTCATTGAATTTATTTATAAAAAATAATCAAATGAAACGAAAATACTTTATTTTATGTATAAAGTATTATGTTTTTAATAAAAATATGCCAGTCATTAAATATTAATAATCTAAAAACAAATAACACGCGAAAGGTTTACCATAAAAAAATATCGTTCAGTGGGTACAAGTATAAAATATTTATTTTATAAATTTTTAATGTATATTTCAGCAATATTTAAGTAATTTTATATAAAATTTTACTTTATATTTTAAAAATATTTTATTAAGTGAGATAAAGTTTAATTTTAATTTATAACCTATATATACTTAGGGTTATGTTATGTTATATGCACTAGTTTTTCATATGTGAAACTGATTTAAAATGTAAGTAAATAATTCTTGTCACAAAGTTGGCACAGTTAACGTTAGAGCTTCTTTGAGATAGAAAATGACTGTATTACCTTTTGATTAAAGCAGAAATAAATTATGTATTTTTTGCATAAGCTTGTTTTTAACCTCTGATATAAAATCCAATCAAAATCTTGGCACATGCATAGCAGAACCGTGAACGAGCCATGAAGGTACTTATAAATTCGATTAGGTCTCTGAAGCCTCTCAGGTGTCTCCATGCCAACGCAAGAGCATTCCTTTGATAGGGAAATGCTTACCTATTTACCTTATTCGTACAAATAACGAGAATTTAAATATATCACACATACAAAAACATATTGATTTTAATCATATCGTATAAATGAAATAATTAATAAAATCCTAATACAAAATTTCATGTGATGTAAACCACTACACATAATAAATTATAAGAACTTCATATTTTTTATATTGTATGCAGGAAATTAAACACCATTATTAATATTAAAAATGCGATTAGCCTAAAATACAAAAAAAATAAAATCTTTATATCAAGGTTTATTGTTCAATTGTAATATAAATATTAAATAAAACATGGTTATATATATACAGATGTATAATGTGACTATGCTTAAATATTTCACGTGTGTACTTATACCCACGATGCCAGACGATCAATCCATCGTTTTTCCTATCTCAATATTCCATTATATCTTTACACGTATATACACATATATAGTATATAAGGGGGTACGTGGGGAAAATTCCGTAAATGTTTGAAATTTCCTGGTAGATGGCACTTGTTGATGCAAGGGGAGATAACCATCCCCTACCATCGGTTTGATGGGACTGGGAGGCAGGATAACCATCTGGGGTGGTTTGAATTTTATCCTAAATATGGAAAGATCCCTTTCGCGATATCGCACAGCCCAGATTTAATAAAATTTTAAACGCTCACCGGTTTTCTCCTCGCCGTTGCTTGCCTTATATTATATTGTATTAAATATATATTTATATTTTGACATTTTCAGAATATCGAAAACGGCTCTTATCATTTTAACGAAAGCTGTAAATCGGGATTATGCTTATCTTATAAGTTAAAAATAAATTTCAATGAGAATATACATATATATATATATATATATATATATATTAATAAATAATATTTGTTTTAAATTTTGCTTGACTGTCTCATTATATAAACATCATTGTTAAATAATAATTAAAGTCCATATTTCACTGTTTATATACTCAGAAAGTCGTTGGAAAGTTTTGAGTTTTGGGTTATTTTATAAGAAATTGCTTGAATATAGACTTATATCTGAATTTAAAAGCCTTCATTGTTTAGCTCAACTTAAATTAAAATATCGATAATTAACTTTAAGCTATTTCCATATTTGTTTATGATATTTAAATATATTGTAATATTTGCTAATAATAAATATATTACTCGAATTTATTTATGTTATTAACTTAATGCATATACATTTTCCAATACAGCGACACGTAACTGCAGTACCTGCTCTTAAAAAATCTTTGAT
Organism: Plectrocnemia conspersa; assembly: GCF_051122295.1. Lineage (NCBI taxonomy): Eukaryota > Metazoa > Arthropoda > Insecta > Trichoptera > Polycentropodidae > Plectrocnemia > Plectrocnemia conspersa. The sequence goes on from NW_028277173.1 coordinate 17,987,571, forward strand.
ATATCATCTGGCTAGATCAGGGGTTCTTAATCTGCAAGTACGTCTTCTCAGGGGAGGTATAGACCTATTATAGGAGAAGGTGAGAGTTGTTTTTTAATTATAGACATACATGTTCACATTGTAACATTAACAGAGATATAATAATTTTAGACTTTTATAATATTTTTTTTCATACACTCATATTAGAGTTTAAATGTTTGATAATTGTGATAATATATGTAGATAAAAGATTAGGCAAAATTTATAATTCTAATTGGTTTATTTTGCAACAGTAAAGTATGAGCTATCGCATTATCATGAAGTAATGTTATAGAGTTAATTTTCTATGCTTGGTTTAATTTTCCTACAATATGATGTTAAATGTTTCTTTCTGACTATCAGTACCTTTGCCAAATTCATTTTGCTTACTTTTTAGATACATAAATGTTTTGTCACACACTGAAACAAAAAAACACAGCACTAAAACTACGAGTCTTGTTTTAATTACAGTACATTTACAAAAGAGTAACTACCGGACACTTGCTATAAAAGCACTACATGAATCACACACAAAAAATACACATGTTTATAATATTTGCTATGCATTTTAATAATAAAAAATATATTTTATAAATTAATATTTGGCAATAATACTACTATATTTATTTTAATCGATTAAAGTAAAACACAAACAAACAGTTATGTTTGCAATTCAATATGAATGTTTTAAAGTTACGCTCATTATGTTTGTGTATAAAAAAATACGCATGAAAGGCAATGTGAACGATTCTCTAACCTTTTAATAATTTATAAGAGTATTCGCTTTAAATTTACCACCGGAAAATAAGGTAAATTATTGCGTTCTAGGCCGAGAAAAGTGGGCGACCTAGATCAGAAGCTCGGAAAATGTCTTCGAGTTAACACTTGGGCTTATTTTTATAGCGAATCTTGTGAAAAATATCCTATCAATTTGAGTCTCCAATTTATTTCTTATAATTATACATATTTGTGTAAATACTCATTGCTGACTTATATATAGCTTTATACTTAAGGTGATCTAATTTTTCGAAACCTATTTTAAAAATTATATGTAATATTAAATTATTTATTATAATGTTTAAGAGAGTAGTATATTATGAGTCCAATACATTATTTTCATAAGTAATCTGCAATAAAGCATCTTTTTGGTATGATCCAAAAATAACACAAATGAAGTGGTAGGGGTTTAACACTTCGGCTTATATTTGTTAAGCAAACAGTATTAGAAGATATAAGAGTGACGATCTTACATATTGAGTTCCCTGAGGGATTATGCTTTATTACTCACTTCTTAGAAGATTACGAGTATTTCTGCATAAAATATGACGACAGAGATTAACTTTCTTATTGAATGTTATTTTCTCATTGGTAGCGTTTTCCTTTTTCCGAGCCCTTGAAAGCATTGGGTTCAGCTTTGATTTTGTGTTAAATCAATATAAGTATATGTGCAATTTTTCATACATTTTAATAAATTATTTTCTGATCTAAAATACATAAATATATACTAATTGTGACTTTGAAATATTATTAATTTCATATATGGCTTATAAATAAGAAGTGTTAGCAACAGTAAAGTTTTCAACTTCTAATATGTTCTTAAATGCTAAATAAGCCCCTGAATGGTGCAATGCGGAGCACCTGAAACGATTAGTTTAAGTTGAAAAGCGGTTCTTGAGTGGAACTTAGAAATAGGTCACTTAAAGTAAAATAATTTATTTTGTAAGGTATTGCGTAAAACGGTTCAATATTATTAAAAAATATTTTTTGTGTTTGTATATTTTAATTTGATAATTACTTTATTTATACTTTTAGTTCGTATACTCACATACAACATAAACAAACTGAGAATTTATTGATATACAGAGGAAGGGTACACAATTATTATTGTTGTAAATAATCTAGAACATATTGGTAAATGAGCTTTTTGGGTCAAAAGCTTTCAAAACTTCACAAGTTTTGCCTCACATATAGCCACTTTTATTAAACTCATGTTGAAAATTTACATTCTGCGTTATTTATATTTGAGATATTTTACAAGATATAAAGTTTATTGTTTGGCATTCCTAACTTTTCATTCAACCCTGCGACGTGTGCCGGAAGATGTGCGAGAAAGTTTTCTTTAGTAAACGACTTGTATGCAAATTGTTAGTAGAGTTTTGCTCTCTCTCTCTCTCTATCTCTCTTCACACACAAACTAACGAGACTTTGGGGACCTATTGAGAAACCAAAGCGTGTATACGCCTGTTTGTATTTGCCTGTTATAATAACCATAATATCTAATACCCGCAAAAGTGATTTGAAGATTTTTAAGGTTCAACTAAAAAACAAACAATCATGATTTTTTACTAAACACTTTTCGATACAAACCTCGAAAAGATTAACTGATACATATGATATTGACATTATTTACTGTTCAGTTGGATAAATACGACTGAAAATAGATATTAAAAAACATTGCTTATGCCTACACTAAGGATGTATGATTTGATGGAATTTTTATGTGGATTTACATCGCCAAGAATTATCAATGACAACAAGATAAGTTTTTCAGATCTATTTATAGGAATCACTATATGATGTGGTGTATTTAAGTACTGTCCTAAGGTTTTTTATTGCTGTTTTAGATTTGGTTTGCTTGTACTATTCCTATCTGGCCAAAGTTTCGTTATTAATTTATCTTAAATGATTTTTTTAAATATCGTATAAATCAAAATCAAATTATTATAGTATGTTATATTATATTCGCATCGTTCAGATCAAACTGGACAAGTTGTTGTCTATCCATCTGTCAACCCAGTCATTTGGATAGCATCCAATATGTTATAGTGATAAAAAAATAAAGTTGACAGCTTTTGCTGAAAAAATATTCTGAACATGACAAACGATCGTGGTCATATCATACTAAAATATATGAGAAACGATACTCAAGTGGGCAGTTACGTTCAAACTATTTAAAACAAAATTTATTTGTATGTTTTCACAAATGTTAAAAAATAAAATATATATTATTTATGTTATTTATTATGACTGGATATTATATATTATGTGCTCTTCCAAAAATAACACCATTCATTAATGATTAATAAACAAACGTACAGGTGGGCCAAAAAATCATCATTTATTTTATTGCTGGTATCCATGAACCATTAGTGAATTAAAAAAAAATGAAATTATTTTAAGCTTTTTACAGTGAAAGAAAAAATATAGGTTCCTAAAGCAATTTAGACAGTTTTAATATTATTTTAATTTTAAATACATATAGTAATAAATCTTTGTTATTAAATTCAAAAGCTTTTATTCTATATACATAATTTACATTCAACTAAGTGATTGAAAATTCAACCCGAATCTCATTATGATTACGACTGATTCCATTTTGGGCTTCGTAATCCATAAAGCTTTCCGAATTTTATTAATGGGGTGATCTCCTTTTATTTTCTTGGAAAAATCTCTAAGTTAAAACACCCACAACCATAGCATTTAAATATAAGGTAAATACATACATATATAAAAAATATTTGCTCTTTTGCGACGTCCAGACGTTGAGTAAGATTTATGTATGAGCCGATAAGCTAATGGTATCGATGTATGGAAGAATCTATGTAAGAACCTAATAAATACATTCCCTTAAACGTAATAGTATTAGATTTAATAAAAAAATATAGCACAGGGTTAAAAAACGATTGGCGTTCGTTAACGACGATTAATGAATCGGCTTTTGGATATGGGTTTTCAGCGATCTGTTTAACAGATTCGGTTATTAATTGCGTGTATTATCGATTAAATTAAAACGATGTGTCAAAAATAAGAATTTTTAATAAACAATTGATCTACTGTGTTTTGAAAAAAACGTGACGCAAATATTTATAAAATATTCACGTTATCAGTAAAGCGTTGCGAAGTAATTTTAGAGAGAAAGAAGGAGAGAGGTTGATTAATGTGTTTTTAATAAGAGTTAAAATATTACGTTCTATTTTTCGATCAAGTAATATCGTAACAAAAAGATTGTTAGTTAGGACACTATGATATTTAGGGAATTTAGCTACAATTCATAAATTAAGCCGAACTAATTTTGTGCTTTAGATATAAATTATCAGAAAATTAGCGGCCAGTAAATATGGTTTAAAATAAAAGCATAAAAGCGCATGGTTTAATACCTTTTGAACTTTCATTTTTGTATTATGTATTTATGTATCAAAAAAGCTAAAAACTTTTATTATAAATCAAAACAGTTAATTTCGCTACTTTTAACTCTTAATTAATAAAAGTCTTTAAGAAGATAATAACATTTTTAAAGGTAAAGATTATTTATTTATATAAAAATTAACTGTTAGACTATTCAATAATTTAACAAACATATATGTATATAGTAATTATTATTACCTGTTATTCTGCTTAAATTGATTGTTTGATGAAAATCCTGAAATTAAAAAAAATACAAATAATTACTTTGAGTAAAAAATCTCGTAATATGGAGTCAATAAAAAAATAAGTAAAATATGTTTTATCTAACAGAAATCGAAAACACGTCTCTTTTTTATAGATTTGTTTTTCGCTTTAAGAAAATACAATTGTTTATGTAGATCTAAAGTAAAGTTGACTATTTTCACTTTAAATTGGTTTATGTCATTAAGAGTTGTGATGGAAAAAGTTACTGAGGCAAACTTGTAAACGAAACGATTTTGAACCATTCAATTACGTGTTTAGCGAACTCTATGCAAATCGCCCCTGAATAAATTTTACCAAAAATTAGTTAAAACGTTAATTTTTGGAGTTTAACCGGCGACGGAATAATAATGTTTATTAGTCGAAAATAACCAAAGGGCGAATCGTTTGGGTACTTTCTTTGGTCGACGAATTTGCATCTAAATTGCCGATTCTAGTCGGTCGAAAATGTGTAATTGAAATATTAGCAAAGAGGGGAGCTAAATATATATGTATTATATATGTTTTATATCATGTAGAATATTGCATAATTCTTTACAAATGCATTTACTAAGCAAAATATTTTTAACAATTAGTTTTAACTTCTGATATGTACTGATTTTATGTTTTTTTGATTAATGAAATTCGCAATGATTATGTTAGATTATTACAATAATTGTTAACTTAAAATACAAAAAAAAAGTTAAAATGACGGTGCCAAAAGCGTGGGTTGTATCTAATAATACGAGTAAGCAGTATTTTTATTTTTCAAAGTCAACCTATGCACTTTCTGTATTGTAGAATTTTTTTCGAAGGCCAAATTGCTGATTTATTAAGAGGAGATTAATATATTTTATTATATTTTTAATATATTTTTAACACTTGTCTGTAGGTTTTATTAAAATTATAATTTTAGCAACCATGCATTGGATAGTAGTTTAATGTAATTACTGAGTTGAATAGGATAGACAATAATCTGATGACTAGCTCCGGCAAATCTTTTAAAAATCTCATTAGGTTATATTCTGGTGTCTATCTTTTTTATACAAATCTGTCTTTAAAACACATCTGTCATAGTTAACTAATTAATACAAAGGACTCAATGATTTTACCTTGAGCTATTAAAAGTCAATTTTAAAATAAAGTGCTTCAGAAATAATTTATTTTTAATACTCTTCAATTATCTATTATAAAATTGAATAACATAATTCTAATAAAATACATATCAATGAATAATATTGTTTACTTAGTAGCTGTGAAGAAAAGATCTGCTTTAACGAATGACTGAAAAGCAGATAAATAATAATAAAAAAAATAACTGATTGCTAATTATTATATGTTACCTCAAATATTGATTTATCAAACGTAATAATGTTAATTAAAAGATTTAAAATATTAATACTGACCTTCAAGATCAAAAATTATTATACTTTATATTTAATAATTTATGCTTAAAACACTATGTTCTACACTATAAAATCACTAATACTAAATAAGTTTCAGTAATTAAAACTAGACCAGTTCGAATAGCTTAGTCTTTTTCAACAATAAATTTTATATTTATAAATATTCCATCCAATTGTCAGTTTTTATTCATTAACTTTATAGATAATATATACGATCAAATTGTCAGTTTTTTTTAATTCACCTACATAATGGAGAATCTTCTGGTGAAAATTAATAATTGGCACAGCACAATGGAGCATTCTCGGCCGAGTGTTTCTTTTGACGAGCGAATTGTTAACCGGGCCAATGGTCCTATTCATAATTCAATTACGATTGTTATTCCTAGTACCTTTTTTCTCGAAAAATTGGACCCCACTCAAGCGAGTAGACTATTCAAGTTTCAATAACTGATCTCGCGATGAATGGCGATTAATAAAAAAAGCCAATTTGAGGTTTAAATTATTTAGATTAAATATTTCATCGAAGCATATAAAGAATTGTTGTGTTATTTTTTTTGACAAATAATTACAAGCATATATAAATCTGCACATATACTAAATAGAGAATAATAAATCAAATAAAATTATTGAAATATATGTATATGTATTTTAGTATTAAGTAATAATTAAACCAATTGTGTTTTATGTGAACCTCATTAGAATATTCAGTGAATATGGTTAACGATTTAACTTTATTAGATTTAACGAGCTGGAATAAAGTGGGAGTTAGTAGATTCGAAGAAATCATGCGATTTCATTATTAGTGCAGCAATTTCATGCTGGTTTTCCAACTTTTATACATATCACGTTCGCATAAAGATGCAAAGAGCGTGCAGTAATAATACAGTATATGATATATTATATGTGTATAATATCGCAGATGTTTTTCTATGCAAATAAAAACTTGTACAATGTCGGGAAAAATCGGATAATGTTTTTCAATATATATAAACAAAGAGAAACACTAGATTTATACGAGTTCCTTTATTATATTATATATCCAAAACAAACATTTTTAATAATAATAATATTAATTAGCATATTGCAAAGTAAAATATTTATAAAAAAAAAAAATTGTTTAAATAAACAACAAGAAAAAGTTCAATTTTTGTGTTTTTTCGAAAGCTTCTTTATCTGTGGTTATTTTGAGTAAAATTTATATTTGCAATATTAATAGGTCTTGTGTATTAGCATTTTAATATTGTTTTTTTCAATTTAGTATAAATGCTTTTTATTTATATTTTTTTGTATTAGTTAATCGGTGTCAGTAAATGGGTTTCTACTTTAGTAAACTTTGCCTTAATTTGATGACACCATTTTGCCACATATATTTACAACATCATTGCCATAAAAAAACACAAGTTGGCGTTGAATTTCAGTATTAGTTTCTCTTTGACATGGAGCATCTATTTGTGTTTAACAAACTAAAAGTGAACTCTAGCTGTGATTGAGGCTTGATAAACCATGCCTCTTTAGTTGGGTCCTAACGGAAACAGCAGTGTTCCAACCAGATGAGAAAATGAAAGTTTGTTTTACTATTTATATAATATAAATAATGCACAATATTATATTGTAATCTGTTGAAACTAAAATATTATAATAATTTATACATGTGTCTATTTAACCTTTAAATTTTATTTGTTAATAAATCAATATTACAAAATTGTCACATGATAGCAACTCATCCTTGTCCGCCAATTAGTTAAACATTTTAATTAGCCAGCGGGCTAGCGTATAATTGAATAGTGCGATAAAGTAGCTACTGAAATAGACCAGAATTAAACTGTCGCCTCTATTAATTGAGATCAACTAATCTGCAATTGGATGTTGTTGCTAAAATGGGACGTGAAGATCTACAAAGAAACTTCCTCAATAGCTTACATAAATAGAATAGAGATTGATTGACAAGTAATGTAATGGGATAAGTTATATTTCTGTGAATAAATATATCATTAGTTAAATATTATAATAAAGCTTAAACACATTATGTTGCACCCGAAAATTAGAAGCTTTTATGATAATTTATTACGTTATACTTTATATGAATACTAAAATTTTTACTTAAATTCATATAAACCTATTATTGTAAAGTAATTGCTAAATTTATTTAAATATTACTCTATTGAATATTTTTTATTTTAGATTATTTTATTTAAGGACAGTCTTATTGGTAAAGCACTATTTATTATTTTGCTTCTGTGCTTAAAATATGTCTGCCTGAATATTATTTAAAACATAAGTTAATTACATAGCAAATCCGTGGAAAATTTAATTTACCAAAAATATAGAAAAATATTGGTCCATTTTGTTATAATACTCAATAAAAAATATATTTTTTAAATTTTGTTCCATCTATAAAGTATCTATATATTGTGGCAGATTTTTTTTTAATAATGAAGAGCAAAATATAAGCAACCAACTTAGTTGCCATCGGATTGAAGAAAAATTCCTGACCTAATAGACTTCTGCGTAACGAATGGAATATAAAGCGCCCACTTGAAAGCAGAATACTCATTTGACCTCTCATCAAATCATTCTTTGTTAATAATAACTTTAGGAACGCAAGTTTTAACAGGACCTATGCCAACAATCACTATGCAAAAAACACTGAAATTTATTTTGGGACCTAGTAGAAGAAAAACACTAAACTGTTACATTTAAAATAAAATCAAGCAGTTGTTTACGGAAGCTATACTCGTGGGACAACACTTTAAAAAAAAATAGAACAACAAATTAGATTACAAAAAACAGAGAAAAAATGTGGAACCAGGCAGTAAAACCGAACTATAATAAGGAACGAGCTGGTTAAATAAATAATCAATCAATACAATAGTATTTAAGAAATATAACTGTCATTAAAGCTACAAGATATTTTCTCTGGAAAGCAAAAAAAAGTTGGAACAACCACACATGCATATACCGACTATTAAACTAGAAAATGAAAAATGGGCAAGAAAAACCCGTCGCACTCTCGAATCATTTACCAAAAGTTTTCGAACCATTTTCAGCATACTGTCTAGAAAATGAAGAAGAAAAAAATAACTTCTGGATGCACCATATCAACTTAACTTCGCTTTAAAGAAAATAAAAATTAAATAAAACAAGAAAAAATAAAACTATTAACAAATATTTTTAACACAAAAATATTTTCCAACACAATAAACTATGGCACAGGTTATTCTTATTTTAAAACCAAGAAAAAACCAAAGAGACGTGAAATCTTACAAGCTAATAAAAATATTTAAGAAGCTACTGCTACGTAGAATAAATTCAATACTATAGAATCGAGAGATAATCCCAAGCCACTAATTTGGCTTACTGCAAGGGCACAGCACAATTGTACAAATAAACCGAGTGGCAAACGAGAATAATAAAAAAATATATAGGAAAAAATATTGTTCAGATGATTATTACAGTGTATTTTTATTGTATTATATATAGTATATTAAATTAACAAGTATACAAAATATTTTCCCTGTATTTAATTTTTATTTTATTAATTACCATTAACCTATACATGTAAATTGGTCGATAAAAAAAATAAGCTTTATTTGTGTGTTTCAATTTATTTTTAACAGCGAGTGAAAAATCTTTTTAGTTATTGATTGGAACACAAAAAAAACACAAATTAAAGGCTTATTCGAGTGAAAAGCGTTATTTATTGTTAATCAAACTGAAACACGGTCTTTTTGCATACATACATACAAATGTATAGTATTGTGAATGTATACACATAAATATAAAACAGTTTTCATTTAAAAATATATTTTAGAGCTCTCGTATGTAGCTTTTGAAAACCTGTTCGGGATTCAAAAGCGATAATCTTACACGTGTGATCTATTTGCACTTTATAAAAATACTAATTACCACCGAACTATTAGCGTATTTTTTTGACATAAGCTTTACCATTTCAAAAATATAAATTAAAGTACATTTTACTCTTTGAGCGAGTTTAAAAGCATGACAGTACCAAAAAACTAATTGCTAATATACTTTAAACATTTCAAAGTGATTTACACGTGCGTCACGTATACGTTAAAAATGTCAACCTAGTTTTAAATAATTAGTAAACTTAATATAATATTCTATACTGGCATTATGTTGTTTTATAATGTTAACATAATATTAAATTATATTTGTTAATAGTTGATTGTATTTGATAATGAAATACGTATATAAAAAAACGTCAAAAATTATATTATGAATTACTTATAAGCAATAAGCTCAGACACTTAATTTTGCTAGAATTTATGCTTCTAAATTATTATTATAGCTATCTAAATACTAGTGTAGCTTTGAACACAGGTATAAAAAGTTTTCTGATTTTTATTTAATTAGCTGTTTTTTACGAATAAATTAAAAATATGAGTCATTAAATTTCGTAATCAGTGAATCATAATTTAGAAGAATGTTAAGGAAGTTGGTATCTTAATTTATGTTAAATATTTTAGATTGACACTAGAGAATTTGGCTTTAAAACTTTTAAATCTTAAGCAAAACAGCACCGTTAATAAATTTAAAACAATTGTTAAAGCAAATCGCAGTTAAGCAACATCTGTGATTTAAACATCATAACAAAGGTCCGATCGATGCAAAAAAAATCTTATATAATAACGATATCCATTCACTATGAATTTGTATTACTAAGCAGTATAGACAATAAGGGTTTGTATTTTTCAGTTTTACGCCTTTTTGTGATGTAATCTAAAGAATGACTAGAATTATAGGCAAACAACTCTTAAATTTGAACCACATAAAAAAACGAAAATGGTATCGCATAAAAAAACGTTTCGTGATCATGAAGAATATTGTATCAAATACCTATTCAATATACGGTTAAGCCTGTGTGAATGAGCAGTAATGTTATCTGTTAGTCTGAGATAGTTAGGGATTAAAAGTGAAAACAAATATGTTAATTAAAATATTTAACTATCAATAGACGTTGACTAAATTAATTTTATGATATGCATAGGTGTAAATATATTAATGTGTACGCTTAAGAATCATTATTAAGTCAGTTCAGGAACATATATGTTTGTTTGTATAAATAATTCATGGACTTGATGGGTTTATATTTGAGTTGGTTGTGGCTTCGTGTTCTCAGGTCTGTGACTATAAGACACGAGAGGTAAGTTACTGAATTCGTTATTTTGCAAAGTAGATTTGTAATATACAACTGATACTTATATTTTTTGCAACCTTAGATTGATCATAATAAATTTAACTAATAAATATTATATTGCTAACCTGTTTTATATTCAACAATAAATGCTTTCTTTGAGACTGTTAGAATAGATATAAATAAATTTTATATATATAGATGGGTAGTGTTAATTGATTAAGTGTAGATATTTTGGTAAATATAACTTAATAATGCCACTGTTTCTACAATCATAATACATTAATAAGAAAACTATGACATTAATAAGAAAACTATGATTTAAAGAAAAGAGTTTAAATAAACATAATAGTAACCTAAGTAAAGATGATTCTTATGAACTCAATATATAATAGTTATCATCGATATAATTCTATCAATTAGGTGTTATATTTTCATTCAACTGTAGTATATTTTATATTAGTAAAATATTTTTAACTATTTAAATTTTATTATAAAATACACATTTATCCATCAAAATTTAATTTATTTATTATTTATATTATAAAAATCGCAAGCGCAAAATTTCATTTTTATCGAATCGTTAAAATTCCACGCTAAATTAACTTTTCCGCTTAGGAAATGGCCCAAAAAAGCTTTAATTTAAAAATGATTTCCAATTAGTCGAGAAAATCCGATATTACGTTAAATTGGTTGTTAAGAAAATAAAGATAAAATCAGGACAATAAAAACAACTTATTTACTTCCAGCAATCCCAATAGGCTACATATTCAGGTTAGGAGCTTTTCGTTGCTTGAGGTTTAACCCTCAGAAACCTTTGTTTGCTTGCCCGCAAAACAAGTTAAACTCACTGTGGCGTTCATATTCGTTAAGTGACTTAAATGCATCCTCTTGAGAGCTACGATATTATTTTGCTTAAAGCAAACATGCAATTATTTCATTGCAAGTCAATATCGAACGGTGTTTAATATTACTTCGCATTTATTTGCGCAAAATTTTCTTTGTAGGAGTTATTTGATGAGTTATTTAATTTAAAGTAAACGCTAAAGGCTTTTTATAGCGAAAAACGTTTGAAAAGATTTATAAAATGCAACAAACAAATTTAATAAACGTTGAAAAGCTTTCGTTATATATTTTCCGTTGAAATGTTTTGAATAAATATGTAGCTTTAATTACGAGCTTGGTTTGTAGATTTGTAACTTACGGTAAAGCTTAATCGAGGGCTTTCCATGCAATATAATGTAAATATTAGAACGTAATTACTTAAATTATATTTAAAACTACATAGGCTATTTCATAGTTACAGTAACGTTTGAAAAGATTTATAACATGCAACAAACAAATTAAATGTACGTTGAAAAGCTTCCGTTAATTATTTGTAGTTGAAATTTTTTTAATAAATATGTGGCATTATTTATAAGGTTGGTTTGTAGATTTGTGATTCACAGTAAAGCATAATCAAGAGCTTTTAATAGTAAATATTAAAATTTAATAACCTAATTTATATTTAAAATTACACAATAATTTTAAAAATGCATATTTACCTAATTTTAAGCTAAATTTAGTGCTCTAGGTTTTAATTTTTCTAAAATGTTGCAAACTATTTAAACATGCATTTAAGAAAAACCTAACAACAACGTGCAATTTTTATGGATTTAAGAAAAAAATACATGCTTTATTATTGTTGTAATCATTGTTACTTAATTAATGCAAGAAATTTAAAGTTTCTTTTCATCATATTATATTACCACAATAACATTAATTTTACTAATGGATTTTATATATAGCTTAAACATATATAAAAATTGCCTTTTGGTAGTTTTATTAAATTTTTTAATACTTATATTACATCACTACTATATCTATTCTAAAAAATCTAATTAACAACATAAAAAAAACGGTAGTGAATCTCGTGAAAAATATCTAAAATATTTTTATTGATATGTGTAATATTAATTTAGGTATAAAACCTAATTGACAACGCAAATATAAAATAGGTATAACTTTATTTTTTGCATAAACTGCTTAAAATAACGATTAGTTAGTAAATGGTTTAAACACTTTTATAAAAATAGTATTGGTATATTTCATTAAATTATATATTGCATATTATAAATATAATGCTGTACACATATTTTGTAACTCAATTTAATTTAAATAATAATATTGTGCTTAATAGGATTTATGATTACCCTTACAAATAGTTACTTAATAAGTGATCCTATTAAATTTGACTATATATAATTACCCCTGAGATTAGTTCTCCCATGACATTCAATAAATTACACGTAATACTTGTTTAAGTATACATTTACAAGGTAAACTTATTATAAATTTAACACGCTCGAAAATGTTTAGATTTTATAATAAATTATTTCAAATTAAGCTTAATAATAATATTAAACTGGAAAAAAACAACAATCAAAATTACTATAAAATATAGTGCTTATTTATTTTTATAAATAATTTGATTTATACTAAAATAGTGTAAGTCGGTGATTAAAACGTAAAAGGCATGAGCTTAAGTATAAACCCTTGTATTTTTTTAGAATTATGAATTTATATGCCAATAAAATTCTGATCGATCATTACAGATAAGGTTTTCCTTGATTTACCTAATCTTGAGGATGATTTTTTAAAATAAATTCGAGATAGATCGTGCATATATTGATTGTAACTGTAATAATATTTTTTGATAATTAAAATTAAAATGTATATCTCTCACTACTTAATTAGTAGTTATTGATTGTTTTAAATTTGATGTAATGCATTAAGATAATTTTTACGAAAGATTTATTATGCAACAAATATTCATTGATTTGTCACTATTTTTACTTTTTTTTTAAAATAAGTTTGTATTTGGTTTCTAAAATCGGTTTAACGTTCATTATTGATTAATATTTAAACATTAGATTTTTTAATTTTATTAATATCTAGGTCAAACACTTTTGGACTTTCCTTTGTAACATAATTTAAATTATACATCATTATTAGCGTGCTAAAACATGTTTTTTTTTCTACATGTAAACCTTGCACTGACATTAGCAGTAGGATTATGATACAGTAGGGCTATCGCGTGGTTTCATTTCTAAACGCCAATGAAATGCCAGTCAATCACGTGATGTCGTCGACCCCATTATATTGCACATGAAAAACGTTTAGCCTTTTAGCATGGCACCTATTATGGCCGCAACAATGGATGTGTAGGAAATGTCCGTCTAGATATAGCCCAGGATAATTCTTTATGCTCCTGATTGCTCTGGCGTGAAGAATCCATTTCAGATGTCCGTAAAAAGGAAAGGTCTGAGATTATCGTAAAATAAATTCATTGATATGAATGCCTATTATATTACAGAATTTCGTTGTGTGAAGTATTTATAAGAAAGATGCTTTGTTATTTTTTCAGATAATATAACTTAACAATAAGATTGTATTTAAGTACATATATGATGTATAAAACGCAATTCATTCGTGCTAATAAATCAGATTTAAAAATACATAATTTAAACTCTGTTTTAACTGTAAAAGTCGATAGTAAGCTAATTAAAAAATAAACGGTTTAACTCGAAAAATGTTTTTCTGACATTTCACAGACAGGCAAATTAATTACAACATAAGCCAATTGTTTCAGAAAATTGCTTGCTTTCATGATTGTATAATATAAGAATATTTATTTAACTGCTAAAAAAGTCTATTGTAAAATATAAATCCTTTCATTTATTTAAAAATAATGTTTTAAAAGCATAAAAGTTAATTGTTATAACATCATACAAAAAATTTAATAATGTATTGATTCATTATTTTTTTGACATTAAATATAAATATAGTGTATATTAGAAAATAGGTTGAATAAATACTCAAAAAGGTAATAATATTATTAGGGGCGCAAAGGTAAATATAAAAGCTTATACACAGTTTGTTTATTATTTTTTTTACAGCTACTCGTATATATTTTACATGTAATACAAGGATGTAATGCTAGCGAGCTCATTGTATCCTAGAGTTTTATGTTACGTTGTGTATGACTTCATTATTCCACGTCTGTTTACAGTCGTTCAGCCATTGTTAATGTATTCGTACAGTTCTCATGTAATAGAGCAATAATAACGTGGCACAAATTAATTTATTTATTTAACAAAAATGCGTATTTTTTTATGTTAAAAATACAAAAAAATATTATCTTAGACATTTTTATAATATAGACATATATCTGATTTAGCATACACTGAGGTATTATTTGTATAAATTTAGCGAATAATATATTTCGTAAAACAAGCATAACAGAATATCAGTCTTGACCGTCAACATACATTATGTATAAATAAATGTATTTTATATTTTATTTATGTTTATAGTACGAATTCTTCCCTGGGTTCAACGATCACGATAAACACAATTTATTATAGCAGATCGTGACATTTATACGTTTTTTTTATTCTTTATTTATTTTTACGTGTTCGTATAATAAAACAATAATATAAATTTATACTAAATTAATAAATTAAATATTAATATTTAAAAAAGACTAAATATAAAAGAAATGTGTATAAATACATTGCCTATATTAAAATTAGAATTTTTGATTATTGACTAACTTTTGCAAATAACTTGATTTGATTTTTATGTAAACGTGAAAATTACGTTTGAGTTAGTTTACTTTGTTCAACAATCACATATGTATGATATTATATACATTTTTAAAAGCACACATAAGAAATGTATATAAATAATAATTTTTAACATTGAAAATATAAAAATTACGTTAATATTATAATCAGTTGATTTTTATTGAAAAGTATATTTATTGCTTATGATTTAGTTAATATATAAAAAAACTAAAATTTACGTATAATCATAAAAAGCTAAACAAATCTTACTTAAGAGTTTTAATTTTTTTTATCTAATCATTTTATTTTTGCTATTATTTTTATTTTCTATTATAAGCTAGTAAATGATTCTACGTCAGAAACTTGTACGTATTTTAAAATTATGATACATATTTCGCTGTATTCTTAATTATGTGATTATTTTATATATGTATAAAAAACATCAACTAAAAGAAGCATAAAATATATAATTAAAAATACACGTCTTTGAAAAATGCCAATATTGTATCTAAAAATAATTTCAGTTTTAATAAGCAAATATTAATTAAGATGTCCTACTAATGAACAATTCTTTAACAAGAAATTAAAAAGGTTAAAAGTCGCGAATATTTAAGCTCATTATTTATAATGGCAATTAACTAGATATAGTGAAGGAAATATTATTTATTAAAACGATTATGTACTACAGTTTGTTGCGTAATAACAATATCTCTTGTAATTACAGATCTTCTATAAAGAGCTATAAATAATATTTATTTACCCGTAAAAATTATATTAAACTGTATTTTAATCAATTTTAAAATTATTTTTTAACTGATTTTTACATTAATATGATATTGAAACATTAATCCATCATATTTTTCTTTCACATATTGTCTTTACTTGTGTTCTAATATACTTAAAAATCATCTATTGTATATGTATTTTACAATAAAGTATTAAAATGTCCACTAAAATAAAAAAATTATATGAGCAACTTTGCGTGCTATTTTGGATTTTAAATATAATTTTTATTAAGTTCTTTTCTATATTTTAAAGGCTGATGATCAACACTCACAAGTATCTTGTTTAGTACGTTGTGTTTTAATAGAATATGCATTTCAATTATTATTAATATTTACATGTTTATGTTTTTGTGGACTGCCAAATATTACAGTGCAAGATTCTTTTTAATATATATATTTTTTTTAGATAATGATATAAATAAAGCATTACCTACTATACTTCCAATTCATTCTCCTGACAAATTATGACTCTTGATTGAGTTGATTTTTATTAAATTGGCATAAATTGTACTTTCAATTAATAAAGTTATTAATCAGTCACGTAAATGTATTTGAATTAAGAGAAATAAACCGCAATAATTTATCTAGCAATCTAATACATAAATTATTTAATTGAACTTTGTTAATTTATTTGATTAAAATTCAAAGAAAATCCATAGCGAATACCAAAAATAAAGTCGTTAACGAGCGTTCAGGTATCAGATGGCCCGACTGCCGCCTATCAGCAAAGTGATACTTAAAAATGTTTTATAAGTCAATTAACAACAGTTTCGGGCGAGTTGCGCCTTAAAAGGGTTAACCGGTCACGCCCGAAATGGCAAACAAGTCGTGTTTGCCACCGTAGAAAAAATAGCAAACCCAACCTACCCTCTCGAGCATTTGATACATTGTTCTGAATTAGCATAAGCTTCGAAAATGTCGTCGGGGAACCTTTAACCGATTTACTGCCGCAAGCCTACCGGTCGACGCTCCACTAAAACATCGAACATGTACCGAAATCTATTATTTCTACTCTATTTAAGATTATTAACTTAATACATAGATGCTATGGTATTTAAATTATATTTTTGTTTAATGTTCAGGAATTATTAAACCATTAAGATTATCGGCAGGATGTGTAATATTTTATTTTAGCCGCAGGCTATTAAAATAATGCAAGATCAACATATTTTTATTATATTTTCAATTAACCTTTTTGAACACAGTTATAGCTTTCAATTATCTATATTTTTTGTATTGTATGGCGGATACATAGTCGTTAATTTTGTTATTGTTAATAAAGGTTGATCCATTAAAAAGCTTACAAAAAAATGATAAATTAATTGTAGTGAGAGTGTCGTTACAACTATTTACGTAAAAAAGATAGATAAATACAATTAAAATATCCCTGACACGTGCTCATAATAATAACATGAGTAATAAATAATAATCATAATACCAGAATTTTAGAAATAATTGCCAAAAAAGGCCATGGGTTGCTTACAATAGGCACAATAGTGCACACGGCTCGCAGTAATGAAATTTTGTATGATGATAGATGCAAAAGTGAAACCAACTTAAACGTTAATGGTCAAATCATAAAAGGCTTGTTTTCAGAGCAATGCAATTATATGAGAAGTTTGACAACTTGGTCGTTAGGAAATTAATTCCTCGCTGACCGACCCCCAAGAGCCAGCTAATACGGTTTTTGACATTTGACCATCGGTTATCATGTCCTGCAGAATTTTAGATCAGTCGACATATTTTAAAATAAAATATACATTCAAAAATAAAGAGAAAACTTTATAAATAATAGACCTTTTGATATTTTCATTAAAAAAAAATATTAGAAAAGTATTCTTAACTTCAAAGTTAAGAATACCGAAATTTTAAGCTTTGAATTGATATTTTCTGAAAAAAAAAACTGTTAAAAAATAATATCAACGTAATATAAAAATTACGTGACGCGTAGAAAAATATGCATTTTTTATTTATATGAATTAATCAAAACAATCAAAGAAAAATGTTGATGCCCAATAAAAAAATATGCATTTTGATTTAATAAAAAATATTACAATGTTGTTCAGATCTGAACAATATATATTGTTCAGATCTGAACAACCAGCATGTGGTTATGCTGGGCTTTGCCCACACCGGATGTTCATATTCTCAATTTTCCCCTGAGGATGGCTGGGCGAATCTGGCCGAAACGTAGGGACCATGATTCCACACGGAATCAAAAAAGTACGCGGAGTAATCCGACTCCTAGAAATATTA
The DNA here is from genome assembly GCF_051122295.1 of Plectrocnemia conspersa. NCBI lineage: Eukaryota > Metazoa > Arthropoda > Insecta > Trichoptera > Polycentropodidae > Plectrocnemia > Plectrocnemia conspersa. The sequence continues at coordinate 18,006,226 of NW_028277173.1, forward strand.
ACCAAATATTTCTCCGCGAAAACGCATTCAACCACACATATATATATATATATATATATATATATATATATATATATATATATATATATATATATATATATATATATATATATATATATATATATATATATATATATATATATATATAAATATATATATATATATATATATATATATATATATTTATATATATATATATATATATATATATATATATATATATATATATATATATATATATATATATATATATATATATATATATATATATATATATATATATATATATATATATATATATATATATATATATATATATATATATATATATATATATATATATATATATATATATATATATATATATATATATATATATATATATATATATATATATATATATATATATATATATATATATATATATATATATATATATATATATATATATATATATATATATATATATATATATATATATATATATATATATATATATATATATATATATATATATATATATATATATATATATATATATATATATATATATATATATATATATATATATATATATATATATATATATATATATATATATATATATATTACACATTTGAGATATTCCATAAAAAATAAGAGGTTTTAAATCTGTGCTTTTGTATCACAATATTTTTTAAGACTGCACTATATGTAAAAAATTATAACATATAAGTTGATCGTTTGATTAAATAAATATAAGGTGTTTGCCATTTTTATATCAGTCTAGTATAACTACGATAATATGTTTTTTTGGGTATTGTAAATGTAAATTTAAAATAAGTTGTAAATGTAAATTCCATGGCAGTAAATTATAATATTAATGAAAGATATAAGTCAAGGTATTTTACAAAGTATGCGTAATTTCTTTGAACAGCTCCAGCGAGGTAACTTAAACCAAAATGTAATATAGACGATTTATAATTATTATTTAATTATAAATTGTTCAGAATCTAAAGAATTTCGATACCCATGACATTTAAGACTTGGAGTTTAATTTTTAATCACTTATGTATGATTTTAGGATCTGTGAATTCGGTGAATTCTACTAAAAAGGCTTAATATATGCTAACCGCACATTGATATTCACCTCACAAATATACAAGAGCGGTTATGCCGCCTATATATTTATGCTTTTTATTACTCTTGGCAAGATATTCTCTGACGAACGATCCCCGAGGAGCCCTCTGTATGAATAAGTCATCTGCTCGATGTTGTTTCGTTTCAAAGGAGAGTCTAAGTATGGTTTTTAAGGGTTGTTGCGGCACCTACACGTGTCGTAAAATACCTAACAACAGTTATCATTTATGGATGTATCAAAATCTGTTGAGCATAAACTGTAAGCTCAAACCCACATTGGATTAAAGTTATAATTTTTAAAATGAAATCCTTTATATGTTTTATTCATTTTCTGATCTACGAGATTTGTCATAAATATGCATATATGATATATATTTTAAGATGAGAGAAGATAAATTTGTATCTTATTTCCTACCTTATTTAAGTTGTGTTTTAATGTGAATCTTAAGAGTCGCGTCTGAATATATACATATCTTAAAGATCTAGTGTCCCAGATCTTAAATATGGCTATAAGAAGTTGAAAAGTGAGTTAGATTTGGTTCCTGATTTTATTTTAAAGGGTTGCGAGACCCGTCTTGTTGCTCTTCTAGGATGTATTTTTAATTTAATTCTCAAGACTTCAGCATTTCCTAATTTTTTGGAAATGAACAAAAGTTTTATTAAAAAGGGTAATAAATTATGCACAAAGAATTATCGAAGTGAGTTCCTGATAAATTGTTCGAAATAATTATCCATAAATACATCATCAATCACTTTCTGAAGGTTTTGTTGGACCATTAGGGTAGGTTTTGTCTCACCCGTTCCAACGTTACTAACTTTTTGTCTTTTAACAAAACTGTGACAAAATCTCTCGATGTGGGAAGTAGACGTCGTATATATAATACATACGTATTTTGAGGAAGCTTTCGACAAGGGTTGTCATGGGTTATAAATAAACAAATTTTCAGACCTTGGTTTTGACTAATTTAAGCGATTGTAAGCAAAATGTAACATATAGCTGCTGACTGTTTGAATATTACACTTTTTCAGCCCTTCACATTATTTGTAAATGCTTTATTTATTTTCAACTTCTTTCTTCAGGGTGATTTTGATTCTCTTTGAAGATGTGTTTCCGTCAACCGTATGCCCTTTAATGTTGGAAAGTGCCATATTTTATCATTTTCCCGATCTCACTAGCCATAAATTTTTCCTACGATCTCGGTGGGAAAATTTTGGATAAATAAACTTCCAATAAAGATTTCAGAATCACTTTTAAAGGCAAGTGATGGTTTTTTCTACATGTAAACAATGCATGCAATAAATCCTTTAAGATGCTCGGCTTTGTAATAAGCATTTTACTTTGACAATCTGTCAGTTACTCGCATCCTCCATGACATTAAAGTTAGCAGTGTTCTTGAATCGAGATCTCTAATTTGAAATCACTAAATAAGTTTTACTTCCTCTTAATCATAATAGCTTAGAAAAGGTTCTTGAGATACCTTTATAATATAATATTCTGTTATTATCTGCTTTTGTATCCCAGCGCCTTTTTTTTGAGAGAGTTGTGTTATGCTTTTCTGAGATCTCACAGAAAGGTGTATGTCGCTAAGCATTTCTTTAAGCTACTGAAGGGTGCTATCTCTCAAGGAATCATAGTTTTATAGAATTGTAGTCCTCCTCTGATGAAATAGAAATCATCCATCTAGCCGACTCGTACTTGTCGGCATCCATATTTAATGTCAGCTACGAGGAGCTGGTCTGGTCTATATAGATCAATTTTAATATCTCTTACAAAGTATATAATAATACATTGTAATGTTTATCTTTTACTATCCTGATGCATTAGGACAACCTGTTTGGTTATAATAATAATAATTCAATTTAATTTGAATGAATAAATAAATTTTTTAGCATTTCCCTGAATTGCCTATTTAAAATAACAAGGAGATTACATAAGAACAGGTTTAAGTTTGCAAATGCGAAATTATTATGTACCTAAATTGTAAGAAAAACAAAAACTACAACTAATGTCCAATTAGTAAACTCTCCAACAATATTATTGATTCATATTCTAATAAACTGAGCACCAATATGTAATAAAGTTTATTAGGCAAAATGTTTTTTACAGTTTCGTTTTATTTTATTTTCATACAACAAATTAAAATTATCATAAAATATATGTTTAAATATATTTTAAGAGTAAAAAGCACTTAAAGTTAGAATTAATACATAGGTATTAATATGCAGTCGGTTATATTTTTTTGCAATCTATAAGTACATTATCAAGAGAAAAATGTCATTAATTTTTATATAGCAAGATATTTCTATCTCTGATTATATATTACAGTAAAAAATAATTTCCGCTTTGGAATTTTCGTAGTATATTAAGTTTTGCTTGTTACTTAAAATTTATGTCGCAATTATTAAATATTTTTTTATAGCAAATTTTTAATGATATAATTGGATCTAATTTTTACTAAAACTTCAACTAGTGACATAAATTATTTTAATGAAAGCGAAACTCTTTGGAAGTACCAATACAAGACGATTGATCGCGGTTTTGAAAAGTGGGCAACTTTTATTTGTTTATGTATAAATTAAAAGTTGAATTATTTTAATCAATTGTTCAAACGCCTGACTCTCTTCTCTTATTCTCTCGAATAGTAATTTGCTGTATAAGGACCGACAGAGCAAGAGTTTTCAACATTAACTTAATGCAAAAGTAAAAGCATAATTTGGTTTGAAAACCCACCGACGAATTTAGAGGCGAATATATTATATAGGTGATATTAAAATTTAATTTACTAGGTTTAAAATCAGCATACAGAAGAGTAGGTTTTAAGTTGAAGTGTAAAAAGGGATTGCTTTATTTTTTATGCATATTATTTGATAAAAAAATATAATACAACCGAGAATAATTTATGTAGCACAGTCGATACAAAAATAATGACTACCGATTTGTTAAGAAATAAATTTTCAAAATGAGCTTGTTTATGTTCAGTTATGTTTAAATGACATACATATATGTAATCCCAATGTAAATAACGAATGAGAGACCTTATTATGTTCTTCTGTTTCTATTATCTTTCTTAAAGATAATATAAGTGTTACAGATACTAATGCATTAGATTTAACAATTATTATTATGCAATATACTTAATATTTATTTTAAAACGCATCGGTAAGGAAAATCATTAATTTACTAATAGTTCTGTTTATTTTTTAATTTACATTGAAAAAACTCTTCTCTGAATTTTTAACGAAAAATAATTTTTATAATTTTAATAATAAAAATTAAAAAATAACTTAAAAAAACACACATCATATTATTTAATTAAGCTTGAAGTGTTTTGTAATGTGAATAATGTATTAAAATAAAATATTATTTTTATTTCATCTTTATTAAGACATATTTATATAAGATACACACACACACACACACATTACTAAACGTGAGTTACTTCTTTGTTTCCTTTAAGTGCATACGTGAAATATAGAACGAAAGTGTTAAAGGAGGGAAAAATGGTTTATATATATCGTCTCCCAATATACAATGTCACTCGATTTCCTAGAAGTAAAATAACTAATACATTATTAATGTGTATATTCAATAATAATGATAATGGACGGTTAAATATACTTGAATAATATATATTATTATTCGGAAACTCATTGATTTATAATCTAAATTGCTTTTGTATGTAATGATTGGCTATTACTCTCAAGTTTTATTAAATCTCAAATATTTTACTTAATCAGTTATGGAATTTTTGCGCAATTATTAATAACATATTTTGTGACACAGACATATAATACTTAACAATAGACCAGTGGTGACTAATACTTGCAAGACCTGGGTTCAAATCCCATATGGACCCTAGTATTTTTTTATTTTCTATTGTATCTGAGAGATTGGAATTAGTGATTATTATACACTGTGCTTAAAATCTTTATTTATAAAAATATTTGCAACATTTTTTTTAATTGATATACTGTTAATAGTCTTAATAAATTTGATAAGCCATGTAAGAAGAGCTAAAATATAATTTATTTGTAGATTTTTCTATCCTTTTTTTGATTAAGGAAATAACCGGGAGAATATTATGTACGTTTTATTTTGCACCGTTTCAAATAAGACAGTAAGATATCTTTGATGTTTTTAATAGCTGTTATAAGGTTTTCACCATAGTGTAAATCTCAATAGGAGAGTTATTTATTTTGAGACACCTGTTTGCTTAGACATATAATATATAGGTGTCGAAAAATATTATTCAGAACAGATTGTTATGAAAATGTTAATAAGCACATAAGCAATTTTTAATCAAAAAACGACTGCAGGTATAATCTAACATTAATCGATATTAAGTAATAATCTTCTAATCCTCAGTAGAAGGTTAAAGCATTTTTACGAAATTTTTAACAAAGGCAATGCCGCAGCGATGTAGAATCTACCAGTGTGCGCAAAACGAGATATAACCGGAAGCAAATATTCCTAGCATAAAGGAAGTGGAAACGGATTTAAATAAATTGTGAGACAATAAATCGCCGGGAATAACAATTTTACGGTTTTAAACTTTTTAAAGCCCGTTCCATTCATACTAAAAAGATATGTGAAACAGAAACTGTGGTGCCATTGAAGTGGGATACTGGGTGTCTGGGTTGACATGTCATCATTATAAAATAAGTGATAATGTGCTAAGGTGCAAAAACTGTTTTTAAATATTTTAATAAATTAGTAGTCATTATATGCAGACAAACGACTTACATATTAACTAGATATATCCCAAATTAAAAAAAATACTATGTTTATAAGTTTTGAGACATGCAATAATGTTAAATAGTAATAATATTATATACTTATTTGTAAATGTCAATTTAACTCTTCTGGATAAATTAACACTAAATGGGACTAAAGGTAAAATTTAAATCTAAAATGGCACCTCAAATATTTTACACAGAAAATGGGCTTAGGAGACTAAATTTTCCTGTTTTTTTTAAGCCCAAGTTCTAGTGTCGAAATGAAAAGTACCATATTACATAAGTCATACCATTCGTTGACATTTATGACGAGTAATGATAAAAGCTTTTTAAATATTTGCAAGCACAAATGTCACCAAAAAAATATGCGACTGAAATGACACATAATATGACAGTCCCACCTAAAAACTCTTTCTAGGTAAATTAAATCGAGAGACACGCATCCAATATTTTTTTATATAAGTGCGTGCAAGTTAATATAACGTTAGTGTCAATTTTGACGAAATATTATGGTTAAACCATGGTCAAACTAGAATTGGTATTTAGCAACCCTTAAAACCCAGATATTTCTTCACCTCCAGGCAATGAAAGAAAGTCGGCTAATGGACGTGCGAGGTAATGACCTAGAAATACCTTTCGCGCCACCGCTTCTCAAACTGCGGCGTTTCCCAGCAAAAGGTTATTAGGCGAAACACGATCGATTCCGATCTACCTTACTGAATCGTGTACGCGCTCCCTCCGAGGGTAGATAAGGACTTTGAGCCAAGTTTCCATTATCAGATCCGATCAAAGGTATTTTAACCGGGGACTCCAGGCCAAAATTGCTTGTGGGGATTATTTTGAGGTATTAATAAAGCGTGCTGGTATGAGTGGGAAAGATTCGGTTATTAATAATTAAATGGGAAACATAGGGCTATAATGGAAATGTTTGACGAACTATTAATAAGGAAAGACGATCATGTGATTAGGCTTTGTTATTACTTATAGCAAATATAATACATATAGTATATTAACATAATATATTGTCGAAAAAATATGTGTAAAAAGTGTTTTATAGATATGATTTCAATTTTACTAAAAGCTTATTTATCAGTACGTGCTTATATAATATTACACATGCAAAATAATTAATTTTTCATCACGCGTAGTATGAATGTGTCCTTGGATATTCGCAATTGTTTTGCGTTGTTTTAACCCTAGATCAACCTGATTTAATGTAATATTAAGGGAATATTTTTTAAAGGTATATAGCTTTAAAATGAAATAAAACACATAAAAACCGTATTAATGGCCATGGTATTAGCTTTATTGCAAAGATAATTTTATGCCATTAGTGTTTTAATATAATTTCGAGGATTTGGGCGAATAAAGCGCAATCTGGAAGTCTAATTTTCAAGCATCGGCAATAACGCAGCGAATGTTGGCTTTCAAGTCGTCTATTGTTTCTGGTTTATCGGTGTAAACTAGCCACTTAACATAACCCTACAGAAAATAACGCAAAGGTGTTAAATCACACGATGTTTGAGGTCAATTCACAGGTCCATTATGCGCTCATTGAATGTTTCCCTCAATAAATTGATTGTTGCGCCGTCTTGTTGAAACCAAAGCTCTGCCACATTAATGCCATTTAATTGGAGTACGAAAAAGTCAGTAATTATGAATCTATAATGCTCTCCATTGACTAAATTCCTTGCCGGCATCATTTTTGAAGGAATATGGACTAATGATTCCACCAGCCCATAAAATACACCAAACGGTGATTTTTTGGAGATGTAACGGCGTCTCAAAAATGGCTTGTGAATTTTTTTCACTCCAAATGCAGAAATTTTGCTTGTTTACGTAGCCATTCAACCAAAAATGAGCGTCATCACTGAAGATAACAAATGAAGATCAAGTATCTCGTTTTCGGCACATTCACCGAATGTATGACCCAAGCGATGGCCATGCGGCTTTAATTCTTGCACCAGCTGGATCTTTTAGGCTCATAAATCAAGATCTTTCCGCAAAATCTTCTGTAAAGTGGATGAAAACATATCCAATTGCTGTGCACGATGGCGAATTGACTCATTCGGGTCCTCCTTAATACTATGCTCCACAGTAGAAACAAATCCTTCGGTGCGCACTGTACGACGTCTCTGCGGATGCGTATTATCAATGCGTGGTGCGAAACCAATCCATGGTTATTTGAATAATTTGCTCGGAATTACTATATGTCGACCGTCAAATGGAAGTTTCGCGAACTAAACCACGATTTTTGAAATATATTTGCACAATTTGCAAGCGTTGTTTTGGAGCAAGTCTATTCATCGTAAAATCGAAAATTAAACTAAACACAGATCAGCTGTCAGCTAAAAAATTGGCTGTCGCTTGAAAGTGTTACTAATTCTAAAAATAAACCATTAAAATAAACATCGTCTACAGCAACTTTCTAACAAAAATACTAATAAAAATGAAGAATTCAACAAGGCTTTTTTAATAAACTAGAGAAATACGATTTAAAACTAATAAAAATAAATTATAAAAATAATTATGAACTGTTAATGATTATTAATATTATAATATTATTTTTCTTTTACGTATTATATCGCAGGGGTTAAAACTTCCTGCATAATTTGGTATTCACAGATAATTCTATTAAAAATCGATTAAATCTTTCTTTCTATTTAATTAGGATCCGGAAATTTTCTTGCTAGCAATTTATCGCTAGCAGTTTACCGCCACGGCAATTAATCGCATAAATAATTTATCTAGAATTAATGAGATGTGTTTATACAAATTCGCTAATTGATTAGTTGATTGATGGTGTAGCAAATCTATAATTTTTATTAAAGACGTATTTTAACACGTTTGAATTAAATGCTGTTCTAAAATTTTTATATAACTCAATTTGACAGTTGCGATACGTCTATTTGCTGTTTAAACTTATACCTAACCTAAACCAATCAATCTAATGGAAGTTCAAAAATTAAAATTAAGTAATATTTGTGTTTGTGTTCTAATAGTATGAATATAATTTTAACAAATAGACCAGTTATAATGTATCAACAATTTTTTAATAATTACACTGGTCAAAAACTGTAGTTATTCACTGCTCGGATAGTAAAAATAACACAATATTTTCAATTTTAAACGACCAGTAAAATTTAGTAAATTATATGTATTGCCTGACGATAAAATATGCTAACGATAATTTGTGGGCTATAAAAATTGTTTATGCGAGCAATTGCGGTTAAGAAATTTTCTAAAACCTTATTTTTAACACTTTCCTTAAATTTGCCTTCATTACTTAACGAACATATTTAACGCTTGCTTATCTTTTGGATAATTCCCAACAATTTAAAAAATCGCTAAAATTTATCAGATAAAAAAGCCCGACGAGTATTCTACAATTGCGAATAGTTATCAACAAATTAGATAAATTAAAAATAATCCGTATACGTTAAAAATAATCTTTGGAGAATAATATTATTAACGTATGATTTTAGACTCTTTGATTTCCGTGAAAATCAATTGAAAACACACCAACTTTATAGTTTGACGAAGTATATGTATATGCACTAATTTTGATATGAAAAAGGTAAGGAATGACGGTTTGGTTGAGAAACTATACAAATACAAAACCTCCGAGAATTTGCTACGTTTATAGCTGAGAAGTAAAAGTTATTTTGTTTTACCAAATAATAAACACTGGAATTTTGCCCGGGCCGTTTTTCTTTATCTTGTTTAAAAACGATATCTGAAAATTAAATAATACGCGTTTAACTATGTACACTGACTAAACAGTTGTTTTAACCAGCTCTCACAGCCTTAAAGCAATCGCAAATAAATTACAAAAATGTTTTGAAAACTTAAATAAATACTTTAGGAGTTGAAAAATTAAGATATAAAACATATAAAACGAAAGTATTTATATTTACAAAAAGTACCGCTTCTCCAAAGTGAACAGGGAAGTAATGTAAAATAAAAATCTAGCGTTAAATACCTGGGTTTACATCTGGCCTGAAAACTGAATATTAGTAAACATATTTTGGGACTTTACTCTAAATTATTGGTCTTCAACCTGGTGGTCTTCTTACCACAAAAAATAAATTCTCAATATAGAAAAATTAATTAGTGTGCAGTTAATCTAAATAATAAAATCGTAAAAATAATAAATAATTAAGATTTTCATACTAATCATAAAATACATAATAGCTTTAAATACTAACACTGAAAGAACATAGTATTTAATATAAAAAAATGCAAATAAAATATTTTGCGTTACTACATTAACCCCTAATCTCATCAATCTGAGATTACGATAAAAACAAACGTAAATTTAAATATAAGTGCTTAATTCCACAGCACATATTTTTTTAAGTTTAAAAACACAAATCTAAAGTTTTAGATCTACAGGTAAATTATAATTTAAATTAGCACTTAATCCATCGCTTTTTTACTCGTTCCAGTGAAATTGTACAAGATTTTTTAAATATTTTTTCCCTGAATTATGAACATCAACGTTTTATTTGATATTCTCTTTTTATTATATTGTATCTTGTAACAAACTTGTAAACATAAAAATGTAAAAACCAGTAACATGTATTGTATATACTGGTATATTTAAAAAAGTAATTGTAGTATTGAATTTAACATTTTATATATATAAAAAAAATATATCAACAACATTGGTCTTATTTTTAAGATTTATGAAAATACATTTAACACGAAAATTTGATTATTGCTAACGTACAAATTATTAACAGTAATAGTTAAAAGTAATATGATACAATTGTCGGTACTAGGGATTCCAGTCCCGGGCCAAAATTTTGATCCCGGGATTTCGGTATTGCAATTAGTCGATCCCGGGATCCCGGGATAATTTTCATGTTATTTTATCGATAAAAATAATTTAAAATGAATAATACAATATTTTTTTACATCCGTTTTTTATAACGTACAATGTATAAAGTACGTGTAATTTTAGTCTTGGACTTAAAATAGAAAATAATATAATAAAAATAAAAAAGGGAAGGTCTTATTTACTTATTTGAGAAGATAAAAAATGAACTTTTGACAATGTATGTACATATGTACATTCATAGACACAATTAATGGAAAACATTATTTTGGAAAAAACTCACGAAGTAACATCAAAGCATCAAGCGTTTCATCATTTAGCCTTGATCTGATTTTGGTTCCTAAGCAGCCTGCAGCTGAAAAAGCACGTTCAGACTCACAGCCTCAAAGATTCACAGATGACACGTGCAACTCGCGCAAGTTTGTATACGAAATATAACGATTTTGTCAATAATAATTCGATTGTGCTTGATAAATCAATCAATCCAAAAAATTCGGGATCATGTTTTATAATCCCGGGACTCATCAGGTATTGAAAATCGTTCGGGATCCCGGGATCCCGGGATTGGAATCCCTAGTCGGTACGATCAGAACCAACCCTCTTCAACATAAAGTAATACTTGCTGGGATTTCAACAGGTTTTGGGTTACCCTGTATGCATTTACGCCTTACTAAAAAAGCTTGTACATATACACATTCACCTAATTTAACACACGCAAAGCAAGCAAACAAAATTTAAAAATTCCTCAATTAGATTACACTTCACAAGTACAACAGCCAGCATCGCATGAAATATGCAAATCTCAGTCCGGTCCTTCAAAATTGCGTTAAATCATTTCGCTGGACACATTAATTATTCAGAATGTATATTTATGAATGGCTCACTGTTGTATATTTCGGGAGCGACCCTTTTGTGAACCCTACATAAGGCATTGTAAATTTTGTTTATTTAATCAGGCGTAATTCATTAGTTATTGCACGCGACACACTATCGACATTGATGGGTATCGATGTATTTCAGGAATTTGGAATACGCCTGCGTTTCGTGCGAATTAACACGACTTCAATTAAACGGGACATAGTTGTCAGTTGAAGCCCGTTATGATTAGATCGTAGCAAGGCGGATTAATCAAACTTGTTCCTGGCTTTAGGCCGCAATCGAATTACGTTAACGTACCGCACGGACAAAGGATCGAGAGTAACTAGCTTTAGGTGTATCGTTCGGACTTTATAGACCTAAGATGATTGGATTTAAGGCTTCGATAGGGTGGCAGATTTCAGGAACCCGGGTCAATCGATGCGATATGAAAAAATTCAAATTTTGAATATTTTTGAAAATAATTTATACATCTGGTTCGACTGGTTACTAAGATATCAGTACATGATTTTTAATGTTGACAGTTTGAAAAATAAATATTAACCCCATAGAAACTGATTTCATTAATATATTTAAATGGCTAATAAAACAACCTTTAATTGGGTTTGAAAGTAGTTTAATTCAGTTACTGAATTCTAATTGGATGATCAATAATCTGATGAATTTCACCAGGAATTATTTTATTACTTTGAACCTTATTAAGTAATATTTCGGTGTCTTCATGACTTGATATCTGAAGAGGTGCTTTTAAAGTAGCTTTAATTTTATTTTCACTGTTCTATTAGGTAGAAAGAAAATTAGAATAGATAAAAAAAATATTTATAAAGTAGAAAATTAAAATTAACAATAGAAACTATTCGAAAGCTAAATATAACTATAATAATAATAAGTTTGTATTATAAAGATGACAACCATATTATTTTAGACCTATTATGAATTATATTTCCAATTGAGAAAATTGCACAACAATTCTATTGTGACTTATAGCCACAATATGAGATTTTCTTTGACAAAAATAGCAATTCTTTTCATTTCCGCTTGTAATGAGTTAACTTTCCACGTATTTCAACGTTTTATTGCTCAATATCGTCAATTACTTACAAGCGCAATTTTTATTCATGCGATTTGTTCACATGGATATTAATTAAATGACCTTGAGTTTAACTTGAATGATTAAATGTTTAACTACGAACATATGTAGCATTTTGCTTAAATAAATTCACAAAATACACAAAAAAAATATTCAACAGCTATAATGAGGAATAATTAACAATAAAAATAGGGTAAAGTTTTCGGTACTTAGCTATTCCATATTAAAATATACAAAGAAACTACTTTTTACTATTTTTATTATTATGTAATTTATTTCGGGTTAGAGGCCGAAGCAGTATGACTTTTCAGGCAAGGTAGACGCAGGAAAGTTGGTTATTATTTATTCAGTTATAGTACTATACAAAAGCGAAATATTAGAGAGTTCTATATTCCTTGTTACGAGCGCTGGTGGAGTAGCTGGCGCAGGAATGATGTCTTTGGGGTGGTCCTCTGAGGTCTCTCGTTGCTCGTCTTGACTATTGAGCGTCTCTGGAGGGACACGGTCAATTGGGCGACGGCGATTGGGCGACGGTCAAATGGGCGATTCAAAATGGGCGACGGACAAATGGGCGATGGTCTTTTGGGCGACGGTCTTTTGGGCGATAGAATAATAATGCATTACAAATAAATGTGATGCAAATCATGATCTTATAATTAATTAAATACTTAACATAATTTAATACATATTAAAAAATATATATATATATGTATATTATATATACGAAACACGAAAATATAGGTAATATTTTTTAGAATAGAATTAAAAGATGAAAACATTATTTGGTCTAAACAAAATATATTATACCTACATAAGATATAGTATGTATATATTTACTTATCATTTGTGCTTATTTAATCATAAAATATCACTTAAACAGTGATTTTTTTTATTCAAGAATTTTAGAGAGTTACCCGATATCATAAAACACTTAAAACACACGGCTTAAGTCGGTAATTTTATTATAAGTATACTACCTGATAAATGTTTATAGTGGGCCCTTACGCGAATTTTTTTTATGTTTTGAGCCTTGGAAACTACTCTGAGAACAAACCTTTGGAATTTCCAAAAACCGAATATTTTACAGTTATCTATTTTAAATTAGATAGGATAGTTATATATAAATATAATAACACAGAACTAATGCTAATAAGTGTTTATCGTGGATTTTGCCCTTTACGCGATTTTTTTATGTTTTGAGAGTTATAAATTACTGTGAGAACAATCTTTTGAAATTTCCAAAAATCGCATATTTTACCGTTATCTATTTTAAACTGAATAGGGTAGTTATATAAAAATATAATAACCTAGAACTAGCGCTGATAAATGTTTATCGTGGGTTTTGCCCTTAACGCGATTTTTTTTATGTTTTGCGCCTTGGAAATTAGTGTGAGAATAAACTTTGCGAATTCACAAAAATCGCATATTTTACAGTTATCTATTTAAAACTAGATAGGGTAGTTATATATAAATATAAAAACCCATAACTAGCGCTCAGTATACTTTTGAATTTTGACTGAAAATGTTCGCAAAAAGTTTCGTTGCGTCTTTGAAAATTATTTTTGTCGTGGTTTTAAAACACTGTCACAGTGTCATTGTGTTTTTGGTAAGAAATTCAGTACAGCAAGAAAATAAGTATGTGTCTTTTTATTCACATGTGGGTTATATTTTATGTGCTATTTATAGATAATTGGTTTTTATAGATCATTGTTGAGAACGACTAATTTGAGTTACCACAGTTTATATTCTTCATAAATGGATAATTCAGTCATATTAAGTCAAAAAGACAAGGAAAAATATGTTTGGAATGGATATCTTTATAAAAAGAACAGACCAAAGAATTTTCATAAAAGTTTTGAGGTACAATAGAAAAAATATCATAGAATATTTACATGGTATTGCATATAATTATAATATGAGTTAATAATTTGAAAATAAAATTGTTTTTAGCATTTAATATACTTTTCGTTTTAATGTATATTTTATTAATATTTACAATAAAGCAAAGCGTGCAAGTTTTTTCTGTCGCCCATATGACCGTCGCCCAAATAACCATCGCCCAATTGACCGTCGCCCAATTGTCGCGTACCGTCTCTGGAGCATCTACAGCGTCATGTCGCCGAACTGAACTGTCTCTCGTCTGATCATTCGATCATTTGTCTTCAGAGTCAGATCTTTTGTATATTTGATTCGTGAAGTCGACCAATCGTTGCGCTTATATAATTGACCAGATAAATATATCTACGCCTTGATCAAGTAAAATTTGCTTGATGAACACATTCCGAAGGTTAACAATGTAAGGGGTAATAACAATAGCGTTTTTTCTTTCACCTAATGGCATATTATTTGTGCAGTCCATAATGCACAAAAGGATATAGATTCTCTGGTTTTTACGAGGGTATTAATGACGTGATCAATGAACGTGCGTGGATTCATGAGCTATGTATGTACTAAAGGATTGCTTTTTCTCTACTTATAACAAGGGTTTACCCGCAGTGGTCTGTTCAGTTTAAGTCTATTGTTTTATGATATCATTATCTTCTTGCGGGTTAGCTTTTTTTGAAATATGCAATTATCAAGTTATATTTCATTATTATTTTTTTTACGTGTCTGTGTCTGTGCATGTGAATGAAGACCTCCCACAGTTATCTTTCTGGAAGTGGAGAAAAAATTTCATGATAATAGTTTACACTTTACATATGTATAAGACGAATTAAAATCTGAATGTTTAGATTCAAAACTTTGCTATTATTAAAAGCAATAAACCTAATGGATATATGTATAATTTGTATTTATTTCTAATAATTTATTGCAATTGATACAATAGTTTTACTGTATTACATCTCGCCCAGTATGTGCGAGTAACCACACACAGTGATCCCTCTACCTTGACAGTAATAATTGTTAGCACAACTGACTTATCAATCATCGTCTCCTTGCATCGGAATCAACTCAAGTGTTTCATTATTAGATACTAATCAATGCTTGTACAGACTCTGTTTAATGTTCGGATAATGCTAAATTGTATAAACATTTTTGCTAAATGGGACAAAAGCGATGGTAACATACAACGCAATATAATATGTGATACCAAATGAAATTTAACAAATTTATATATAGTTTTATAAAAAAATATTTACCTGGCCTTCGGAAAAACCCAAAGGAACAATTAATTTTCTTACTAAATTCACTAAACAACTATAGTTCTAGCACATTTCATTGTTTGTATTTATATAAATAAAATGTGGAATAAGTTTTTAATTTCGAAACTATAATAATTTTAAAATAAAAATGTCAGTTTAAATATATTTTTTTTAAAGACTTTTTTATTTTTATCGCTACTTTATCTTCGTTCAAATGAAAAATTTCCTAAAAATTTACCAATAAAACATATGCGCGTCTCATTTAACGGTGTAATAAACTAGCAACGTGTTGTTTCAGGTGTGCTGTGTTATGTAATACACGTGCCTCAATACTTTCATGGTAATTTTTGTATATTGTATATAATTAAGAAATTTTAAACAATATACGCAGTGGAAAAAATATTATTAAGTAACTGCAGTTATAAACTTTATAAAAGTAGACGTTCTTGTATAGTCGGTTACATAATATTATTTTATTAATCTCCAGACTGAAATGTGCTCATTTAAAAGATAAAGTATATCTTCAGTCTGTTAAAAGACTGATCAAACCACTGTGGTTTTATATGCGACGTGTTCGTACGTACAACGTAGACTCAAAAGGAATTATTACCACGTAAAAGCTAAAGTAAGCTAAAATACTATAAGTAAATGAGTTTCATATTCTACATATAACAAGTATTATGATATAATATACTATTATAAATTAAAATAATTATTTTTTATCGTTATTTTACTGCACAATTTCCGTTTCGATTAATATACATATTGTATGTAATTTGAGTTGTAAAAGTAATTATTACTTTGAAATAGTCGTTTTATTTTACGACTCGTTCTCAATATTCACGCTTCATCGGTTATTTGCGAAAATATTTATTTTGTCACAAAGGAGGTCGTTTCAGTTTTTACATTGAACGTGTATTTACTAAGGTTTTTATTGATAATAGACGAAAAACATATCAATGAAGATTTTTCAATATGTAATATTATGCTTTGTATAATATATAGATATTATTATGATGTAAGATAGAATTGAAAAACATTTTTTGAATAAAACGTATATATTTTAGGCACAATAGATGTGTCAGTGTAATAAATTATTCTTGCTGATTTCCTTTGAAAATTTCAATGGAATATGGTCGATCTCTAGGCTGATCTCGTTTTTTGGATTCGAATGTCTATTCCACAATGGATGGATTGGTGAAATGTTAAAAAGTTATGCTAATGTTCCAGATTCAAATGTGAATAGTAAAGTGGCTCGCATTCAAATTAAAGCGGTATTGAAGAGAATAGGTAATAAATGCATTGATAAGAGGTCATTTGAAATTTAAACGCGAATGAATATTTCTAAACTTGATCAGTAACAGTTTCGTCTAGATTGATGAAAAAACTTGAATTAATTTAAAAAAAGTTTATTAAATGTCGAATGGTTTGTCTTTAAATTCTAGCAACCACCCGGCCAGGTATTGAATACTTTTTAAAACTGATGTATTGACCGTGAGAAAAAAACTTGTTTATTTGTACGAATCGCCAACAACTACTTAGTGCTCTATACGTAACGATTATAGTAGATTCCGAAGTATAAGCATCTTTAAAAAGCAACATTAACGAACATATGATTCCAAAACTTGAGATGCAAAATTGGGTTTTAAAATCTCCAATTCTTTAAGCTCTGATGATTGCAATAATAATTTAATAAAACAACATATTTACACCCAAAATCTTCGTATATGGTCGTGGTTTTGAGAGTGGGTGCTCAAGGAAACTTAGACTTATACATAGTGCATATAATTTAATTTAATTTGCTATGATTTGGAATTAAGCTAATTTAAAACAAAAGGGATTTTAGCCAAAATCTCACCAAATAGGGGATAAATCAAGCATTAGACAATAAATAAGCTGCTTCTCTCTTTGCGTCCACCTTGGTTTAGTTACGAAGTCCGAAATCCAGAAGTTAATCCAATCTTTAGAGACGACTGGATATTTTTAAATGCAGTTTAGGCTACGAGAACTTCATTTATTTATATTAATTAAATATATTTTTGTCAAAATATAGCAATGAAGACATTGAAAATAAAAATATTGGGTTGCTGTATTTTTAGATTTAACTCAGGTTCTAACAAAGTGTGACATCCTGGACTACTGAGACTGCTTTCACACAGCGTCTTTCTGTCTGAAATATGGATATTTCTAAATTAAGATTGGAGAAGTAAACACAAAGCTGTGCTAAATATCATCGTTTGTATTTAAGGGCAACGTTCTTGGACTTATACTGAATTTGTTATACACGATAGATCTTCTTAAGACAAACTCAACAAGATCTTACACATTTTCCGACGACACCACAATAATATTGTCGGATACTCACCCAAAACTAACACCGAAAAGACTAAAAAATAATTTCTCAAAAATTCAAGCTTGGCTCTCCAAATAGCGAATCAGTTAATGAAATTTAATTAATTCACGTAGCATTTAAGCTATACGAAGACAATTATCATGCAGTATCCTTTAAGAGGAAATCGGTACTATAAGACTCCACCAAATATATTGGAATTCATATCGACAAAAAACTAAAATGAAAAATTATTATTTGGAACAAAATAAAACATCTAGGACTTGAATAGCTGTGATTTAGAGCGACGAATCCTATTATTTAAATATTATTATCACTTGTGAATCTCTAAAAAAACATCGGTAAAAAAGGCGTGATATACAAGCCCTTACATCTCAAAAAGCTAAGGAACGTATTGAATAAATCCGTTAAAAATTTAAACAACAACATACTTTTTTTTATTTAGATTTTCCATTATTATTCAGATTCGCAAGTATAAAAATCAGGAGTAATAAAAATAAAGTGTATCTATTATATTGTAAAACGAGGCTATTTCGTAGTTTGGTAACACACTTTGTTGTTGTTGTATAATATTTAAATATTAAGAAAATATATATATGTATATGTAGATAGGCTATTTTATTATTCTTTGCATGATTTATATTTAAAAAAATAGGCTAGATAGATACGAGTCTAAGATTGATAAGATGATGTATTGCTTTAAATAAATTCTAGTAAAATATATCAAGTTTTTCTTGGTAAAATATGAGTCTAAATGTATATTAAGATCGTGCCTCGGAAAAAAACTAACGCAATGTGATTTTTCTCCATGAAGAATATTCAGACCTATTACGGAGAGATAATAACGTGTGCTTTTTTACGTATGAATAATGTATTTGCGTAAGCTAAAAAACCCGTCGGCGATATCTTAATCACGGTTCAAAATGCGACCAAAGGATTTCCGGTAATGCAGGATTTTACCTTTTGTCCCCTATTAAGTGGGTCTAATAAACAGAGGTCCCTTCGACAAAGAACTGGTCCTTTATTGCGCCATATTGCTAAGCCAAAGCTTTTTATCTAGAAGCGTGTTTACCTACGCGCGCCCAAAAATGTAAATTAATTATAAACACTATATTTTTAAAGTTTTAATTTCAGTATTGCATATAAAAGAGTAACGCGAATAACGGAAATATTGCAAAAAGCTATTATGGCAAAAGCTTTGGATTTTTAAGAGGGTTGTTCAGTGCCAAATCTGGACGGAGAAGTTTGGACAGTGAAATAATTCAATTCATAAATCAATTTTTTAAAACGCTATTTTTCATTGTATATTTTTTGAGTAACAAAGGCGTTCTTGACGAATTACGCCAATTAGTTTCACTCGTCAACGTGGAGAACGAGCCATTGTTGACTCGCGCGTATCTCAGATGGAAAATCTTTTTGTACTGTGTCTAAGACGATATAAATATATATAATGTATATGCATTCGTTTGTGATATTAAGAGAAAGGATTTAAAGTGTATTTTATTTTTTTTTAAATACAAAACATTAGAGAAATTTAAATTCGAATAAAAAATCATTTAAATCCATACGCTGTTATTTATAATTTTGATAATAAACTATTATGTGAATAAGTGAAAATTAAATTTTAATATAAAAATTTTTAGCTAAAAAAATCAACAGTAAGATTTTGAATATCACTTAACATACTAGTAACAAGCAGGAAATTAAAATATTAAATAAGTGGCAGCAAATAATATCTGCATTTTAAAACGATATTTGGAGAGACGTTTACGTTACGAAACGTTGATATTTATATATCAACAAAGAACGTATCGAGATGTGCTGTGTATTTGAGACCAAACATATTCCCAATAGCCTGCAACTTTCAAAACATTGTAAAAGTATGACGAACAGTATCTGGGCTGGTATATATTATTATGAAATATTAAATAACGGTACATTTGCATCGAATTTTTCGTTTATTTATTTTGTAAAAATCTGACTTGGTAGGTTTCTCCAAACCATCATTTTTTATTTTATTTTATTTTTTTAGATTAAATTAAGACCATCGTGGCCTAACAGGTTACCCCAATGCGCCACGATGGTCGAAAACAAATTTTAAATTTATAAAACAAAAAAAAAACGTATATATACATAAATAGAACAATACTTAAAAATAATAAACATAACAAAAATTATAAAATATCAAAATTAAATGAGACAAACTGGATCAGCTCCTTGTAGCCAACATTAAACAGGTCAATATGTAATGCAAGCGTATTAAGGAGCCGTATGGCCACAGCTATAGGCGAGTCGGCAAGTGCGGATGTCCTAGCCCTAACTGCCATCAAAAGAGGTCTCGATCGTGATTCTCGAAAATGTTCCGGAACCCAAAACTGGAATTCCTCGAGAATAGCTGGATTGTCGACAGCACCTTTTAGTAGTTTGAAAAAATGCTTAGCGACATACAGCTTTCTGCGAGAATTCAGCGAATCATATCCCAACGCCCCTAAAAGAAAGGCGCTGGGATATAAGTACGGATAATAACCAAATGTCCTTTTGTAAAGGTAAATACCTTTTTTGAATTTTTTCCACTAAAAGGGAATATTTGGCTATTCGGGGATTCCAAATTATAGATCCCGATTCAAGAATGCTACGAACTAAGGTGTCATAGAGGATGCGAATAACTGACGGATCGTCAAAGTGAAAGGCATTCCTCATAACAAAGCCGAGCATCTTGGAAGATTTATCACAGACGTCGTGTATGTGTAGAGAGAACCTCCATTTGCTCTCGAAAGTGATTCTGAGATCTTTAATGGAAGTTTCTCTAGTCAAAATGTTACCACCGAGATGGTAGAAATAAGCTGATGGCGAACGGGATCAAGAAAATGACACAGTATGGCACTTTCCGACACTAAAGGGCAGACGGTTAACGGAAGCCCATCTCCACAGAGAGTCTAAATCACTTTGTAGAGAGAAGGAGTCCGCAACAGATCGAATGCATTTATATAATTTTAAATCATCTGCGTACAGAAGAAAACTTGAATTTTTAATTGCTGTATTTATGTCATTAATAAATAACACAAAAAGCAGAGGTCCCAGATTGGATCCTTGAGGAACCCCCGAAGGCGTAAAATATTCCTTTGACAATCGGCCACCATAGGTTACAAACTGTCTACGATTGCTTAAATAACTCGAAAATAACCGAGTTAAATTATCTGAGCAACCGAGGTTCGACAATTTTTTTAATAATAACGTATGACAAACTTTGTCAAAGGCTTTCTCAAAATCTGTATACACGACGTCTACTTGAATTCCGGCATCGAGAGAAGTTGTCACCGTTTTGGTGAATGACAGAAGATTAGTAACAGTGGAACGGGCAGGACGAAACCCGTGCTGTTGGTCTAATAAAACTTGTTGAAAGTGATTGTAAAGATATTTATGAATAATTATTTCAAATAATTTAGCAGGAGCTGACAACACTGCTACTGGTCTATAATTCTTTATATATAATTTGTCACCCTTTTTATGAATAGGGGTGACTTTTGTGCATTTCCATAGATCAGGAAATGATGATGTTTTGAGAATCAGATCATAAATACATTTTAGAGGAGCAGCGAGACTTACTTCGCAACCCTTCAAAATAAAATCGGGAATTAAATCAGGTCCAGAAGAACGCCCTGTCTTTAATTTATTAAATCCGTATTTAAGATCTGAGTGCTCAGTTTCTCTGATGGTCAGTACTGAAGACCAAGATCATGATGATCATTATACGGAATATGATATATTTATGCATATATTATATTCAAATACATATGCTAAACATACGTTTATATTCGTGCTTTTATTCGTATCCTACATACTATATAAACACTAATATATATTTAATATTATTTCATATGTGCAAAAAAACGTTGCGTAAAATACAATAAACTCAACATGTAACGTACGCTTAAATGAATATGTAATACCCAGCTATTCTAACTATTTGAATATCGAATAGTAAACATTAAAATGTTCGAATAAATTTGTAAAGTTATGAAGGATCAAAAAATACAGTTGGAAAAATAAATTCAGGTTAATACACACATAATTATTATTAATGAAAATACAATTAAAAGTAGTGTTTTCAACTTTAAATCATCACAAATTAATTATAGATGCTGCCAAAAAGACTACTACTTGATATACTCAAAAAATATTATCATAATAATATACTTAAGACAAAGCTAAAGTTTTACATTATTCGTGTTGATTTGGAAGAGATAAAAAAATCAATATCAGTCATTGAGAAAGTTCACACCTGCACAATATTTAATCAGATATATAAATAATTTCTGTAATTTTGTTTTAATTTATTATTTTGTGTCATTTATGGGTTTGAATGTTATACATATTATTAATAATTAAACAAAGAACGTATATTTTGTGTAACAAAAAAAGGTACAAATGGAGATGTAGCTAATGCAATAGTACATCGAAGAAAAAATCACTACCTGCGTTTTTGTAATACACAAAGAATGTTTTTAAGTTAGTGGGTTTTTGGTGTTTTTATAGATTAAAAAAAATTAATATATTTCACCATAATTATTATTTTTCACAAATAGTTAGAGAAATATTCAAATTAAAAATAACGAGCAAATATATTTCGTATTTAAATACTCAGATTGGAGTCACAAATCCTACACAAACATTGTTTCAACTACTCGTAAATATTGCTAAATTAATATTGTTGAGAATAAAGGAGTATTTTAAATCTCTGACGTTCTAACCGCTACGACAGGAATAAGGGACGCAATCGTGATTTTACGACACCTTACAGCCAGCAGCTATAAATCACCGACCATCGATGGTAGAAATTGCAATCACACTGAGATTTTCAATAAAAGAAATAATCGAGAGAAAAAACAACCAATACCGGTATTACCGGTATTGATATAACTTTTATTATTTTAATTCATTGGTAATAATAAAAAAAAGAAAAATAATTCGAGTGCCACTTGTATACCAATGCATCCGAATATCCCTGCAAGTATTGTATGCAAAAGTACTTTATAATAAGAAAATAGTGCCTACAAAATTATAAATCTGTTTGTTTAAAATGCGAAATATTTTTCACTAAAAACAGATTTATTAGATTGATGATTGTGATATTTATGTGATTAAGATGTGCTTTATTTATATGAGTATTTTTATTTTAACTATTGCATATCTTAGAATAGATAAATAATATTTATTTTTGAAAAATTAATCTCTCGTATATTTATTTATTTCTACTCATCTTAAACGTTAATAAACTTTAAGAAATATTATACGTAAATACTGCATATTATTATTCTACTTTGACATCTTACTCCGATAACACTACTTAAGTTAATCCCCTACAATAAGCATAATTTAGGTAGTTCTAAGCTATTAAGATATCGTTTTCAACAAATAAATGGTAAGTGCAAAATAATGAATAAAAAAATAGATTTTTCCCAGTACTATCGGTTTTTTATTTTGTAGTATCCAAGGTTGATTTTTGATCAAATACCGGTATTACTGGTATTTCAAACCCTCATCGACGGGTTATATATATATATATATATATATATAACGACCTCAAAAAGTACTTTATTAGGTACGTGCTACATCAATCATTCAATGAATTGTATTTAAACAATTTTAACAAAGATGAGAATTTTACTAAGAATACGGATTTTATCCATACTTTGTCTTTTAGAAATATCTGATGAATTTCCTTTACATAATTTCTGCCATAAATGCGTATTTTATCTGGAATTTAAAATAGTCGTGCTATATTCGAAGACTTAGCGAGTTACGTATTGTATAAAATATGTTGATAAATTATTAAAGTGACATGCGCTCAGCATAACAAAGTCGAGTATCCGCAAACTTTAGTGATTTTTTTGTTGAATACATATAAGATATTTACTTTAAGCTGAAGGAACTTATTATTGGAGAATTTTAAAAATCTTATATGGGATTCGAACAAATATATTTCAAATAATCAAAGCAACCTATACCATTCGTCTATCGTGCTGGGTACATTTTATATGCGTACTAATAAATTTTCATATTTGCTCATTTTTATCGAGGCATTTCTAGTTTAAAAAATGCTTAAACTATGAAGATATTCCAACGGATAAGAATATCAGTTTTATGTAGTTATATGGCAATTGACAATGATGGATGGTGATCGATTCAGAGTTAAATCGATAAGATCAACAGTGATTCTAGTTTTTTTTGTGATGACAGCGAATCTACATTTATGCATACATTTATATACTGGAACAGATTAAGGTCATAAGCGTATTATAATCATTATTATATTTTTATTTTTTGCATTGTGTTACAAATAAGGACGATGAAGAGCAGTGCACCCAAAGTAGATCTCTGCGGTCCAAAACGAGCGAAATATTCGTCTCTCACATACGTAAAAAGCTCGAGAAAAAGCTTATTCAATAAATGGAAACAAACTTCGATAAAACATGTTAATATTTAGCTACAACTAATGTCTAAAAAACGAACAATAGTTAGGTCAAGCAATGAACAAATCTATAAAATAAATTACTTGGATTAAATTAGTACATTAATTATAAATTTACTTTTATTTTTTATATACTCAATTAAAAAAATAATTTATATACTAAAATTGTGGTTGTGAATGCATTGATATTTTGATACATTTAAAAGTAAGAATTTAGTTAAAACAGAATTCCATATATTTCTTATAATTTTTCATAAATTTAACATTAGCCTTTGATTTATTGTGACAAAATATTTGTGAAAAAAAAATCTCAGATAGGTGTTTCCTTTCTGTTCTTTTGCCGTAAGTTAAAAAGGAGCATTCTAAACAAATATATACAATATATATGTACATGTATGTGCTGGAAGATAAAAATAATTTAACAAAAGTTGTTGAATAATAAGAACAAAACGCTGGCAAAGCCGAGCACTAAAGCTATAAGTGTATAAAAGTAAATAAAGATTACCTTCAACAAACATTTTATGTTACATTTTATGTTGTGTTACTTATCAATGTGCCAATCCAGGAATTAAATAAGTAGATATATATAAAACAAATCATGTCTTTATAACTATGTAACACAACTTGATACTTTCAGACCTATCTGTTCGTATAGCTATACAAAAAATGATGAAATTTATCGGTTTAATTTTAAATACACACATAAAAATGTACATATGTACACTCTTGTGTAAGATAAGAAAACGCGTGCGAAAAGTTGTTTAATCGCGTAATCGCCGCCAGGCCATAATGAATGGGGATTTACGACAAATTTTCACCGTCCCTTAAATTTCTCATCCCTTAAAATCCAATTACCTGAGGACGCACTCACCCCTCGCCCATCCGAAAAATTCTATCCTCTTCCGCCACTCGTCTCGCTCGGCTGAGCAAACACAAAATATATTATAGCCACTTGAATGTCAATAGCCGTTGCCTGATGATGGTTTAATAGTCTCGCGATGTCGTAAAAATAAACCGTTAAACGCTGATTTGTATTTTAATGTAGGCGCTTTAATTTTTGATGGATATAAAATCAGTAAATGGTGGAATTATCGGCGATATTCAATATAATTTATTTTAAGTTGTTTTCTGCTAATTGTTACTTTCATTAAGCAATGAGATACTAATTTTAACACAAATTAATTTACGCAAATGAATTTTAGTTACCTTTCATACCTAAGAAGTCAAGCTTCAAATTTAATAATTTCTACATACATATGTACACGCACATAAAAAAATTTAAACTCAGGAGGCAGTGATTTTTTTAATTACATTTTTTGGGTACATCGTATTTAGTGTACTAATGCCTAGCACATATTTAATGCGTTATTAAAAATATTTACTAAGATTGTCTATAGATATATAATTTTAATAATAATAATTACGATTTCTTAGGATTTAGTTATGTAGAAAATGTTTTGATCAAAAAGAATTTTATTGCAGTTGCTGAAAATATAACTATTGTATGTAGAAAACCGGTGCTGACAATAAAGCTTGTAGATTACGTATAATTGTCTTTCTTATATTTAATGAATGAGAAACACTTTCGTGCATTTTTGAGTATGGCAAAACACTAATGATATTTATATAAAAAAATAATAGCAATAAACTATAAAATATCCAATAATACTTTCACCTATATTTATAATTTTAATTAAAGTAGCCGTCGGACCCTCACTGTCGCGAGGTACCGCAGCTTGTAACAAACAATTAGTCTTAATTTATTAAACCCATCTGAAACTTTTTAAATATTTTTTAAAGGAAAAATTAAGACGATTATACAACTTTAGAATTATTTAAAATATCTGATACAGGTTTAAAATTATCTAAAAATTCTCTAGATACATTGATCATAAATGACATCATTATATGTACACACCACTGTTGCTTTTGATTAAATATTACGTTTTGAATAAACGGTAGTTCCAGAATTGTTTCGGATTACTAATTATGAATTGTTCATTAACCCGTATGTAGGAAGTCTTTGTATATATAATATATTATTATACGTTTTGCTTGCGTACAAAATTTAGCAAAAGCAAATGTAGTTAAACGAATATTATTTTGGTTCACAAACCGAATGATTTTACTTATTTACGGTTAACTGCTATTTTCTGTGTAAAAAATGGAATATTATCAGCTTAGTTGATTGGTGAACACACTCTTCTAATTCATTATATGAAAAATCATATAATAATTTCAAAAAGCTTTCAAAAAATAAATGTATACATTGGGAAGTGAGATTAAAGTTGCTTCACCTACACATTTAGTTTGGATAACTCTAACAAACTTTATCAAATTGAATTTCGTGGCATATTTCAAATGAATATGTGTCAATTCTGTTAATGATGGCCCTGTCATGGATTTCCGTGTTTCGGTCCCGATTTGAGTAATAATCGTATATGAAACGTCACGATGCAAACGCTCGAATTGTCATTTCGAAATGTGACACAGGTTGCCGGAATTAATATATCAAAATTTATCCAGCTCAACGTTTCACACCGCTGGATTTCAATTATTTTACTGTAACATAAGGCGACCAGATTTCCAAAGCTTTAATCTAAAACGTAAATTTTCAAAACATATTTCAACAAAAAAAAAATTATAACATTATATTATAAAATTATAAAAAAAAAATATCTATCAAATGCCTATAAAATATTCTAACCAATATTTTATATGACTTAAAAATATTTGTCATATTTTAATTGAGTGATTTAAGATTAATTATTTATAACCATAAAATGAACTTCAGACAAAAAAATACTTGTTAATATATATTTGTTTTTCTCAAAGAGAGGGAATTTTGATAATAGCTAGTAATTTAAATGGATTGTATTTTATAATGTGGGTTGATTTTAGAAAAACTCTTAGATTTTAAAAACAACCGTTATTTAGAGTAGCAATTAGTCACAAGTCTTTGTCCATAAAAATAAACATGAGTGTTCCATCTTAATATTACTGAAAATATTACCGACCCAAAACGATTTTTACAGCTTGAAAGGCGATGCATCAAATTTCGTTAAGTTAGAAGATTGTTACAACATATTATCCGATTACTCTTCGATAATTTTATCGCTAAGTGAAGCAATAATAAAAAAATACTTGGCAACAAAGACATCGATTAGAAAAGTTTTAAAATATAATTACAACAACTTCTAACTTGAAAGTTTCTTTAAAAACAAAAGCTCCGCTTAATGAAAAAGTTTTTACCCTTGTTATACCGAAACAAGATATAGTACGCAAGCACACACCTGAGACTACAAGATGTCATGATAGAAATTAACTTTTTTAAAGTTAAAATGGACTATTTCATAAAAAAAATTGTTCAACTATAATATATATTTCCTACGGTTTGTGTGACTAATGTAACTTTTGTCATAATTGCCACAATGAATTTGATACACTCCTTCTTATTTGTTAATAATTTTGTCTTTTTCATTTGGTAGAATGGTATTAATTTAATTTTTAGATTACATAATAGTCCTAACACCTTCTTTGGAAAATGCTCACTCAATATTTTATTTATTATTAAATCTAACTAATGATGATTGTCCTAAAAATCAGGAAGCTTATACTCGGGTATGAGCTCTTTTAGTATAATAAAGCTGAGTCAGCAAAAATGCTAAATGTGCTGGTAACACGAGATAAAAAGATAATCTATGTTAGACATATGCATTACCATAAGATGAAATTTATAAGAAATGTGAAGATCATAATATATTTATTGTAAATATTTCATCCGTCATTGCAACAGGTTTTTTTGGTCAATATTTTTTAGTCAATGTTCTGTTATAAAATATTTCTTCTGATAAGCAGCAGAAAATATTTACTATTTATTTTTTAATTCATAGTTTTAAAGTTAATAATAGTGACTTAATATAACAGAATCCACAGGAGAAGCCGTGCTCTTGCTTGCCAAGCCTTAATCTATATATTATAGTATATAATGGTATGTACACTTGTGTCATAAAATCCGTAACGACCCTCATCGCTCATACCGGCAAATCCTCTTGAAACTACATCTTGTACATTTACCGGTTCCTTCCCATGTGACCCAATTCCCAAGACCCAAACAGCGTCGTAATCAAGCAGCATCCGCTAAATGACAATGCTATAGTATCGGCTCCTTGGGGAAAAAATCATAGTATATTCCACACAGGCGAAAGTTAATGTATAAAATACACTAGAAATTGTATTATTGACTTATATAGTATTTATTTTTCAACAAAAAATTAGTCTGGTGAATTTTTGTAATTGAATCTACTTGAACACAATTAAGTATGTATCAAAATAAAAGTAAGATTTTTTTTAACTAAAGTTGTAAAACAATGACCAATATGTTCCATGCCTTTTAAACTAATGTGTGAAAAACTAACAGTAATCTATTTTCAATATAAGTTTTAAACTTGCCATTGTATTTAACGCTAAAGTGCCGTTTGATCCGGTTTTAACACGCCGGAAGCAAAGTGCAATTGTGCTACGTGACATGGGAAAATTGACATGTGCATGGCCTGATTTTGATAGTTTATTAATTGATGTCTCTTTTAGTAAAGGTGTTGCAGCCTTCGATTTTAAGCGGGCTTCGATCGTTACTTATGCATATATTGAAAATTCTGTTTTTGCATTTTCATTACAATTTTTTAGAGAGAAAATATTCAAACTAGCATCAAATTTACATTAATAACTAAAGAAAGAGTCTTTCGAATTATTAGCAGATAGTATTTGATATTAAGGAAAGCGCTAAACGCGATAACTTCATGAACCATATACATATACGTATTTACTTTCAAATTGTTAAATTACCTTGTATATTTAGGCTTTTATTTGTTACTAATATATTATTGATGTACTAAATAATATTATACGTATAAAAGAAATTATGTATGTGAATATAAAAATAAACGTCCTAAATTTCAGCTCAAAATTACATAATAATACTGAGAAGTTTATAAGAAAAAATTCAAGGAAATTCGTAAACCATCTAGTAAAAAAACATTTAAATTCTCGTAATAATCTTTTAAAAAAACATTTCCGTCGTCCCTTAATAGGCCAGTATTAATTTCCGGAATAAAATCTTGTTATTAAGTGTTTTATTTTGTGTTTTCTTTAATTCTATAAATAAGCAAACGTTTCTGTGTTAAATATTATTAAAAAAAAGATATGTTTATATAACTATATATTTTTTAAAATATATATGTTCCTTTATGCGCGTATTAAACGTAAATTAGTAAACTCAAATTTTGATAAGAATTACTTCATACAATTTTGATTTATATAAGAAGAAAATATCATTCAAAATTGTTTCATTAAAAATGTATAATCTACGCTAATTTGTAAAAAATATGTTTTAAACTGTGAGAATATCAAGTAAGTGTACGTAGATTGACTAATGATTTTCTTAAATAACAGGATAAAGTGAAGACATGTTTTTTTATTTTTATTGTAAGGTTGCCAATTTATACTTAGAGGCATCGGTATGTACAAATTATTTTTGTTTTGTATTAGCAAGTATTTTAAAATAACATGTATTATTAATACATATTTATTAAATTATACAAAATATCAGTAAATAAAGTTATATTTTCAGTGAAATCATATCCAGATATATGTTCAGCGATAGATTATTTGCTTTACTTACACTAGCAAAAATATAATTTAACTGATAGGAGCTAGTCAATGAAAATATTTTTGCCAGTTTCATTTGCTGTTCAATCCCAAATTAAACCTGACCTAAACGAGTTAATCAAATTTAACTTGACCTAATAAAAGTTTTAATACTAACTATACTTCTCATTTATTGATTAGGTTGCATCATTTTAATTTAATTTATTTTTAATATTGTAGTATTTGGTGAAACAATGTGACATTAAAATTCTGTGTATGTATAGAAAAAGTGATGAAAGAAGTAATTATCAAACAATTAAAGAATTTTATTATTTCTCAAAATATTCTATCTAAACAACAATCAGGATTTAGAGAAAAACATTTTACAGAGACTGCATTACAAGTGGTAATATAACATTGGTTGTTGGCCAAGGATACGAACAAAATCATTAGAGAAGTTTTCGTGGATTTCAAGAGAGCTTTCGTAACAATAGATAATGTTGAAGAAATTAAAGAATATGGGTTTATGTGAATTAGTTTAAAGATGGTTTAATAAATATTTAAAAAAAATAAAACAAAAAGTTAAAATAAATTATGCATATTCGAAAGATAAATAAATATCTCACGGTGTACCACAGGGGTGTAAATTGCGACTATTGTTATTTATATTATATAATAATGTAAAAAAGTGTAAAATACATCTTTTTGCGGACGATACATTTTTGTATTGCATAGGTGATACTATTAAATAAGTTGTAGATAATAGAAATAATGAATTAAGTGTAATAAAAATATGGTTGAAAAATAATTTTGTATATATTTAAACTAAATGTATGTTTATTAATCATAAAAATATGTTAGATAATAATAATAAAATAGTAATAGATAACTCATTTATAGAAAATATTGATAATGTAACATATTTAGGAGTAATTGTAGATACAAAATACAATTTTAAGGAACATTGTAATATCATATTAAAAAAAAAGTAGAAAAATTGGTATATTATCAAGTACAAACACAAAAAAATAATTTAATATAGTATCATATTGCTTTATTTTACTTATTGTGTTCAAATATTGGTTATATGTTTATTAAATTAGATAAGCAAATTTAACAAAAATTATAAAATAGGGCAATGGGTGTAGTTTTACATAAAAATAGATTTAATAATTGTAGAAATATGATTGATTATGATGTAATTAAAAATATCATTAAATACATTAACAAAAATAATTTAAAGATGGTTTATAAAAAATAAGATTCTTTGTTTCTGATTAACCTATTTAATCGTAAATTTGACCCTAAGTTGAGTTTCGTTGTATTTTATTTTTAGTACAAGATTAAATAAAATCCGGCTTTACGTCTTGTGCTATGTAAGTACGTCGAATAAAATGGCATTAAACATATAATTGCTTTTCCTAAAACAAGTTTAAACCCTATTTTTTCAGTTAAGAATCTGGCTTTGAAGTTGTTTTTATGTGACACTTTTTATTTTTCTCTAATGCAGTATTGCTTGTTATTAATATTTTAAGAATTAATAGCAATGATTATAATTGTACTGTTTTTTAAGTACAATATCAATAAGTATAAAATATGAACAGTTTAAGTTCGAATAAGAAAATATAAGGGAATGAAATATTAGATCACTTGGCATATTTATTAGAGTTTCTAGGCCGGGAAATTTTCTTGAATAAGCAGAAAATCTTGATATAAATTGCCTGTCAAGGACGTACGTGTCCTGATTATTCGGCACGGATACGCATCAAGAGACCAAAGTTTATTTACATTATTTGTAAGAAATACGCGATATCTTGTGTAGCTCTTTGTAATTTTAAGTATCTGATTTCACACACCAGATTTTCACATATGTCTGCGAGGGATATTATGATTCTTTTGTGTTTTTCGTTGTACCATTCATAAATAACATATTTTTAGCAGTTTGAGTTTTTTTAACATTTAATGAATTAGTGATAAGGACTTTAAGTTGCTAAAAATATAAAAATATATTTGTGATGGTAATGCTATTATATTGATAGCATTCATATTATAAAATTGTTATTTAAAATATAATACAAAGAAAAAAATACTTGGTGTCTTATATTATATTTATATTAAATAAGTAAATTTATCTAAAAGCTGGTTTCTAAGAGTAGGATTTTTCAGTTCTTTGGACACATTGTGAAAGAATAGCTACTACATTGGAAGGCTTATAGTCACTGAAGACGTTCTTGTAACAAACAAAAAGGTAAAATATTGATCCATAAATATATTTATATATAATACAAATTTACTTAAAATTATAAGTACGTTTATTTTATTTTCTATATATTGCACTAGTAAATAGAGTGCAAATATTTGACATTGAAATTAATAATAAAATCGCATATTTGCCATTTTATTATGAGACTACAACCTGACGTGGGGCGTTAATTCTACATTATTCAATAAAAAGTCACCAACAAGTGAGTCCTGTAATGCTAGTCATCTTGTGGGCAGTATAAAGCACTACGGTGCTTTGAAAAAAATCTGTAAGGTCTTTGGAACGCGACTCGACATTCTTATGATGAAGTGCCAGAAATTCAACATCTTTAAGTTTGTTATTTCAAGAATTTGAGTCCAGGTTTATTAAGGCTAGCATTGAGAATTACGTCTACATTACTTATTGTGCGGCACTTTAGATCTGGTTAATATTAGACTCTGATAGTTGATAACATAGTTCGTTGTATAACAGCAGCTTGTTGTAAAAGTTTAGAGTTTTTGAATGTGGAGCTTAAAATTATAAGCGTAAAGCGATGGATAGTGAGCACTTAGGGACATTGATATCTAGTTAATTATTAGGTTCAGATCAGATATTACTGTAACTGGTACACGTGAATAATACGTCTATAAAACTATTTCAGATTCCTATATTTGAATCTATCCCAAAATCGCATTGCGCAAATGTTAATTTCAGAATATGAGAGACTTCGAGCCGCCAATGCGATTCCGATACAATGCGAATTGATTGCCTGGTTCGTGCCAAAGCCAGTGGAGGAGAGTGGAAAACGCCACTTCCGACGGTAATTCGATTCGGCGGGGGGAATTCCTTGCGGAGATAATTTTGACACGGCGCGAGAAAAAGTTTAACGTTAAAAAAATACGCGAATGGGGCGTGAAAAAAATAAAAAAAGTGTGTTTTTGTGTATGTGTGTCATAAAGGGGCTCCATCATTCCCGAAGGCAGTTTTATGTGAAAACGCTCCTGGTGGAATTGCGACAAAAACAGTTCCATTTTTATGGGACGTGTCCGGCTATTTCGGCAACAACGGTCAGGTACTCACTATTTAGTGAAGTGTTAATTTTTATGTCGCGAATTTTTCCTGGAAGCAAAAGCGAAAAAAATAAAAGTCGGATTTGCACAAAAAATTTAAATTTGGCTTAAAATCAATTAAAAATGCAACACGGGGCTTAAAAAAATAATTCCTTGCATATCTGGCACATGAATATTATGCGGCCAATTTTAATAAATCTGTATATTTATTCATTTAAATACATTGCAGGGCATAATGCTGAAGTAGCGTAGTCTGTAAGGTATAGAATGGTAACCCAGAAACTGCGAGTTCTAGTCATGACAGCAGACTCAAATTTTTATTTATAAAAAATGTGCTAATAATAAAAAGACTTGGCTGAAAAATCATATCTATTGATTGTAAATTAGTATTCACCTAATATTATAAATATTTATATTTATAAAAAAATAATTAAAATATACAAAGGTAAAATTTTTAACTAAAAATAGAGATATATTAAATCAAATGATTGTAGCAGTAGTATATCTAGAAAAATAAGAACAAACTTTTCATGATCACGATGAATACTGTAATTCGCTAAACAACGGTAAGTACACTGAATTTTTAAATGCTCTTCGAGAATATTATTTCATCTTAGATACTGTAACTGTGTTTCGTGGTACTTCTCCATCCATACCGTATGACATAATTGAAACAATTGGTGATGTTATTAAAAATCAAATTAAAAAATTAAGAAATTCAGCGAGTTTTGTTGCCATTATTCTTGACGAAACTCAGATGTAATGACTCACAGCTAGGGATTCTGTGTCGAGACAACCCGGGAATTTATTCCCGAGAATTTAAAGATTTTTTATTGTCTCGAGTCCCGGGAATTTAAAAATTAATAACCCGGGACTCGAGACTTTCCGAAGTGCAATTTTACAAAAATATGTAACGAGTGAATTTGGTGTCAAGCTTAATTTATGTCGCGATATGAAGACAAGGTGGAATTCCTTATTACCCATGATCTCGAAATTTTGAAAGTTAGGAAATTGCATTAGAAAATCATTAATTGCTCTTGGCATCGGCCAAATTTGGAATGAATCGAACATTCACGTATTGGAAAATATTTGTGAAGTACTCACTCCTATAAAACTGGCAGTTGAAGCTCTAAGTCGTCGAGATGCCACTTTATTAACTTCCGAAATTATTGTTTATTTCCTTTTAAAAAAAATATTTGAAATCAACACAACTCTGTCGCACGAACCACCAAAATATTTCAACGAGTAGAAATAAAAATTCAAGTTTAAAAAAGAGTTTCAGATATTAGATTTAACTATCAAGCGAACTCCGAATCTAGAGTTTTTATTCAAATCATTGCTTACAATTAAGCCAACATCTACAGAAAGCGAGAGAATTTTTTCTACATCTGGAATATTTACCACAAAACCAGGAACAGGCTATGTGATTCATCATTAAACGCCTTGGTGTTTTTAAAAACATATTTTTCCTTACAAAAGTGAAGTTTTTAACTTAATATTGATATAAATATTTCGATTAAAAAAATTGTAATAAATTAAATTTAAATAAATATCGAATAAAGTGTTTTTAAATTGTTTCAATAAATTTTCACCTATTGTACCTATAACACAAATAATATAAGTTAATAATAATAAATTAATTAAAATGAATAATAATAAGTTTAAAAAAGTTAATAATAATAAGTTAATTTTTTAACATAATTTTTTTTCATGATTATACGAAAAATAATCAAAGTCTCGAGTCCCGGGAATTCCCGGGACTTTAAAAATTTGGGTCTCGAGTCCCGGGAATCAAAAAAACCCGAGACTTCAGAATCCCTACTCACAGCTCTCAACAGTTTTACGTTTTGTTTATGAAGGTGAGGTTCACGAGCGGTGTATTGGCTTTACATACGTTAGCTCTGATAAAACAGCTGTTGGTTTATTTTGATCTTCATTTTGTTAAAGATCTTCAAATTTAAGCAGACTTATGATGGAACAAGAGAAGTGAGCGGGCATATTAGTGGTTTGCAAGCATAGTACTCGAAGATTATCCATTGGCGATTTTTACACATTGTTATGCTCATTTATTGAATTTAACATTACAACAAAGGCTTTTCAATATAGAAGAGTGCAAAATATTCTTTTTAACTTTAAATGGGTTATCTGCATTCATTTCGAAATCTTCTAAACGAAAAAATGCTTGACAAGAGTTTGTAGCTGGTAGACTTCCTTCTGTAGCACCTACGAGATGGAGTTACACATCACGTTTAAGTAACACAGTTCAACAATAAAGAAATACATTTTTAGACTTATTTCGAGACGTCCTAAAAATTGTAAAATAATTACTTAGCTTTTTGGAAAATTTTCAAACAAAACTTCTTCATATATCAATTTTTTTGAAATGACTGATGTGTTATACAACAATCTACAATCTAAAGCTATAAATATATTAAATTGCTGTAAAAAAATTATCGACGTCTTGCAGTAACTCAGATATGAACAGGATAATAATCAAAGAAAATTTACGGGACTCTTATGTATCTGAAAAAATTACCTCTGAGAAATTAACTAGTTATTGAAGAAAAGTTGACAGTTAGTCAACTATTTAATTTATTTATTTTAGATTAAATTAAGACCATCGTGGCCTAACAGGTTACCCCAATGCGCCACGATGGTCAAAAACACAAATACAATAGTTGTTAATATATGTAAGCAAATTAAATCCCGATTTTCTTCAATGTCTTGGGATGCAAGTAAGTGCTCAATTGGACTTTGTTTTTTAAAAGTAATCTCGGTCGATTTGGGTTATTTTTACTTGGTGAAAGTTTTGCTGAAATCTCGTTTACTTAAAAGTAAAATGAAAAATCACACAAGCGAGAGTAAAATTATTGTTAGTACAAGATTTTTTTATGTTAACTTTTATTTTAAAATTAAATGGTGTAATTTTTGGATCTTGCAATATAATGTTATATGGTATTAAACTTAATGAATGCTTGGTAGGCAAAAAAATTATAGCTTTGGTCTTTGCAATTTTTGTGATAAATGCTAATATAACAAGCACCGACGCTCGTCATCGTTCGTCGACGAAAAATATTTTAATTAGATGTTTACCTTTTTTTAATTTCCTTGATGTATCATACATAATGTTTAGTGACATATTTATTTGTGGCTTTTTCCTTATATTTTTAAATTTAAAGACTTAAATAACAGATAAGTAAAATACAATTTATCGTTGGAGTGTTCCTAATTTAATGGTTGGTTACTGTAGTTACATTCCATTAACCTACTACAAGTATTATTAGCTTTCACGCAAACATCACACTGCTTTTGTCTCATCGTCACATTATTAATTCAGTTAGATCTGAATTAATTATATCTAAAACTAGAATTTCGCAGTATACATACGATACGTGAATAATTCATTAAAATATACCTTAGACACGAAAGCTAATTAAATTTGATCAATGTAGTACCACCGTTCGTTATGTACGCGTTTTGTTTCGTTTTCCCTTGATTTGGAATTTTCATAAAAGTAACAAAAGGAGTATCGATACGTTTCTTAAATTAATAAAACATTTAACGTTTTCAACACGATTGTAAAGGCGCCATCTCAAAAATTTACAATTGAATCCTACCAAATATATAACAATTGAGTATTTTTGACTTTGCAAACATCTTCTCAAAAACTCTTAATTTGAAAACATCTTTCGACGTTCGCCCTACTAATTATTATTTCAATGATAAAGGATTTAACTCTGAAAAGTTAACCAACAATTTTCAAGTTTGCTACACGCAGCCTAATTTGGTTCATTTAATATTCTAATACAAATTATAATTATTTTTTTGTTAATTAATAAAAAAATAATATAAAAATAGATCATATACAAATAATATTTGCAAAGTTCAATTACGAGGCTGGTTTTTTCAAATTAAAATTAGACTAGTTAAGTATCGAGATATTCATTGTAAGCATATGATCAAAAATTATAAGTAAGTCATAAAATTAAATACATAAAAAAGTATGTCAGTACTCTGTGTCTTTATTTTCTAATATATGCATTTACATACATATATTAGTGAAAAAATATGTAATTAAAATTATAAAACCTTGAATTCAAAACAACCATGTCGCTAATTGCGATGTAATTTAAAATGTTTGCATAAAAATGTATGTATTTATAATCTAAATAGCAATTAATTATGACATGGTAATTTATAAACTAATTGCTTATTCAATCCAATCA
The DNA here is from genome assembly GCF_051122295.1 of Plectrocnemia conspersa. Taxonomy (NCBI): domain Eukaryota; kingdom Metazoa; phylum Arthropoda; class Insecta; order Trichoptera; family Polycentropodidae; genus Plectrocnemia; species Plectrocnemia conspersa. The sequence continues at coordinate 18,044,037 of NW_028277173.1, forward strand.
TTAACCTTTGAACGTCTATTTATTTAACCGCTCTAACACTTTAGGATATAAAATTAATAAATAATAATAAATTAGTTGTAAAATTTTTTACAATTATTGCAATAATAAATTATAAAATTTTAAGGGTTACAGAAGGCGTTTTTTGAGATATCTCGTGAAACGTTACTACGGCAGCTTAGTCAAAAACTATAAATAAAGCTTATTTTGATGCTTTTAATTTAAACTACTGATATCACAATATATGTATGTATATAAAAAATAATAATACGTCAAAAATCTTTTTGTTGTATTTTTTTTATCAACTACATAAATATTAATTAAAATTTAAAATTATTGCAATATTAGCTGAAATTATTTTGTAAGCTAGGAACATTTATTATATCAATTAAAAACTATATTTACAGCATACAATCAATATTTTGTAAGCTGTAATAATAGTTTATTAATAATCAGGCCGTCATGGCGAATAGGGTTAAAATGGTAATGAAGGCCATTATTTAAAATTATTAATATCTGTTGTGATCAATAAGAAGTATACTTATATAATAATTACTTATTTTAATTTCAAAGACATTAAGATTCGAATTCGTATTAAATAAGTTTTCATAGATTTTACTCTTCTCACGGATAAATATCACGATGAATTATTAAAATAATGAACTAATAAATAAATATTATATGTTATTAAAGATTTTTAGCTCACCCATTACAGCATAAACGTAAATTATTCAAAATGTGAAGACAGATAACTAATTATTTGTGGAGCTTACCTGCAACAAAAACAATACAAATATTAATTATATTAAAATAAGTTTAGAATTGTTGGAGAAAAACTATTCTAATACACATATTTTGCTGCTGTGCAATATTTAATGTAACATATTGTGATATAAAACTTATATAACAGTCCATATCCAGATTAAAATATGCATATGGTATATTTTTTTGAAATACGTTTATTTTATTATTGTTAATTATTTTACAGATATACTAATTATATATAATATACATGTTATTGGTTTATAACTTTATTCATATAAAAAAAAATACAATTTAAAATAGTATCAGTAGTACGAATCAAGCGGGTGGGGTGAGAAATCCTCCCTTTAGATCGCTTACACATAAAGTAACGGAATTTACCGTGTTATTGGGGGGTTTACCGTATATAATTGCCAATAGCGCATACATATATATTAAATATTCGCAATTTTTTTATATCTGATATAAGGAATTATAAACACTAAACATAAGTGTCACTTAGACAGATCCATACTACACTTTGCTATATATGCGAGAGGTAAAAAATACAAAGTTTTAATGCTGAAATGATTTATGAACTTCTATGTTTACTTATCGTAAATAAAGGTGAAGTTCATGGTAGAGAAGCAGTTATGTCGTTCGTTACATTCGCGCGGTTAACGCACATAAATCGCGTCGACCTTCGCTCATTATTCAATTTCCGGCTAATGTCATTTTTTTCAGACTCGGTGCATTTGAATGGCGCGCTGGAGCGGAACTGTCACAATCTGATTGCGCGTCGGAGCGATGTTCCGAAAGCGTCGCGCTTAGAATGTGACAAACCTTGCTCGGTCGGACGAACCTTGACTGCTGCATTTACTACGCTTGGTTTCATTGATCGAATCGTACAATGCACGTTTTCGCCTACGTTGCAATTTAACGTGTTTTGTAGTCGTATTACTAGCTCGTATAGTAAAATATAAACACATAGTATATCCTTTTATGTAAGATAATATAATTTTTTTACTCAACTAATAAAATGCACAAGAGTAGCAATAATAAAAAACAATTAGCCTTATTAATTTTATCGTCACAGTTGAACTATCACTAGCTACTAGGATCAATTTATTATTAAGGTATCGATATTTATAGAAATTTTGTAAATCTGTATTTATTATTGCATATTTTTAAAATTTTTGACTAATGATATATTCTGATGAAACTCGTTAGTTAAAATGAGGCATTGTAATACATTTTTTGTTATTTATATATACATACATACATATACGCCCATTGTATTAAACTTTTATTTATATTTATTTCTAAATATATTATAAATGCATACATTTGTACATACATAGATATATTCTATTGTCATTAAACTACCTCTTTTCTTTCAATATGCATAAATTATTTTTTATTACTTTTGGCTTTTTACAGTTTGAATATTTAGTTATTGAACTAAATGGTAGATATATTATCTATGTAACTCCAGCCTCTCCATTTTTAATGATTTAAGCCTGTCTACTATTTAAAAGCCTTCTTAAAATTTAAGAGTACTGCTCTAATGGTCTTGCTCTCATCTTTGGCCACCGACCAATTATTTATCACTACCTGCAATGCTGTTTTCGTGGAGTGTTTCTATTTAGTCTGATTGTTCATATAAAATATGAAAAATAACGAGGTGTTTAATGACTAATATCTCATGTTGAAAATTAAAGTTTGAAATTATATAATGTTTAAAATAACAGCTGTAGTAATATATAAATAAATTTTTGAACAAGGATATTTTTAATTTTTTAAATTATTTTTTTAATTACATATACGCACAAGATAGTAATATTTGCAATTTAAACTATATCGAATTTCAGGATAATAACTATTCTGCATTACCATTTTCATGCACAACATCGCTAAACAATTCATGAAATATAAACTTTGCATTAAAATTATTATTTAATATATAAAATATATCATCGATATGCTTAGCAATGCTTTAAATTCAATGTTATATAAACAATATCGATGGTAATAAACGAAAGCTTCAAGCTAGTGTCTAAAAATTGTTATATGTTTCACAACTTAGCAGTAACCATCATTGATTCAAGTGAAATGCTTGATTCATCTTTACAAAAAGTCATTACTGGACAATTAACCAACTTAATTAATCGTTCAAGTTTTACTTATCATGATGATCCAGGAATAGAAACAAAATGGATCCGAAATCCATTTATTGCAGCAAATGCAGATTTGAAGATTTTTAAAACCATGAAAACACTGGTTTAATTTTGGGTTCACGTTAAAACAGAATATTCTGAACTTTAAAAGCTCTTCTACCATATCCTTCAACTTGCCCCTGTGAAACTAGTTTTTCATCAATAAGCATTATCAAAACAAAGTAGCGGAACAATATAAATATTTTTGCACCCCTTTGCGTGCAGCATTGTCACGATTCAATAAGCTTATAAATAATAAACAGGCTCACCTTTCGCAGTAAATAGTCATTGTCTTATTTTTTCATTTTATTTAGTTATATTTGGTCAAAATTAATTTTATAATATTATTTGATCTGACAATTAATAACCTACTAGTGCGTTTTTTAATTTATATACAACTTTAACGAATAAAATCCTTCACTGTTATTAAACAGCTATATCAAATTAAATAATCACGCGCTTAAACAATGACATATTTAATGAACATATAAAAAATATGTAGATACCGGTCCGCCATGAAATGGAAATATTTGGTTCCTTTTTTTTTTAAAACTCCTATTTTTTTTAAAACAATATTGTTTTAATATTCATAATAGTCACATAAATATGTACAAGATATTTTTTAAATAATATGGCTGTCATAAATTATTTTAATTTTTTTTAATATAAATTATTAAATTTGGTACATATTTATCATAATCACATGATACGTTAAAATTATTAAGGGCAAACTTAATGAGATACTTAGCGACAAATTATTTAGGTGCCTTAGAATATACGGCAAAATAAACTAGATGATTTTCTATAGATCTAAACACCATCCTTAGAAATATAGAGAAATCACTATTTTTTTAATTTCTTATGAAGAATAATTTACAAACAGCGTTTTTTTAATTATAATAATAAAATTATATTCAATTATTTCTATATTTAATTTTGGTACTCTTTTGAGAATCGAGTTATAAAATAAAAATCATGTTGACAACTTTTCGTGTTTGCCCTTATTATTTTGGACGCCAATATTATGATTATTAAAAAATATTTTTTATTATAAGAGCCTGCCTAATGAAAAAAATATTCACGGAAGCTTTAAATAATTTATTATAAAAAACAAACACAATTTATTTTTATTAAAAAATATATATTGAAGCTGCATAAAATATTTAATAAAAATACGTGGGCCTGAAATACTTAAGCGCAAAAACTCCAGCAGTACATATGAAATATTTAATACTGACTAAAGTTTATAGTAGTGTTCCAATAATAAAATACAAGTGCTACAGCTTGTGTCTGCAATATTTATATAAATTTTACGACACTGACCCAATTAGTGCCGCGGCGTGTAACGAATGACTCGGGGACCCGAAATAAAAAAAATGGACAGGGTTAAGGTACGCTACAATGAAAAAAGTACAAAATAACTTGATTTTCTTTCGTTTGATTAATTAGCTTATATATATAATACTTAGGTATGGGGGCATTCTGCCAGGAAAAGCTTTAAAATAAAACAATCATGTCGAAAATGGTGCCCTGGTATCCAAAATATTTCTACTAGCGCCATTTTTTGAAGCGTTCAATAAGCAACTGCCTTATGTGAACGACGGCACAGTGGTGCTCAACATTTTTTCACGACTTTTTGCATTTTCACAGCAGCGGCGTCCCGGAACGACTGTAATAACCCGCCCGGCGGCCTTGCACGTACGTCACTACATATCGTTATTAAAATCCATTGACGGGTTACTGAACGAAATCACCTTTTATTTTTATACAGAATCGTACCAGTTGAAAGCTGTAGTACGGAAAAATCACTCCATGCCTTTCGTGAATATCGTTTAATTGTAATTGTTAATTTCATTGTTAATCTGGATTGTCTATAGACCTATATAATATTTCAAGAACGAAGGAGGCAAGATCCATCTGAAATTTGGAATTTTAAATTAATGAATATACTTATTACAAAGTATTATTTGACAGCACGCATATACTTGAACTCTTTAAAGAATATACACAATTACATATAAAGATTTGTAGGCAAAATATCCGATTTGCAAGAATTTATTATCTTGGTAGATATTTTATTTACATACATAAAGTAAAACAAGTTCAATTAAAAATTTGACAAATCATATAAATATCCATAAATCATCCTACTATAATCAATTTGGTTAATTGTTGCTTTAGTCCTAATAATTTTTAATCTATATTTGGAACACAATACCTCTCTGCGGGCAACCACTTTCATGGATCCAGGACTTTTCGCCATGAGTGTCGAAACATTTTGTCTAAAACCGCACTATATTTCAATCGACATACCTATGTGTGTATGGCCGATTTGCCGCAAAACCGAGCATAATTCCGGCCATAGCCAAAAACACCGGAAATTCGCGTTACGTACCGTTTTTGCAACGATAATTCCTATTCCGCCTATCACCGATGGTGCGAATGCTATATTATCCATATCGTGGGTTACATGTCATCCCTTGCAGTTGGCGTGTTGTCAATAATGCACATATGTGTATGTAGGCATATGTAATACCTGCATATCACACAATTATCTAACCGCTGCAATTGCGGATTTGCTTGTGTTTTAATGCAACGCCATTAATGATTCATATCGCGTATCGCATAGATTGTCATACCTTTCCGCAGAAAACATAAAGGAGTGAGGTGTTTTCCAACAGCACAAAAGATACCAAATAAAATTTAAAATAAAGGCTTAAATTCGAGTTACCAATTACTTAATTATAAGCAACAAGCAAAAGTAAGTAGGAGAGACACAGAGAAAATAAGTTAATATAGACTCAAACCATCAAGATTTCTTGCTCTCTTTAGTAGTATTCTAGTAGGTTATAAAAAATATCAATGGATCAAAAAATATCAATAAAAGCACTATCAAGCGTTTCTATTTACTTTGTACAACATATTACGAGTGAGATCAAATAAAGTAAATCTTAGCCGAATTTTGACCAATAGGAGAGCGCAAAAATAATTATCCCTTCTCAGAAGTCAAAAATCCACGTCAAAAGCAATAAAATCGTGTCGTCACCGTCGCAGTGGGAAAGCTTGTTACCAAGCGTTTTTACTGCAACGGCGCCGACACGATTTTATTGTTTTTGACGTGAATTTTTGCCTTCTGAGAAGTGATAATTGTTTTTGTGCTCTCCTATTGACCAAAATAGTGTAATATGGAAATGCAGACAAGCTTTGGAGCAATATGTGAAATGCGATGTCTGTCTGTACTAATTGTTTCGCTTATTTTCCTCTGAGAGATGAGTTGGCTTAGTTTGTATTTTGGACTGGACTTAATAAATGTTCTAAAGCTATAATTAGTTTAAGAACATTTATTAGGTATTATTATATGTGATGGTATATTTTGATTACATTAAATGATTTCGTAGAAAAACTCTGATTATGATACAGTTAATATAATCTTTGGGATATCCAAAACATATGTAGCAACTTTTGTGCACTCGTGATTCGTATTTGGGATATCATACTTCATAACATATCTTTAATTAACATATTTGGCGACATTAACAACATACCAAATTCGGAATTCGGGTTACAAAAAATTTCGCGCTGCGTGGCCGATTAGTAATTGGAAAAAAATAAAATAATAATAAAAATTACGAGTGAAATATTCTTAAAAAATGTTGAATTTCTTTCAAATAAATTTTCACGCTTTTTTTTATTAAAATGTCAAATTATAAAAAAATATTGAAAATGTTCCCGTTGCACAATTAGTTAATCTCTAATTTTTTAAGAAAAAATATCAGTTTTTGTATATTAAAACTATTAAGGTTTTTGTATTGCCCACCAAATTAAATACTTGAAACATAACTCCTTAATTTTTTATTGGTAAATATTTATGAGTCTGAAAACTGCCGACCCTTGTGTTTTAGTTGGTTTATTTTTACTACAAGACTTTGCTCAATTCACTAGAAAATAGTGCGGAAATATAAGCTAGTTATTTATTATTATCAATAAGAGAAAGCTGACGCAAATAAAGTTGAAGGTGCGGCTTAAAAAAATTGCATACCTTGACTCTAATATATTGAATTAAGGTTACGACCCCAAAGTTAGGTCGGCAAATGTTTTGGTAGGTAGGTCTTTTTAGACGCAGCTCTTTGCCAAAATACCCGGTTTGGTTTGGCAATACAAAAGAGTTTATTATTTAGATGACAGCAAAAAAGTTAAGACACTCCCTCCTTTAATAAAAAAGACACGCAAGCTATTATAAAGTTTTAAACGGATGTTTTTGGTAACAGAATTTTAAAATTGGTATAATACATGTAGTTGATAATATTTTTTTCTAGACTCTCGGCCGCAAATATAGAATGTTTTTCCTGAAACCTGTACATAAGAAGTTGCTTTTAAATTCGCAATATTTTTAAATTTAGAAACTATTTTTTTATTTTATTTAATGTTGATAAATTTGTAGAAGTATTTATTAACTAAATTGCATAATTTTTAATGATACGCATCTTACTGTTTTTACTTTAATACTTAAGTAGTGAGACACCAGATTAAAATCAATTTCTGTAAATCATATATTTTATTCATTTTAAACTATGATTGCATGTTACTATGCACGACCGAGCTCGATTTTATTTTAAATATTTAAAAGGAAAACCTAACAAAACTAATCTGTAATGATCGATCAGAAATAATATTTATATATTAATCACTAATTAAGATCTTTCAGAAACTATAGATATATAAAAACAATTGAGATTTAAATCCAGATATTTGTCACAGACATATCTATCAAGCCAGTGTAATTATATATAAAAAAAAATTAAATGCGATTATAATCCATTGTTAGGTTATATTCCAATGTTTTCACAAAATATCGCGACATTGTAATTAACTTATATTTATATGCATACACTCACAACTTACCACGCATAAAAGCACTACCAAAAATATTACTAAGCTGTACCCTAATACACCAATTATTTTTAAAATAATCTTAGCTGAAATACTAAATTTTATACTCATTAACCTTTTTAACAAATATTTTAATCTCGCCTCAGGTTCATTAACGCCATAATCCTGTGCCAACTGAAAATCCGGTCACGTAGATTATTCTTTAGTGAACGAGATCTTCATCGATTAAAATGAGTGGTACAAAAATGTATATTGAGACACACATAAAAACACACATTATCGATTATGTATTATAATAATATATTATGTACAAAAATAATGTTCTTTTTTAATAATTCCGACGAAGGCGCGTGTTCTTTGTGTTCTTTTACATTAACCAGCATTTCATGTTCATTGTAATGGAAAACGTAGCGATTTTTAACGGTCGATTAAACTTTCCATATATATAAATAGGAAACTCTTGAATTCGTTTGCAAAATCGCGTTTCTTGAAAACCACTTCGTACGCATAAAAGTGTGTGCTTTGAATTTAAACTTTCTGTTATCTTTAAGATGTTTCCTTTTGATGCATTAGCGGTAATTTAAAATCGAACGCAGTACAGGAAATTAATCAATAAAGTCACAGCTAAATTATTTATTTATTTTAAATGGTTGGCTTGTCTTTTAAGTTATTGGAGTTAGCCTTTTTCTTTATAATTGAATACACGGTCATGATCCTATCATAAAGTTTAACATATTTAAAATTAAATTGTCTTACACAGTATGTTTCTTTGTAGTAAATATTTAGTTTTATAAGAAAGGCGAGTCATTTTTTAACTTCATTAGAAACAAAATAAAAATATATTAGTATTAGTTTAAATAGTGTATGTTACGAAATTGAATCAGAAAATCTTTAATTGATCTTGACATTGGGTATATTTGGAATGGATCGAACAAATATTTAAGAAGTACTCTATTTTTCAAGTTGTTCCAAAATAGTATATTTAAAATATGGTGAAGAATTATTATGACGACTTTAAAAAAAAGTTGAAAGTTCGGATATCGAAGTCATCGAGGAAAAAACGCCGATTGAAATCTCAGTAACATATCGATCGAAGAAGAATTAAACAATGCATTATTGAATCACCAGAATATTACTATAGCGAGAAATAAAATATTCAATTGGCAAGCAGACTACGAATCTAGATTTTATAGTCAACTCATTGCTTACAATTAATCCAACATCAACAGAAAGCGAGCGAATGTTTTCTAATGCTGAAATATTTGTCACAAAAACTTCGCCTTTAAATGGTGTTTTTCAAATCATATTTTGCCTTACAAAAATAAAAGTTTTTCCATAATACAGATATGATAGTGTCGATTAAAACATTTGTAATAAATAAAATTTAAATAAATATCGAATTAAATATTTTTATTTTCTTTCAATAAATATTTACCTATTGTACTTATGTTTGTCCACTAATAAAATAAGTTAATTTATTAACATCATTTTTTTCATGGTTAAAATGAAAAATAATCAAAGTCAAATAAAAAACCCTAGACTTTAGAATTTAAAAAAGGTGAAAAATGCATAGCTTTTTCGTAAAAAAATATATCAAGTTCATTTATAAGCGTATGATTTTACATCATAATTTAGTTATTGAATATTAATATTTTTTTATCAGTGAGAAACAACAAAATGGTATCATATGGGAGCAAAAATGTATCAAAGACAGTAAAATATTTATATATAAAAAATTATAATGATTTTAAAACCATAGTTAACTTTTTGAATTACTGTTTTTGCAAAGTAGAGCGCTACAGTAATATTATATAGCATGTACAATATTATCAACACGATAGACAAGCAGTATGGTTCAGGTGACTAATACATGAAAGACCTTGGGTCGTATCCCATATACATCATAGTGTTTTTAATATCTATAGTGTCTCTGAGATCAAAATTAGTGATTTTTACACAATTATAATTTTAATCGATCATCACAGTTAAACTATTCTTAGATTTGTCTAAGGAATAAGTATCGTGATGAATAATTCAAATAAAATTGAGCTACGTCACTTAAATCAATTTTAAGCTGTAATAATAGTTTGTAATTAGTAAAATATGTCACTAATTTACAGACGTTGATTTTAATTTGGTGTGTAGCTAAATATTTAAAATAAAAAAAAGTGATTTTAATAAAAAATAAGCGATAAAACAGCATGTAAAGTTGTATATAAAGCCTGTACAACTACATGCAATTGTAAACCACTTAAAAAAAAATATTTTTTGAAATATAAATTTTTAACAATATGCGATCTCTTTGTTAACTATATTTTGTTAAACCTAAGTAATAAATTTACAATATTAAATTTTATTATAATCAATTTAACTGGTAATTTCAATTGATTTATCGCGCTGATTTAAATTGGTGTATAATCTATATATAATTATATAATTGTCAAAAAATCCACTTTGAATAGCTATTGTCTATTTTTTAATTAGATCTATTCTATTCACACTCGTGTCAAGTGTATTTTGGCAAAAAGGTGCGCTACAAAAATAGTATCATCGTTCCTGAAATAAATTTGGCGACGGAGGCCAAACGACGAAAACGCAGCACTCATTTGCGTCAGTCAGAACGAATCGGTTTAAAAAATCTAGATCTTACAATAATTACCATCAAAAGTAACGAGTAACGTAAAATTTATAATAAACGTATAAATAAGAGATGTCAAAAAATATTTAATATTTGAAAGCAACGCTTCTTTAACTTTTTATTGCCGGCGCCCACGGATTCGCAGACGTGGGAGTCCACTTTATGGAACACTTTTATTTCGGGGTTTATCGTGCAAGTTTTTATTGTGTTATAATTATGCTGAAAAAAGTTTTGCTTGAATTATTATTTGTTTGCCTGTATTCTTTTTTTCATTACTTTACGTCGCGAAATGATAACATGAATAAATACAAATTGTTTTGATTGTTGAAAGTATAATTTTTTATCAAACACGTCAAACTAGAAAAATAAAATTTGATTGCCATACTATCTAGAATCTAAAGTGTAAAAATTAGCTTGATAATAAAGTAAGATAAAAACACACAGTACACATGTTCATGTAGTCTAAAAAGCGTGTTAAGCTATAATCGGTTTAAGCAATGAGATGAGATGTATATTTCATTCTCTTAATGCTTGTAATTTTGGTTCTTGCCTTTTGCTACGTCAATAAATAAGTTACACGGGCAGTCGTTCCATCTGACACAAAATGATTTAAAATAATATATATTTTACCAGCATGGTAAATACCATTTGCCCTTTGTATTGGCATTAGTCACTAAGTATGAGGATTCAGATATTATCCGCCAACCTTTGTCAGTGACTAATACATGAAAATCCTAGGTCCAAATCTCATCTGAACCCTAGTTATCTATCTTATCCGTAAGATCAAAATTAGTGATTATTTAATAATAATAATTTTGATAGATAAATACTGATTAGTTTTTCTTAGAATTTTCTTATCCGATGAATAAGTATCGTAATAAATAATTAAAATTAAACCGAGCTAAAATTACCAGACTTTGATGTTCCACTACTTGCTTAGTAGTTGTTAAAATTAATATAATTAGAGAAGCGATTTATCTATTGCATTTATATATGCAGGTAAATAAAAATAATTTTACAAAAAATAACGTTAAGCATGCTTAAAACTGTTACATAATCAAACTTTTAAATGATGTTGATAAGCAATATCACGAAAAGCTATATTTCTGATTTAATGTAAAGCCTTATACCAGTTTCAAATTTAACGATGACATCCTAACTAGATACTTGTTAACTTCTAACAAGTTGCGTGTTGCTTATTTACACAATAGAACCGAACGGTTAAAGCCAAACCGTTCAATTGAATCGATGCCCGTTTTTCCCTTGCCCGAAAACCATAATATATCCACGCGTTCGACTTTAACTTTGATAAATTACAATAATCTGCACACAAACAAACATCTTTGTACCAGCGACGGTGACAAAGCATCTAACGGAGGAGACAATGTATAAATTATACACGGCTAAACACAATACACCAAGACTTGGTACAAAAGTTACTATAGACATTACCCAATATATGTACAGTGTGATTCATTAAGAAGCTTACATTTAAAATATAACAATATTTTTTGCAAACCAGTGTGCACTAAATCAAGCCAAAATTTTATATGACTTTGATCTAAACAGCTTGCCGCTATTGAGATCATTGGCCGATATTTGACAGAATATGCGAATAAGGAAGAAAGAAAAAAATAATACAAATCGCTACATAACATTGCATTTTTTTTAATATCTGCAGAATATAAAATTTTTTTTTTTTTTTTAGTAAATGTAATTTTTTAGTAAATTGAAACGTACTACACGTATTATTTTAAGAGAGTAAAGAGAATTTTATGTTGCAAGAAAAAAAAAATATATTTCTGAAAATTTAATTAATAACCAAATTACTGCTATAGAGCAAATTATGATATTTTTTAAAGCCAAAGCATATAAATGCATGTGAATACGTATATTTGTAATTTATTTATCATTGCTTAAAAAAATAAATGTTCACATAAAAAAATGTGATTATTGTAATTAAAATATATTTTTGTCAATCTATTTATGTTACGCTTAAAAAAATATGTCAAAAAAGAAGAAATATAATTAAAACATTCTTTCGCGAAAGGTATTTTTATGGAAAGGTATACTCTTCGTTAGTATTTGACATACTGTAGAGCAATATGATAATATTCTGCATTTAAAAATAAATCTAAATTATAAATCATAAGTTAAAAAAATCCCTTAATTCATGCTTATAGAAAATCACAAGTAAGGCATCGAAAAATGTAAAGAAGACTTTACTTATTTAACAAAAGCCTTTCATTGGTTCGCTTTTGTCAAACATTCTTCTAAAAACATTTATTAGAATACCGACTCTTTTGACCAATCAATGCAATGTTTTCATATTTATTTTAATATATATGTTAATGTTTTTTTTAAAATTGATAATAATGTAATATTTGGGAATTTTAAACACCCTTAACCATTGAAAACTGTAAATATTTTAATAATGTTAATATGTGAGAGTAGTAACAGTTTTAGATTGGCTAAAATAGTATACTTTTTTTAATAATTTCAAGTATTAGCATACTTGAAATGGTTAAAAATACCATACTATTTTAACTTTTTAAATTTAATATTAAAATAAAACATCAAATTTAAATATATAAACACATGATATAAAACATAAGCTTTATCAATCAAATAAATCAAATTGATAACTTCTACCATATAGGTCATTAAGTTTAATTTCTAAAAAATTGAAATTTAAAAAAAATAATTGTATATGTACAATAAACATATAGATACTGTTTTTCTAGTGCATTATTTTGTATATATGTAAGCTAAATACTCCTAATTATGAATATCAATAAAAAAGATAACGCGATATTAAAAGTGATTTCTGAATATAGTATATAAATAAATATCAGAGGAATTAAGCGAAAGCTCACAGGGAGTTATAGTCTAAATATAATTTTTCATTTATAGCAATATTTCAAATGTAAACTGTTTCATGTATCAGCCTGTATAATTCGCCGCTAACGAGGAAATATTAATCAATCGATCCCATTGTCGAAACTTTGGCTTAATATGAAAAGATTATTTCTTATCGCTGGCAAAATTAATCGAGACCGATTCATCTCAGGCTTGATTTATTGGCCCGTTTTTACCCCTTTCGCTATGTTTAATTAATAACGTACGGACTAATCGAATGGAATACAATAGGCGATCGGAAAACACGATACCAAAGCCAACGATTAGCTAGAAAATGATAAAGTTAATGACACAAAGAAGATGACACGACAATCATCGTCAGCATATTATTTGTTCAAGTCCAGGGGGGACTTTTTAGATAAATCATTACATATAAAATAGATAAAAATAAGCAAAAAATAAATATAAAAGCACGATGAAATTATAAATTAAATAGATCCATGGGTTTTGGCCATCTCTGCTTTTTTTGGAAACGATGGAGATGTGATGCTTTAGCATTAAGATATATGTGAATAGTAAAATGATTACTTTTGACTAAAACTTGTTTTTATATATGTTTATTAGGCCACAATTTGGCATCAAATTTCACGCTAAAATATTTTCAGTTTAATTAAATATCATTCGCGTCAGTTGATGAAATGTATTAAATTTAATAATAATATTAAATCCTGTTACTGTTTTTATTTAAGTTTTATGGTGTGGTAATCGTTCAATAGCAGTTTTTCAAAAAAAGATGAATATCTTATGCTGATAAGACTATAAATAACTGTATCATCCGCAAATAATTTTAGGATATTAGCAGTAAAGCGTGCAAGTTGATATCCTGCAGTAATTGGAATAATCGTCTTTAAATCGTCCTATGAAGTATCGATCTTCGAGATATGAGTTCAACGTGTTTTTATTGAGTACTTAAGCTTTTTATAGCAGACTTGAGTATACACATAAGCCATTGCTAATATTAATTAGAAATTTAATATTAAAATTTTAAATACGATGACATGAAACTCATCGCTAATTATTTGATAAAAACAAATTAAGATAAAAATAGATAAAACTTCAATAATAATAGATTGTAGCGCATGCGCAGCATCGAGCCTCTCGAGAGCCGTCATGCTTTTTCATCTTAGTGGCCCACAATGGTGCATGTGTGTTGAAACGTGTGCAAGTTGAAAAAAAACGAGCGCATATTTTTATCTCTCTCCTCCGTCAAAACGGCGTGAAAAAAATCTTCAAAAAGGCCACTTATGTAACCAGAAGCGTGCGGCCTCACCTGCGCGCCGGGCATTTTTAAATGGATATTTGAATAAAACGGCGATGAAAATTTATTGGCCGTAACAGCGACAAAGGACGGCCATACGCCTGAATCATTACGTGCGCGTGTGCGCAGAGACCCGTCGTATATTGGCGACAAAAAGGAAGGCAGCACCGAAAATCACTATAAATAATGAAGGTCTTCTTTGAGTTCATTGAATATTTTTTTTGTTAAAAAATACTTGTATACTACTTTGTTCAATACAATGTTTTTATTTGTATTGCACATACTTTTATATAATATGAAAAATTATTTTATTTATAAATATAAATATATTATATTGTAAATATCCCTTATTTTATTATGCAAAATACTTGACTTCATTATTTTATGAATATTCGGAAGATTTTAAATTGATGTAATTACATACTATATAGTATGTAATTACATAAATAAAGTAAATTATTGTTGATATCTTTATATACGCAAAATAAACTGTATTTTTACAATATTTTTTTTCTAATATTTAAGCATGGTAATTTTATTATTTATAATAATTATATTATCAAATAATTTAAAGAATTAAAAAAATATAATTTTTAAAACATATTATTAGTAGGTTTATTTTCAAACATACCCTCTCTTGTTCTTTATTTTGCTAGGAAATTTTAGTGGAAAAAATTCTGTAAAAAGTTTCTCTACATTTTTGCAATCTGTTGATTTTCACGTAGAAAAAACACATTTTTTGCCATTTAAATATTTCAAACCTCTATTACAAGCTTCTAAGAAAGCTTGCATATTTAAAGCACCTGGTAAAAGTTCACCTTTTCTTATGCAGCGATTTTAAAACATTAAAAAATATTCGTACGAATTTAATTTTTTCAATAATAAGGGCAAAGTTAAAATTCTTAATTTGCCATATTTCTCGAGAAATTTAAAAACAAAATTCTTGTGAAAAACCACTATCGTAACCATACATATATGCCTAAGTAATTTACTAAAAAAACACCAATACAATATTTTATTTTAGTACCACTCTATAGCTAATTAAGTACTATTTTCGCGTCGGGGGTCATTTTCGATGAAAGATCCTTGTTAGGTACTGGAAAAATTAAAAAAATATTTAACAAGATTAAATTATACACTTTTAATAATAAAGTCTTTTTGAAAGATGCTGTCTATTTTAAAATTTAATTTAATATAACTTGTTCTTTTGTAAATATTAAAATATTTGTAACAGTAAATCATATATGTCTAAATCAACAAAACATTCGTTAAAGTAATTACTCTAATTAATGTTTTGTGATTGTATCAATCAATTATTGCTATTGTATATATTGATACAATAGCAATTAAAAGTTTGATTAGCTTGCGAGTGTTGAAAGCAAATATTAACTTCAAAATACTGAAACATACATATATGAACAAATTATAAAATATACAAATAAGCTCCTGGCGTGAAAATATACGAAACTTCAACGCGCACAAAACTTTAGCCGTTTTTAAATTAGGCTAATTGGATGTTTTATAAATTAGCTTTTGGCATCTGGACAAAATGTCTCACTATATCCCCATTTAATATTGTTTTTTATATTAAGTATTTTTTGGTTTATACGGGGGGGGGGGGTTTCCGTTAAAGTGTAGAATATAAAAAAAAAATATATAAAAATATCTCCTTTCTGCGACCAAATGTCACATATTTTACATGCCGAATCGCAAATGAGGATGTTTGCGGGCCAATTGCATCGCTTTGTGTTAAAATAGAAACGGTCCAGATGATCAGTAACCAAAGGGTAGACTAATAATAGTTTTATCCGCAGGGTAAAACATATTGTTTTAGGTAGTCACTGCAATATTTCCAATTATTACTCCAATTGTTTAGTCAAGAGATCTATTTCCCATTGTTGTAAAAAATATTGTGTGGATTTATTTCACGACGTGTTTTCGTTTGTTTGAAGTGGTTGTTAGAATGACTTTTGAAGTATAATATAACAAAATATGAAGGTGGTTGAAACCTCTACTATTTATTACTAAAAAATATTAAAAAATATTTATAAAATGGACAATATATTATTTAGAAATAACTTTTAAAATTAGGATAATGATTATATTTTTAGATATTAAGTTTTTTTTAAATGCACAGCAAGATCGATGGTGACTCAAAATTATATTTTTCGATAAGACAATTGGATGTAGCTATTTGTTTAATATTATTTAACATACAACTAACATCGATAAGCTATAAAATTTATAACAAATTAAAAAAACTTAAGTTATACAATATAAATATAATTAAATTACACAATGCATACCAACGTTAAATTATTTTGAGAAAAGATTTGAGTCACAATCAATAACCAAAATAATTTTCACGCGCTTCCATATAAAAAATACTGATATTAATTTTTATTACTCATAAATAATTTCACTGTCCTCATTTTTAAAGGTTTTCTTTTGATGATAGATTGTAGAATGAAGCATAATAAAATTTTTTTACCAGTTATTTAAAAATATTGACCTAATATGATCAGATTAAAACTAGCACTCAATTAGTCAATGGTAAACCACTACACTACAGATTGAGTCGGCATTGATATTTATATTGCTTTGAATTTTCTATAAATAGCATCATTATCCTTATTTTATAAATCTTCCATGATTATAAGCAATACCATGAAAAGATTTATCAGTAAATATTAAATATATGTTCAATCTAATTTGATTAAGACTACCACTCAAATCGACGAGAAACCACTACATGAGATTAATTTAGTAAACTTAAAGCATAAGCAATTGATCGCAAGGCTATTAATTTTAATTATACGTGTATTGCTTTATAATATTTATGCATTTTACAATATTTTTTTCAAGCTTATCAAATATTGATTTGTTGATCTATATTACATATTAACTATTAAATATAGGCTTAATCTGATTACCCTCATACAATATATAGGGTATTAGTAGTAACAACCGCATTTGTCACAATTTGACAAAGCTGTCAGAACAGCAAACACACAAAGCAATGTGGACGATAAAGAGTTACTTTATATTATATGTTATTAATAATCATATTATTTAATTATTAAAATCCAATAGTGTATACTATAAAAATATTACTTTTATAATAATTAAGATGAACCAAAATAATATTCGTAATAAACTTATTTGTGTCATTACGTTAATGTAAATTACATAAACAACTTTTTTGACCTTAATGTCAAAGAAAAAGTTGGCGTCCAGAATGAATCCGAGAAAGGAAATAAAAACTCTTTATTTTTGCAAAGTAACGTCTCGACGGCACAAAAGACTAATGCTAAAAATAGAACACCACTAACATATTATATTCTATATACTTCGCACTGTAACTATGTATGTTAACCAAATTAACCGGATTTTGTGCTGAAATGTGATAATATATTCAAGTAATCAAATATAAAAGGTACTTTTTATGTATATTAACTAAAAAACATCTATAAATTAAAATAGTTTGACGTTTCAGTTTGGTGTTATATATATTTGTGGTCGTTAAAAAGACCATTCTGGCAATGAAAGCTATTTGCTAGTCGATAATTTATGCTTATGATTAACGACTTATAAAATCAAGCTTTGATATCGGTTTTAAAAGAAAACGATAAAGCTTTCCTGATCACCCTGTTGTGGGTTTTCGGTTGTATTGTGCGGTAGAGTTTTATTGTGTCATAAACGCATCTGAAACGATCGCGATACCAAACAGTGCGGATATATATATATATATATATATATATATATATATATATATATATATATATATATATATATATATATATATATATATATATTTGATGGACGTTCATTAACATGGTTACACTGCCAGGACGTTTATTGTTCAACTTTTATTCACAATTCCGGGAAATTGTATGCTGTTCTGAAACTTTTTGGACGCGTGTACACGGAAATAGCGCGAAAACTAAATTACCATAAAAAATAATATGTACAACGCTGGTGGTTTTACAATATACGCAACGTTTTCGAAACCTATTTTTTCAAAACCTAAACTAATTTTGGATTAAGTAGTCAAGATTTTTACTTCTGATACAATAGATACGTATGTCATTATCAATTATTTGATAACACATGAAAGATCACTTGCCTTGAATACGTTTGCTCAATTTTTCATTACATTTTACATGTTTAAGAGGTAAGTTAAATAAATATTCTACACACGTTTGCCAAAAAAGTCATTGATATTTTAATATATCACCGAAGAAAACCGCGAAGACAACAGAGACGCGCGCCGCGAGCAATGACTGTTATATGATATGTGAAAATAGCATATGTGCTACTTTTTAATACAAGTATAAAGCACGTTTTGTTTTATTTTCATATATTTTAGTGACTATCGGTCGAGAAACATTTTCTTTAAAATATAAATTTAATTTAACGACACTTTTCAAACTAAGTTTATCCAATACATGTGACAAAACTCTTAATGAATCCAGATACAAAGATGATTTTGCTGAATGCTACGATATTTGACAAAAAGTTAATAAAAGTACACATATATTCAGGTTATATATGTATATACCAGTGATGCTTGTCGTTCACAGATAAAGCGTTATCCGCCGATACAATTTTAATATCTCTCATTCTCATCATCCGATATTTAAATATTTTTGTAAAGACATGTGTCATTAAACAAAATAAAGTTTTTAGGAGCAAAATTGTGAACTACTTTTCAACATAGTAATCAATGGCTTATCACATTTTTTAAAAAGCCTTTCTTCACATTACTCTTCAGAGATATCTAGTGCTTTGAACCACGTCGAACTTTTTTGTTCTAGTCGTCGACTAGAATAGTGTACATCTGGCTAGTCAAAGCTTCGTTGAAAAAATTGTAGAGGTTTGAACCACCTGCGTCATTTATCACAATTTATAGGTCCCCATAATAACCACTTGAACAACGAAAAAATAAGTCTTCCGCACACATTACACAACAAAAGAATACTTTTTATAACACAAAAGATCAGCGGTAACAATAAAAGGTATACGCAAGGCTTTTGACTTTTTTTGAGGCATCTTCCGGAAAGAGGTCCTCATTGAATTCCCTGCATTCACAAAGTGCTAGCAAAGAGTCTACATCTAAATTAATAGCATCCTTCTTAAACGGCGGCCGCCATCTAGACCGCCGCTTACAGAGCTGCCTTTACGGAATGAGGCCCTCTTTAGAGAGAATGACGAATTTAACGACCAGACTCCCCATCTAATCAATAGATCTAAGATAGGGTATGTGCTCTAGGTTAATGTGCTTCTGAAACACTATCACCAATGTCATTTTCTATATCTGTGATTAATAAATCTTAAATATAAATTAATAAAAAGTTGTGTTTTAAAATAAAATAATTTGCACCAAGGCAACCCAAGGCCTCACATTGTAAATATTAGTTATCACTCATGAACTTTAACGCGACCCGTCCTAAGTTTATTAGTGACAGTACAACGTTGATTGAAAACGATCAATATATGAGTGATTGTGCGTCAAAAAAAGTATTGTTTGTGCTGAGAATTGGACGCCATTATCTTTCAAGGTAACCGTAATTAAATATTGGCATTTGTAGTACGTTTTAACAATAGCAACTTATTGTTAAAAGGCAGAGTAGCTAATTTAAAAAATTTCACTCTACACCTATACTAATTGACCGTATAGTTTAAGCCAGATTAAAATATTCGTTAAAAATACAACGTAAATCTATCAATGAATTATAATTATAATAAAACCGACCTTTAACTAAATTCCAAATCTATAATGCACTATTCTGTCCAGATACCATTTAGATTAACAATTTGTGTCATAAATTGCTTATTCATACTTTTTCCAAAAATCGTTACCGTTGAATCACTATTATTATTTAGGAACAAAACAACTTTAGATAATATTTTGAGCAAAACACAATGCAGCAAAATACGTGAGAACATTTAGGTTTTTATCTATTTGTAACAAAAAAGTCTACTACGAATTTTTATCACTAATTTAAACAGTTCTTAGCAAATACTGGTATACAGTCTTGGGCCGGTTTCATGAATAAATCTAAAAAACGGCTATTATTGTGGGCAAACTACTTTAGTATTTTCATCACAATAGCTCACTGATTCACACTTCACTACTTAGTCGCAAATTTTCGCCCCAATATGACACCATTATTTATGAATATTGTTCTGTTAATGTAGATAAGGGTGACGTTGAAAGTTAAACTTTTTGTATAGAGGAGATAAAGGCAAAATAGTTTAGTAATATAAAGACTATTCCAAATAGTGCATTACATAAATGTTTTGTGAATAAGAATTAGCGCTGAAATGATTGTACTTTATAAAATAAAAACCACTTTAAAGGGAAAATATAAATTATAATTAATAAATAAATATTATTGATGTTATTTTTATCGTATGAATATACCTTTATATACGGGCATAGAGAGAGTATATATAATCTGAATAATTTTGCTTATGAAACTGAAACGCACCCATTAAGCTTTCGTAACTTTTTGCAAAGACTTCATGACCCACTTTTCTGTTGTCAATACTGTATATAATGAATACAGGCCTAATCTGCGATTGTCGCTCGCTAATGTTTTCCCTGCGACATTACCTACCCATCGCTTATCCCAGCCGGAGAGTGTTCATGCAAATTTCATTTTCGCAAATAAGTTCGCACCACATCGCGCGAATCTTATTTGAATATATTAATATTATATTAAGATCGTTTAGCTTTTACTTTTTCATTTCGAATTTCTCCCGCTCGGTCGGAGAACTTAATAAAATTATATTACAATTTAATATAATATAATACGGACGCTCCATTACCATAACCGTAATATGGAATTTAGTCTCCACTACTATCAAGATGGCGCTAGGAACTATACTGCGAGAATTGGGCCGCCTTAATAAGAGAAATATTTTCAGAAGCCATCGGGAAATTCCAGTTTCCGGGTAACATGGCGACGAGATCTCAATTTCATTCGGATAATCGTTTTGCTTTGCATTGAAGCCTCATGAGTCACAGATTAAGTATTAAATATAATATATATTGCAGAGAAAAGATCGGTATTTACGAAGACGGTAGTATTTTAATTAAATTAAATATTTTTCTTTCATACAGCGGTTCGTTAAAGTGCTTGGCGTCGCAAATGCAATTCGCACTGCAAATAACTTTTTCCGTTTGTGGACTTCATCAAGAGATACCAGAAAATAAATATTTATATAAATTTAGTTGAATGAAATTTTTACTTCAGATTGTAAACAATACCATAAAATCTTATTAAGTTGAATAAAATATTTGGCAATTAAATTTTTATGTTCCATTTAAAATATAAATTCTTATCTTGTTAACAATAAAAACCAATAACATATCTAAAAATCAATATTATCATACCAATATTTAATAAACTTTAGTGTATTTTATTTGATACTCAATGAATTCAGTCTAAATAAATTTAACGTATATTATATATTATATATAATGGTTTTAAATGCAGCGGTTAAATGATGTCAGGCGTTAAGTGTACTACGTGGTTCATTATTAGTTACGTTATCTTTGCATTTATTTTTTTGAACAAGTTATATGATAGTATACATCAAGGGTGGCCAACCCGCGGCCCGCAGGCCGCATGCGGCCCGCCTTAAACATTTTTCCGGCTCACGAGATTCATCACACTTTTACAAAGTATATTTATTTTATAATAGCCAATACACTATAGACAATTTTTCCCTCCAAAAATCTAAATCTAATATGGGCATATATAATTTTATATATTGCCTGCAGAGCTATGATGCATTTCCAAAGTGGCAAGATCATTTGGGTTGGCCACCCCTGGCATACATAGTGCTACTAATAATACTGTAGTGATTTTGTGTTTATCATATAACTAGTTAAGCACTTAATCAATAGATAATGTAAATTGCCGACAACGAACCATATTGTACATTCATACATATGTACATAATAATATATAATATGTAAAATAAGAGATATGTCAATAACCTTTTCAAAGTACATTAGAAGCAATCTAAATTGATATTTGAACAACAAAAATAGAAGTATTTTAACCGTTATTGAAAAGTAATAATAAAAAATAATTTAATATAAGACACGGATGCTAGCTGCTATTAAATTTAAAAGTTTGAGATATTGGAAATATATAAGAGCAATTATTACATATTTATGAGAGACATGGGATCTGTCTATGGCAAAAAGATGTTTCGACCCACAAAGCTTGAAAATGCGAGCTCCATAATAAAAATGAACTAATAACCCAATTAGCGAAGAAACCACCATCAGACTATGTAAGTTCGAAAGTCTCCTCGAAAAGATGGACGATACATTCACTAGAAACTAATAAAAAAACAGACCCCACAATAGAAAAAAAAACGAAGGTAAAAATGGAGAGATGGTGGTGCAGAGGACTAAACTAAGACAACTCTTGCAATTAAAGGCGGCTATCCATTAACATAACCAAGTGAAAAGCTTTTATAGTAAAACATTAGTGAAAGAGTAGGTGACTCTTTACATATATATAAATGTTTAAAAAATATATTTTGGGATATTACGATATCAAAAATAGTCCTAAATATGGAAAACCAGCAAAGATAGAGGAAGACCTGGTTGCGATAATGAAAGTATATCATACTCTTATTATTTGTCAGATGGCCACTAAGATACTTAACTTTTATTTAATCTGATTTAATAGTGCATAGATATATTAAGCAGATTGGAAAGGGTTGGAGACATACACGAATTATTCAAGTCGGCGCGCATCCGCATATTCCAAGAGCTTTTGAATCGTAAAGTTGATTCGCTTTTTCTCGATTATTTGATAGCTGGAAATGAGTGTTGTACGACAACAATCCTCATAAAAGACTAACTCAAAGCCCAGACTCACCGTGAAAAAAAGCTCCAGGGAATTGTGCATTATGAAACTCTTAAGCCTGCCCAAAAAATAGCACCAAGCTCCTATTATGATCAGCTAAAGAAATAAAAATGCTTGCACTTGCAACAGAAGCTAGTCTTAAAATGTATCCCCATGTAGCGAAGTTCACTTGATAAAATCAAGGATCTTGGCTAAATATTGGAATATTTTAAATCAAAGCCTTCAACATTAAAAAGTGATTAAAAGGTCAAAGAAAGTAATAATATTTCAGATAATTAAAAATAAAATAATCATTCATAAGTGAATTTTTTTTATATTTAAATACAACATTCTTTTCGGGATTACATCATACTTTAATAATAATAAATATTACATTTTATGTTAAATATAATAAAAATCTTGGACCGAAAAGAAAACAGACATTTCGTTTTTTTCATATTATATATAGTGATGAAAATATTAATTTAAAAAGCTGTTATTTTATTACTTAACTTTCAATGTAAGTAAAAAGCACACATACACAATTTACATATAAACTAAACTAATCGTTGCAATTTGATCACGCGGCGTAAATTAAACAATTTATTAGTGCTGCTCCAGAAAGGGCTTCCACAACGTATGTATTACACCGACTATCTCGTTAAACAAAGATACAGTAACGTAACTTGAAATATTACATATATCTTTACACAAATGTATTTAAAATAAACGTAAAACAAATTACAATAATCCAAGGCGCCACTGAATAATTTATAAACCTCAGAAATATTCAATAAACGCTACTGTGTTGTATATTATTAAGTAAACTACTAAAGAGTCACATAAATAATAATTACAACATCATCTTTATAACATTTTGGCAAATGTTCAAAATACGTCTTAATATATTTGTGTTATTAATTTATTTATATATAGTATTTATTTTTTATAATTACGAGTCATTGAAGTGTTTGCGACTGCAATTTGTAGTGTCATAAATAATAATTCCGGACATTCCAAAACGCTGGTCGTCAATTGTGCCGCTCCAAAAACCAATCAAACGATCGTTTGTCATAGTTGAAATAATATAAATATTTTTTACGATCAATTATCTTAACCGTTACGGTTTTAATACTGTAACGAATGACATCACAGCGTAAAAAATGCCGCAATAAAATATGATGTATGCGGGTTGTTTTTGCAACAGAAAAAAATCTAGCAATAGTAGTTTTTCCGAATGTAATACAAACAAAAATATTTTTGGACAGGCTGTACATAAATATTGTTTATACGCTCGTTTCAGACACATCTACAGAATTGGTTGTAGTTGGACGCACTCATATTTTATTTAATATTACAAAAATATTAAGATGCATTAGATTTGTATAAATAGTTACATTTTTATAAATTTTAATTATGGTTTAAATTTATTTTAATTACTTACACATATACACACAAGTGTTAAAGTGAAAAAGTATGATGGCTGTTTTAAAATCTCGTTTGTCTCAAACGTTTGCGCGATTTTTTTAACGCGACTTTGAATAAATTTACATTTGTACAATTTGACTTTTAAATGTATGGACATTGAAGCTTTGTGACGAAATGGGTAACAAAAGATAAAATATAATACAACAACATAACTATATTGTGTTTGTATGAAAACATATCTACTAATAATGATTGGAAATTGTTTCAAAACCGTCAAGTAGAAATGAGATGAAGAAAAAGATACTTCAACTTATCTGGTATCAAAAACTACCATGAAGCATATTATAGAATGGAAATTTTAATTATAGGGAATTAAGCTGATAAAACTGGATCTTAATAATAAGTGCCATGCGTGGTGCGGTGTATGCTGGATGGAAAATAGGCGTTATTTTGGTTGCTTCAATTTTCACGTTACATAAAAATATATTTTGTTATTATATAAAGGCATATTTATTAATACAAAATAAATTAACTAACCCCAAAAATGTAGCTTTAATGCAAGCCGTTAAACGAAACTAACCGGTTAAATTTGATCGTGCGTTGTTAATTAAACAATTTACTTAAATTTATTAGTAGGGTTCTGGAAAGGGTTTACACGGTTTATATATTACACCAGTGAACCGGTTAACGTATTTAGTACAGCGAAGAATACGCTTACGTAACGTGAAAATTTTAAATACGTTTTATTCGACAAGGGAAACCAAAGTAATGAGAGTTACTTTAATAAATATAAATAACTGAGATAATTATTTTTTTAATTAAATTTATTTATTTAAATTATAATTATAATTAAAAATAAAATTTTAGCTAAATCTGGTATCGATATGATACTGATAACTTAAATAGTAATAAAAAATTTTTTTTGCTGATTTATTAGTTTTAATTTTAACAATATTGGCTACACTAGTCGTCTAAATAGATTGCTTTAGATTTTTTACTGATGATAATAAAAAAGAACAGAAATCTTACTTTACCAAAAAATGTTTCTAAGATACATGATAAAGTATAAATATTATCAATTTTTGTTTTCCTTAAAATTTCTACTACGTATGCTAGGATATGAATACTTCGATTTAATCCGTACTTGATTAAACATTTATTTAAGCTACTGGAAGGGAATTTAATCTGGAAAATATGCGTTTTTATATGTCACCTAATCCTGGTTATTTGAAGTAGTGCATTTAAGAACAGGAACAACCCCTTCAATAAGCACAGAGAGTGGTTTTATAAGCAACTATCAGATTTGGTTTGGTCTGATAAATGTACTTGCAGTTGGTGGATTGTAGTCTAGTCATTGACGTCATTGTTGAATATATTTATATAATTTTATTTATGTGCAGGGCCGCATTGATATAAATCTGTTATAAATGTAAATCAATTATTTAATATATATTGACTTCTACTAATGTTCTGTTATATGTTAGAAGGCATAATATTGATTTTGTTATGTGAAAACAATACTCAAAAGAAAATAAGTAATAGCTCATCTAACACGTAAAACGGTAAATATTTAAATATTAAATATTTTTTCATGGAATAATTAATCTCATGAAACCCCAGGGCTCTGCAAAATCCCATTCGGGAAATGTTGCCTTAATAAATTTTTATTAATTTTATTTGAAATAATACATTTTTTTTACAAAACTTAGTATTATTATACGTAAGTAATATATGGGTTATCTTTCTTTGATCTCTTTCCAACAGAGTTTATCTTCATTTTTAGCCATTTTTCGTCTTAGTAGTGCATACGCCTGAGGCCATATATCTCTCCGGAAATCCTTCTCAGTTTTCACGGTCGGCAGAGCAGGGACAATGAAATTATTTGTACCCTTAATTGAATTGCGAAAACTTATCAAAGTCTTTTGTATCAGCCGAAAGCTTTCTCTTTCTTTTTATGTGTATATAATACAATATAATATGTATATTTTCATTAAAAATAACACTATTATTATTGTTCGACGTAGCCGCGGGTGCTACATGATTCTGAATGAGTATAATAATGTTAATATCAGCAATGTAACGTGTTATAAATTAGGTAAGCAATTTGTGAAATAACTATATACAATATTCGAAAAATATTGACTTTATAGAGTGGTTCTGTAAAAATATAACACTATTATAATTTTTTATATTGAATAAATAAGGTACACACACAGGTACGAATTCTGCGCGTCAGATTTTTACAATTAAAAATTTCAATATATTAAAGTATAGGGTATATTATATTTGTTGGACTAAGAGTCGTAGTAGCATCAAGTATGTAACGTTTTTAGTTGATTAAGCCTTTTTACATGCTAAAATATCCTTTGTGATCCATTAAAGGTTAATATTTAAAATACTTAATGTAATGAATTTTATGTAAACAAATATTTGCACGTAAATTTTGGTAAACGCATATACCCATACATGATGAATACTGTAATATATTTATACACATATTGCTTTAGGCGTTTACAAAAAATACACAAATATAATATACACAAATACATTCAACACGTTGAATAAATAAAATTTAATTAAAGAAAGACTAAAAATGAGTTTCTAGTGAAATGTACACAGAAGTTAATAGATTTAAAATACTAGCAATATCATTTCTATTTTGCTAAAAATATTATTTAGTAAGAATTTATTTTGTACGAGTTCTCGTAATTGCCAATAGCTTAATAATCCAATAGAAAATTTATATTCCATTTGACTCATGATGATGTATATATTGTATTTACAATAGTATTCTAAATATGTATATTATTTTATTAAATTAAATTAAAAACTTAATTTAATAACGTTACTAAATATTTGTCACGCAAAATGAAACCTCTTCATTAATATAACTATCTTTATAATGTATCTGTTTTACTACTGAATATTGTTTTCTATATTTTGTTTTTTTCAATTTAATAGATCACTGTAATCAGTGTTTTTCTTAAAAAAATATTTCTCAAGAATTTCTCGAAAAAAGTGCCAAATCTGGAATTCTCATTAATTTAACTAATGCATAAAAGCGGGTCCGTGCCAGATGTTTAAAAATATGCATAAATGCATGTTTTAAAATATTTTAGTCAGAGGTACAATTTAACGATTTTCTCTACTATTATAATTAGCCTTATCTTAGCTTTCATAGTCTAAAAACTATAATAATTACCAGATAAAAAATAACCGCTCCGCGTGAGATTCGAATTATTTTAAAATGTATGGTGAGTTCTTTTCATAATTCAAAGCTAGTTTATTCGTACGTAAAAAACACTCACAAAAACACAAATACGTGATCACAATTGATTAAAAAAGCAATTATAAAAGCTTTCATTAAAATGAGTAGAAAAAACAATAATACGCGTCAAAAGCATTGTAAATGTATTAACATTACGATTCGCTGAGGCTCTTTTATAATACCACCGGTGCAGACCGTACATGACAATAAACGGATGAAAAACATTTGTCATTTAAGACTTTCTGAAAGTGTTATTATAATTAATCGAAGGACAGGTTGTGAAATTGGCATGTCTGTTATAAATATGAATAAATGATTAATGATGTTTCAAATCGTTCAAACGGTTTCAGGCAATACAAAATAAGGTATAGTAAAAAAAGGCTTATCTGAAAGATCGTTGGCAAAAAGTAATTGGCAACTGCATTAAAAGGTGCTTTCATAGTCTGGTTATGGGCAGGCCTGCTGAGAAGGGTGGGGAAGGATAGAGAGAGGAAAAATTCCCGGAGACCGATATCCTTGAAAAATCATGGTAAAAATATATTTATAAAAAAAAGTAAAAACCGACTTCAAATAATGAATCTGAACTAAACAACAGTTGTTTGCGATGTATATACTGATGTATTTCAGGTATAAGTTCCTTCAACGGTAGTAAATTTATGTATTTGATCTGAATTTTCAGGTGAAATACCTAAGTCAGGAGCAAAGAAATAACAAAAAATATTTAACAGCACAAGCTGAATTATATAAATTTATTGTTTTTATAGATTCTTCCATCGGTAATTTGACAACAGGGTTTAATACAAAAAATAAATATAAAATACATTCAGTAGCATGTATATTTATCCTAAAAAAAATATTTTAAATATGTCTTTTTAGTAAAATCATATCGATATACATTTTCATCAGTAGATATTTATTTCTACTAGCGAAAACACGACTAGAGATAATCAGATAAATATTGTGAGTAGATATTTTTAATAATTTTAGTGCGTAAATAAAATATTTCGCATAGAATATGATTTCAGAAAATATGTCGCAGCGATGGCTAATTTTAATATTTATTTGTAGCATAGAAAAGGTTAACTTCAACCTAGTATTATTTATGTATGAAATTAAATTTCGATGTTAAAAAAATATATTGTATAAATTGCAATTTTTGTCATGAGGCCCGAAATCGCTTTCGGCTGCTCTATGTGTATAAAAACAGATACACAGCGCCCAAATCAACAGAGTTATTATCAATAACTCAATAAGAAATACCCAAATCAAGTGGAACCCCCGACCATTAATATTAGAAGAAAATATAAAAAACAGTTGCTTATTTATTTACGTCAACCCTGGCCTAGTTTGACACACGAATTCTATAGTTTAAACTGACTGTTTGAGAATTGATTCTTTGGACGCAGATACTTAAAAAAGAAAACGTATACATAAACATAATTAGTATAATTGTGAACGTGACTCAGTTACTGTATATATGTCTAAGCTAACTTTTGTCACCAGCTTTGTTTTTATTTGCTTAAACTATTTGCGTTATAATGCACATTTTTAGTTAATTTAAATTATATAAAAACATAATATGACTACTGACTTTCAGA
The DNA here is from genome assembly GCF_051122295.1 of Plectrocnemia conspersa. Lineage (NCBI taxonomy): Eukaryota > Metazoa > Arthropoda > Insecta > Trichoptera > Polycentropodidae > Plectrocnemia > Plectrocnemia conspersa. The sequence goes on from NW_028277173.1 coordinate 18,073,866, forward strand.
GTAAATTTGAATTTAGTTAAGGAATTCAAAAAATAAATTTGATAAATGCTACGTATTTAGATAGCATTTACTAATATTTTTATATAATATAGTAATTATTTGAATAATAATAAAAGTACTTACTAATTTATAAATTTGCAGCGAGACAAGCAGTAACATTTGTATATGGCAAGAGTATATTTTGAAAGGTTGGTCAACATAACCATAAAAATTGTGGTATAGATTCTGCATTCATTTTATATCCGTATTATGTTTGTCTAAGAGGGGTTTATTTTTAAGTTCCTCTTATTGGAGACGTTGAAAAATTCTCTAGCTTATCGATGAAATGTAAACTCGACTCTTGGGTGAAACATATAGCTAATGATCGCTCTTTTTTATAGCGTATTCTTCGATATTGAATTATACTGTGAGTTTGTATGGATTATACTTGCTTTTTCTGTATTTATTATATTTTTTATTACGTCATTCAGTTTTTTTATAGGTTGATCGACTTATTTGTAAATTATAAAATAAAATTACAAGTAACAAGCAACAATGAAAATAATTTAACAATTGTGCTGGTGGTGAGCTGACGTACACATAAAAATTACGACGTTCAATTAAAAATAAAGAAAATAAACCCAGAAAATTCATTTTAAGTAACACAGCTCTTTAATGATATATATAATATTTACTAATTTCTACTTGCAATCGTAATGCACACATTTGCCAAATAGTACTTTATCGCTAGTGAAACTTATATATTTAGCATTTAATACAAAAATCAATCTATGACAATTGTGATCACCGATGATAAAACAAATTGTGTTTCTCTTGCATTACATTTTAATTCTGACCCATATTTTCCAGTAGTGTACCTACCAGTCAACGAAACAATATCAAACGTGTTTGTATTTGTGCATCATGCACAATGGTCTTCTGTTCGCAAACATTCGATCGATACAGCGACACAATACACAACAATGAGACGACTCGCGTATTGTCTGCGTGCGTAAACGTGACGTTTTATTGTATCATTAATTACAGAGTCGTGAAAATCATCGTTCGGCATTATGTCGGTTAAGCTTCATTTTAGAGCGATCGCATTGTGCACATGTACTTTTAGCGTTTGTAAATTTATACATCATGGCGATGAAATTGGCGTACAAGTGTACGCGCAATTTATTGCTGGTGAGTTATAGAAGTATTTCAGCATTGCTGTCGCGATGTAGCAATACTTCTATAAGCCAGAATTAGCACAAATTGAATTCTAAGACTTTATGTATGAAAAAACAGTACACAAGTAAAATGGAAAAAAAGAAATGTAATTAAACTAAAAGTAAATCAGCATTATGATTTTCTTAATTTATGAAAATAATTGATATAAAAATATATGTGCAATAACTTATAACAATAGATTGTTAAAAGCCTAAACTACATTCAAATAAAATATTAAAAGAATAGTTTTTTGCTTCAAAACAAGCGACGTATTAGTTATATCAGAGCCCCATAAGAGCCATTTTGAGACTTTCAGAAGAGTTAACGCTCTTAACTGCTTGGTTTTAAAGATTAAAAATTATTTTTTTAGTATCGTATAGTACCGAGCACCCCCTATACGTTTTGTATGAAAAAAAATTATAAAATTTACAAAATGGCGGCCAATGTAAAAATTAAAAGTGTCATAACTTTGCAAAATGAAATCCTACTGAAAAATGCTGAATGCAAAAAGTGCTTAGAAGCTTAATTTGCATTTAAAAACAATTTTTTATTTATTTTTTTTATTAAAAAACGAGTCTTACGGTAAATTTACCGGGCCCTCGTGTGGAATGTATTTAATAAAAGAAATGTAATTAAACTAAAAGTAAATCAGTATTATGAATTTTTTAATTCATGAAAATATTTGATATAAAAATAAATGTGCAATAACCCATAACTATAGATTGTCAGTCAAAGCAATAGACAAAATTTCAACCTTTGTTTGATAAATTAGGTTTCAAATTTAATTGAACATGTTTCGTGACTCCTCTAAAACTAAATTTAAACTAAATAACCAATTCTGCTTCTGAAAGACTCATACATTGTACATTATTCGTTGTTCATTGATTATTGTAAGATAATAGTTATTAACAAATTGTTACGATAATAGTTACGAGCCATTGATTTTAAAAGTAGGGCAAGTCCATTTTGTTAAAAAAAAAGATTGAGCTAATTTTAATGAAAATTTATCCCAAAATTTATATTTTTAATCAATTCACAATCTAATCTATAAATAAGTGTAAATTTTTTACTATTGATTTATTCTGGTCAATGATATTGTTTGTTGATTTTAAAAGTAAGGCAGGTCTACTCTAAATAAAATAATTTTAATAGAAATTTAAAAGCATGCTATATAATTTAGCTTCCATAGTTACGAGGAAACAAATAGTCTTACAGATTAATGGTTTTACACAGAAGTGTGCTAAGAAAAAAACGCGACCGATGAATTACAAAGGACTTGCAGTTTTAAATATTATTTAGATACCAAAAAAGTAAAAATTTCAGTATGAAAAAGTTTTTTTTGACACATTTATTATATCTAAAGAAATAGTGTACCGTGCTCTCAGCTCAACCAAATTTTAAAAAAGATTTTCGTCGTAAAATGGTAGGTCCCTCCAAGAAAACCAATGAGGAAGAATTAAAACGCGTGAAGGAACACATTGACAGTAAAGAGCCAAAGGGTGATGTAAGACCATTTTCATAGAGAATCTTAATCAACGTGTTAGAAGAAACAGAAAACTTAAATTTGTAACTGCCGTATTTATGTAATTAAAAATAACATAAAGAAACCCACGAAAGAATGAAATACTCGATAATCGGCTACCATAGATTACAAACTGTTCACGATCGCTCAGTTAATTCGTTAATAATCCGAGTAACCGAAGTTTGACAATTTTTTTTAGTATCTGGTTAGACGTATGACGATTAAAATTAATTTGAAAATAAGATAATTTCTGTAAATTTTATTATGATTCATAATTTTATTCTCATATTATTTTAATTTAGAATTATGTGCTGATATTATATAATATATGATATATATTTATGTTATTATTATATTTCATCATCAGTTACGATATCAAATTATACTTCAATGATCAACAAAATCAAAGGTAATAAATATTCCTATCACGTACAGTAATTCTTTAATATATTACTATTATATCATATATTATTTATATATACAATTACGTGCTATATTTAAATCTATAATTTATTTTCTCTATTGCAAACTGTATTCCTGTTATAGTAGATTTTATTGTTAATTTGAATTGTATGTTTAAAATAGTTAATGACTAGTTATATTATAATCAGCAATAACCAAACGCATTAAAAACTCCTAACACGTACAGCTTTTTTATAATCGATTCTGAGAATGATTAATGAATAATGTAATAATTTTAATATAATCTGATTTCTGTTTTGTATATGATTGATATATATTTCTATTCACAAAAATGTAATTTAACTAATGAAATTATATGCTGTTCTATGCTGTAGGTAAAACTTAATTTGTCAATTGCAAAATTAGCTGTTCAAAATTTTGACCTAATAAAAGTTCAAAAATTAAGTGAATATTTTTATAAATTCAATTCGGTTGTTATTGAGTTGAATTTATTTTTTAATAAATACAAAAGACACGTATGTATATAAATGTTTTTATAATAAAAATACATGCAAAAATGCAACCTAATGATAAAAGTTTCTTTTACAAAATTTCTAAATTTTGCATGATTTTATATACATATACATATCCTAGAACATAATTTTTCATTATGAAAAATCAATTATATTATAAATTACGACTGATATGCACAAATCAGGTGGTGTCTAATTATACGTAAAAATTATATTTAGTAAGTGAATTTGTTTGCGTATTTACTCATATTTTTTGTACTCTATTATATAAATACACATGTGTGCTTATGAATACGCGAGAAAATGAAGAATAAATAAAACGAGCATTCAAGACAAATGACGAGCAGCTGTTGTGTGTGGAACCAAACAAAAATAGTCTTTATAAGAGTCGTTTTCGAAAATAACGCGTGTGGCAACATAATAACGGCGACATTGATATAATAAACAAAACTTTACGACGGGTTTTCCCCAGTTTTCTGTTTGGGGTGTGTGCGCGACACCGGTTTTACATATTTATAGTGGCCACGATATGGGTTAAGTATTATATTTTTCTCCACAGTATACGCACACTAAACCTTGCAAAGCGACAGGAAGAAAAATGCGATATCAAAAAATTCTCATCGAAAAGGATGAAGCTTTGTGCTAATATTGAACGTCAGGCGAATAAACTGAAAATATTGCTGTTTGTTCGGTTGGAATGTGAATTGGTATTTTTATTTATTTTTTTACGATGGGACGTCGCACAATATGATTAATTTTATAAAGAAAAAATAATTACCGTTTTTAATAAGTATGTGAAACGATCCAAAAATAAGTATTAATAATTTTAAGAAAGTCTGTTCCACATATATTAAAATTTTTTAAGGATGACCTTTTTTAAGGATCATTGACAAATAAAACAGAAATGTTAAAAGTGACCTGCGAGCCCTAAAATGTTAACTTCTCCTATTTTAAATATTATATTTTATAAATAGAAACGCTGTTATATTCGCATATATTACAATATTCAAGTAGCGATCTTGAACAAATTACCTCCGCGTTCCATAAAATATAATATTTTAATCGTTATGCTGAAAATATAATACGTGTAATGGAAAATGGTCAACTGATATCTAATAACTCATTAGTCTGCAATTTAAATTAAAAAAATCTTTTAGAAGCTAAAATTCAATACTAATTCCCTTTTATAAACATATTTCTAAATAATATACATATTTACCATTTTATTTGGTATTATTTTAGGATTGTCGTTAAAATGTTCGTCAAGTTATTATTTATTACATCAAAAGCAGTATAAAACTCGTATTCATTATCTAAAGTATTATATATGTATTACTTTTAGAAAAAAATGTACAAAATGTATTCACGAGAGGTGAATAATTTAAATTAACTAGAATGGAACACAATTAATTAAAATTGCGAAAAGTAGACAAAGTTGCCACTGCATCTTTATATAGATACATATTAAAGCTAAAAAAGCGATTAATCACGACCAAAAGGAATTTTGTGAATAGGTGTTAAAATACATTACACAATAGAAGGCTATTTACATAGAAGCTTTGTCCAAATAAAGAGTTTATAAAAGTTAAGATTAGAATTTAAAATAAAAATAGCATCGTAAAAATGCTGAATAAAGTTGCTTTTGAACCAGAATTACTTTAAAGCGTCATAACAAGATTTAGAAATTTACACGAAGCGCCGAGACCAAACAGGTTGGTCAAGTTCGATCGAATGTCAAAGTTCTCATTACTAATTTCTTCGGCTATAACGATGCAAATTGTCACCACTAGGTCGTACGGTCAATAATAAGAACTAATTTCGTTATATTGCGAAGCTATCAAAATAAATCGATTAGAATTGTGAACAGATTGAGTTTTACACCACGATAACGCAGCACTACTACAGAATCGTGAATTTTTTACTAAAAACGACACAGATATGATTTCGTGCAACTTTTTCCTGTTACTGCAAATAAAGATAAATTTAAAGAAACAGCATTTGGCGACTGCTAAAGTAAAATAAAAATAAAAATAATCAGTCGCATTTCGTTTATATTTTTAACAACGACGATTTGCTAAAAAAAATGCATAAAAAGGCAGTTTTTGTTACATAGAGTGACCAAATTTGAGTCTTAGTCTCTGTTACTTGAGCGACTTCACTTGTCATGGTTAAAGCAAAGTTTTTTCTTAATTTTGGATAATTAAAGCTTAGGAGGTACAAATTAAAATCTACCTGAATTTAACAAAAGTAATTATATTTAAAAAAAAAAAAATAAACGTTGTCACAGCCTCTTATAAGTTAACAGGGCAGTAACGAATATTGGAAATTTATCGTTAAATATCTGAGATTACATCTGTATTTCAAGTTTAAATAAAATAGAAACACTCTTGTACTTTGCTCTAAAGAATTTGCCATCATTGCGGCCCTTAGACCGTTTAATTTAATTTAATTTAAGATTATTATGAGAAGGTATTGAATTATATATTCAATACCTTCTCATAATAATCTTAAATATTCTCATTAAGAAGCCTTAAAATAGCAACTACTTTATATTTAAAAATAATATAAAAATATTTCGCGTAACCACACTAGCTCACTAATATTATGACTACAATAAAAACAACCTTAAATATAAATATAAGCATTAAATGGCAAAACACACATTGCTTTAGAGCCTGAAAAATATTTTATTCAAATATTTCAATGGTTTCAGATTTTTAGCTTAAAATATTTATATTATATTAGCACTTAATCCATTGTTTTTTTTCCCACTTAAATTGTAAGTATTCAAGTTATATTTTAGCTTACTCCCTTAAAATGTTTTTTTTTTTATATTATATAATTTACGATATTATAGCTAATAACATAATTGTAAACATGAAAATGGATTTAAACCAGTTATATGTTGTGAATATTATGTAATCCCGCAATTAATGTCGTTTTTTTAATAATAAAAAACTCTTTAATTATTTTTATTTTAATGAATAAAAATATAATTTAATTTTAAATATATATCTTTAAACAACCTCTTGATCATTTTTTTAAATTTAAATGACCATAAAATAAAGGCTTTAATTCAAAATATAGCCTTCTTTTAACATCGTCTGAATTTTGAATTTTGTATAGATTTAAATTAATGGTAAGCTGCAGAAGAAAGGCATGGAAAATATGATGAATGAGATAAACATTTTCAGACAAGTTCTTTGATTTTATCAAATGTTAAATTCGACACATTGGGACGCGCATTGTCGTGTTGTAAAACTATTAGACTTCTGTTGACAAGTACAAGCCATTTTAAACGACCCAGTTTATCACAATAGAAGCTGGTTATTATTATTCGGCTAGATTACTACACTACATATAATAAATTGAACTAACAAACCATTAATCAAATATTAAATTTGTGTAACTTTGGGCAGTTATTTTCAATTTTTTTAAGCCATATTTATTATAGTTATAATTTAAAATAATTTATATATTACTGCATAAAACATTTAATAGATTTCTTACAAATAAATATACATACATCAAGGTCCAAATATATGTAAAACTATATGTACAAGGTCCAAATATATAATATATAATAAATAAAGAATAACATTGTTTCAAGTTATTTTTTAACAAAGCGGTGACATAAATGGGTTACCAGAATTAATTTGGGATTTAGATCAACGATGTGTTACAATATAAAACTTAAAAATAAAATTAACAATAATAAATCATAATAATTTCAAAGCATATTTCTACTTCATTATCTTACATAATATTTTTTTGCATACTATAGTATAATAATAATTTAATAATATTTTATCCCCATTCCGTTCTTCATTTAATTTATTATTTTCGCCCAATAAACCAATTTACAAACGACACTTATGCCTTAAATAATAAAATTTACTTTTTCTGATTTCGCCTTTGAAAACGTACTTTTTTCACATTAATTGTATTACATACACACACTTGTATTTTCATAAAAGCGTTGCTGTTTATTAGCAATCAAAAGAAACGCGGTTTCAACAGCCAAAACAAACGCGACAAAGGCCACGCTCGCATTGAAATAAAAATATATTTTTTTTATAAACATTCACACAATACATTAGACTCATCCAAGTGTGAATCGGGGTAAAACTCTCATTTAATAATATTAGTAACAATTAATTATGTTGCTTAATACAAAAACAAACAATGTCACTTTACATGACTAAAATATTATATAATATAATCGTTATTACTTTGTATTGTATGCAAAATAATTTTATTTGAGTATATTTATACAAATAGAAATGAAATAAAAATGTATACAATAACCACTTATATAGATATTGGAATCAATAATTTTCTTTCTCCTATAGCCATTTAGAGTCAACATGTGTTCTGACTCTTACAGTAAAGAGATCGTAACGCACAGTTTTCATTAATATTATTTATTTTTGGTTAGCTGTAGTAATATCATATGAAGATAATATTATATTATTATCCACATAATAAAAACGAGCGATAAACATATCGAAAAATCTACTTGATTCATGCGCCAGAAATCATACTTATTGTGCACTATATATTATTAGGTTTTAAACCATGTGACTGATTTTTACTCTATTGGAAACAAATTGTCAGTAGAATAAATTGTCCGTAGTAAAAACCTTTATTTTATATATTCTAGTGTTGTGTTTACATTTTTTTGTTTAAAGTCAGACAAAAGTGCAAATTGAAACAAATAGTGGCGCAGACCACGAGAAATATTAATTTGCGATTTAGCGAGCGTACTGTTATTCAGAGAACTAAAAAGATGATGATTTGGAAATTTTATTACTAGCGATAATAACATTGAAAATAATCTCGTGGAAGATTTCTATATGCTATTGTTAAGATAGATTGAAGAACAATCCCCAAACAAGTGTAGACACTCGCTGTAGACTTAGAAATTACTTATGTAACCATTTGATGATGAAAGATAAAATAATGTACAAATGTGTACTGCATAATCTGACCGAAAGGAATAAAATCAACGTTTTGAAGTCTAATGTTATTTATTCTCAGAACAATAGATAATCTTTAACAGATTCTCTACAATAATCTAACTATGTAGATAAAGACAATGGTTAAACAGCAAGAAGCATTCTCGGAAACTGAGAATAAAAATATAATGATCAATTGGTGGAATTCTAAGGAATTATTTATCGATCATAAATAAAAGCATATTTTGATTATTATAATTGAAATGAAAACATATTTTATACATTACTAAAAAATTGTAAACTTTATATAAAGCAATCTAGAATATATCTCACTATTTAAAGTCAAGTTAAAATATATTATTCTGATTTTTTCGTATAGTAAATATGATCTCAAGATTAATGCTTTATTTAGAAAGGATAGTTTCAAATAGATACTAGTATAAGCACACAGCTACTGAAAAAGTATTCATGTACATATATATATTTATTTATTTTAATATACTAACTAAGACAATAAATTAAAATCAGTTAATTACATACATATTATTTTCTGATGCTTTAATACGATATGGAGTAGAAGTGTAAAATAGGTTTTAACTTTAAAAATGCTCTTTACTAAAACTAAAATAACTAAATAATCTTAATATATATATAAACATGTGCTGTGTGTTAATTCATTATTTTAATGCTACTTGAAAACAAAAAATGCAATTTTTACATTGAAGAAAACTGAAAACATTATAATGTAATAAGAAAAAAATTTGTCACAAATTCTGAAATTCTGGGGATGAATTGTTGTATAAAGATAATATATTAATTTTTGTCATATTTATTTGCCGTGACAGATGCAAAAATATCAATAGTTGACATTCATTTATTAAAATTCATAAACAATTAAATTTAAAAGCAATTACTATAAATTGACAAGCATAAATTAATTTATTGTCCTATGTCAAAAGTAAAAAAAAGTAACAGTCGAGTTGCATAGAATTCTTAGGATAAATAATTATATTTTAATTATTATTAGTATGAAGCAGATTAAAATATATAAATTACAATTCTGGATATCTGCCATGAAAGTATTTTTATTTTACTGCGTTTCCCTTGGTTTCCGGAAACATGTTGTTATATGAACATATATGAAAAAAATATAATAAATATAATATTTAAGTGAAATGTCAGTTTCATACTAAATGATAAAATATAATTGACCTTTGAGTTGATTTCATGATTTCAAAAATTAGTTTTTTTATTTAATAATACAATTTTCTTCTTGGTGAAACCAATACGTAAATATCAATAAATTTTCTAATAGCTTTCAAAAATAAGCTCAACAATTATAGATATTTTGTATCCATATCTTGCCCTAAATAAAGGACAAAAATATATCAAAATTTTGTTGCAATTACATTATTCATACGTTTAGTATTTATATTGGTGATGTATATATTTTTTTGGTATACTGCTAGGAACAGATTGACTTTATGTATATAATATATGTATCTTTACCGGCAATATATTTTTGGAATTGACGTGACTTTTGTAGCCAGTTAGATGCCGGAAATGCTATTTTATTAACAGTTTATTGAAAAAATCTATAATTTACAGAAATGTGAATAGCAAAATGCAGATATCAATATTGGAAATCAATAAGATTTGCAGAGCTTTATAGTTGTGAAAATTTGGCTCTAGTATTTTAGTTTCTCATCTATTAGCTAAGACGAACTGATGAATCTTGGCAGCTTTCGTCGATCTATTGGTGAGCGTACTCGGTAGTAATTGGTTTTAGATTGGTGATGATTGATTTTTGATGTATCAAAGTATCACATATTTTATAATGATCCTCCTTGAGATTTTTAATGTGTCTAAGTATAACATTTTTTATAATTATCCTACGAGTGAGCTTGAATAAAAGGGAGATGAAGCATACTGATATCAACTTTCAGTTGAAATTTACCCTTTTATGAAAGTTAAAGTTTTTAGATAATTACGATAATACTTATTCGATGCAAGGCGATTAGTATTTTTGTGGCTTGACGCAAATGAAGACAGGGCTTAGTATATAATTCAGAAAAAGAGTTTATTTTATAATTGATGGCTTTCCAAAGTCTACATGGCTATTGTATAGTTTACCAGATTTTCAAATGACTTTTAATGATTTATTTATTATTTACCTACAAAATATTAAGCACTTATTTGTATTTTTTATGAGAAATGTAAAAAATAATTAAATATATTTATAGTTTTTTAAGGTAATAAATCATAAATGATAAAATTAAAATAGATAATAAAATTTTCGCTGCACAGCTTATATTAAATTTTTTGTATTTTATTTAAGAAAAATAAATAGCAGCTTATGAGTAAAAAATCATAATTTTACCGTTGTGTGGATACATCTTACGCTTTAATAATAAAACAAGCTGTTTGTTTAAAAAAAAATTGACAACTCTAATATTTCTCATAACAATGAAAAATAACAATCGTTTTTTTATTTGTATTGTTTTATGTGAATGTATAGTTTTTTTTCTTATATGCTTCGTATTTTTTTTTTCAACATATTGAAACATTGTGTCAACATATTAAAAAAATTCATGACAATGACATATTAAGAAACGATTATGCTTATTAAAACAAATACTTATATTGAAAAGACTGCGCTACTAATTTCCATATTTTTTCTTTTTAATAATTACTTACATTAAGTAGTTTAATAAAAATTTGGTCATACTATACATATTGTATTCCAAACCTTTTAAACTAGTCAAACATATTATGGTATGATTTGACATTATTAGTAATTTTTTATTTATTTTTTTAATTAATAATTTAACATTTTGTCATGTGCCTAATATGTATAGATATGGTTAATTTGTATATTATGCTATATTTATTTTTCACAAACTGCAATAGTTTTTTTGTGATTCTTATTAATTATATGATCAATATAAACAAGATAATTTTTATATTAGGAATTTATTTAGAGTATGAATGGCAAAATAAGTTTGACGTTTTGTTTAGTTTTTATTATATACATACTGGAGGAGTTGAATATTTTTTCTGCGAAATATCTACTACAACTCGATAAAAAAAGTAAGAGTATCGTATTTATTTATAGTGTAGCAAATATATTTTGTGAAAACCTGTGTATTTTTATAGTGTTGCTATTTATATATTTAATATAAGCAAAATGTTTCTTTAATAAATCAATATATATTTTGTATAATAGTGAATTGTTAAGAATGTGTATATTCTAAAAGCAAAAAACCCACATTTATTATTTAAGTGAAAATATTAGGATTTCTATAGAGCTTTAATACTATTTATGATTATTTTTATCAAAAAAATTGATTTAGGTTGTTTTATTTTTATTTTTACTTTTTAAAGTGAAATAACATTATATGATTAAAACAACCAAAATTTTCTCACTGCGTTAACAAGTACAGTGGAACCTCAGTTAGTGAGCATAATACGTTCCGGAAACGTACACGTATTTTAAAATACTCATATATCAAAGCAAATTTTTCCATTAATAAATAGGAAAACTTCGTTCTAAACCTTAAAAAAATTATTCCAAATTTACGTATATTTAAATTTATTATAAAATAGTTTAATTTCATATTTATTTATATTAGAAATACTGTCTATCACTAATATCTCAAGGAAATATTTTTAATTTCGTGGAACTTTAACTAAGAACCTATTCAATCGCCTTCTTTTGAGAATTCTACGAAAATTTTACATTGCATTGTCATTAAATAGATTTTGGGTGGTGCTTTTTCGCGAAATTTTGCAATATTTTATGAATTTTACAGATATGTCTGATCTATTTTAAAGTGAGGGCTTCTCAGCCTCTTTCTCCTACTTTATAAACGAAATCTCCTCAGTAGCTTAGTGCTTGGCAATTCCACCTAAAGCTATACCGATGACCTGGGGACAAGTCTGGACGAGGAAATAATTTTTCCAAAATTTGATTTGGTAAGAAGTGATCCATGGCGATTGAATAGCTGTGAGAAAGAAACTTGATACTAATGAACTAGAATTTTTATAGTAAGTCGTAGTGGATGGGCAAAAGTATTATCCATTCACCAACAAGACTTTGAATACCAAATTATTTTTCAAAAATTATGTTTTCACTGAAAGAAGAATCATCGGCTTAGTTGGAGAGAAAGTGACGCAATACGCACTGCTCGTATTGCAAGACATCGCTCGTTTATCAAATCAAAATTTATTAAAAATCTGTATTGCGAGTAACGCAATACGAGGTTTCACTATTGATTCAAAAAACACATCTTAAACCCGCAAGACTTAAAGGTTTGCAGAGCTCTAAGAGGTAAATATTGATCGCTGCGGGAAAATTTACAACTTAACTTTTGTTTTTTTATATTTTAATTGTAGATCATCAATAAGTAAAAAAAATATTTTTCACTTCAACGATTATATACATATATTTTTTTATGTTTTGACAATGAATGACACGTCGAATGTAAAAAAAATAATATAATAGCTTAAGAACAATATCGTACGACTTACCAATCTTTAGCGTGTTTGTCCAGTTGGCGCGTTTCCAGCTGAAAGTGGTCCCACCTTCACAGACACACAAACATAAAAATATTTATACACAAATAGACGCACTTAATTTTAATATACATTTAGCGGCGCGCTTGTGAGGCGCGCACACACACGTCGAAACACGCACAACACTTATGAACACACATTCACACCATCATCACTGGTATCGGTCAACGTTCAAGGGAAGCTGTGTAGTACGGCTGGGTTTTCGAGCTTTGAAGCTTGTCCGCCCCTCGGAGCTTTCGACATCGTCTCTCATCGCAGGTCCATTGCGTACATCTGCAAAAGGGAGATAAACTGGTCAGAGAAGATTGACAACGATGTAGTGTAAAGTGTTGAACATCGACGCTCGATTGACAGACACTATTTTGGACGATGTAAAATGGAAATTGCGTTTGATATGTGATTGATGGTGAAATAAATGTTTATAGTTAAAAAATCAAAGAATGCATTGTATTGATAAATGAAAATCTCACTGTAAAAATATGTAACTTTTATAGCGATAATAAAAAAATAGTACTACGATTTTATTCAAATTCACATTTTTTAAGTGTTCCGCTTATTCTAGTTTTTGCAAAGAATTGATATATGTATATGAACTAAAGAAAGTTCAACGTCTTTCTTCTGTCAAAAATTTATGCTTTATATAGCATGAATTCTACTTATTTTATTTAATAAGACTCGTATTTTTTACGGTGTTTTATCTTCTGATTTTCATAGCACGTATAGTTTTTTTGTTATATATGTAATCGTTGTTATTCATAAACTTTTTATTTATTCGATTCATTTTATTGATAATGCTTCTAACATTATACACAAATAATACCTTAACAGTCACAAAACAAATTGCGTTAGGTTAATGTAGAAAAAAGAACAAAAATACACATTTTTTCACTCTGAAACTGCCCAAACAATTACGCTAACGCGTTTTCGCAAAAGCGAGTCGTTGTATTAATTTATTTTTGTTTGGACAGTAAAGGGGGTGAGAGAGAGAAAGTAAGTAAATTATATTAAACGAATCACTGTCCCCCAAACTGTTGTACAGGGTCTCCGAGGGACACATTTCTGACAGGTGCGTGTAAAAAAATATTTATTATTTTTTTGTAAATAATAACAACGGATGGTGATTAAATGTGACCCGTGGGATGTGAATTCGACAACTGCTGTAATAATTAACGAGGTGATAAATTATTGTGTTAATTTTTACTTTTTTATTTTATTTCGCCGAATGAGAGTTCCGGATACGTGTTGGAAAATTAGCATTTCGTAGATGGGAAATATAGTGAGAAAATTTACGTCATGTGTAATACCCGCCAAGCACGTTTTGCACGTGAGGAGATTCTGTTATTTTAAATGAACAATTTAAATATAAAATATATGAGTAAAATCTTTCTATATCTCGCTATAGTATATGATTATAGCACTGATTTAGTTTTTTATATGACACAATAAAGCACAATAAAGCACAATACTCCGAATCGCTACAATATATCATATTAAATGCCCACGATGTGTTATTTTGATTGATGTGTGTTTCGCCACACGGCCTGTAGATCTATCTTAGAAATACGTGTCTAGAATGCATATTGGCAAAATATACAGTGAATAAATAATACACCATCTCTAAGAACTGCATTTATAATCAAACCAGATTAGAGTTTTTATTAAAAAGTAACATCATTATTGTTGAAGAGGAAAACGAGCTCTCGGGCAAAACACGGTAATGGTTTCAAATGGCAACTTTTACCAGGAAATTTGGTACAATCCGTAGGAAATTCAGGACAGGGCTTCGCCGTGCATCCCGGTGGAAATCGCATTTCCTACATCCTCGCCGAGCGGTAATGATATATGGCTTGGGTGACCATAATACACTGCTGATAATAATGTGACAGTTACCGGAGGAAGGAAAGGAGAGGCTAACGGGGGTGGGAATTTATTATACCGACGTGAAAAATAGGGAGAATTAATTTAGCCTTGAGATGACATTCTTACAACATTTTTCGAAGGTTTCCTATTACTCGACTTTCAATGTAACCAAGATTTCATTAAATTAATTTTATGGATTACTTTTCATAAAAAATATATATTTTATATATAATATAATAAATACTAGTGCTTAAAGATTTAGATTTGAGCGTGTAATTATAAATAATTATAAAGTATCCGGCTTCTTAGAAAAACACCTAACCCTTTTCCCTACTCCTTTATAATTAATATGCATACTATTTCATTTAAATCTGCTCATTATTTTAATGAAAATATATTACGCAGCGATAATGTAAATTGTTTATTTTTTAATGGCCACTTTACGTTAAATTTAAATTTTGTGTGACAATTAACGAACTTAATCTTCAGGGTTAAAAACTGCTATAGTTGCTCATTTTATTGCTGTTTTTCTGTTTTGCAATTTATATTAATATTTGGTAGAAGAAGTGTGAGCCTATTTTTAGATATCGTAAGACCTGACAAAAAATTAAACTTGTGTATTACCAATATGTATTATCAATCCACATTGGTAATACACAAACCAGGATGTGTATTACCAATCTGACATATTTTTTTATTATGCTTTGCTATAGTGTCAGGGACTCTACATACTATTTTATATTTAATTTGGGCAATGATATTGTTTTTGTATATTTAAATGAGCAGTGGATTTAAAAAAAATAGAAATATTAAAAAGCAACCATTACAAGAAAAGTTATTAACTTTAAAAAATATTAACTGGGCTTTGCAATAAAAAAATAATTATTCTTTTCAGGAAATATCATGATAATTCGTGTCATTATTCATCTTATTATTTTAAGCATATATTTTTTATTAGGAATCTAATTAATGTTTATTATTTTTTTAATGTCAATAAGTCTAAAAAACAGTGTTTCTTATGAATTATATATTTAATTAATAGTGTATACTTTAAATCTATTCTAGTCACTACAGTAAATATGTGAAAACATTTTTCCCACACTTCTATATCCAAGAACTGTAAATAGTTTATTTGATAAAATATTTAAATATACTTTTCTCATTCCGTAAATGTCAAGTACACGTGTGCAAACACTAGAGCCGTCTTTTTATTATATATTTATTAACTGAAAAATATTTTTTTAGAAATTTTGCCACATTTTACACATTAACATATTAATACTAATTTCTCCGAACCCCTGTAACAAATATAAACTATTTTTTTAAATATTATTTTAAACATTTTTTTTTTAATTTACTGATCTTTAAATAAAGATATAAGCCAGGCACACTCATTTTACAATTTGACATTGAACGTATGGTCACCCGTCGTTCACGACCGTGGACAACGTGACGACCAAAGAAACTTTGCCAGACACACCCGCCGATACTTAATGGCCTAAATGGATGGGCAAAAACCGATCATCCATCTAAGTTAACCCTCGGCTGTCGACTTAAACGTTTTTTTACGCGACCCAATATCCACGGCGATGAAAAAGTCCGTTCTGGACCAGACCCCTTTTATTAAATTTCGACACTAGAAGCCAAACCTTATTTAAAGTTCACCTCTGTGGCAAAATAAATAAATAAATAAAAAGTATGGATCGATTATGTATGGATTCTAGCACTGAAGAAAACTCATATATATTTATTTTAAATAAGGTAATACATTTCTACAAAAGTGTACAATCCAACAGCTTTCGAATAAAGTTTTGTTTTTAATTTTCAATTCGAGATTAGTCAATTGCTTTTAATAATTTCTGAGGCGAATTACGAATGAACTAATGTGCTTTGTTAACCGCATTTATATTATAATAACCTACTAAAAGATGCTGTAAAAACAAATATTTATGTATGTCTGAAACACAATAGTATATGAGTGCCTTTGACTAATCTTTTTTTCTTTATAGTGTGTAATTATAATTTTATGCTTGATAACATTATAGTATTCATGTATATACGTGAAAAAGTTGAGCCTTTGGGGTCTGTTTAACCTATTGTACCCTTTTCCGTTATTTTGACGGGCCACAGACAGTATTAATGATTAATGGCTCTAATATTATTTTTAGGATGCTTTAATAAAATTTATATATTCATCATTTTCGTGGCATGCATCCACGTGCGAGAATGAAAAGACGTAATAATACAGTTTAACATATTTTTCATAGATATATGTAGAAACAATGTATACAGCCCGTCATTTCGAATATCCAATGGGCGTGTGAATTCAGCGGGTCAGAACGACCCATAATAGTTGGTTTATAATCCGTCAAAAATGAAAAGGGTGCAAATGACCCATGTCGATTTCACGGGTGGTAAGCACGAATATCTGCGACACACATACACCATAAAATTGATTGAAATTAAAACACCCGAAGTTTTGCTTTGTATACAGTTTTTTCAAAAGGTGCATAAGTGGAATTATGTAATAGCTATCAAACTATTTAATGAAATTTTCCAGCTTGTGTGGCTTAGAGAAATTCGTATCTAACAAAGGATTTGCAAAGATAAAACCATGTGAGAGCGTTTTCTAAATATACAGCAATTTGTATTCAAAAATGAATAACAATGTACAACAATATTTTTTTTATTTCATACACAATTCTGAGCTGATTTTATTTCAATTTATAGTTTTTATAACACGTTTCATTTATGTAGATTTTTTCATTAAACATATCGCTTTTCTACATTTTGTTTGACAAGATAATGTATATACTATTTCTAAATTCACTTGTAATATGTATAGTATAGCACAATTAATTGTGATAGGATATTGTATAATTATTTCACTGGGACTAACATTTTAAAATTCAGGGCTTATAATAAAACTGCTTTCAGTTTTATATACATATTTTGATTAATTGTGATTTTAGGTATTCAACTTCAATTTGATTAAACTCTATTAAAGTTCTACTGGAATGAGTATTATTTATTAATAAAAATAATATTTAGATATGACAAAGTACTATTAAATATGATTTTTTATAGTTATGGATACACATTAAAAATAATGACAAAAATAAAAAATCGACTGCAACAAAAAATATAAAACTAAAAAAATGATTACAATTTAATACAATTTCGACTAACTCCTTTTTATATTTATATTAACGGACAATTACAATCTAGACCCCAAAACTATATATATATTTATATACACATAGCTAATTTGTAGGAGGCTTAGTGCTCGCCTACTTTTTACGGCCATGACAAATTACTGGTATTTGGGAATGCAATAGAAATTTTCTGAGTTTGTGCTTTACTAGATTACTCCTATTACCATTACACTAAAGTTTGAATGGGTTGCACTTGTGTCATTTAAACAGGTTTGGAATGGCTATGAGATCCAGCAATTTTACGATCTGTTGTTTTGTGTTCCAAAATGCTCTCTTTGTTATTTGATAATTGTCTGTATAATAAAACTTTCGTGTCCTAACATGCGTTAAATAATAGCTATACTAAATTTAGCTGAAAGCGTTTATATAAATAGTTACAAATTTAAATTAAAAGAGAAGCGGTTTTAAATCTATATATAAATGTAACGATACCAACTTAAGTTTTACGTCGATGTTCTTGTGCGGATCTCTCAGATTAGTGAAATTGAGAGTGAATTTAGGAAGCCGCTTATCCAATTTCCTTGATTGCACATGCCTGAATACGCAAATAAGATATTTAAATCGATTTAGTCGTAATATTATAACGTGGTCCCTGTCTATAGTTATGAATACTTAGTAAGATGTGTGAGACATCTATAATTAGTATCACTTTTATTTACTTTTGAGTAAATTTAAAGAAAAACCATTATGAGTTATTTGCTGATCAAATATTTATCGTTTAGTTTGTTTTTTTATAATTTATATCTATTATACTAAATATACATTAAATTTTAGATATGTATTCGTTAGATATTAACCTATGTATATGTCTGAGAATGAAACAAACTTTGAACTTCTTTAACTTTGTTACCCAAAATAGAAAACAATCCAGATACAACCACTGTTGGCATGGAAACTTTCTTAGGACACGTCTACTTTTAAAGTAACGTACAACTTTTTTTGTTTTGAAAAATAAAAGCAATATTTTATTTTCTGTTTATAGATTAGATTAAAATTACATTACTTTTCTCGGTAATTGTATATACATTATAAACATCGCTGTACAAAATCCCTTAAATTAATTTTAAATATTTGCTTTATATCACACGTATATATTAATTACTTTTAATAAATTAAAAATTAGAAACAATTTTATTATTTTAAAATTTAATTGACTTTAGTTAAATTTATTTTAAATAATTTTCACGATATAAGTTTAATATATATTTATATTATATGGTCCGACTTTAAATTAAGGTGTTTTATAAGTACAATATGTTAAGATTCTATTTGAGGATAATAGTGGAATAGTATCTTATCCAACAGGATAAGAGTAATTGCCGCGGTCCATTTTATAGTGGATGTTGTGGGCCAGTGTCCTTTAAAAGGTCGGATTAAAACCGAAGACCTCTTAATCTATTTTAATTTAGAGCGATAAGGAAGGGTAATTTGATTATGCAGCGGCGTCGCGAGGAAATTGAAAAATAAATTATTTTCGACTTCACCCCCATTTACTTTGCACCGGCGTCTGAGATAGTTTTTAAGATAAATAAACAACTTTTCCTCGGAAGAAAACTTGAAAATAAAATACCATAAATGTAAAGTTTTAAACAAGATACTCAAAAGTGCTAATTAAAATTATATAAAGAACATTTTTACTGATCTACCTTTACAACAATATTTAATTTTATTAATCTAAAAACTATTCCACAAAAAGCTTGCAAATCCTTTACTCTAAATCAAAGTTACGGAAATTATATTACCATAAAATATTCAGTTTCATAAGCCCTTAAACCGCAAAAAGAATAACTGAGCGTGATGTGTGTGTGGTATTATTGTAACCATAGTAACGTTTTATCTTCTTATTTTTACATAGACATATCTCTTTATTGAGAGTGGGAAGTATTAAGCTGCTTTGAACGAGATTTATATTGCGTTATATGTGTGCAAAATTTGATATTTATGTACAGAGTTACACAGACATATTTTAAATAATCATTTCATAAATGGTTGGTGTTATAGAAAGAAATAAATCATTAATAAAGTTTATTTTGCCCAATTTTTATAATGAATTTTTAAAATTGTTTTTTAGAAAATGTATATGAAATAGCACCTAGTAATTTATTTATATTGTATTTGATAAATATGACTAAACAATTTTAATTAAAATGGAAAGAGCTTCAAATTAATTTTCACTCCAGTTTATTATACCATACAGTTAAATTATTTTTCAATGAATATTTTAACAGTTGCTGTGAACAATGGTTTTGTTCACAACAACTGTTAACAAAATGTTAATAAAGGTTTTGTTCACAGCAACTGTTAGTAACCTGCTTTGACTTTTATAGATTATTTTTCAGATACAAATATAACATGTATGAAAATCTAAATGCAAAAGTAGATATTTTATGACCATATTAATAAAAAATGTAATACTTAATATATATGTATATTATGTCAATAAGATAAATAATATAATTATATATATAAATATATATTTGACATATTTACCTCTAGTTTATAAAGTACAAATGAGAGGTAAATCGATATAATTTTAAATTATTAACACATAAGATTTATTTATTTGTATCTCAACCCATACATAATTTGTTATCCATATGTTTTTTTAAAGAGCGCTTATTAATATTGTAAGATATGTCTTAATAACTCACCACTTTAGTATATTATGCAATAAAACACAACAGCACGCTTTTGCAAAAATTCGAATGATTAGAAATTCGTTCTCGCACGCAAAAATGCCATATTAAAAATTCCGTCGAGTGCCATTCGTCAACGCGTGATTTCATCCGGAGCTGGCTCACGCATACTACACAATAATATATTAATATATTATGTTAAACATGCGATATATTGAAAAATTTGGTAATATTAGTAATTTATTGACAACCATAATTATTCATATTTTTCAATTTTCAGGATTTAAATTAAAATTTAGTGAAGAATAAATAAATGGTATAAATAACAATAATTTAATTTTTTTAATTTATAAATAGCTATTAGTATAAAAATAGTTAATATTATTAAAAATTAAGGTCTATATATAATATATTAATTTGAAAAAAAATAATAATTTAATTTAATAAATAATTTGCTATAAAGACTTGGGGGATGGGTTAACAATGAAGTATTTTAAGTGAAGACTTTGAAACAATTATGTATGATTCAATTGTAGGTTTTTAAAAGTTCTATTTTGTAACAATTTTCCTTTTAATGCAAAACTAGTGGTTTAATTGTATTGTGTTGAAGAGCATAATGCAGACAAAACTTTTAAAATGTAATAAATATGTTAAGGTAAAGTAAATGTTAAAAATATTTTATATATAAAAAATATGGTTAAATTAATATATCAATCATTAATTAAAATGGTATAATTAATAAGTAGTGTGATGAAAATGTTCCTAAATTCCATCACTCCACATCAATAAACATCAATATTTTAAGTACACGAACCCAGAGTGTAAACTCAATATTTTTCATCTAACAACCTATTTTAAATTGATTATTTTAACGTAGAATAAAATGCTTTCGAATCAATAGGATAATTTTTTGAAAAAATCGTGGTGTAAAATGTACAGCAGCTGCAGCAGGTTAATAGGGTGCAAAATCAGAGACGCCATTTTGGGGGGACATTGAATTTTGCTAGAAGCATATCATTCAATGAAATAAATTAAATTTTAATAAAACAGAATATTAAAAAATCGATTTTGCCCCCCTTTCCCTGGAAAAATCAGAAAGTCACAGATTCCAAACTAGAAATTATTGAGTTATTTCTTAATGAAAATCTAAAAAAAACAATCTCGAAGCAAATACAAAAATATTTTTAAAAATATGTCATTTCAGTGAAATCATATCGTAATATATTTTCACAAGTAGATATTAATTTTTACTAGTAAAAATATAATTTATTTGGCAGATGCTAGTCAAATCATATGATCTAATTTTTCCATACGTAGTTTTATATGCATCTACATACTTCATTGTTTATTTACATGCGATATATAAATGGTTGTATTTTTACTAGCGAAAATATAATTTAACTGATTTGCTGTTTTAAAATGTCTCTAAAACTCAATTTGTCAGTTGCAAAACGTAAATTTTCTGTTCAAACCCAAACTTAACCTACGCGAATTGACTAAATCCAACTTGACCTGATAAAAGTTCTTAAACTAATTACAATCTTAGAACTTTTATTAGGTCAAGTCTAAAATACTTAACTCTCAGGGGGAAATAAGCTTAAGTAGAAGTACAGATTGCTCCATAGCACTTCGATATTAAATTATATTTTAAAAAGATGATAGGGTATCCGTAACAATATTTTTACCAACTTCTGAGAGTATTGGTAAAAGTGTATTCAAACCGAATTTTGGACAATAAGAGGGGGCAAAAACAATTATTACTTCTCAGAAGGCAAAAATCCATGTCAAAAGCAATAAAATTGTGTCGGTGACGTTGCAGTGAGAACGCTCGACGGCAATGGCATCGAAGCATCGAAGAGCCTCTCTAACTATTATGGTATTTCTTAACGGAAAATGAATACAAGGGAATTACGCCTAATATATTGGAATTTATATCGATAAAAGACTAACCTCATAAAATCATATTTAGAACAAGAGGAAACTTCTGGGACTTCAACTTCGTAGGCTGTACTGGCTCACAAGACCAAATTCAGATCGTTGAAAAACAAAATGATAATATACTATTACTTTTATCATTAAACCGGCGTGGTCTTATGGAAGTTAGATTTAGAGTGTAACTGAGAGAAAGAAGAAAAAGGGAAATATATATATAATATAACAATTGCTTCTTGTCTAAATAGCAGATTGTATTTTATTAAAAAAATATATATTTTTACATAGACGATTAGTTAAAAACATATTTCAAGTCAGTTTTGCCACATTGAATGACCTAACTTGAGACAATGCTCATGCTCAAAACAAAAATGCAAATCACTAGGAGTCAATAAATAAATAAAGTCAGTATTATTGTAATTCCCATCTTTACCAGTTTGACCTTAGACCTTTTGCGGCCATTGAGACCGATGAACCTTGCCTATAAAAGTCTTATTACTGAAAGACTAAACCTTCGTCGCATTATGTATGCCTTGCATAATCTTTTGGTCAGGAGATCTTTAGTAAGTCAGTATCTTTCCTTGAGTCACATATATTTAATACGTTTGCAATATAAGTAGCATATTAAGAAGACTTAAGAACTAAACATGTATAACTGGTATTTACATTAATATGCCAATCGAACTAAAATTGATGAGAAACTTATTTCGTGGACTTTTACATAGCTTGCCATGAATATTGCATTATGTTTTATTAGAGGTCCAGCACTTGAATGATTGCTTTACTCTACCCGCTATCGACCCAATTCAATTAGTTTATCTGGTCCATAGTGCAAAAGGAGTTTTGCCATGCCTGCAATACAATAATGTGAACATTAATTAACGGCGTCACGCGCCCGCCATGACCGAGGAGATTCGTTCGGGCAATTTGTCTGGGCGTTCGTCAGTGCGAAGGACAAAGGACCGAGCGGCAAGTCGACGGTCATGTTGTCATGTCACGATGCCGTTTGATGTCGGCCCGACGGTCACCGTCGCCATTGTCAACGGCGATGGATCAAGGTCGACTATCTGCCACAGCGGCTGCTACATCGGATGATAGCCCGAGCCACTGGTTATAGGTTATGGTGTAGTTATTATATTTGGTTGTATTGTTTTTATAAAATTCAGTTCTAGTAATAACATAAAATAATCATTAAATAAGATGAATGCGTTTTTAAATTATTGAGGCATGATCAATTTGCTCTCATATGGGTTTGTGTCATCGGTTACCCTTTATTGTAGCTACGTCTTATTCACTTGAGACGTTGACCTTTATCTAGAAAATGTCGGGTACCCAGACGAAACAGCCCGCATATAAAATAGCCTTAGTCAAAACAACTCATACTACTATCAATATATTATAAAAAAATGAGCTTTGCGCAGGACTGGCCTCGAGGGACACCAAGAATCTTCCAGGTGGGCCGGAAGATCGCAAATTATTATTTCCTTTTTTCGCTACTTATTTAATACAATAAAATTTCTCTTCCTTTAAATGTATTTATGGTATAATCAAAGTAAAAATCAGCTACCTACAGCTGGGTTATTTGATATTACTATTTTAGAATTATATAATTTTTCACTTAAAAATATCAATAAGCTAGACCGGCTAAGGACAATCAATCTACCAATCTAATATAAAAATTATTGGCGATTTAAGGTGATTACTTAGCTGGAACACATCTGACGAGCAAAGTGTAAGAGGCTGCTTGATGTTGTCGCTTATATTAATTTGGCGCAACTCCATTGGTTAAAAACTCTGGGTTAAACCATTGAAAGTAGTGAGTATAAGTTTATTTGGATTTTTATTATGGCAATGTTCCGGCTTTTATTGAATGATCAAGTGAGATTATTTTGTAAATCATGGGCGATATAGGGTGGAAGTTAAAATTTCTTTATGTTACAAGTGTATTATGTCTGGTGTCTATACTAATTGCTCGATCAATAAATGGTATTTCGGAAGTCCTTTATGTCTATTTGAGAAACGATTAGCTATCCTAACCCTTTGCATTTCAAAGGTTTCTTCAGGAGTTTTAAAGGAACCTAGAGCCATTTTAAGTGAATTTGTCTTAAATTATCTTTAAGGTAATTACAACAAGGTAATAAAAGGACTTAAATCTATATAAGAGGGTTTTAATTATGATGAATCTGTAGTATGTATTAAACATTTAAAAATATAATATTTTTTAATTAAGAAAAATGTGCTACTTTTTTAAACTATCCCCTGAAAAAAGCCATATTTATGCGGTTCTCATCCTTATATTATAATCGGGATCTGTTATTAAATATGTATTCCAAATTAGATGCCTTTAACGTGCCTTTTCATAAAAATTGACTGTTTTAAGGTATAGCAGTATATTTTATTAGGTACAATACTGTTGCTTTGAATAGTGGCATTGTTAAAGTGTGTAAATATTTGCATATACAGGAGAGACAAAATTAACTCCCTAACTGGGTTTGTTTATTCAAGATTTGTATGCAGTGTTTCGCCGTCCTCTTTAAACCACACACGGCCATTTTACTAAGCTTTTGTGGATTTAATGATGTCTAATGAATATTCAGATCAGTTAATACATCAATTGTATTCTTATCAGGCACTGGTTAATAACAGTATATTTTTCTAATCAATTCATGCACATTGTTTTTAAGTGAATCGCATCCTCATGAATTGTGTCTATGTTATATTCTTTATCAATTTAAATTAAGGCAATATAGATATATTTTCTTAATATACAATTTATTGTTTTTTAAATGTATACTTCTTAATGGATCATACTAAATTACACGCATTGTTTCGGTTATAGTTTTTGGCATGGTTTTAGTCATTGAAATAGTAAATCATCATCAAAAATAGGCTAATTCTCTGCATATAATAAATTTACGGTATCCAGATAACGCCCACTCGTAGATAGTGAACATCGGGCGACAGATGGTCGACGAAAAAATGTGGAAAAAATTATAAAACCTGTCGTTTTGGCACGGAAAATCGGCGTAAATTGGGACATGCGACCGCTCAGAAATAGAAAACTGTCGGCGGCCACGACAGAGCTTATCTGTGATATGCCTATAATAAATCAAAAAGCATAATACAGGATAGCCTAGAAAATTGCACAAAATGTTTATGCTACACAAATATAATAATAAGGGACACTAAAAAAATATATTGTCAACCCCTTTCAATGTTTTTTTCTGGTTAAAATAAAAAATACTCTGCTAGTTAAAATACTAAATAAACCATAATAAATAAATAAATTAAAACAGTAACTAAAATGTTTTGTCTCGAAAGATACCTGCGCTTCGTTTCCTAATTTAAGAATCAGGAACGCATTAGGAAAGTATATCTTGAAACAAATGTGTGATTTTTAAAATATCTCCTACGTAATACATAAAATAAAAAATAATTGCTTTCTAATTAATTTTTTAATATATATTTTCTAAATATTAAATATATTTCATTAAATTTAAGAATTACTATTTATTTTTACGCAATATGTGTATTAAACATTTTTTTTAATAATATAATTTAAATTCGCGTTCATGTTTTGGAGTCTCTATGTTTCTCCAAAAATGTTTAATAGCATCATCGGGCGATTTATGGTACATTTTTTTAATCATCGCACAGATAAGAATATTAGAGTCGCACTTAAAATTTTTGCTTTTTATTATTATAAGTGCGACTCTTTCGACTTTTGGCAAAATATAGAGACTCCAACAAAGAACATGAACGCGAATTTAAATCACGTAAATATATATATTTATTTTATTTATTTGTGCTGATGTTTTTTAATGATAATATCAAGCAAGGTATGTGCTTACTATTTTTGAGTCACTCTGTACATTCATTCATATGAATTATTTAGCGAAACGTGAAAACCGTGCAACTACACGTGTCATAACCGACAGTTTGTAATGTAATGCAATTAAACAAATTGAATGTTCTTTGTTTGCTTGTTGCACAATCAAACAATAGAACGATTAGGTAGATATTGTCATTTTACCGATCAGATTATTAAATTAATTACCAATAATACAATCTACAAATAAGCTTGTCGATAATAACTTTCTATGCTGACATTCATTATTCAATATCGGTAAATCTTAGGTAAATGTTTAAAAAAATAAATTATAAATAATTTTTTGCCTAATTAAAAACAGAAACGTTTCTATCATAGAAGCCTGACAGAGTATTGTTCACTGTTTCTGTCATTGAATTGTTGTGTTTGTTTAAAATGGCTGTGGCAACTACTAATTAGAGTCTCCAATTACTCGAACCATCAACTACTCGAGTATCGAATATTAAAATTTTAAAATACTCGAGTACTCGAGTACTTTCGAGTATTTACCAAATGTACCAAAACAGCTATTATTCAAATTTGTGCACTTATAAATAAATAAATTAAATACTTAGTATGTTTATTTTTACAATTATTTTAACTTCACGAACATACTTTTTAAAAACAATAATGCAAAAAGTGTCTCGAATTTAATATTACTGCTAACCTTTGGTTTTATTATTCCCGTTATGGAAAAAACCCTTTCCGTTGCTGTTGATGTTGGTCTTATTGTCATTAACGCGTTGGATAAGGCTTCTAATTTATATCTGTTCGCTTTTTATAGATATAAAATTTTTTGAACTCTCTTTTTATGTTCTCTTCTTTCATTCCCTTCTCTGCTTTTCTCTTATTTCCTTCGACTATTGACAAAATAGTATTTTGTAATTCTTCTTGAATAGATTTTTTTTTCTTAACAATATACAATATTCTACTCCTTCTGATTAATGCGAAGAATTTAAATCTATATCCTTAGAAGATGTATTTGGGTGAATCCCTTTCACTCTAGAGCTAAACGGTTCGCAAAGAAATGACTTTACTTTTAATGCCTTTAAAACACACAATTGTTTTGATTTATATTTTAAGCTGAGGGATCAGTATAAACAATTTACAACACTTTACGCTACAACTGCATAGTCATAAAACGTAAAATTTTTTTTTGTTGATATTTCATATTGTTCATTGCCATAAATTAGATAAGTCGGGACTGTCGAACAGAAAACACAAAAGAAATTTCTCCGTCGTACCCACTAACATAGCCGACGACCGGAACTATGCAACTATGGAACTATGAAAAAATTATACCTGATAGTAACCGCTCTAACTCGGGACTTCGGGCATAAACGCCAAATAAAAGCAAGACGTTAACCTTTACCGGACCGAGTTAAAGCTATTTTTGTTTCTGAAATATTTAAAAAAAAATTTAATTTCGAGTATTAATCGATTAATTTTCAAAATACTCGATTATCAAGTACTTGAAAAATAGACAAAAATACTCGAGTATCGAGTACTCGATTACTTGAATTGGAGACTCTACTACTAATACGTTTCATTTGTGCAAAAATAAGGAATACTACTACTTAAATGAACAGCTTGTTTCTGATTAAGACAATAGGATTCGGTGACATTTATAATAAAGTAGGTCTTTGATTGTCAATTGGAAGTGTTTATAATTGTAATTTATAAAAATATTTAGAAGGCAATGAGAAACTCAAAAAGATAGCATAATAATGAAAAAAAACGCCTGCGGAGTGCCCACCCCCGTAGCTCTGCCCTTAGTCGGCTACGATTATGCAAAGAAAACTTGCATCGACGCTTCCAGAGATTGCAGTCGCTAAATTTGCACAATGAATACTGTGAGACTTGTTTCTACCAGAAAGGGCTCGTGCTAGAACGCCAACGTAAAAAGCACTCCTCAGGTTCTGCGCCCTAAATGAATGCATTTTAATTTAGTCTACTTTTAAAATATTCGTGTTGTAAATTTTTCGGGCTCATTCACTAAACCACTTCGCTATTTTTAATTAGAGGTATCATCGATTAATCTTGATCGTATAAAAGCCAGTTCAACTGTGATAAAGCGTTTTAACCGTTTAAAAAAAATGTTTTTTCGTTAAAATGAAACACCGTTTGAAATCTCTTAACAGATTAAAGTACGCTAATCACGAAAAAAAATATCAGCGGCTTTAAGAAGATATAATATAAACCATGTTTTCAGCCAGCACCAATTTATTTTAAGAAAAATTCTATAATTGGTTTTTCTATTAAAAAAAGGTGGATGGCCCTCTAAATTACTATTTAGAGGGCCATTGATTTAAATACTGGAACGTGGATAACCAGATAAATACAATAGGTACATATAACATTCGTACACACTTATATACATTAAGTATACATGCTTTTAGACGTAATATAGATACACATATGTATATGAAATCGGATTTGCATTTTTAATAGTGACGCTTTATACGAATATCTCATAATATGTATATGTATTTATTTTATATTATGATATATGTGTGTACATATTATGGATATATGTAGGTACACTTATTGTATATAGTATATATGTGGATAAGCGACGGCTTTTCACTTGAAAAGTTCAACATAACAGCTTTTCTTCGTCTATTCTCCTTGTTTTTCCGCTTTGTAACTAGCGCTACACTCAAAGGAACTAAATTTCTCATTTCTCTTTCAAGAAAGCGTTCAGTTTTATAAGCTTAGTTTGTATCCTGAATGACAACGCAATAAATAAACAAATGTTGGAGAGTGAGAGAAAACTTTTATAGATACTATAATTGAATCTCGCAATTAAAATTAATAACATAAAATAGATCAGATCTATTTGTTGAACATTTCTCGTTAATTTCTGATTTATAAGAAATGAGAAATTTAATTATAGTATGGTTAAATTTAGTTTTGTAATTTTGCAGAGTGAAACACTTCTGTTAATTGTAGGTCTGTAACATTTATAATCTTAAGTTTTTAGCACATCAATATTCTTTTTTTAGCTCTAATAGTACAAAAATATAATAAAATAATTCACTCAATGGCTTCACTAGATGGATGTTATCAATTTTATAAAGTAAAAGTAAATATTTGGAGAAATAGTAATTTTGCTTTATGTCATTATATAATTTTTCAATGACAAGAAACTTTTTTTTGCTAGTATAATGACATCTGAATATTAACGTTACTTATTAATTTTTTACCGTTTTCGTGTAAAATAAATTAAACTATTGCACAAAAAAAATAATGAATCTGCAAAAAAATATTTTTCATAATATTGATGTAAACAGTGAATTAACTAAAAGGAAAATTAAAATAAATATTTTTATTTACATAAGTAAATAAATTTGAACCTAAATTATTTATAAAGTCTTACTATATATTAAAAAAATTTAAGCTTTGTACAAAAATTATAAAATATCTGTGAACATTACTATAAATATTAAAGCTTATCTCTATATTTCAATTATGAAAAGAAATTATTTTTCAGATTAAATAATAATCTCTTTAAGACCATTTTTTTGCTGCTTTTTTTTAATTCACGTCAATGATATATTACTAGTCCAACATAAAAAAGCTAATAGTTTTGTGTATTCATTCATTAACACATTACGCAATATTTACGGTGGCGTTACGTATTTAGATTAATAAAATGCGACCGTTCTTTAGCGGCACAAGTCGCAACCAGACGACACAAACACGAATATTTCCACACAGTTTTGACGTGAACAAATCTCGCTAAAAAGTCTCTGTATTATTAGGGGATAGCGTTAATTTATCAAAAGTATAATAAACAAACGTATTTCATAACATTTTGCGGCGAGGTGGTCCATCTTCGCATTACAGAAATCACAGAAATAGATATTACTAAATTGGCGAAGGCCAATTAGAGTTGGTGCGATTTCAAAGACACCCATCGGCCAAGTAAATCATATAAATCATTTATTACTGAAGCGTCGGTAAAGTTGTCATCAAAGTGAATATTTCATATGGATAAAAATCATAATAAACTGGGTAAAAACTAACACGTCAAACACACCAGGGAGTTTTACTAGTAATTTTACATATTAATCTTTGTATATATTCGGCTATTATTTTTGATTTACATATAATCGTTATAACAGTATAATGTAGCATTTTGATTTTTAAATAATAAATGTATTTAATTAAAGTTTAATACTAGTTGATATCGTATAGTCGTTAAGCCAGCGAGTTACAAGGTGTAATAAATAACTTGATTCATTTCATATAAAAGTTTAATCGGTTTTAAAGCCGTCTGGTCGGTAGAGAGTAATATAATAAGCTTTCCTGGAAAATAATCGATTATCTTCCCTATATTTCAGATCAACTTACGTTGCAACCGTTCTAATATTGTGTCTGAGAACAGCTTGAAAAATAATTCAATTATTCCTGGAATCGAGTTAAAAAGCATTCAATGGTAGTAAATGTCAAAATTTGAAACCGTTTCATATAACACAGATAAATCTGGTAACTTAACTCTACACAATAAGATTTTGTTCACAAATTCGATTTATATTTTCAATTAAACATAAAAATTTAGTATTGCATGCTTTTTAATATTTAAAAAATAAAAACAGTCACTGTTTTTTTTTTATAAATATTGAAAAAAATTCTCTAAATGTGTAATTCATTTAATTGTATAAATGATTTTAATATTATAATGCAAAGTATTCGTTTATATATTTTTAAGAGGTTTTGGATCACTGAAGTCATTTAATTAATGTGATGCTCTTTATGTTGATTTTAAACTTTACTAACTTTACAGTAACATTTATTTTATTTTTATAAATATTTAAAAGCTTGTAATGCTAAATTTTTATGTATAATTTAAAATAAAAATCGAATTTGTGGACAAAATTTTATTTTTGTTAAATAGGTAATTGAATATATTGTTTTTATTTAAATTTAAATATTGAATAGTTTATTCTTGGCATACATATTTTAAATAAAAAACTAAAAACTAATTAGCGCATATATGTATATATATAAATGTAAATCATTTTTTGTGGCATATAAAAGGTAATAATATAAAAAATGTATATTTACATAAACTATAATTCTTTATAGCAATTTTTAAGTAGAAAAAAATGTTGTCATATTTAATATACATAATTTTAATGTAATCATAATAATGTGAATAAAAACAATTTTGAGTATTTTCTCAGAGGTAAAAAAATTCAATGGAATTAAAAAATTGATCATCATTATTTAAATTATTTTATCTTTGTGAAAATAATGTGCCTTAACGATATAAATATATACTCTAGTAAATTTATATTTTGATTTTTAGATAACAATATCAATAGTCGATGTTTTGTCATATCAAAATAAAAATATTAACAATTGTTCATTGTTATTTAACTGTTGGTTGAGTAATATATTAGTAGCCTAGCATAAAAACCTTTGTAAGCTGACAAATAATACACATTAACTAGTTATCATGGCCATGAATCAAATATAAGAAACATTTCTAGAAATAAAAATAAAAAATAAAATAGCCCTAGCACGAAGATGTAAACTATGTCAGTGGTTTTTGTTTTGGTCTTTAAGAAAAAAATTACCGTTATTTATTTTTTATGTAACAACAAAGATCGTAACCTAAATTTTATATATGAAGTTTTCTGCGCGTTAGAGGGCTCTAATCGTCTTTGAAACGGGTCTAACTCTGAATTCCGGACGTCGAGCTGGACCAGGGGATGCGAAGGAAGATGCGGCGGCTTCTTCGACCTTCTTGGTTAAAGTTCGTACAAGCTTAGTGAGTCTAAGTTAGAGAGCACTTAAAGTTTTGATACCTTAAGCTCTTAAGTAGATATTATGACCAGAACGATAAACGAGTGGTTTGAGTAGCTAACTATTGACATGAAAGACATAGGTTCGAATCCCATATGCACCTTAGTGGTTTTCTATTTCTATCATGTCTGGAATATCGAAATTATTGATTAATAAATATTTATAATTCTGATCGATCATTACAGATAAAGCTAATCTATATTTTCCTAATCTCACAAATTAATTTCATGATGATTAATTAAATTAAATTAATATCAATTAAATTAATTTAATTAAATTAATAATAATTAAATTAAAATCGTACATTAGGTTTCGAAAATTCTACTTCAGCTCAAAGAGAATATCTTATATGTATTTTCAAAAATGTGAATGACAGTAAAAGTGCTAGAGAAAGTCCCTAAAGAATTAAAGTTTAAAAAAATTATCCGTATTTCCGTATTCATGTCCCCCTTCATCGGAGACTTTGTTTTTCGCCCTTTTCGGTGGGACGGCGAATTACAAAAGGGTAGCGAGTTATGGAACAGATTGTCGCAATCCGCAAAAGCAGATTACGGACGGCTGTTTCGATGGCAATCCCGAATGTACGCAATATATTTTCTAAATGTGTTTTTCTTTATTACTTAATTTTAATTTGACCAATTGTCTTTAAATATTTCTCACAATGATATCTTAGCTTAACAAATAATCTATTTTAGTTTTAGCCCTTTATGTGTATATCGCATACGGAAACTATTTTTTAATAATATGTTAATATAATTATATTTAAATTTACAACCCTGTATTTTTTTCTAAAAGCTTATCTAAATTAATCTCTATATAATGGAGTAACACTATTTTCAACTCAAGCTAATTTAAATCAGTGGTATAAATCAAAGACCTTGGTTCGATTCTAATACGAACCTTTTTATTGGATAGAACCGAATTAGTGATTATTATGTAAAAAAAACTATCGATTGAATATCACAGATTATGTTTTGCTGTACTTTTTTAATCTCGTAGATAAATATAGTAATTATTAGTCAAATAAAGATAGCTCGTACATACAGTAATTTATTTTACGCCGTTGTTATATATAAATAAAAAATTAAGGTAGACCACGCAAATAAACCTAGAGAACATACATACAATTAAACTCATATAAAATAACGTTAATCTCAATCAAATTAAACGCAAATATAAACATAAACATAAAATGCTTAAAGACATATTACTTTGGGTAATAAATACTAATTTTAATTAAAATTAAGTGTGTTAGATATTTAATAACTAAAACTTGATGTTAAAACTTATTTTTTATTTTCGTATTGTATTATTTACTATTGTATTGTGAGGAGTCGCGCAGTAAATACCATAACCAGCCGATAATTACAATAATGTAAGTTGACAATTGTGTAATATAAACAAAGGGTAACCTACAAGCATGATAACACAATAGACTGACACTGAACGGACTACAACGGTAAACTCTAATAATATCTAGAGAAAAACGACCCTTTCAACATAAAGGAATACATAAACAATGGGTCAAAATACGCCGTGATCACTATCGTAAATACAGAGAATCCATACAAGTTGTGCATTTTGGTGGCGCAAACAATACGCCATCGGACGACAAAAAAAGACCATTATTATTTAGCCCTTGCAATATTTGACTTTCAAATATGTTTATCTAGAATCTGCCATTCTTTCAAGGTGTGGACATATTTTGTTTGTATATTATACGCAAATATCACTTGAATGATTTTTGTATAGTTGTGATTCGCCAGACCTCCCTAACCTACGGTACAAAAGGCCAGAGGACCACACACTGCACGACAGTGTAGAGAGGCACACTGCATAGTGATACACTAGAGAGATGGTAGGAAGAAGAAGCAGCTGCCAGACGATAAGCCGCGAAGAGCAACAAAAGACCTGAGAGGACCATCCCGAGGACATCATTCCTTCGCCAGCTTCTGCACTACCACTCGGAGAAAATCACATACGACTTCTACAATAGTTTGTTTCGATATACAATACTAAATAAATTGCTATATAATAAATAAATATATTTTTGACTACGAAGTCATACACTTGGGCCTCGAAATCCCTAAAGTTTGTCATATCATGTATTTTATAATTTAAAATAAAACTGGTAAAAATTAACTATCCGTGCAAAGTAACGCCTTTCATATACATATAATAACAGCTCGTGACTCGGGAGTGGTTGATATACTGTGATGAAATATCCACAATATTAAATCCACGACATTAAAAAGTCACATAGAACCAAATATTGTATGAGAATAGTGTGACTTTTGAGACCTTTACACATATCACATTACGCACGGTGATAGAAGTATCATTAAAAGTTTGCCAAGCGTTAAATTAAATTTGGCGAAAATTTCCAGTTAAGAGTTTTACAGTTCGCACACGCCTCGAGGCTCGCGTAAGAATCTCGGGGGTTGCCAGGTGATAATATTATGCGAAGGAAAATTTATGCTCACACGCTAACTCTCCTCCCCTATATGCAATTAAAATTAATTATTTTAAATTACAGCCTCTTTGTGCAATGCGTCAAGCGCGCGCCAGGCACTAACTAACGCGAATAGTTTAACCATCAAAATGCCATTCGCCTAAAGGGTTCATGTTGCGACTTTAAGAGAAACGTTATCACTTGATGTGGCGTGTCATAAAATTTAATTTCAGGCATATAATTAAAGTAACATATGAATCAAAATTACCGTATAAAGCAACATTATTAAGTCTTGATCTTTCTATTTATAATTTAAATAAGCCAAAGATGTAAAAACTGTAAATACTGCAATAATAAGAAGATTAAATTTGCAAGAATTTTCAATATCTATACAAAAACAATACGCAAACGCTAAATAAACAGCACTCATAGATGCATTTAGAATTTAAGTACTGAAATGTTTAAGCTAACATTTTTTTAGAGCACGTTTGTCTACACATATTATATGTTATAGTTACATATTGTTACTTTTCTCGAAACTTTGTCTTAGCGGTTGAATATATAAATATATAAATAAAATTCTCTAAAGATTAAACCGACACGTGTTTTCACTGATATCATAGGGGATATCAAATTAACCATACAACCCCTATCTGAAGTAATGCGGCGATACATCACAAAGCATGTTTATTTTGTCCCTCGTATTCGTGAATATCATACCGATAAAATATTTAATGCCCTCACACACATTTTTCCAGCCCGGTTGGATATTCATTGAGCCAAACATTCGGTGTGGGTTTTTAGCCTCCGGATAGATGTAATTTGGAGCCAAGTTTTGCGTTAGCGTGATCAATAATAAGTTAGCACGCACACGCATTCAAAAATTAATTTTCACCTAAACAAACCTCCTTAGGGAAATGCTGTGTATCGTCGCGTCGTGAGCACCCTGTGAAAATTAACACTGTTCATACGCGTATCTGACGTGTCGACTGGGGGTGGAGAGATTCGACATTCGGCAATGGGGTGGGATGGCTTGACACGGGGGTGCTGTCAATTGGCGGCGTGACGTTTTATTGGCAATAACCAAACGTTCGGTTATTCAGGAGGAATGGTAACTGTCACAAGTCACAAGTTTATTACGCGTGAAAACTATTCAACGAGCTTTCGGTAAACGTAATATAAAATCGATTATTTTATATGACGCTTACTGATTTTCTATGATAACTAAGCCTTGTTTTGAATTTGGCAATTTTAAAGTTATTTTTTGTATAACAGATATTTCAGTCAGTTATAATATATATTTTGTAATGAATTTACTTTGGTTAGCAACCTATAGAAAAAATCACATTATCTACTCGGCCTTTAAGGTTAAGAGAAGATTGCTTTTGAATTTGATATTTATACTAACTAGGTATTTGTTGGACAAGGCGTAACACGCGGAGCCATTACGATTCGCCCGGCTGTCACTTTGACGTAAACAAGTTTTAAGGTGTTTTCATTTGTCACATAACGAATTCATGAATATAAATTTAATTACTGTTATTATGATAGCTAAATAAACGTTTAACTGCTTAGATATTTTTTGAATTTACTTTTAATTTAAACTTCATTATTACTAAAAAATTAATAAAAACAAATTTCTGTTGCTACATTATATTAATTATTAATAGCTAGACATAATTGTGTATCAAGGAGAAAAGCTTTTACGCTTTACTAAAAATTTATATTTATTAGGCTGAAGCCTTGTTAACCATACATGTGGTTTGTTTAGACGCTGTGAAGCTGAGCCTTAATCAGACTTATTATTTTTTTTAATTTTTAAGCAAATTAACTCATGATATTTGAATAAAATTCAGATAATAAACTATAAAAAATAATTAAATTCCTTTAAAATATCAGCAGATTTTTTTTAAGTTAACACAGACCAGCAACGGAGACTGGATAGCAAGCGCTTATTCTATACCGTACGAGCTCCCAAAAAAATTAAAACATTCTAAAACTGATAAAAAAGTTATTAGATCAAACAGACAAATAAATAGATAACACCCCCAGTATATAATGATTCAGTTAGCAAAGTTAGTTATTGAAAAATTTACGAACTATGCTTGAAAATTAAATTTTTGCTGAGAGGCGAAATGTCATGGAAATAGCTTTTTAGCAGCACATGCCTTTGGGAGTAGTTTGATTATGGTGGAACAATTCTGAAGGATGCATGTCTTTCGAAAAGACGAAGCTAGTATTGATTTAGGCTTGTAGCTCGCAGTTTCTGACACCGCAATTGCTTCTGGAGGAGCAATTGGTCAAGGCTAGAGCCCCGGTGGTGGGCTCGACTTAACTCATACTGTAGTAAGTTCTTAAGTCAATTGACTGACTAAAGTATAGTAAAATCCAATAGTCAATAGACTAACATGTCTTTGGACTATTGGCTTAAATGAGATCAACAGTTTTCCGCACATTTGTAAAACACGTTTGTAAAACAAAATTTTCACAATAGTAACCGTAACATGGTAAGTCCTAAAGGTAATTAAAGTAAAAACTCAAAGTAAAAAAACTAGACTTTTTTATGTTTACACTTTAATTTCGTTGCGTTTGGAGAAAAATATTAAAAACTCACACTTTTCATAGCAATATTTGCATTAGTTAATGATCCTTTTAATGCATATTCACGGGGACTAAAAAAAAGTAATATAATTTAGGTTGTTTCGTATATTGTTAATAATTTATATTCTACGATTAACTATGGTCGCTACAAGTAAAAGATAAAGCGTCTATATAAAACACTATATCGATATTTAAAAATAAGTTTAAGGATAAAGTATATATGTAGGCAAATACTGCTTAATTTTTTAATTTATAAAATAAAAGCAAATATTTTTTATTAAAGCGCAAAAGTAACTTTTAACATTTTTTTAAAGTAAATGACAGTTTATAAATAAAACATTTTAATTTTACGCGCGGGGTGGTCAAAACACCTTGAGCGGTTTTTTAAGTAAAAGAAACGGTTTATTTAGAAGAAAAATAAACATTATAAATTTTGCACTACGCGGCCAATTAACTTTTAAAAATTTCTTTCAGGAAAAAAACACTTTACTAGTAATATATCCTAAATGTTTACGTTGCGTGAATAATTGTATCTTGGCATTTTATTTACGGAAAACGGCAGCTCAAAGGATTTTTTCACATTTATATGCTATTCAGTGTACCACATTTTCGTTTTGTTTTATAAACTTATTTACATAAAGTAAAAGTATGTGATAATTAGGTTATTTTTTTATATAATTTAGAGTGTAAGGGAGAAGCGAAATCAAGCTATCAATAATTTTAGAAGTTTCCCATGGTTATAGGATCCAATTGGAGACTTTCTTTAGTTGCTGAAACATGATATATACAATATAACAATTGCATATATTTAGAATACACAAATTATACTAATTTAGGTTTAGTGTTTCACTTTCAATATATAAATTTCATCAGAAACGTTCACGGATATTTTATGGTTTATTGCTCTTATATCTCGTTTTATTACTAAAAAAAATAGTTAAAAGTTTTTTTATTTTATTATTCAAAAATGCACTTTAATTTAAATTTAAAATTTAAATAAAAACAACTGGAACAGTAAATTACACGTGCTTTATATTTAAAACACGAAGGGTTACCGCATGTTACCGTGTCACATTTAATATTTCATGCGTTTTCGCGCGCCTGTTACACGGGTAAATATGAATAACCAAGTGTCGTGAATCATGACGTTGAAGTTAACAAAACCTTTTATAATTGAAAAATCATTTTTAAGCACAATCTAAATTAACAATAGCAACATGTTTAAATTTCTTAGTCGAATAAACTCTGAATGCATCGGTTAGTAGTCCTTCTGTACAATTTTTCATTTGGTAAATTAATTTAAGAAGATTGATTATTCTCTCAAGACTAATCAATTAACCTGCTTGGTATACATACAATGGGCTTATAAAAGTAGCCGTACAAGGCTAATAAAAAAACATTTTATGTACAGTAGTGGGAAATTACAGAAAAGGTAGTGAATTTTAAATAGTTGGGATAGTGAAAAAAAAAATTAATAGATGCAAGTTAGTTGTTTATTTACGTAAACTTATAAATTAAACTACAATACAAAATGTAATAAAAAAAATACAACTAATGCTCTGATGTCAAAATTTTTTAACCAAATTTTCTCGAATTCACATCCACTAAAATTTCTGATTTAAAGTACGATAACGTGTAAATAGTCAATATAGCTTTTGTAAAATTGATTATTGCACGTCACGAATTCCTATTAAAACTTATTTAAATCTTAACAATAGCATTGAAAGAGAAAGGAATAATTTTGTATAATTTGTATCATTAGTTTTTCTTAAAGCGTCTAGAATTTTTTTTTATAATCAGAAAAACTAGTAATAACACATTTAAACTAATTAATGATAAATTAAATTAATAAAAATGTTTATAAGATATATTCTATTAGGAGTTTCTTTATGTTGTTAAAAAAATGTTTCTTCCTTATTTTGTTTAAATATGTATTACACATACTATATATATTTATATATATAATTTATTATGCAGTTTTTATCAATTAATATTTATACTTGTATATTAAATAATATTTCCATCCTTTACTTAATAATTATCGAAATATTTATATACGAATCTTATATCAAATTTTAACACCAATATTATTAAAAAGATTAAATAATATTATAGCTACAAAATAAATTGCTAGACAATTAAAAAAATATATCATTAGTTAAATTCAAAAAGAGGTAACAATAGATTATTTTCTTAATAAAAAATTATAGTTCAATGTACTATGTATGTATGTACAAAATTAATGCTTTAAAAATAAGTTATATTTTTAGGTTTTTTCAGATATAAATTGTTGGTTTATATATTGTTGTAGCTGATGTATTATATATTTAATGTTTTGTTTAGTCAATCAAGTTACACAATCTACGATAAAGATATATTATATTTCTCAACCATAATAATACACATTTCAAAATGTATGATTATGTATATTACATTATTATTTCACATATTCACTACACGTCGTTCACTTCGAATACAAAGGTATATTGACGGATGAAAAACGAGATTATACACGCAAAAACTTCAATGCTAACGAGTTTCGCAATTTCGTCAAAAACTGAAATTTTATACGAGCAAACCGAAGTAAAAAAAACATTGATGGATGTGCAGTCAAAGTTTTCATATGACATGTGCTTCGTTAATGTTTTTTCTTGTGTATTATTAACGTTAAATGTATGACTGTATTATTCAATAGGAGCATGAATAGGCTTTGAGTAATTAATGAAGAAATGTTTTCTGAATTAGAGTAAAAAAAAAACATTTTTGGTTTTTTATTATTAATATAAGAGTGGGGACAAAATAGAAATGTTTTTTTTTCTCTTCTGTAAAGAATAATATATTTGCAGTTATCTCGACGTATATAACATGAATTGCCACATGTATACATGGCGTTACAAAGATCAAATAGGAGAGAGGACCTAGCTTGGATCCCTGTGGTACTCCAAAATGAGCGAGATACTAATTGGAGCGACGATTGCTATACACTATATATGATTAACACAGTTAAACAGTGGTTTAAGTCTGTACGAAGTAAAATTATGTACGATTAGTTTTCCCAGATATTTTAAATCTTGCGGATAAATATCGTAATGAATAATTAAAATAAAATAGTCGTGCATAGTAAAATATGTTAGTTGTTAGCTGTATAGTAGTTTAATAATATTAAAATAAATTTTACTGATTTTATGACTAAATTTTGACTGCTGCTCTTGTGTTTAATACATTAAGCTAACGCCTGTCTAGTTATAACAGAATTTTTACAATAAATAAATACATATTTTATTTTCATTATATATGCATTTCTGTAACTCCCTAACCTTTCATTTTTAAACACCTATTTTATGTATATATAATATGTTTATTAATTTAGGCAGATCTTTCGAAAGAATATTTTTGTTTTTTTATATATGTATTATATATATTGCAAATTTTCTATTTTCTATTACTATTAAATTAATAGGATGTATCATTGTTTATTAACTGTCTTTGAGTGTTACGGCAATAGCCCATTTTGTAAGAGCTCTTTCCATTAAGATAATAATGCTGACCCTATTTTATTAAGCGAGTTCAAACGACGGTCAGTATCGTTATTACTATAATATCGCATCAATAATTGGCATATCATCTCTGATTGGACATAAGATATTCTCTCTGACAACCATTTGATTGATCTTAAGAATTATAATACATATAGCTGTTGCCATTATGGATTATAGGTGGCATCAATGTTTTAATACTTACAGTAAAATACATATGTAATTGTAGAAGTAGTGAATTAAGTTATAATAAAATATTTTTCCCAATAAGTAAAAACTTTTTTATAAGTAAGATAAAAATAATTTTAATAACCATTGATCTGCGTATGTGAATAGCTGTAATATTAGCACTTATATTACTATCCGTACAATCATTGATCAACAACTCGGACTTAGACCTATGCTATTAACTAATATTTTGATATTTTTAAAGAGAAGATCGAGTTAGTACATAATATTTTCTCCACATTGTTTTTTTATATTTATTCAAAATTTAATAAATCTATACCTTTTACCTATTGTATAATATTTTTT
This sequence comes from Plectrocnemia conspersa, assembly GCF_051122295.1. Lineage (NCBI taxonomy): Eukaryota > Metazoa > Arthropoda > Insecta > Trichoptera > Polycentropodidae > Plectrocnemia > Plectrocnemia conspersa. Next base: position 18,115,501 of record NW_028277173.1, read on the forward strand.
TAAGCCTCCTAATATTTATCATCATTGTAACGTTATATATTTTAAGTTACTGTTTATGTTACATGTGAAAGATACTTTGGCAACAAGCTGTTAAATCATAAGGCCCTGCGCATATATTTAAGAAATAATTAAGTAATCAGTATTTAAATATCAATTCATATACATTAGTAAATAATTAATCAAGTTTATTTGTTACTGCTAAGCTTATTGATAATTTATTCTAATATCTATCAACATAATTACATTATTAATTTAGCGAATTATACAAAAAGTTTGTAAGAAGCACTCAATTATTTACACTTAAATATATTTATAATATTTAGGTTTAGCTTATCTAAAAATATATATATTGAATTATAAATAATGTAACAAATATTTTACGAGGCTGAAAATCAGCGTACAGCTTAAAAAATAGTCAACGACGAAATAAAATCAAAGTTAATTATGGATTTTACACTTGACGAAGACGAACGTTTTACCAGACTATAAATGAAAAATATAAAAAAAGAAGTTTCTTCAAATATAATTATATACTTCAGACACAAGAGAGAGATAAAGACGCTTGAGATCTATTTCAGCCATACGATTTTTTAAAATTAAGCTAATAACGATGCCAATTCTATTTTCATGTGCGTATCTTTACCTTTAAGTGAGTCGTAGGTGTAGTATATAATATACTACAATATACAAAAATGCAAAATGATACATATTAATATATAAAAAAACAAAAATAAATTGTAGTGCGTGTATACATCGCCCTCGCGCTTTCGTCGAATGCGTATATGTCAAATATTACAACGTTATAAATTAAGCATTATTAACGAGATACTATAGCAAATTTTTCCTACATACATTCAGAATGACACATAAATTTAGTGCATAATTGAATCATAAACACTTTTCCAATTTAATGAGTTAAATATGTGTCATAAATTATTTTTTTAATAAAAAATATCCCTAAATATTTTATTTACTTATATTAAATAAGTCCATATTAAACACTCTGTATGTCACATATTTAAAGCAAACGTTCTGCTACAGTTTTATAAATACAACATTTGGACGAAACAATTATACAATGAAAATTGGCAGTGGACACTAATATAAACCCAAAAATAAATAGCACGTTTTTTGTAGCTACTAGTAATACTCGTATGCCGATTAATAGCTAACTATATATTCTATTAGTGAAGTAGCGATTTTATGGCGGAGGAAGTGAATGTTTTGCAAGGCTGTAATTTTATATGCGACCTCAGCAAAAGCCCGTATTAAATTTGAATCTTCGACCTTATGATCCGTTATCTGAGGTCTAAACCGTTATATTTAGAACGTTATTGTGCAACGGAAGCTGAATTTACCAATGAACATTTGTGAGTATATACATAATATATGCACATAGTTTACATGCTTTACAAATACTTTATAAAGCTACCAGCTTTATGTATTTAAAAAAAAATCTAAAATAAATATTTTTGTTGTAAGCTTGATATTTATACATACATTTTATCTAGACCTTTATTATATTTATCGTGCTCTTATGTAGTACTTTTCAAACTAAATTATATTTGTGCAATTTTTATGCTGAAGTTCCTAATAGCCTATAGTTGGAAGTTTTCGTATAGAAAGTGACGTTAATACTTTATAACAATTTATCACTTTTTCAGCACCGATATAAGATATACATTTAACATCTAGAACTATTTTGAAGTTATATATTACATTTTTTAACTATAACTAAAATTATTTTCGTTGATTTTTTATTCTGTATTAAAAACAATATTTACCATTACATATTCAACTACATGGTAAATTCTAAAAATCTGCGAAACAGATACGAAATGCAGCATCTCTAGATTACACATCCGTAAAATAACAAAAAGTCTAGGATTTAAATCCCATTTTAACCCCCGTATTTTAAAAGTTTTATCATATCCCGGAGATGAGAAATATTTATTATTATTTAATTATAATTATGATAGATTATTACAGTGCGTTATAGATTTTAATAATCTCACAGATGAAAACCGGACTAAGTTGTGCATAGTGTTTCTTTTCGACAAGAATTTCTCAAGAAAAATGGAAAATAATGAATTTAAATTTCTCAAAAAATCTGCTGATTTTATTTTTTGTAAAAATTAAATGTGTACAAATATTTTAAAATGTTTTACATCTGCTGCAATTTATAAAGTTGCATACGAAAGGGTAGATCTGTGCAAGATGTTTGAAAATATTAATGCTTTCTTGAAATATTTTAATAGAAGTCGGAAGTATTTTACTATCTACAACTACTCTAATCAAATTTATCTTTGCTTTAGTAATCTTAGAACGATATTAATAGTCAGATAAAAATATACCAGTCCGCGTATGAATCGGCAGAATGAAAAAATGTATGTGGGCTCCACAAAGTTACGCCGCAAATCTTTATCTTTATCTTGTTTAAAATATAAAAAATGTGAAGTAGCAACATTTGTTATTGACAATTTTATACTGTTCGGATATAACTAGAGCAGCCCTAAATATTTTTATTACTCTAGCGCAATAGAAGTGAACCGATTAATTGCGTCCAATATAAACAATCATTCTTGCTCTACTATCGCTCTTTGTTTTCTTAAACGATCATCCAGTTCTTTTTTTAACAATAAAAGCAAAATATTAAAAATAATATACTGTGTTACTATATGTATCAAACATAATGTATATATTACAATAATTATTTTATTTATTAAAATTTCCTGAGAAAATTAAGAAGTGAAAATGAGAATTCTAAAAAATATCAAGTCAAAAATAACCTAGTTACATTTAGTGACATTTATTAATTGTAACCTGTAATAGTAGTTTATATTAAATAAAATATGTTTAAAAATGATTTTATAATTTAATGTTAACTTATAGTGATTAAAATAGTCCATATTATCACATAAAATAGTTTGTAGCAGTTACTTAATACGCAATATTTATTAATAAATTACTATTTATAGCGATAATTTAAGTGATACTAATAGAAAAATTGTTACGGCTTAAGCTATATATTACAGAGGTGAGTTATATTAAAAATAACTTTCTAGAATAATCTGACTAGTTAAAACTAATAAATCATAAAAAAATCAAGATTATATTCTACAAAAAGGTTTAAGCTGCATTAATTTTAATTTGCTGCTATCTAATAATATTATTTTATAAAAGACAACTACGATGACGTATTCTTGTAGAATAGCACATAAAAGTACTATTCGCTCATCAGTATTAAGAATGAAAAAAGATGGTATGACTAGATACAGCTTGCCTTTCCCTAGTCACCAATGCCTATACAATATTAAGTTTATACGACCCTGTATAGTTATAATATTTTGTCAATTTGCACTAAGAGCTTCATTTTCACCCACTTGACGGTAAAAAATGAAGTAAAAAGATGGCAAAGATGTAGGGAAAATAATATATAAATATGTAATATACGAAAAAATGCATAAAAACTGCAATATATGATTTGATATTCTGGATCTTTGTTTATATTCAACACTGATTTTATTAAATTGTATCAGTAATCATAATAATATTTTGAAGCCTCTAGAATTGTTTAAAAACAGAACTCTTTGTGCCAAGCATTATTAAAACAGTATTATGCTACTAGAAACTTTTTTACTTTTAATAATTAAAGCATTTTTTCATAAAAAATTATGTCATTTAATATTTAACTACTCGGTTTTAAAAGCCAATACCTACAAATTATATTCACAATTAAATCTACCATATAAACATCGCATCGTAAACAATGCAAAGTAACAATAAAAACTGCCATAAAACTGTTTACTACTCTTTAAGATGTATAATCGTATGAAATGTATCTTTGTGCGCTATTTAACAATGCGAAACAAAATACACATTCGAATCAATATGGATACTTATATTTTATAAGGTATATACTTATTTTTATGATGTATTTATGAGAAATATACTTGGATGTGTAGAAATATTGTATTTTATCAGCGCTGCTCTACGATTCGCTATAATTAACATTCATCACGGTTAACATTCATTAACCGCCTGCATAAAATGCATTCAGCTCTTATCACCAGCATTCAGTATTTTTTTTCATCGATGATTATTGATTAATTACCATAAAAAAGTGCATTGTTACCGTTTAAATTGCAAATTTTTCATATAAAAAATACCCATTGTACGCAACGCTAGCGAAACGCAAACAAGTGTATCATTTAACTAGCGGTTTAAATTGAGTTTTGATAATTAACCACTAGCACGTTGAGCAAATGTCATAAATTATTTTGTTTCGAACTAAATTTTAAATTCCATATTTTATAATTATAAATTTCTGATTGAGTCAATTATGAACTTTGCTGGTAATTTGATTAACTTTAATTTTGTTCAAACAATAGAAGTGTTATCCTTACAGTATTGGGTTAATAATAAGCCTATATTTTTATCCTGCAACAAAATTAAATTTTTATCTTTAGTTATCAGTTTCAAAAGATTTGGCCAATGTATTCCATTTAAAACAGACTGATCGAAAATAAACGAAACTATATATATATATGTATATAAATAGGCGTTAGTCGAAATTTTTTTGTTTTTTTTTTAAGCTAATATACAATATGGTACGCGTTTTACTTGAAGTATAAGGCAGCAGAAGCCACAAAAATAGCAATTTGTGTTTTGGGGAAGGTACGTATATGTAGATAACAGTTCAGCATTTGTATAAAAATATCATACGAGTGACATTAACCTTGAAAACGAGCCATGAATACAAATGAATAACAATTAAGAGACACCGTTAAAGCAAATCTACAAATTTTTCGAGTATTTGTTATAGACACAAAGATCTTTGGAGAAAATGTTAGATGCAATCGAAAAAACAAGAAATCGATATAAAGACTGAATCAAAATTTACATCATCTAGAGTTTTCAATTTCCATCTTACTATTACAAAAATAAACAAATTAATATTAAAAATTATAATTTATCCTTCATATTCCCATTGTCCTTCTTCAATATTTATAATTAGTGAGTAACTACAAAATTTATTATCGAACCTAATAGTATTTATTTACATAATTAAACTATTGAGAGTATTTAATAAATATATTTTGAAAAGTTACTAGTGCTGTTAAAAATACAATACAGCAAATAAGTACAACAAATAAAGACTAGTTTTTAATAATAAATGAAAATACTGTTGGCAGCTTTGACTAGCTTTAAATGTTAATTTTTAATTTACTGTGGAATTCAATAGCGGAGCTTGTATACAATATCATAAAGCATGATATTTTTAAGACAAATAAGAAACATTTTTATTTGTACTACGTTGAAAGTTTTTTAATTAACCATAAAAAATTATATTTTTATTATGCAATAGCAAATGTTGTGTATATCATTATTTAGAACACCATTTAATTGTTTATTTTTGCTTTGAACCAAAACAAATTAAGTCACTAAATGAACTCCGTTGTTAAATAGAATTTGGAACGTAGCTTTAATTAAACTAATGTCTTTTATTTTTTTGGCTAATATATTTTATACTTGTATATAGACTTACAGTCTTACTGCTATTACATAGATATAGTGAATATCGTATAGTATTTTTTAGATATTTTAAAATTCTAAAATGTTTTACAGTCATAATGAAATGTACAGACTATTGTGCGATATCCCGACGATACTTGATAAAGAAACAAGTCCATTAGCGGATTGCGGGAAAGTCATCATATACATATCTATTATATATACCTCCACGTCATTGGTGCCTTGGCCTCATTTTGAGACACAGGACGTGCTCGGGAGACCCATTTCTAAATTACTTCTGTCAATCATCCTCCGATATCATATTAAGAAACCTTATCTTTAAAATTGGCTCGTTTCATCTTTTCGTCTCTAAATTTTCAATAGAATTTCCGACTCCACGTCGCGCACACGTGCAATATAAACTAAAGATGAAAAAATTACGGTTTGTGAACAAACGGTTTTACTATAGTCATGCGACAACACGCTTGACCTATGCCGGTAAAGTTAATTGATAACAATTAAACGTAATCAGTTGTGCGAGTAACGCAGTGTCGTGAAAGTTAGATAGAACGTTAACTAAACTCTTTGAGATGAAATACTAGATTTTACAATAAGTTCCTACATTTATTTTTAATGATTTATTATTTGTAATTAAATATAATGATATTGTTATAAAAGTCAATCATCTCTGACATATCCTTCACTACAAATTAAATATTAACATAGCCTTGAAGTAGAAAGAATAAATAAGAAATAGTTTAATCAACCTTAATTGTAGGTCTGAATTTTTAGTGAATTCTAGCAAAGCGACAAGCTCGTTTTTAAGAGAACAACACGAGAATTGGCAAAATAATTATTAAGTTCCTGACAGATAATGATAAATATTTTAATAATTTGAATACAAAAATTTCGGAAGTCACAGATCTCTAATAGGTTTATCCAAAGTAACATAAGCCAGCAGGTGCCTCTTAGCTTATCAAAATCAAACAAGATAATAAATGAGCAATTGAATTCGGGCGGCCAACTAGTTTTTTATCCTCGAATTATAAATTTATTTTTAATGAAGACCATCGTGAACAACTTACTCAAGTGCGTCACTATGGTCAAAAAATAGTACATAGTATTATTTATTATACACAAATAATATACTATATGTAAGACAAAGAAAAATAATACACAGTAAGGAAGAAAAAAAACACAAAATAATAAAATTGTATGATACGAACCGGACCAGCTCCTCGTAGCTGACATTACGTGAGTAGGCTAGTGCGTTCTGGCTCTAACGAGCATCAAAAGGATGCAATCGTAATTTTCGAAGACATTTCCGAACCCAAAACTAGAATTCCTCGAGAATAGTTTAATTGTCATATTATATATCACGAGACCCGGGATCCCGGGAAATATCCAGAGCTGCGAATCGAGTCCCGGGAATGAAAAAAATCAAAATAAAGATATATATTGCTATCGTTAACCATGTTATATTTGCCAAAATTATAAATATATACGTAGTCAATGAGTGGTTTAGATTATTTATAGCATGTGGTTTTCAGATAAGTATATTTAATTTACATAACCGCTAAAAATATTTTAAGAGACTGCCATTAAATAATATTTTTTACGGTAACAATAAAAGTCAGGTTTGAATTATTACAACTTGCTTAGGAAGATTTATTAAAAATGTAAAAAAAATAGTTTTGAGTAATATATATATATGTAGATATAACTTGTGACTTTTAATATATTTTTATACGTAAAAAGCGCTAATATCTGAATGACATGCTAATCATTTATTATCAAACTCAATTTTGTATATCATATTGATTTACTAACAAATAATTAAATCTTGTAATACAAGAGCATGACTATTAGCACAAATAAATTTAGTTATCTTGTAAGGAAAAAGCAAACAAAAATTAAGTAAAAACACAAATAAAATTGACAACTGTTTAAAAAAATAAGCTAATCTATATAAGATTGTTTTTACATTTTTAACCACATAAGTAAAAATATAATTTGGCTAAGTTTAATGCTTGTATACATATATGAACTATTTTAGTTAAATGTCTAAATTTAAAATAGTATCTCTCTCAGTTTATGAGCGAAATCAAGATCAAAGAAACTTTAAAATGGTATGAGCTTATAAGGCGTGATTTAATAAAGACCTTTATTTATTTGCAAATTTATTTAGTTTATTACAATATTTTTCATACCAATAATGTATGTTATGTAAATAGTGATTTAAACAAAATATTCTGCTTGGGCTTGGTATCTATAATTTAGCCATCTCACAAGGTCGTACCACGCACACAGCTCCCATATTTATTTGTGATATTGATTGTGATTTATATATAAATTGGTACACGATATACTTTGCATCCTGGCATATAGACATTGCACATGCATATGTATGAATACGGGCGCGTGAATATGTATAAATATGTAATATGTAATTGGTGTGAATGAAAATTCGCGTTGCAAATTCGCGTCCCTCTCAGCATTTTCCACAGTCACTGCTCATTTATAACGTTTAAACTTTTTTGCCGCTTTTCCCGGTGCGTGTGTGTGTGTGTGTGAACTACACAGCTGAAAAAGTTTTCCTTTCATTAAAAAGCAAGTACACGAGCTAAAACTGTGTATTCAGCATAATGCAAAAAGATGCAAATTACAGAGCGAGAAATATGCATACACAAAAACATTTTTTTTTGTGTAAAGAGGAGCGTTAAATTAACGAATTCTCTACACCGCATTGAGAAAAACATCTGGATGTTAATTTTAATATTTGTTTTGTCGAAGGAAAACGCGATAAGCGGCGTCTGTGCGCGAATGCCGTGTTCAAATCAGTGATTTACAACCCATGACATCGGTTTCTTCTTACGTGCAAGACACGCTTTTCTTCCGCGGTGTTGAAAATTGACAATTAGCGCACACATACACACACACATTAAGAGGTATAAGGAGTTTCCCGCAATGATGCTTATTGTATTTGTATTTGTGTAGAAAATATATCTTGATATGTAAGTATTTTGCCACTGATCTAAATAACCATAGAATAAATATGTTATATATATAACACCATTATTATTAATTTCTAGAAAATTTATAAAAAAAAGTTTTTCATAAATATTCTACAGACAGTACTACAATACTACACTACTACAATAAGTACTATTTACACAAGGAACATTAGACTATTTTTATTTACCTGATCTAACCAAATGTATAGAAATGATAAGCGCAATGCAAAGAGCTCTTCATGTTAGGCCTAGATGCTAGTACACATACAAAGCTAGAAAATAATTATATAAATAATAATATATATTTACTAAGGCAAAAAATAAAGATTACTTTAATTCTTATTTTTAATTCAATCATAGTTAAATGTAAATCCATTACCACGGAAAAAACAATATTTTTAAATTATTCGTAAAAATATTGTAATAAGATTTTAAACATTTGTTGAAGTAACTATAACCATACCCGTTAAAAAAGCAACAAATACTATATTAATACAACAACAAAGCTTTAAAAAATAAATAAAAGTTTGCTATACATTTATTTTCTAATTATATATTTATGTAGTCAATAATATCATTGAATTGATTTTTTGCTTTTGATGCTTTGTGTTTAATAAACAGATAATATTAAATTCGCATAATTAATAACTAGCTAAGTGTGTAACAGAGTTTGTTAAGATCTAAATATTTAGTAAATAAATTAAAATAAGTAATAAAAAAAAGTTAGTATATTTAAGGGTCTTTAGAAGCTTTGTATAGTTATCTTTTATATGGGATAAGTTGCGAATGCTTTTATAAATCTTCATAAGCCAAATATACTTCAATCCAATATAAACCGCATCTCATAACATTAACAAATTATTTGTCAACCCCATCTAAGTAATTAAAAACGCAAAGCTTTATAAAAAAAGGGTTTTTAATTATACATAAAAATATAAATTCTGTTTTAGAAAGTAAAGATTTTCACAGATTAGTTTAGACTTTTATTTATTAGCTGAAAATATATAATTGCATATAATAATAAATAAAACAAATTATCTTTTCAAAGTTCACTATTGCAGTTCTATTTGAAAATCGAGTTAGTTGTAAAGAGCAGATTTTATAATTTGTCGATAACGTGAATATAATTTAATTAAATAGCTACTATAGTATGTGAACTCTCAACTATTCTACATAAATGCTAAAGCTGCTCTTAATTGCTTTAATTGCATTATATGTTTTGCATATATGTGCATAAAATGAATTCGTGGTCGCTTGTACTTAAAATGTAAAAGCTACAAATTGGCTACAATATAACTTTATTTACTAGTTAAATAAATCAATAATAAAGGTTATTGCTAATTTATTAAAAGCTTCTAAATTGTATAATTAACTAAATATTCTAAATAAATATTATGTAAAGTCCTGAGTTTTATGTGATATTTGTTTGATAGCTTCAGTTTAGTTTTTCCTAGACTCTCATAATATTCATGTTGCTATTGTAAATATTTTAATTTAAAATAAACATAGTGCTTGGGAGATCGGAGTTTAAATTATACTAAATCTAATAATAAATAAGTTATATATTTTAAATTGCGAGCAATAAACCATTTGTAGTTTGGTTAATATATTGGGTTGCTAAATCGCAACTGTGTTACAATAGTGTTTTTTTTTTATCAAATATTTAAGTTAAGTTTAAGACATTATTTTATATAAAACTTGTGTTTGAAGGTAAAAAGAGAAAATTATGCTATTTTACATTAAAAGTAATAAAGTTAAAAGTACCCACAAAAAAAATATTTAACACTCAAAAATGTATATTTTATTAAAAGTGAAGTGCTTTTTAACTAGTAGCATGTAATCATAAAAAAGTCTTTAAGAAAAATTTGACTCCATTGTCAATGAAAAAAGCGCTACAAAATATTTTTCAGAATAGTAGTGCCTCAAAAAATAGCAGAAAATAAAAATACTAGATAAATTTTAAGAATAATGTTTAAAGGGTCATTACACAGTATTTTATATATGGTAGATATATGTACATACTTATAAACATATTATATATTGCTGATTTATAATAAAAATAATTTTCAATTTATGTAATGAAAATGGTTGACAATTAATTGATTGATAAAGTATAAATAAAATGATTCATTCTTAACCAAGGAAAAACATTAATATTAATAAATATCATTATGAACAAATATAAAATAAATAAAAATTAATGGTAAATGTGAAAATTAAACGTCCGGTATTCACAAACACTGACTAGCTGTGGGGACTCGCGATAACGAGTCACTGGCAGAGTATAAATTGAATTAAAACATTATCGATTAAAACTGAAGAGGTGCTATTGATAATATATAGTATTTTTTAATAATTTGCTCAAGTATAGCTTGAATTTAATATTATTTGTTTATATTAGTTGCCTAGCAGGGATTAAATTGAGAAAAAAGCAAAAGAACAAAAAAATATATGCGTTCATATTCAATCGCTAGCTGCGGGGCCTCGTTATAGCAAGATACCTGCATATTATATAAATTTTAATTAAAAAAGTTAATTAATCAATAATTTATTTATAAAGTATACATTATTGATTAATTATGCTTTGTAGAGAAAAATAAAAAGATTAAAAACTCACTAATTATTACTCGTTTTCCGTGCAGTTCTCTTGTGAAACGTCAAAGATTGTTTTAAACTTTTAAAATGTTTTTTTTTTAAATATAAAAACCGCTAATCAAATGTATGTTTGAATTAAAAAAATTTTTCTACTCGTATTTTTTTCAATTGTTTTTTCACATAATTTTGATTGAATTTAATTTAAATAAAAATGTAAACGAAGCAAATTAAAAGTCAAAACACGAATTTTGAGCGTCTGGCATTCACATCCATTGCCAATCTGCTGGAATTTTTCATCTTGAAGCAATAGCAGTATGATTTGAATTACACGTATGTATCATTGATCAGTTATTATTTTTACTAGTTACATGTTTTTCATCGAGAAAAATACAAACAAAAGAATAAACTCACTTATCACTTATTTTCTGCGCCGATCGCTCGTGAAACGTCAAAGATTGTTCCGAACTTTTTAAAACCGTTTTTATTTCATTAACAACGAACCGATTGTGTGTGCGACTTTTCCGCGAAAACCGACGCCGACGCCGGCGCGTGCCGACCGACGTCCGTTAGTCGAACGGCAGCCGAGCGACTGGCGGGGACCGCCGGGACATGCCCCCACCACTTTATCGCTCCAACCCCATGGATGCTGCAACTCCATCGTACCCAACTAACATATTACACACTAGAGTATTTAATGTATGTAGTGTAATAATTAAAAGGCATTTATCTTATTTTGCAACATTTCATATTTTCAATTTTCACAGTGCTATTTACAAATACTTGGATCAGATGATGGAGAAATGTAAACACATCCAATAATCCATTTACATTTATTTGTGAATAAAGTCTTGACATAAATATTATTGTACAGCTTCGTAAATCAACGAAAATGAAAAGCAAACAACGAAAGATATTATCAAAAGAAGTTTCACTCCTTAAATTAATCACCTTCACATTTTATGATACTTTTCTAACAAGCTAAGTTTTTTTTATAAAACATGTCTTTAGATGAGATAATTTACCAACTAGACTTCAAACATTTTTTAATTGTTTAATAGTCCAATTGTCATATGATGATCTAGCGCAAAAAGATAATTGTAAGTTAGATAAATCTCAGGAGAATATAAAAGATAAGGTATAATTTCTCATACATGATTAAATATCTCTGACTGTTTTCAAATAACGTATCATAGTTGCATATAATAAAACTTATCCTTATTTGCTATTTATTGAATAACTCGTAGTAGACAATATCGGCAGCAGTCAAGCATACAAAAATCATAATACTTTGAGGATAAAGCATTTTTGAAGTGTGTGATCATTTATTATTAATTATTATTTTAATAATTTATTTAGTTAATATAACTAATTTTTACACTAAACATACATATAATACATAATATAAACATAAACAGAAAATAAAAAAAACCTAATATTCATGAATAAATGTGTTTCTTTATTTCATTTAGGTAATCCACTACATTTTTATTTGGGCGGATTGTCATAGGAATATTATTATACAACTTTACACTTTAATTCCTCTGGCCATACATTTTTTTATACCTTACTATTCCTAAACTATCTCTATTTCTAGTATTAAATCCAAATATATCTTTATTTCTTAATAAATAATTTAAATACTCTGGTAACATATCATTTTAAAACATATTCATCTTCAATATTTCTTGAAGATTTAACCATTTCAATCTATCAATCATACTTACACAATTAGTTAATCTACTCTCATTGACCTATATTGTTATTTTAGCAACAAGCTTTTATGTAATTTATTAGGCATATCTAATATTTTTGCATCATAATTAAAATGGGGCAATATAATATTATTGTAATTTTTTTGGGTTTATATTATAATTAACATATTTTTCATACTAGATAATATACCTATTTTTTTAATATTTTTTTAATATATATTTACAGTGTTCCTTAAATTTTTTTTTTAGCTGTAACCACTTCTTAATATTTTATATTATTAAATTTTTCTATAATAGAGTTATATATATATATATATATATATATATATATAATAACATATTTGTATAAATAGTAAACATACATTTAGTTTTATTTTCATATACAGGCTTGGCCATAATAATGGGGCCCTCAAATAAATATGTTATATATTTAAAAAAATCGTGGAAATGTAAATAAAAAATCGACAAAGAATGTAAAAACTGTTTATTTAAAGTTAGATTTTAATATTTAGTCGGCAAACCCTTGGTTATAATTAAATCTGCAAATTTTTTCGCATGGTAATTTTAGGTTTGCAATTGTGTTGGGCAACCTTTTATACTATAGAATTTATGACTTGTGATTGTGTAGGCTATCCAAAAAGTGTTTGACGCATACTAGCCCCTGCTTTACATGGAGCATATTATTGCTGAAATCGGATGATTGCGTGTTCCGTGCTTAAAAATATTTTTCAGTAGGTATCCATTAAAGTAGATTCTAACATTGAAATATAAATGTCATTATTCATACTACCCTCGCAAATGTACAGGTTTCCTGCCATGCAACCACAGAACATAACGCTCCCGCCACTATATTTGACTTTGGGTACTACCAAATCAGTGAGATATCAATGAGATTCTCCGACTCTTCGACGCGCATGTACTACATCAGATGTCACAAAAACTTTAAAATATATTAAAAAAGGTATGATTATTTAAAATAATTACTACTATTACTTTTACTTAATGTTTTTTTTATATTAACAAATTTTAATTTAAAATGCCCAATCTCAATGTTTTCGGGTCCACTCTAACCTTCGCGTTTTATTTATATCTAAAAGCCACGGTATGTGTCAGACTTTAAAATATCTGAATTCCACATTGTTGAGCTTTCTTCTCACCTTCCATAAAAAAATGGATGGCCCTTCGCTTGCAGAGACCTCATCAGTAAGCTTTGAAGGCATTTTTAGTCTCACGAATCTTGGTTCATCTTCTTGGGCAGTTGTTTATCGTTTTCTTCGAATTCTTGGCTTAGATTTATAAGAACCACATTTGTTGAACTGCTTTAAAGCATTTTGGACAGCGTTTCATAAAAAATTAACGTGTTTAATAATTTTAAATATAGTTAATCAATAATATGTAATAAAATTAGTATATTCGCTCTTTTAGCTTTATTTAATTCGCGTTTTTTTGCAATTTTTTTTAATGTTTATATAATATTTAAAATAAATGATAGGCTAACTCTTTATTACAAAGACTTATAATTTAAGTCAGGTTCCATAATCATTATATGCAATAGAAGATAAAAATTTTAATTTACCATTTTAGATTTTATTGTTAGTTGATAATACACCAAGTCATTTTCTATGCGACTATTATGAGAACATAAAAATAGTATTTGTTGCTTTGAATAAACCATTTAGTATTTACCCAGTGGATCAATGTGTATTTTATACTTTTAAAATGTATTACATACGAGCCATTTAAGCAGGCAGTCAGGGTTTTTGATAGACAGGATATAAAATTGTTAATACAATTCTGTAAAAAATTTTATACAAATATTTTTAATTGTCTTAATAATATGAATACATACGTTATACATTTATTACTTTTAAACTGAGGTTGATAATTTGCGTTTATATTTGCATTTTAGTGATGTTATATCATAATCTCTTAAGCATGATATTAGTTTGTTGTGGTAAATGCGAGGTATTGCTTTGTAGTAGTTTTGTGTTTGTGTATGGCAATATTGTTTGATGGAGGGTAACTTTTTAGAATCGTGCAGGCGTATGAGATTTGTATGTAGTGAAGTGTTATATATAATTTTGACATGCTTATAGTTTGTAGTTGCGACCCATAAGTTATTTTAATGCGGTTTTAAAGCCACACAATGTGTAAATATTTATTATATTAAAAAAATGTACCAATCCGAATATATTATGAAAATCAGATCACAAAAGAATGTCCTTTTTTTAAATTGCGAAAAAGACAATTCCATTAATTCGAAAAAATATATTTATACCTCAAATGCTGATATAAAAACCATTTTTTTCCCTAAAATTTAGCAATCCATTACGACAGATATACAAATAAAAAGTGTCAAGTAACAGCTAAATAAATTTTAATCCTCGGATATGACATTTCGTTCTAGATACATTGTCATTATTTTGCCATAAAAACATCATTTTGTGATGTAGAATAATATTAACAGATAAATACGAATTTTAATAATTAAAAAATAGTATCTTTTTAAAAAACATTTATGTAATATTTATATTTTATACTTACACAATCAACACTAAAAACTATTATCAAGATAAATCTGCAACAAATTAAAATTTATTAATATCGTATTTGGTAGTAAAACTAATAGAAAAATATTAACTATTTTATTTTTATTTAGTAATCATAGATATAAGCTATATAAATATGCATTAATATGTCTCACAATACAATAAACGTATATATTGCTAAAAAATATTTTAATATTTTATATAAAATAAAGTCGTATTTTAGAATGATATTTGAAATTGGAAAACAAACCAGGTTGTAATCCATTGTCTAATCAGCTTAGTGTGTTACTACTATTACATAGTAAATCACTTAATGAGAGTACCTGTTAGTGTAGATGCTGTTGTTTTGAACCATTGATCAAGATTATTAGAAAATAACAAAAAGGCAAAATAAAATAATCCGTTTCTATTTTTATAAATGTATTTAGCTCTCATGATTTAGTTGAAGGTTATCAGAAATATATTTATATAAAAAAATGTATTTAAGGTATCGTGAAACTTTAGATTGTAATTATGCTTAATATTATATTTTTTTATAATATCTTAAATGTTTAATAAGAATTTTGAATAAAGTGTTTTTAAATAATTTGCTTAATTTGATTACCATTGATCGATTGCTAATGCGATTTACTATGAAATGTTCGTACAAGCAAAGTGAGCATAATCTGACTATTTAAGATATTGAGTGGCGTAAAAAAACAATATATTATGAAACACTTTTGTAAGGATTCTAAAATGTGCAAAACATAGTAAATATATAACTTAGCTCTAAATAAAACTGTACAATAAAAAATATATATTATTTATAAGCTACTCGAATATGTCTATATAATATATAAAACAAATTATTACAACATGTATATTTATTACACAGAAATACTCTATAGTCTATACACTTAAAAGTGATTAAAAATACTATCGCATAGTTTTCAGTATTAGTGCTCTTATATTATTCACTACTAATTCCGGAATAATAACGGTAGGAATTTTTAAAAGTCCTTTGAGATAAGAATCTTTGTGGAATCCATAGAAAACACGAGACCCGTTAGACAAAGCTGTTCTTGTAACGAACCAACGAACGCTCCGGGAAAGCTCTAGGGATTTCATTAAATGAAATATCATAATACAGCATCAGGGCAAGAAATAGAACGTTTTATGAGATCAATTTATTTTAACCCGAAGCTTTGTACTAATTTTAACAATTGTATTTTTGAAATACTCGTGTAACGTTTAAAAATCGATCGAATCTGACCTCGGCTGATAAAACACCATTGATGGTTTGCACAGCTTCCTAGTGTTGTTAAATAAACTATGATAGAATAGCGCTTTGTTTAGTTAACCTTCATTTACGGTCAAATTCGAACAAAAAAGTAGCGTATGTTTGGTCAGTTGTTTTAATTGATAAAATTATAATTTTTCATCGTATCATTTTTATAAACCTGTATGCATAAGTTTTTTATTATATGATATGAAATTTGCGAACACGTGCGTGTGTGGTTAGTTGGCGGAAATTGTACGTATTTGAAGGTCTCCAAAATATTTACTGTTTTTCTCTTAATTATATATTTTTATAATTAATATAAATTGATAGTTTTACAGGCTATGATTAAAACGCAATGTTATGATAAAAAAACTTACTAAAAGATTTTATTTTTTAACTGAAAATTATAAATATATTCTATGTACTATTACAGAAATTAATCAAGTTATTTTGTATATGACGTTATGATAATTATTTTTTAAATATAAACTCTGTTATTCTCAAGTTATTCGAGTGATAGTAGATAGTTTATAACCAATGAAGGCCGATTGTCAAAAGAATATTTTACCCCTTCGGGGAATCCTCAAGGGTCATCCTGGGCCTTCTGCTCTACACGTTATTTTTTAATGACATAAATACAGCAGCTTACAAATTCAAGTTTTCTTCTGTATTAATATGATTTAAAATTGTTTAAATCTATTTATCATTTCAGATTGAATTAGATTCCATATAAAGATAGGCTTCCGTCTACCGTCTGCTCTTTAATGTCGGAAAGTGTCATACTGTGTCTTTTTCTCGATCCCGTTCGCCATCAGATTATTCTTACAATTTTCGCAGAAATTTGTATGGCATTAAGTATTACTTTAAGCTAATGACTGGTGCTGTCTAGAATCAAATTATTTTCAAAGAATATTTTTTTAGGTTCCAGAACATATTCGAGAATCACGATTGCGACCTCTTCTGATGACCGTTAGAGACAAAATGCCCGCTTATGGCTGTAGACATCCGGATCCTTGCTACGCTGGCATTACACATAGATATATTTAATGGCATCTACAAGGAGCTGGTCCGGTTTGTATTATTTATTTTATTATTCTATGATTTTTTTATTTTTTACCCGTGTATTATATTTTTTGTTGTTTTTTTTTATTTATTAAATTACAATGTATTGTTATTTTCATTCATAGTGACGTATTGAGGTAACCGGTTTAGTCACGATGTTCATAATTTAATTAAAATAAATAGTTAAATGTATTATTAATATTATCGCATTCATATACTTTAACCTTAAATGACCGGCAAATATATGTTCCTTTATATAGAAAAAAACACGATCACAAACACAAAATATTTTGGCTGTATTCAAATTTAATTTACTAATTATGTAATTATAAATTAAAGCATGACAATAATCAATTAATTGACTTACCTAATTTAAAAATATAAATAAACTAAACGTTTTACCAAAAAGGTTATTTTCAGTTTTATATTTGAGTCATGTATGGCTAATTTATACATAGATTATATATTTTTTTAAATACCATAGACCTAATAGATAATATGTATTAAGTAAACTGTTAAGGAGTAGTGATGAATTTCTATAAAAAAAATTGTACATATTGGCATAGCTCAATAGTTTGTTTTTGTGTAATCTTTTACGATATACATCTCATCGTTAAATATTTATTATTAATGACTAACTTCCAATAATAAACACATATTTTCTTAATCATTTAAACATATGTAAATAGAATATATTTACACTGATAAATATATATACAAATATTTGCGCAATATTTTTAATAAAGACTAGAAATTTTACTCAAGTAGTAAGAGTTCACGCTATACTCAATGTATAATATAATATTATCTTAGAATTATGAGCTGCAACGTGATATAGATTAACGTTTAAGTACATTTAAGTATTTTTAAAATACTAATATATAGAATAAAAGTATATAAATATTTTTTTACCCTTCAGCCTTATAAATTTTTTATATTATATATTTATTTTAAATGTATATTTATTATAGGTTCTTTCATATATAAATAACGACGTCATTTGCTCGTTATACGATTGTTCGAATTCAGTTAGAGGGAGCTTAAAACGTCGAGCAGAGTCAGCCGGGACTTTTCTGAAAGCTCGTCATTTAGTTCAATGTCCAGCAGAATTTTATATAGCTTGTTGAGAAATGTCATTTAAACATTATTGCCTCATATTGAACCCAATATAAAGCATATTGAGGGTTTTAACAATGTCAGTAGTTTCTCAAGTTGTGTAATAAATTTAGAATACAATATTTTTTTACGTAGAAAAATATTCTCCCTAATAAAGGTAAAATAAATCCATTATTTTTAAATGTCAGGTATAAAAATATTACTTGATTTTCAATGCTCTAAAACTTAAAAATAACATTAACTTAAAAAATGTAAAAATAAGGATTTAAATCACCGTAGTTATTTTAAGTTATTACTATTTAATACTATTTATTACGTAACAGTTAATTGGAAAATACAACAAAAAAAATATGATATGATTAAATCTTTCCTAAATAACCCTAAATATTTAATAAATTATATTTATATATTTTACAAGCTATCTCTACTACTTATTCAATTTTTGCCTTCAAACATTTTTATAGTTTGTAAAAATTTGTAAATTTAATCTAATCGCCTGATTTTGCAAATATTGTTTTATTTGTTAGTAAGATATGCACTATAATACTATTTGTGTTATGAATTTGTAAAGGAAATTGCTTGGACAATTGTGAGTAAATATACAATGTTCTATTCCGTTTTAGTGTAATCTAATAATAATATTTGTATGATTTATTTATAGATATGCAGATAGACATAGCATAAACTTAATAATAACTAAATTCAACAATGAAATTATTTCGCTTATAAATGTAAATTTATTATTACGCTTATAAATTCATACATTTGATTATCTCAAAGGTACAAATAATACTAAGAAATTATGTCTTGAACATTCTAACGATAGAATCTACTCGTAACTATAATATAATACTTTTCATAAGTCAACGTATTTGCTTATAAAGTTCGTAAATGATTCAGTAAGGTTTAAGATGTTGTGCCATGTGTATTTGTGCAACATTTTATATTATGCATAATTTACAAATTAAGATTTTTTAAGGTGTTGCGTTAGTCAAGCCTATAAAAATTTTCTTTCTGATTTCCTTATTGTGATTTCAGATTTTCGCTATTTTTATGTTTTTTTTTTGATAAATATATTTGTATTTAACTAGACGTAATATACAGTGCAACTGATTTAATATAAATATACCTTTTAATATACAAGTAAAGCGAAAAGAAACATGTTTTTTAAATGAGATATTTTGACGGATGCTGTCTTGATTGAAGAGACGCATTTGCAGTATTTCATGCATATTTTTACAATAAGGGACTTAAAGCAAAATAAGCAATACATACTATCTGCGAAATTTACGGAGTCGTATAAAAGATTATAAATATTGTTATTAAATACAATTTGTAATTAAAGGACAACCCTAAATCCAAAGGATACCTAAAATTAAATGGGCGAGTTTTGAAATCGGCTATCTTGGCTGTCCCTGGTCTACTGTAAGATATCATCTAAAAAAGTATGCATGAATTTACTTTTCCTTACAGCTATCAAGCAGCATATATACATTGATTTGTCTGATGTTACACCAACTGATTATAATCTTCTCAAAAACGTTAGAACATTCAGTTCGTAATATTTAATATTTTATTTGCTTCTTTTAAAGATGTCTAGAATCATCTCAAATCATTATTTAACAAAAAACCAATTAAAAATTTTAAAATCTGTTAAGAATGGTTAAAGCTAACAATGAAAATTATTTTACAGAATAAAATTGCATTGTTATTTTTTTAATATTTTTTTGTATATAAAAAATATGTCATTTCTTTCCGTTTAACCTATATAAATCTATTCCAACTAAGCTTAAGGATCTAACATACTGCAATTTTAAAAGGCTATAAAATTGGTTAAATTATTTTAACTTAGTAGCAAAATGTGGAAAAATTCTGTTCAGTATATTTATAAAGACTTACAGAAACATACTATCGGTAATTTATAACTCATGTCGATTTTGTTATAATAGTTTTTCTACGTGTTTTTTGTTTCATGATGGTTTTTAAAATATTACTTTTTAACTTCATAACCACTAATATATGATAGTTTGAGTCGCCTAGACAGCATCCGTCAAACTAATCAGTCATAAATCTAGCAAGACCATTTGAATCGATTGCGACGCTCATTGTCGCGACAATATTTATTTACTATATATACATTTTCCGTTTTTTGCCTTTGGAAGATCGCAAAAAACGTGGCGAAAAGCGTTTTTCACGGTGACAATGTGTGTCACTAAACTGACTACAATGCCTATGGCGTCTGCCGAACTTTTCACAATATTAAAAAACAATAAGTCATGATTCGATGCATGCTATTATTAAGATCGTAAACCGGATTTGGTTTAGAGTTTCCGCATATTTTACATTTCAAGCATTTTTATCAAAATTTAATAAAATATTTATAAAGCTACATTTTACTTATAAATTAAAAGTTATTTATTATAAAGATTCTATTGGATATCGTATAAAACTTAATGTTAAAAATATAAAAAATATGTATGCGTGGTCATTCACCAATTGATTTACGTATATTTCATGAGCTTCTCTAGGTCAAAAACACAGCTTTTTTTGCCTTGCAGAATAATCGTACATATTTAACAATGGATTTAAGTTTAATATTTCAATTAAACCACATATTTTAACTTTATGTATGTGAATGCGTTTAAGCTTATTAGACAAGTTTTCAAAAATCAAGCATATATAAAGCCATAAACTTTTTTCTCAAAACTTTAAATGCAGACGTGTCTAAAATCCTGACAAATAAAATAATGTTTGTTTTGGTAACTCCAACAGTTTGCTAAGCGTGCATACATGTGTTTATTTTTATCCATGGCAAAGATGTATGTATAATTAATATTTTTTTTGTAATTAATTACAGATACTTGACATGCCCGTAGAATAACCCAGTCGTCTCCTAAGTTCGAGTTGAACTCTGAATTATGGATCTCGTAGCTGCCAGAGTTGACGTGAAGTGGGAAGCGGTGGTTTTCTTGATCATCTAACTGTAAGTATAAGTTCAGATAAACTTTCATGTGTAGGGATTCAATCCCGAAAGATTAGCCCTTAAATCCTGAGATTATTAAACATATTGCCAATCCTTAGTCAAAAATATGTGCTCTCAGTGCAAAATTTAAAAGTTAAATGCTTGTGTAGAATTACAGAAAAACGCGTAAAAATGCAATATAATTATGTGTATTGTATTGTAACATATGATGGTACACGATGAAATTTTTTTTACGCTAGAACACCAATTATACATCACTAAATCAATTCACCTCGCACAAGTCTTTTACAAAAATAAAATCAGTTTAACATTTGAAATCATGATTTACGAAGAAATAATCAAAATTAATTTATCAATTTCCATGATCTCTATAAATAAAGAAAAAAATGAAATTATTTTTTAAAACACTGTTAGCAATATATAAATATAATAAAATAATTCATATCAATTTTTATAACATCTTATAAGACCAGACTGTTAAACCAGGTGTCTTTAAAGTGTTTAAAATATACTGAATTATTATTTTTATTATGTCCCAATTCTTACTTTAATTTTAATTTTGTAGTAATTTAAAACAAATAAATAAACTACACAATTAATCGTTTTTCTCACTCGGACACAGACATTGGCACAGTGGACGCATTTCAGCTGAAACTGGATCACGAATTTCGCTCAAGTACAGTCTTGCTACAACGAAAATGGTTCTCTTTAATAAGTCAAACATATTAAACGACTCGTTATCTTACTTTATATCCAAATGAAAAGCATAAGATAGGATTTTTTTATAAAATGTAATACATATATTAGAAAATATAATACAAACAGTATAATACATATAAACTGTCGCACAACGTTTGATCTTTTAGTATAAGTGGCTATTAAATTATGAAGTTATATTGCTTTCATTTCGATTGTTTCATATTTTGGTTCTTACCTAAATAAATAAACATAAATGATATTTTTAAGATTGATTTTAAATATAACATAGATTATATTTAAGGTGTGTGTATTAAATATAAAATGGTTTTTAATAGAGTAGCACTTTTATATAATCCACCTTAAATCACTGTCTAGCACTAATAAATATTGCGGCAAATTTGTCCCATGACAATCTGTTCGTCAAATGATTCACTAGCGTCTCTTGAATCAGTGTTTATCAATTTGCATGTCAAGGTCATGTTTTCTGTTCATAGATTTAATTATAAAAATGTTATTAAATTTAATATTACCTCAATTGTATTATTTGTTAATAAATTTATAATACTATAAATTATGTATTTCTTTAAGTGGTGCTAATGTTTTTATGTTTTCATTTCACAAACGAATAAATTTGTGAGTTTTTCACATTTTACTTCAATAATACAACCATTTTTTACTTATTTGTGTTATCTACGAGACGCAATAATAATAAAAAATCATGTTTATTAAAGTAAGATTTATTACACGTTTATATTTCATAAACATAGATAATTTATTTATGTTTTACCGTAAATTAAATGTGGTTTTCAATCGCCTGTGATTTTATAACACAACCCAAAAATTGCGTATTAATTTGCGGTTTTCAGATTATTCTGGGTTTGGTTCATAAAAGCAAATGTGACATAATTATAAAATATAATGCATAGCATATGTTTTGTGTACCGGATGCGTAGGTGGTACCTAAAATCATTCTGTGATAATAACATAATAACCTTGAATAAATAAAATCTACTTGAATAATTTTTATGAATTGCATTACTTAAAAATTTTGCGAGGTATGCTGCAATACGAATCATATCGTCACATTGATGTGTAAGCCTTGAAACGTTCGTTTTAAGACACTCTTGAGTTCCTTGACTTTTAATTTTTTATACATGCACTGTATACGATTTAATTTATTTAATGAAAAAGGTACAAATGTACATTATTTTTATGTAGTGTTATTGACATTTAATACAAGTTTTATATAAACTTAAAACGGCATGCATACATCTAGACCTAATTTCTTACCCCTATTATCGCTTTTTGGGTGGTCAAATG
This sequence comes from Plectrocnemia conspersa, assembly GCF_051122295.1. NCBI lineage: Eukaryota > Metazoa > Arthropoda > Insecta > Trichoptera > Polycentropodidae > Plectrocnemia > Plectrocnemia conspersa. Next base: position 18,139,326 of record NW_028277173.1, read on the forward strand.
TAAAGTGATTTTGCGTTGGTATTCTAGTGCAGATCTTGGATCGTTGCAACCATTGTACAAAGAGGTTGCAACCAAACACCCATGTTACATTAGCAATAACAATTCATCGAGGACAACGGTCGAGTTCCAGTGCAGGTATCGATATATAATTATTTAGTTTGAAGTTATCTGGCTGCTACTCACATTCCGGAAATTGTATGGAACTGCAAAACATCATGGACGATGTGGTATGAAAACTCATGGTGCATTTTTTTAAGTCACGCTATTTTATTTCCTGTTAATCTGCGATTTCATTGCACAAATCTCCATTCGTTGCGTGCAACCAAAGTTTAGACTATATGTCAAATGCAGTTATCATATGTATCAATGTATTGATGTGTCTCTTTAAACCATTTGTAAGTATTACTGCCAATTACCAGAATAATATAACGGTATTTTAAATTTGTGTTTCACTTTTATGGTTTTCGCTTAATTCACTATCGTAAATATAAATTAAATTAACTTTATTGTCGCTTACTGTATAGCAGCAGCTTAACTATCCAATTATCCTTTGAACAAGTTTCCGTTATTAGCTTCAACAAAACACAAATTGCACAGCAGAAATTGACATAGTGATATACGATTGAGTTCTTAGTATTAGTATAATATAAATAATATAGTATATTACAATAAAGTAATCAAATTATACCAAATAAAAAATTATTAAATATATAGTGGGCTATGTGAAACATATAGGTCATGCCTTTGTATTTAATAAAAAATATAAATTCACAATAAAAATAAAATTATCGTATTATATTACATGATTATAGCTTAGTACAAATTTACCCATTGTAACGCATTGGGTCTACGCCTGTTATGTTACAACGGAAGATTTAATAAAAAAAATAAAAAATATCAATATGTTAGGGTGATTTTTCAATCTGTTCAAATATGATTCACTTATCTTTTTAATTGTTTATTTAATACTTACATAGTTGCAGTCACTTTAAATATTATATAATTATTAGGCACAAACCAAGGAACAATGGTAATCAACCTTAAGAGTTTATGCTGGAATCTCTCAAGAATATGAATATTAGAAATGAAGGTCAACCCCAAATCTGAGCTCCATAAGACCTTTAAGATTTAATTGAAGTCTCATTTGATTCCAAATATGAGTTTTCTAGACAAGTCTTATGTCGAAACGAATTTTAATTTCGACATAAGATGGAGTTTCATTTTAGTATAGATCTTTCGTTTAGAGATACCGGAGAACAAATATCTTTGATCAGCGAAAATCTAACGTGGATTGATTTAGTTTTATTAGATATGATTTGCCATTTAAAAAGCTAAGCTTGGACTTTTAAGAAATGATCTTGCAGTCTCTTCAATACTATTCTTGGCTCAGTATCAGACGTCATTATTGTAGTGTCATCAACAAAGCAACAATTCGTATTAAGTTTGTTTGAGAAAGATCTTTCATGTATAACAATTAATGCTCTGGTCTAAGAATCTATCTTTCAAGTAATAAAATATTGTTAACAAACAGCCTCTTAATTTTGTAGAGTAATCCACATTAAATGTCTAGGTCAACCTATACACTTTCTCTATTATAGAAGTTTATTTTTAAAACCACATTAATTATTTTTAATATTATTTTTTGTTAATATTTTTGACATACCTATCGGTTTGTTGAAAGCAATACCGTATGATAATTTTTCTGGTTTCAGTAAAATTAAATTTGAACAACCTTTCGTTGGGTTGGAAAGTAGCCTAATCTAATTACCGAGTTAAATAAAATAATCATTTATCTGATAATCTAATGCTACAAGAACCTGTTGATAAAAAATAGTGAAATAAATAGATACACAACTAGAGTATTTAGGTATGATAATATTGTTTAAACATATTGGTTTTATATTCAAGTATACATAGTATAATCAGCTCAAATATTTTTGTCCGGTATTCTGAGGGAAGTATAGAAACTCTTTTGTGTTATAAGTCTAAAATGTATTTTAGAATTAGCTATTAAGTAACACAAACTAATAATTAGATAATAAACATTCAAAATCTCCAAACAGCTGATGTAGTTCTTGTATTTATAGTATCTATTGTACTGTACAGTGCTATTTCTGTACGGCGGCCAGTAATGAGCATCACGGTCAATAGCATTATGCAAATCTGTCTAGTCCACGTGTAATTTGTGGCCAGTCTAATATTTATTGAGGATGTGACGTGGCGTACACAAGCCATACTTTATCCTGGATATTATCAAACAGTACACGATAATTCTAAGTACAATATTGGTTCTTAGGCTTAGATACAATGTTATGTAACCTAAAATAGAATCTGTTTTTTAGAGACATTAATCAGTGCCTGTGTACATAAAACACGTGATTATAAAGATTAGTGTTTCATAAGCTCGTATTAGAGCAAATCGTTTTCTTACTATAAATAAATTATTATTGAAAAAAATAATAAAAAAGTATTGATTTTGACTGATTTTGGATTTTCAAGTGACAATATTTACACACATTTAAAAATACTTACTTAAATCAAAGAATAGTTATAGGGTGATTCATTGTTGTTTAAGACTTTGCACAGAGTAAATTCCATTTTAATGTTTTCTCATATAAAATGATCAGGTCTTAAAGTTTTTTACTATTGAACACATATTATAAATTCCCAATAACAGTGTTTGAATATTTTTTGCAATGTGTTTTTCAATATACTTTTTTAATATATGTATAAATGTGACGTTATACATATACTAAAAAAGTTTGTTATACTCGTATATCTTATAAAAATATAGTATACATTTAATTTTTATGTTAAACAATTTTTATAAATCAAAATTATATATTCTTTCGTCGCATGATGCACAAAAGCATTATGAAATATTAAACTTTGAAAAAATTTGATGAAAAAAGCAACGAGTGCATATCCCTGGAGGTCGGGCAAAATATGATGGATGGGCGCATTATTTAATATTAAATAACAAGGAACGGTTTTCATACATACTGAATTACATTAAAAAGGTTAAGTGAGGAGAGGCCTAAAATATCATTTTTCTTGTATAAATATATATAGATCGCACGTAAGTTTAATTTTTAAAAAAACATGCTTTTAAATTAAATCTTCAATTTCTTCTCATTCTTTGATTTTGTTGAACAGATTTTTTTTAACAGAATCAAAGAATGGATTGCCCTTCATGCTTCCCACGATGATTTTCTTCATATTATTTTCTATACGAGTCATATTATGTCTTTCTCTTGCTCTTATTTATTTAATACTGAAAACTATTACTAAATGCTAATATCTGCATCTTCTGGCAAAACTTAAGCTTGAAGGAGTCTTAATCTCCTTTGATACTTCGAAGGCAAATGATAAATAATTACTTTTACACTATACAAATCTAACATGATTTCTTTATCACTGTCAACAAATACAAAATAATTAAATTATTACACTTCATTATTGCATATAAGTTTTAACGGCTCTTTTCCTAGTGCTGTGTGTCTGGTAACTATTTGGTATGAAAGATTTTTTGTTTGTTTGTGATAAGTGACTAAGGATATTTTTTATTGGGATTATTTTTGTTTTGACGGTTGTAAATCTGTTATTTAAGGGTAAAGAGTCAACTCAACAATTTCATTAAGTATTCCGCGTACTATATTATAAAAATTAAAAACAAGTTTTACTTTTAAACGCGTTATTTAAAACTTCAAAATATTATAGGAGCTCTACGCCGAACGCCCCTGAGTAATTTAATACCTTTATACGGTTTCGTTTAAAAGTGTTTAACGTGTGAAAATGTTTTTAGACCCGGATAAAGGTGTGCTTTAAAAATAAAAGCGTTTGTTACATTATATATTAACCCTTCTTTAAGGTAAATATGTTATATTTATATATGTATATACACGTTTTTTTATTACAAAATTTCCATGGAAATTATTTATAGTCAAAAAAAGTAATGTAAGTTTACCTTTAATTATTTATATCTAACGTATGGAGGGCTTTAGATATTTTTTATACTCAAATTAGGTTTTGTTTTTAGTTTAACAGTATATTTGTAGATTTTTAATTAAAATAGCTAAATTAAGGTTGTTTGCTAGTATATTTAAAAGACTTTTTAAAAGACAATTTTGTGTACTTTAATTTAAATTAATTTATAAAGCTTAACTTTTTTGCTGAACAGTGTAAAATGTAAAAAATACTTTTAGAATAGACTGTATTTAATATATGCATTTGTGTTGTAATACTTTTTTGTGTTAGTTAAATATTTTATATAAGTAATGCATACATATAACTAAACCTTTTTGATACTGAAACATATTTTAAATACTAGTATTTATTTTAAGATATATATTACGAAATTAATACTGCGTAGCAAAAATTCTAATTAGATTTGCAATTTATATTTAAATTTTTAATAATGCAATATTTAAAATATTAAAAAAAAATAAGTACAAAACGTAGCTAAATATTGACTTAAGCACATATGTTCGAATCCCATGTGGACCTTAATTTTTTTCAATTTCCATCGTATATGAAAAAATTTTAATTAGTAATTATTATATAATTAAAATTACTATCAATCATCACAAATTAGATTTAAATTAATTCTTAAGGTCGCAAAGATGAGCTACTAGGACTTATATATTTTTTTTAAATTTTCAATTGCTATCGAGCATTGAGCATATTTCAAATCTAAAAAGTTAAATCTCTGTGAATAATAACTTCGCCCTTTTTACTTCTTTTGGAGTAAAGGGACCCGCTGTCAGAATATCAAGGATTGAGCAAACAGAATAATATTTTCTTCAATTTTATTGAAATTTTTAAATCCGCAGTTAAAATCCATACTTATTTCATGTGTACTGAACGAACTGTACATTTGATGAAAATGATATTGTCTGATTTTTGTCATTTTCTTAAAATATTAATTGCAACTTGGAAAAAGTGTATTAACATTATTAGCCAATTTGATTTTAAAAGCTTCGATTAGTATAAAAATCCATTCAGATCACTTGCCTTGCAATTTAAAATTCAAACCGTTAAAATGGTTAGTAATATCTTTATATAAATAATAAATGTAAAGTAGAACGAAATTTGCTATTTACACATATAGCCAGCTCGTCTTACAACTGTCTGATGAGATAATCCCACAGTATTTAGCTAATTTGAAATCGGCAATTTTTTGCAAAATTAAGTTGCCCCAAACAACTGGCGTATAAGTTCAGTTCACCACCGGGGCTCTGCCCTTGGTAGAAAAATGAAATAGCATACACTTATTTTTAGACCAATAGCGTCTCTTATGTGCTTGCAAAGGTCGAAACACTGCAGAGGGCCCGCCACCGGGGCTTTGTCCTTAACATGTCGGTCCCCCGTAAGAATATAACTATGCAGAAGAGCCTTCATTGACGCACTTCACCATTGCAAATTCCGTGTTTAAGATGCACTACTGTGCCTACACCATTCTAACAAGCCGCACCCATTAGCCTTAAACTGCGCCCCTCTCCCTGTGTCGGTGCTGTTTTGTTTAATTTATAATATGCATTTATATAATTAACAATAAATGTATATTTTAATGTAATGCGTATATTGCATCGCTTTCAGCACCACACAAAAAAACATTTATTTATTTCAGGTCAGCCTGTACTAATGTATTTTCTACAAAATGACTGCTGGCTGACGAAAAGCGTGATATAATTTAGGAAAATTGTTGTTAAACTGAGGTCTAGAACGGCTACAATTTAACCCGTTGCCCGCCCTAAATAATATTGTGGGATATATTAAAATGTGTCTTAGGCACGCGACCGTCGAACGGGTCAAATTTATTTACGGGAACTTACCGCATACATTATGCTCACATTATGGCATACTAAAACTTTAATCTACATATGTAATGATCATAAACCTGATTCTCAGTAAAGGTGTGTTAATAAAAACTGTAGAAGCACAGCTTCCATTATTGGAGTCTAAAAAATAAGCTGATTTTAAAAGTCGCTTACAGATATATTAAAACTATATATAATGCTAATAAACTCAGTATTATTACAGTTAGAAATTTATGTGTTTAAATATAATACAAAATATATTTAATTTTTATAGGTTAAATCTAATTTTAAACATACATATTAGGAAGTCTGTAAATTTTTAAAAACTGGTCTTTGAGATTCTCAATTTACTTATATTTTATTATAAATAGTAAAATAATAATACAAAACATCCTCGTATGATATTGCTTCTAGGAAATAATTATGATTTATTTGTATACTTATAATATAGCATACGTATAATAATAATATAGCATTCGTATAATTATAATATAACGTGCTTTAAAACAATATGTATATAGTAAGATTCTAAGAGCGCTTAAAATCATCATTAAGGCCTGCAACCAAAGGAGAGAAAATGTCAACGAAAAGCGTCTACGTGTTTTTTTTCAGAACTATTTCGGGAAAGTTTTTTTCTAGAGAGCGTAGGGGAGGGAATCTACGGTATGGACCCTTTTTATTCAAGTCAGAACCCTTTTGTTCGACGTCCATCACAAACCTAAGCGAGATAAAAAAGAAACGCGAACATGCGACTGTGATACGGGTACAAAGATAACGAATTCATTTTTTCTCATTATTTTACTGTATCTATACATGAACTAACAATGTCACTTTGATGTTATTTTATTACACGAAGCAACGACTTGTGAAACCGAAACAAGATACAACCTAATCTATTACGACTCAAAATAACTGTATAAGGGTTTTAAAACTAACTTTTTACAATATTTTAATGCTAGATAGTATCAAGCACACGACATTGAATAATAACATGTGAGACCATGGTCATAAATTCACTATTTTGTGTGCGATGGTGTGATTTGATTAAGAAAGGAATACAATAAATATCAAGAATTTTTATAGTTGGCAATCAACGAATACGCATCAATATGAAAATATAAAGAGTAATTAAATTTCAATATTTGAGGACTACTTTTACTAATGAGAACAAAGAAAACGCTATTTAAGTAAAAATGTATAATGCTTCTAAGCTCTGCAAAATAATTGGACAACAGGTTGCTATTGAAATAATATAAGAATATTTATTATTATTATTCTTGGCCATACTACCTTATGTTACGACATATATTGAATATACGAGAATATAAAAACAATAAATGATATTGGATTACAGAAAATTTAAATAGATAAAAATAAGAAGATAATCACTGTATTTTAAGGCCGATTAAGCTAATTATTAAAATGGCCAAATAGCTGTAAAGACTTTATATTTTTTTTGTAGTGATTTACGGATCAAAAAGTTGTAGTATAATATTTTATTATTATCACAGCGACTAGTTAATATATAAAGATCACCATATTAATATTTTCCAATTTAATTTAACCCATACATTTTTCATTCGTTACAAGTTTTACTAATAATAATAAAAATTTATTTACCTATTATTACACAATTTCATTTATTAATATAAAAATGATATATTTTCTAAATATTGTATATTAAATAATATTTTATTACACATTAAGTTCTTTCTTAGTTATTTTATTTTTGATAGCAAATTAAATACTGAAGCTTTTTTAAAATCACCCTTTAGTACATTATACATAAAAACATTAATAAGTTCGTTTCTAATTAATTCAATGGCTATGATACTATTAAAATTATTATATTATATAGTACGTACCTTGAGAAGCTGGCCAAAAGATTGTGTTATATTATTAGTATAAACTTAATAGGAATTACTTTACTTGAGCAGTTTGTGTAGATTGGTTTGAGATGTAAGTATCTGTTTATTATTCATATTATATTATTGTCTTTGTAATATTACCTAACAGAATTCCCTTTACAAAGATCGTAACAAAGATATTATATATACAAATAAAGAACAATGCTTACCTTCGTATTGATACAGATAGGCTCTTGCCAAACTTCAAACAAAATTTAAAGCTCTAGTAGATAATTAGATTGTGTAATAGTTTTACAAATAAAATAATGCTTAGTTTAATTATATCAAATTCTATCCTAATATCTCTATAGTTAAAAATATACATTGGATACGGTTAGTTCTGTATAAATATTATATTACTTTTATTAATCTTATGTTAGATATTTTATTATTATTTTTAACAAAGCTAATCCCAAAAATTTTATTGTTTATAATAATATTACTAAATACGATTTTATTTAAAGTATATTTAATAGTAATTAAAATCAAAATTATGATTTTAATCTTCAGCTTTTATAACTGTGATTTTATATTTATTACGAGTTTCAAAACACTTAAGATAATGTAATCGATAACTTAATTTAAATTCAAGTATTTTTGATGATAAATATTGAATTGCGCTATTACAAATAATCGTTCAGAAAAACATAAGCATCTGGCACACAAAACGGTCCAATAAAGCAATCAATTCGAAACTGTGATAGCACTTCAGTCGAAAAAATAGAAGACATAAATATTCCAAATGGATTTGTCGTGAAAACCTGTTCTCTGAAAGAGAGAGATAAAAGCAGCTTGATGTAACCATTAAACATATTAAAGGCGGCTTATCTTAGTAATCGGCAAGTGATAGTAGATAACACAAAATCTATTCTTGATAGATTAAAACTGTTTAAATATTTTATTTTTGATTATTTTTTAATATTTGCTATTCAGTTCTTCTGATCCTACACAGATTTACTAGCTTATAAAGGAAGGCTTTTAGCATTTTTCACTATTTCACGATTTTAAGGGTGATCCTTTTACTCTTATTCGTTTGACGTTCACATTGATAACAACCCCTTTAATGTTGTACTATATCTTCTTTGATACTTATACATTCGAAAAGCTAAAGATATATCTATGATAAATAACGTAATATGGAAGATTTATTATATTGCTATTTTTATCAACATATATATTGTTATTCTACAGTAATAATTTTAGTCTTGTCATATAATCTTTTAATTTAACAAAGCTTACGATCGTTAATATTTTATTCAAATCTTGTAACCGATCTAGCATAAACAGTTTTCACTTCAACATAATAAATATTAGGTTACTCGGAAAATAATTGAGGTTTATGACTTTAAAATTTATATTTTAAGCAAATATTTAAGTTCATGAATCATTAGAATAGTCACATATGTATCAGTAAAATTTAATTTTATTTATTTCTATTCAGGGTATACTTTTGGCAGCAGCTAAATTTTTTTACAAACCTAATATTGTAAGAAATTGACGGAACGCTTAAACAAGGGATGACAGAAGTAGAAACTGCCAGTAGTACCGATATCGATAAAACCGGTATTGAGGCAAAAATCGTTATTACAAAAAAAAATTCCAGTAGTATTGAACATATTTTTTAAAATCCATACATATTATTTGTTCAAAACGATATCTCTATATCATAACTCAGTTAATATATATCATAAGTCAGTTGTTTGTGTTCATCGTATGTGCATGTGTCTGCCGTGCAATTAGCCAAGATTGTGGTAACCAACCCCTTTGGAGGTGAAAACCGGCAGATATTTGCGCGTAAGTAGCACAATTTAATAAATAGTATAAATAGATTGATTAATATAATATATAAATAGTATAAGATAGAAATAATTAGTATTGTTACATAAAAAAATGGCCGATAGCGGCGTGAATATAGCGGGCGTAATTACGCCAGAAAACAGAATAAAAGAAATGGATGAATTAAAAACAAAATTAAATGTATTGTTATCAAATGGTAATATTCTATCAAAAGAAAAAAAAACCATTATAACTAATACATTTGATATTATGTATAAACATTTATTAGATGTGTTAAAAAATAATAGGGACGATGTAAATAATAAAAATGAAAATAATAACTCAATATTTGAGTTATTAAATGAAGTTAGAAAAGATGTTTATAATATAAAGGATAAACTAAATTTAAATAACAACATTATTAAAAATAAAATTCAAAAGAAACATTATTCGGAAATCGTAAAAAAAGGAAAAGATATTGCGATAATTATACCTAAAAATTTGCAAAATATAGAGCAGACAAAAAAGGATTGCAAAAATTTAATTAAACCAACAGAATTAGAAGTTGGAATACAAAATATAAGACCAATAAGCAAAGGAGGTATAATAATTACATGTGATAGTAAAGAAGATGCATCGAAAATTACGACAGATGCAGTAAAAAAACTAGGAGATAAATATAATATAAAAGTAGGAAATTTAAAGAAACCAAAAATAAAAATAATTGGAATTTCTGAAGAATTAAAATATGATCAACTAAAAAAGTGTATAATGAAACAAAACACATGTGTAGAAGAAAACAAATGCTATTTAGAAGTAAAATATATTAAAAAAAACAAATTTAATAAGTATGATGCTATTATTGAAGTAGATGTTACGACATTTAAAAATATAATGGATGTAGGCAAATTAAATATTGAATGGGATAGGTGTAAAGTATATGAAGACATATTCATATACCGTTGTTATAACTGTTATGGTTATAATCACAAAGCCAGTGAATGTAAAAATAAAAAAAATTGTATAAAATGTGGTTCGGAAGAACATTTAATAAATCAATGCAACAAAAAAGAAAACTGTGTGAATTGCTGTAGAGCAAATAAATTACTAAATCTTAATTTGAATGTGGAACACAACTCCATGGATAGAAATTGTTCAATTTATAAAAGATACGAGCAAAATTACTATAATAAAATACAATATAATATAGTATAGCAATTAAAAAAATCAAGTTCATATGGGAAACAAGAATCAGTAACTGGGATATTAATCAATGCACAAGGTTATTTAAAACATAAAGAGGAAATAGAATTAATTACTGAAAAGGAATATCCAATATTTTTAGGGTTAACTGAAACCCATATCACAAATGACATTGAAGAATTTGAACTAAATATTGGCAATTATAATATAATTAGATGTGATTCTAATTCCAGACATACAGGAGGTGTTATACTGTATATTAGAAATGATATAAAATTCAATACTATATTTAAAAATAATCAAGATAAGACATACTGGTCTATCACAGTTAAGATTTTTATTGAAAAAATTCCCATAATATTATGTATAGCATACAGATCTCCAAATAGTAATCCGAATTTGTTCATAGAATTTATAAATAATATTGCAGAATGGAGTTTTGATCAAATTTTGGATACTGTCTTAATTGGAGATTGGAATTTTAATTGGAACAAATGTGAAGATTTTTACACAGCAAAATTAGAAAAAATATCAAATATATTTGGTTTAAGACAATGTGTCAAAGAAAATACAAGGACTAATAATAGATCGAGCACATTAATAGATTTAGTATTTACCAACAACAAAAAAATTTATTGTGAAGTAAAATCAACTCCAAGAATAACTAACCATTCAATTGTATATATTTATATAGAAAAACATAATGAACTTAAGTTTAAAAAAACAAAAAAAATTGATATAATTAAAAAAATTAATTTTAATAAATTAAGATTAGAATTACAAAAATGTGACTGGAATGTAGATAATATGGATGTTAATAGGATATGGAACAAAATTTATAAGAATATAGTAGATTGTAAAACAAAAAGTCAATATAATTTTAAAAAGGAATATCGTTACAACCCAAAACCGTGGTTTAATGATGATGTTAAAAATGCTATAAAGAAAAGAGATGAGTCATACAAAATTTTTCAAATATTAAAAACAGAACAAATAGAATATAAAGTCTTTAATGAAAAATGGAAAACATACACACAATGTAGAAATATGGCAGTCAAAGTATTAAGAATGGCTAAAAAGAAATGGTATGAAAAATTGATAGATGAAATACAAAATGATCCAAATAAGATGTGGAAATCAATAAAACAATTAATTAATCCAACTCAGAAAAACGACATAATAAAAATGGAAATTAATGGAAATATATATCAAGATCCTTATATAATGGCAGAAAAGATGAATACATATTACATTGAGAGCATAGAAGAAATTGTAAATTCAATACCAAGGATTAGTAATTTAGTACAATATAATAATAAAACATTAATTGTAAAATTTAGTAAATTTAAATCAGTATCATTAGATGAAATTCATAACATAATATGTAAATTTAAAAAAGGAACTAGTACTGATGAACTAGATATAAATATAATTAAAGAAACATGGGAAATAATAGGAACTAAATTAAATTATTTAATAAATAAAGCACTCTCATTAGGAGAAATGCCTGAAAATTTAAAGATTGCTACTATTGTACCTATACCTAAAATAAAAAATAGTAAAAAAGTTGAAGAAATGAGACCAATCAACATGCTACCGTGTATAGAAAAAATAATAGAAGAAGTAGTAATCAAACAATTAAAGGAATTTATTACTTCTCAAAACATAATATGTGAACAACAATCGGGATTCAGAGAAAAGCATTCCACTGAAACTGCATTACAAGTAGTGATAAATGATTGGCTGTTGGCTAAGGATACAAACAAAATCATTGGAGCAGTTTTCTTGGATTTCAAGAGAGCCTTCGAAACAATAGACAGAGAAATAATGATGAAGAAATTGGAGAGTATAGGTATAAGTGATATAGTTTTGAGATGGTTTAATAATTACTTATATAAAAGAAAACAAAAAGTTAAGATAAATAATGTATGTTCTGAAGAGAGGTTAGTGTATTATGGAGTACCACAAGGGTCTAAATTGGGACCATTGTTGTTTGTTTTATATATAAATGATATAGTTAATAACGTAAAAAAATGTAAAGTTCATCTATTTGCGGATGACACATTGATCTATTGCATGGGTGATAACATTGAAGAAGTTGTGAGTAATTTGAATGATGAATTAGGTGTGTTAGAGATATGGTTAAAGAATAATGTACTTAAATTAAATGAGAATAAAACTAAATGTATGTTTATTAATTATAAAAATGTGTTAGATGATAGTACCAAAATAGTAATAAATAACTCTAATATAGAAATAGTGGATAATATAAAATATTTAGGAGTAATTGTTGATACAAAATTAAACTTTAAAGAACATTGTAATTACATATTAAAAAAAATTAGTAGAAAAATAGGTTTATTATCTAGATTAAGAAATATATTAAGTATAAATACAAAAAAATTAATTTACAATAGTATAATATTGCCCCATTTTAATTATTGTGCAACACTTTTAAATATGTTGAATAAATTAGATAAACAAATGTTGCAAAAGTTACAAAATAGGGCAATGAGAGTAATCTTAAATAAAAATAGATTAACTAATTGTAAAAGTATGATTGATAGATTAGAATGGTTGAATGTTCAAGAAATATTGAGTATGAATGTATTAGTATTTATATATAAATTAGAAAATAATATGTTACCACACTATTTTAATAAGTATTTAATAAGAAATAAAGATGTACATAAATATAATACTAGAAATAAAGAAAATTTAAAAATAATTAAGTATAAGAAAACGAGTACGGCTAGGGGAATTATGTACGGAGGTTTTAATTTATATAATAGTCTTCCAAGAGAAATCCGAAACAGCAAAAATATAACGGGTTTTATAAATGGAATAAAAAAACACCTTCGTACATATAGAAATAAAATATTATAATATTAAGTCTTTATTATTGTATATTTTTTCTTTCTGTTATGTATTTTTTATATATTTTTATATATGTTTACTAAATTTGTTAGATGTAAAGATTAGCTATTAAGCTAAATAAATTAATAAAATAAAATAATAAATAACTACAAAAACGACAATGCCCATATTGCTTGAACAGAATCAGAAAACATAATAAATTTATGCTTATCAACCTAACCTAACTAGTTTTATCGAGATAAGATATCAAATTTGAATCATATTATCCCTTTTAGTCTTAGAGGGCCGAAATATTGGCATATATTTCAGCACAAATTTTAAAAATTGAATTTGACATGTTTGATATTTTTGTCAACATAAAAGAAATACATTTGCTTTATCTCAGGCGAGTCTAACGGTATCTAGCAGTTCCTATTAATAATGTTATGTAGCAAAGAAATTACTTTTTTTTATGATAGTGATGGCTGGCGAAGTGAAAATGTGTGTATTACATATACGAAAGTATTTTTACTATGTATACATTATTATTTCCATTTAGACATATTTTACATAAATAATATATTATATATGAAATATGTCTCACTAAGCATATGTATTAAATAGCAGCAATAAGTAAATAGAAAACATATTTTAAAAATTTGCGCGAAATATATGCTTTTAAAAAACACTTTATTTTTGAAAATACATTGTTATTTTTTTCATTACTTACTAAAGATAGGTTTTACTAGATAATATAATTTGTATTGATAGATGTTTTTTTACATCCAATTTTTTTAAGTGAATAAATTTAAAAAATATATTCCTTTTTTTTACTATTTTAAGAACTAAATATTATTGCTTTTTATTACCTCATTTTATTGAGAATATACAGAAAAAGTTTTAAATTGTAACACATACAACATAACTTATTAAAAAAAAAATCACACATGTTAAGCCAAATTGACGGGGACTACAAGGATTATTCAGTATTTACATATTTTTTATTCTTAAATATACATATATATTTATAACTCAAATTTAACGAATGCTACTTTTAACATGGGTAGAAATAAATAAGAATACGAGAGATAAATCTTTCGAAAATAAATTTAATCTAAATAATATAAAATAAATAAATATTAAATGTACACTAATTAAAATAAGTCACAACTCAATCATCAATTATATGAATATGTTTTAAAAAAATATGTCGCTTTAAATAAACAGATTTACATTTTTTTACGCACTGCTTTCTCATAAATTTAAAAGGCAGTTGATTAAAGTCAATATTTTGTTAAAAACGATGTTGTTCTGGATTTATTGTTCCTAAAAAAGAAAAATTTAATGACTGTATTTTGAAAAATGTTTTTTTTTTATAATTAATGACAGTAATTAAAAAAAATATTTTTATTATAAAAACAATAGACGCCGGGGAATTCGAATGCTTTGGTTTTGCCAATCAATAAACATGGTGAATCTTGTGAGTACTATAATTGAAATAATAATAATAATGTCAATACTGGGTCTTTTCTTGGTAATACTGGAATTAGAAATTTCTGTAATTTTGCAATCCCTAGTCAGAAGATTATAGCAAATGAGATATTTCATAGCGCAATTTGAGAATTACACCTTTTTGATAGACTACTAGAAGGGTTTCATTATTTTTATATGTATGTAACTAATTTAGGAGAGAAGTCAGAAAAGCTAAATCACGTGTATTATATTTTATGTATCTCACTTCCAGTGTATTTTTAAAAAAAATCTCGTTTTGTTAAAGATAGTAAACCTATTGATTATTATGTAAAGCAACGACTTTTATAAATTTAATTCACACAATGATAATTTATATAAATTGTATTATATACAATCATAACGTATCTCAAATGCTCGACACATATGAATTTTCTGCACATGTAAGCCAGATTCAAAGCTCCGACATCCGATGTCTGCAAGAGTAATACCTCTTCATGTCGGAAATATAAATTGGATATGTTTCAATTTCGTTTTGCGGCTCATTCCAATGAAGCTAGGAAAATTCTGTGTCTTGTTTCGAAGTACGCTCAAACAAAGCCGTACAATTTATATACATTTATATATGTGCAAACTAAACATAAAATTATACAAAATATAATACATGTATGATTCAATATAATACATTCGCCAAATAACGCTGCTGAAATGCTGAAGGTAGCGTTGTATGATAAATCAGTGACTTTATCTATAAGCTCAAATCATTGTATTTTACAATTTGTATAGGCGTTGAATAGACGTGTCTCTGTATATAAAGCTTCATTGTCTAGTCAACAATTCTGGTTTAATTTATTAAGGACGCGCATGTCCTAATCTCTAGGGAAGTATAAAACATGCGTTCAACGCTTCTGTTACTTTATGAGTTAAGAGACGAGTAAAATTTAAGCCAAACCGTAACACTTGTAAGGACACCTTAAACCATGTTCGTTTTAAACGAAGTTAATTGTAATTTAATACTAAAGCCATATGATTCATAAGGTTGACTTTTATGGTTTTTGTCTCTGTGATATTAAAATATGCATAAATGATAAATGCTTTAACGATTGCAATCGGTGTTATATAAAACTCTGAGAAGCTATACCAGCAATATTTTTGTAAAATATAATTAGCTATTTAAATGTTGGTGAGTTTTTTAGATTCAATTCTGCAAATGCAGTTTTAACAGTCCGTTACGTAATACATATGCTTATATGTAATTATTACATTAAATATCACACTAAACAAGCACATAAGGATCACGTTGATACTCAACCCGAAAAGCTCGACATCGGCCAAATGTCGTTCGTTAGTCGTTTTTTCGTATAGCACACACGAACTGATGTTTACGACCCGGATCCCGCATAAAGCAAACATGACATATATGTCACCAGATTGAAATTTCCGGCCACAGGTGAAACGAGGTCGAAGCTCTTCCACCCAAAGCAAAGGATTTATCAAAAGCTCGGCGGCGAGTGTGAAAGCTCGCCGAGATTCGCACTGGGCAAAAAACAAATAAATACATTGCACGTACTTCTGCCATATCAATTTTAACCAATTTATATGTCAGTGTGCGATACAATAATACTTTAAGCTTCAAATAAACGTCAAAATAAATATAAAATACAAATTCAATGGGAAAAATATTGACTAGTGTTTCATCCAGTGGCGATTCGATCATATTGGCATTCATAGTATAAAATAATTGTTCTTATTTTAAATATTTTAATATATGTAACTAAAAAATATTTTTGTCTTGTATTATATTATAGTCTTAATCGGAATATTTTGGTCTTTAAACTTTTATTGCTGCATCTTCTTTACTAAAAAATCTTACAGGTCGCCACTGGTATCATCCCATATTTAATTAATTTCAAACGTGTCACCTTAATTTATTATTTATAAAATTATATTTGCATATACTTATATTTATGTATATGTTATTATAGTTATCCATAAGTGGTAAATATTACAGGACCATCATTGCTGAAATATTACGCTAAGTCTATGTAAAATATTATAATAGAAGTAAAACCTGATTTTCAAAATGTACCACCTGCTGCATATTTCTTATTGTTGCTTTTTAAGCGATCCAAAAATAAAAAAAATACTTTGGTTCGAGTTCATTACCTGTGAAATGCCAGCTGATATATTGCGGTAATTAAAATGACCTTTTTGTAGTATCGATTTTTGAAATATGATTTCAACAAGGAGCTACATGTCTGCCGGATCAATTAGCTAAGTTTCAGGTAAAGTAGCCCTTTACGCCAAACTTTATCGAACGTTTATGCCACATTCAGGAAGATAATAGCGCAAACCACCTTTTCTTAGAGAGCTTTTTCGACGTCATCGTGTTATCAAATGCACCTGCTCAATCGTTTAGTTTAATAACGAAACGGTATTCTATCTTATTATGGATTTCACTATCATAAAAAAAGCTTTTCATATATATTGAATATGTCAATTTGATTCGAGATAGTGTTACTTGGCGAGCAATACTTAAGTTTAATATATTACACATTTAAACTATTAAGTTTAGCATCTGGATTCTCACAAGAACCAAACTATGTGCTTCAAGCTTATGAAGGTTTTTTGGTAAAATTCGATTAGTTAGCCTTCTACTAAAATACAAAAAAAATATTATTATGATTAGTTAGCCTTCTACTAAAAATATTATTTTTGTTAAAAAATACCGAATAAATATAAAAATTTAATAAATTATATGCAACACTATAATATTTCAGTTGCAAACATGACTAATAACAGATAAAAATATATAGAGTCCGTACCATAGAATTAATTTTTAGCGAATAAATTTATAATTTTAAAATAAAATATTAAAAATGTATTCCATAAAATAGAAACGAATCCAAGTGTACGCTACTTACACACACTCAGCTATGGTACCTCATGATTGTGAGAAACTGACAGATAGTTAGATAATAGTTACTTTATAACGCGTGTTTCTAGATGATAAACATATTTATAATTTACTGCTACTCTTTAAATGAAACTGATATAATACAAGTTTTAGTATAATACATTTATAATCCTTAAATATATGGTATTTAGATATTTTTTCTATATTTTATATATAACATATATAACAAACTTTTTCCTGACTTGTCTTATCACAAACAAATTCTGAAACAATCTAGATAGCAAGCAAATTACATAAAAAAATCGCTTATCGTGGAATATTCGCTAGCCTCTCATAGGTTGACTTTATTTGTCTGGCTTTTAATTTAACTTTTCTTGGAACACTTCTGCATTTGAAGTAAGATTCAAACTTTAAACTTAGTTGTTTAAAATGTAATGTAAGATTGGTTCAATAGAAGATGATATTATAAAAACGTATTGTTAAATAATAATGCTACCTATTTTTAAATAAATAATGATAAAAGTCATCACTTATAGTCGTGGGTAAAATCCAATATTAAATAATATAACAAAGAACTAAACTTACATGGAAAATAATCATTTGAATACCGTTGAGTTGTAATTAATATTTTCTTAAGTAGGTATACTGTGTAATTATTATAATTTGGGGACATACTTAAACCTATAATTTAAATTAACGACGACAAGTCGTAAAATCTTGTACATTTCTAGTTGCTGCAAATGAAAGTAAATATTTTGACACAAATATAGAATCGAAAATTTAATTAAACCCTTTACTGTGTTTGAAGTGTATTTGCTTTGATTTACTTTGTATTTACACATAACAGTTTACGTTAAGAACGAATGCAGCGTTTCATTTAATTCTACAAGCCAATTAGAAACGCCCTTTAACGCTTCAAAATGAAGATTATTTAATAAAAATATAATAATCCTATGATATATAACTTTAAATTTTATCAAAACTAAACGGGGATTGAAAGAGCAAAATTTTCTTTAATATTTAATTTTTTGCTCAGCCTCGCCTTTGAGATTTAACTTTTTAGTTTCGACAAAAGAGAAAAAAGCAGCATACTTCGAGTTTGGCTCGGGTCTAAACTTAGAGCCATTTGAAAGTTCACGGAAAAATACCAAACTATACATCATCCCAGGCGTTTAATGACAAACGTGTGTGTGGGTCTCTCTACACTTACGGGTCTAAAAGTGTCCCTTTGTCAGCCGTTTGTAGCTCAAAAGCTAGACGAGGCTTTTATCAGAAATGAATTATTCAAGAGTCGAACAATGTTAAAAAATAGTTGTTCATTTGTATATTTATGCAATATCAGATTTAAGTTTTTGAAGCTGCGAGCACATCAAAAGTTTTCAGAAAACAATAAAGCTTCGACCATTGCGCTTTTCAACAAGTCCCATTGTGAAATAATTCATTTTGATATTGCATGTTGTGTATTGTAATAAATTATTTTTAATAAAAATAAATTTATATAATAAAAATAGATAATAATGAAAATAAAAATAAAATACTGAAAATATTTTAATGCACATTCTATTAGATCAGATCATTAAAGCAAATAGTAAAATTAATTTTAAATTTGATTTTTTTTGTATAATAGATAATTACAAATGTAATTATGGATAAATGAATATTTTAAATTATATATTATATAAATATTTTAAAATAAACTGTATTTAAACACAATTACGCATAAGTATTATTTATTAAAACTCAATAATGTCGCGTATATTATTCCCATTATTCAAGTCAGAAGAGATGAAAGGCATCGTTGAATTTGTGGGTTGAAAAAAAATTAAACGAATGCGACACGAATTACGCCCCCGAAATATCCACCCTAATATTATCTTAATATTCGCATAACACCGGTGCCTTGGGCTTTATTAAAGGTGAGGTCCTTTCGCCGCCCTTAAGGTAGCTTTTTAATTAAAAGCTCTGTAGATAATGTCTAATTATAACAAATCACGTTTGCAGGGCGCACACCGGCATAATGTTGGATTCTGATTTTTTTATGACCTAAAATGAGCTGGAAAAATCTATAAAGTTATAAAATTATATTAAAATTGAACCATAGTCTTAACATAAATTGAAAAATGACATTAAAAAATAATTGTGTCAACAAAAAATAATGAAAAACGATGAAATTTACTTGAAAAAAAATATATACGAAACTGACTAACCGTCAGGTTATGGGAAGTTTATCTCTTCGTATTGTAAGAACGACAATGATATAAATGGGAAAAAAGATCATTGAGACTAAGAAGCCAGTTATAATGGAGGAAATATTAGAACTAATAAACGATAGTAAAAAAATTAAAAACAAATCAGATAAAATATTATTTATCGTCTGATAAAAATCAATCGAAAAGCCAAAAAAGATTGGATGAATCCAATATGCAAATATACAAAAAATAAACAACAAAAACACAGATAATACAATATACATAAAACAATTAAAAAATCAAAAGAAAAATTTGCCCCTTCTGAAAGACATAAAGGAAAAAGTTTTATTAAAGAAAAAAAATTAAAGGAACAAGTACATAAAATCATTATTTGGAGGGTATAGAAAAACCATAACAAATGAGAACCAACTTTAAAAGGGACCCTACATAGTAAAGTCTGTGGTAAAATATACTAAAAAAACAATAAGTTAACCGAGCCCTGATTTGACCCCAGTGGAGTTTACAAAAATCTAAACGAGAAGAACATTGTGAGTGAAACCCGCCAGACCGACGCAAACTGAACATCTCTATCGAGTCTTAAAAAAGATCACCATCGAGTTTTTGATAGCAGAGAAGCTTGAATAAAGAGTTATTTGCAAATGAATTATTTTACTGCTATAAGTTGTGTGGCACATAAATTTTAGCAACATTTTCCAGTAGTATAAGTTGGTATAAAACCAATACCTGAAAGACCTATGTTTTAATTCCATGTTTTTTTAATTTCTATCGTGCCTAAAAGATTCTCATAAGTAGTTAATAACTCATAATTTTGATCGATTATTAAAGATAAGTTTTTTTCTAAGTTTTATAAACTTACTAATGAATATTGTGATATTTATTTAAAATAAAACCAAGCTAGGTTGTGTATAGCATATATTGATTGTTAGCTCCAATGATAGTTTTCAAATAATAAAATAAATATCACTGATTGAAAGACGTTGATTTAAGTGTTTCACTACTTACTTAGTAGTTGGTAATTGTGTTTACGGAAGATGTATGCTATTTTAATGCAGAAAAGTTGTATGCTATTTTTAATAAAATTAAAAAGAAAATACATATCATATACAAATATTTATCAAATTAGAATATTTATAATCCAATGATATGTACGAGTAATTATCGAAACAATACAACTGACCAAAAGTACACGTTTTAAGACAATTAATAGCAAAACAGCCAACTTGTTAATTTCGTATATAACTATTATATATGATAGAAACTACACTACATAATGATGATTCAGCATCAATATTAACCGCCGCTCCTCTAAATATTTATGGAGCTAGTAGAAGTTTATGGGAATGTAATAATAGTTATTCAAGTACATGACTCAGTTAGCAAAATTTAACACATTAATTCAATGCAGTACATTTTTAATTAAAATCCTGTCTGCATTTAAAAGAATATATTTAGCCTTCACTCAGTTAAAAGTTTCCCCAAATCTAGAATATGATATTTAAAAAAAAAACTAATGATATAAATAAGCATTAATTTTGTCATGTATTGCACTTATTTTAACTTTGTTACCAAAATCGTGCAATTGCTCACGAGCCGCACAGAAATTTCATTGAATCTCATAACATGTCCTATTTAATACAAACTCTAATTAGTATTCTGTTTGATATTTCGTTATCGAAAATATTATTACAGACTAAATTTTACCGAGAGCGCGTTTATTATCGAGCATTGAAATTAGTTTGATTAAACTTAATTACTATGTTGCCGATTGACTGCATAATTATATGTAGATTTAATAGGATACAACGGTGACGATTCAAAGTAAATAATATTATAATTAGAGTTACACGTTAGTAATTATCTATTGTTGCTTTGGCTACTGACTCGATTCACTCGGTTTTGTGGTATAATAATCAATACCAAACATACCTGCTGCCAAATTAATTTACCAATTAACGTATGATTCGACGAAAACTATGATACGAATCGTGATAATTTATGTACTATCAATTTGCCCTTTGACACATTGGTTCGGAGAATGTTGGTATGCTATGTTAATATGGCGAAATTGCACCAAATAATAACACATGTATTATATAATACCAAGGAAATTTCGTATGTCTTTATATATATAAAAACATATAATTAAAATAACAATAAAATACGCCAATTATTATTTTAGTTATTTAAAAAACACCAGCCCAACATTGAATTCTAACTTATGCTAAGAACTTAAAAGTTGGTCAAACTATTTGGCAGTACAATCATCACAAAATAATTTCTCCAATGTGTTTGCATCGTCTACATTTTTATGTAGTATAACAGCCCTTTAAATAGACAATAAAAACTCTCAAAAATGTAACATACGAAATTTTTTTTGGTATATAGTTTTCAAAAACTTTTAACCCTTTGATCGCGAATGGCTTCTATACAAGTAATCTAGAAAATTGCCAGTACTCATTGGGCACCTAAAGGTGCCATAAAATTTTAAGCCTAATAATATGCCATAAACTTTTAAGCCTAACTATAATAATTTTTTAAATATGGCATGAATTGGATGCCTCACTTATTAACATATTTAGAATTATTTTAGCGCGCAAAAATATTAGCCGCGGTTAAAGAGTTAAATGATTTTTGTTCTATGTTAAATTATCTAATTATTATAATTTCTCAAATAGTCTTTAAAACTCACCAGAAACCCGGTTTCAAATGTTTACTTACTATGATAGCAGCTGTAATGTATTGTGCTCTCTATTCTCTTTAGTATTTCATTTTTAATCCAATGGATCTTTTGTAGTGTAGCTATATCTGTTTTGTATTTCCTAGGCAGGTATGTAACTATTTTCAGCGCTCTAGGCATCTATCGTTATTAAGTACCATGTTCCTATTCATGAATTCTTTATATGTATGCAAGGTTTGTGTATATTGTTAAGCAGTCCAGTTTTAATAATGTTTTGTGGAATATAAAGTTACCATTTTGTTTGAAAAGTAACTATGCATAACGTTTATAATATGCTTATCTGTTTATATATTTATATACTTATACATGTGTTTACAACGTATTAAGGGTTGCGGTTCAGTTTCGAGTTCGGTTTCTAGTGTAGTATGCAGCAAACCACGTGTTATACCGTGTAATTTGTATAATATTATCATTCAAAACTAACGTTAAACTTATAATTTGTGTACTTAACAAGCTTACTCATTATAATATACGGTAGCAAAAAAGTTCTCTGAGCTAAAGTTAATAAATCAAGATTTTTGGGTGTCAAGTTCATGCGAGCTTTGTGAGTAATTTCAACTATCGATTCGCTTCTTTTTAAGTTGTTTCGACGTTTCATTATATCGACCGTTATGTTCTTTCGACGTTTCATTAAGGCGAACACACAGAAGGGAAAAAAGTGGGTGAAACTTAAACGGACAAAATGAAACTTCTCGAGGATGAAAAAGTGCCGCTCATTAGTTACGTTCATTCGCAGACTTTCCCTTTTTAGTCGCATGGATAATCTGTTTCTGGCCATAGGCTCAGGAATCATTTTTGCCAATTTGCTCCGAATGGGATAATTTACTTGATAAAAAAAGTTTTGAAGTAGTAAAAGATAATATACAGGCGTGTAGATAGTGGAAAACAAACTTTTACGGTAGCAAAAAGTTTTTGTATAAAATAGACATTCTATCATACTCATTGCGATTTTCAAACAATATTTAACTAACAATGCTGATAAATGGGTTTCATGAGTATTTAAAATTACTGTCTAATGATTTAACATTAAGACTATATCCCAACTAATACTAAAACAATGAACGATAATAAGCAACTAACAACCATAATCGAACAAGCTAAAATATAATCAATACATATAAAAATATATTAAACCTACTACATCGGTTATTAAATTAATTAAATTTAAGCAGTGATAAAATCTCAATCTCCGTAATCAACATTTTTGATTCAGATCAATAGAAACATAGCGTGATTGCGTAAATGTAAATAAATAAAACCGTCGAATAATCAATTATAGAAAATAAATAAAAATTAACAAAAAAATTACAGTTAAAACTAGAAATATCATATTTTGTAAATATAACGTACTCACTAAAATCGATAAAAACATCTGCGATAGAAAACGAATCAATTTGTTCAGTTAGCTCTGAAAAAATAAAAATGTCATTGAAAATTTCGAAGCAAAAAGTCCTGAAATCACCAAATTAAATAACACATTGATTTTTACACTTTCCTGGAGTTTGTATTCATTATTTAACAAACATCTTGAACGTTTGCGTATCCTTAGTAACAAAACAAACGAAAAAATAATAAAATACAAGATTAAGTCAAGCATGATGCAGCTCAAGGGTTTGCGGCAGCTGAGATAAGGTCAAAATTACGCCCAAGATGATGACCCCAACATCGAAACCTCGGCAAAGAAGATGCGAGTAAGAAAAAGCGCGA
Organism: Plectrocnemia conspersa; assembly: GCF_051122295.1. Classification (NCBI taxonomy): domain Eukaryota; kingdom Metazoa; phylum Arthropoda; class Insecta; order Trichoptera; family Polycentropodidae; genus Plectrocnemia; species Plectrocnemia conspersa. The sequence continues at coordinate 18,163,928 of NW_028277173.1, forward strand.
TACGAAACCCCTTACATCTCAAAAAGCTAAGTACTATGTTAAATAAATCAGGTAAAAACTTAAACAAAAATATAAAACCACACGTTGATTTAAAAAACAATATGTATATATATTTATTTATTTATTTAAATATACATATTTATAATATAAATACACATACTAGAACTGGTGTTTAAAAGCGGCAATGTCACTAAATAATAACAACATATTATAGCAAAAAACGTAAAATGTATATACAAGAAAGTGGTTTATCTCTTCGTATAATAATACCCTAGAAAAAGCAACCAAAAATGCCCAAGTATATTTTTTTAAAAAGCTAAAGTGGCAAAAATAGACATTAATGTAAACATGCAATGCTTTTAGATAATCTGCTAAAAAATATGATTGGTCATTCACAAGAACTAAATATCATGCTGATAAAAACTTGTTTAAAATAAAGAGATTAGTCATTCATGAGAAAAAAAGCTACACTGTAGACATTTGAGACACCTTCAGAAGGAAGCTCAAGGTAAGTGATTATGTGCAAAGAAAAAAAAATTGTGCTAATTTATGATCTTTTGCCTTCATAAACATTTTAGATCTACCAGTGTCAAAAAGCACTAAAATAAGACTATAGCTTACATACAGGGCAAAAACATGAATGCTGGGCACTGCTGATAGTTAGAAAATGTAAGTGTTGGAAAGAAAACATATATGCGGAAAATCATTTCCTGATATGCGACCGTGGAATCTGGTGGTAACAGTACAACCATAAGCTCTTAGAACTCTGTGAACTACACATCGTCGGGTTTAATAAAATCTATGTATTATGTTTGGCAGGACACGCTACCCTTATATAAGATTTAACAACACAGAAGCGTCTGACACTCACCAAACTGGATGGTCGGCAAAAAGTAGGTAGACCACGTTCTAAGTGGCTGGACAGGGATGCGACTCTGGGTATCAGGCTATGGAGAAGAAGGACACAGGACATACTGTAATGGTGAAATCTTCTGGAGGCTGTAGAGATTAGAAGAAGAAGAAAAATATAAATAGTAAGCATCTTACTTAAATTTTCCTTCTTCGTCCACTTTAACTAGTGTTTCATTTCAAGAAATAATTTTCGAGAATTTTTATTTCTTAAAAAATTTGACGATTTCTCAAAAATGTGCATATATACTTTGTTGTAAAAATTAAGATTGTTCAATTGTTTTTAATTCTAGCAACTGCTAATTTTTCTTATACGCTGCATAGAAATAATAAGTCCATGACAAATATTTAAAATCTGCATGCTTTTTGGAACGTTTAAATTTAGGTCAGAAATATTTGAATTGCAGAAATATTTGTTTAGAATTTTTTCAATTACTCCAATTTCCATTTACTTTTCTTTGATAATCTGCGAACTAAAATTATAATAAAAAAAAAAAATTCTCTACTTGGGAATCGGCAAGTTGCAAAAATGCACGGGGGCTTTCCACAGAGTTGCGCCATAAAATTTGCATAATTAATTTTTTAATAATCCAAACAGCTTTTATGTCCAGTTCGAAATACAAAAAATGTAAATAGTAACAGCTTCATATATTATGATAATTATTGACAATTGTTTTTATGATTTGGGTGTTCGATTTATTTTGTAACTTTACGCTCTGTAATCAATGAAGGAGATAGGTTCGTTCTGCGCAAATAAGTCATCATTCTATTGAAGTTATTTTTTCTTTAACGATCATTCTGTTCCCTGTTCTTTAATTATATAAAGATATTTACAATATTATATTGTTTTAATATAATCATATTTTATATTGCTTACATATTTTTATTTATCAAAATTTCTTAAAAAAATCGAGAACTAAAAATGAAAATTTTTATTTTTCGGGAAATTAAAAAATGTTGTATCGTTGACTGTCAAAGTGACTCTTTAGGCGTAAAACATAACTTACTTAGAGCAAGGTCAAAAAATGCACCAGATTTGTTGATATTTGAAATACCGACTTTCTAGTCCGTTACATCTACGATCGGTTAATGACGTCATTCACCAAATTTTAACCCGCACATATATATACTCATCAAGTTGGGCGGTTTTCAAGGCGGAAAGATACGATAGGTATAATTACAGTCAGTTGCCAAGTCGTGCATTAGGAGATTCCGCTGCATTTGTGTCACGGTCATGCGGATGCAGTTCAAGATGCGAATCTCGAATTGAATCGCTTCTTTTACGATTTCACGCGCAAAACTTCTCGACGTTACACAATACACGCCATGCCAATAATTTTTCATACACATACACAAACACTCTAATATTTCTGATTATGATTATTATATTGTAACGCGTTCACACTGTATGTACAATAAATTTCATATAGCGAATCTTGTTAGGCTTGGAATTGCATCAATGCTAAACACTTCAATCGAATATTTAGTGCGCGCTGACGGGTGTGTTTGTTTGATTATTGAATAACATATTTAATGTAATGAATCGGACGATTTCAGTATGTTTGATGTATAAATAGAATTGGATTGAATAAATATTAAGCTTAGAATAAAACGTGAATTCTCATCATCATCGATTAGTTATTATTTTCATCTATTTATTATTAGATATCTTATACTTTGTAGTACAAATATTAAGTTTTGTTAAATAGAAATATTTTTTTGGTTTTTATATCTTCTTGAATCACTTGTAATTATTTTTTTAAATATCATTTCCAAGCACTCACCGCTTGTCACTCGACATCAATTTGTCAAATATGTGAAAAGACCTTAATATACAAAAATAATTCCACGTACACGACAAAACGCTAAAAGTATTTCCTGAATAAAACTCTAACAAAACAACGAACAAAGCCAGTTAAAGTTCTTTGGAAAATTGCTCGTGTTTCATCGCACGTGTCCAATATTGTTGTGCGATATTGCAAAAGAAAGTATAAATCGGATGTTTCAGCTCTAACGACACGTGTCCTTTTGCCTAATTAAAATATATGACTTGTTTTAAACTTTTTATTATTATATTTCGCTGAGAACAGAGAACCGATTTTATCGTTCTATAAAACGCGATCGCTTATTCTCAGCTACTTTTGAATCAAATGTTACATTAAACTAGCGGCTAGGTGTTGCCAATAACGCCATTCAAGATCGAACAAACCTGATTGCACTGTCAAATAGTACGCTGTGCTGTCAAATGGCTTGGAATTCTGAAGCGGTGCCAATGTAGATTCGTAAACATAATTGGATCACTTCGCCGATTATATATGTATTTAAATTGTAATAATAAATAAATACACATGCAAAGATAAAACAATTACTACCACAAAAGGTCATTCTATTTAATATATATAAATGTTGTTTTTTTGCTACTTTCTGTGACAAAATATTTTTTTTAAATTAAAATTGCTCTCGTTTATGACCAACAATTAATTTTAATTTTAATAAATTATTTTTTAAACACTATGTTTACAAATTAGCGTTCAAAAGTTTTCTGTACTTCACAACCACTAATAGTAAATGAGTTTCAGTAATGATAACTAGACCAGTACAAAGGGGTCCTTTTTAGCCATATTTTCAAATTGTCCACATTGAAGAGATTGCTGCCTCGATGTTGACGTGCTGTGAGAGCTTCACTTCATGCTTTATAGTAGTGGCGACGTCTTCGACACCTATTTCATGATGTATTTCTCTATCGCGAACATACCAAAGAGCATTCATAGTATTTCGTAGTACTTAATAATGATTTTTTTTTGAGAATTTAACGTAGCACTGTTTGGCACACAAACTGGTTTTAGGATTTGATTGTACATATATCTTGATTTTATTGTATATTATTAGTTTGGAGTTTTTTACAATAATCCAATATATAGCTTACTATATTTTATTTCTAGTTCTTCTTTTTTCTTTTTTATATATATGTATTTAGCTGTATTTTCAAATATTAAGAATAGTGTTGCCGTTTATGAAAATTTGCAATTGATTAGTTAGATTTATATTGGTGGCTGATATGAACCGATTTTAATTTAATCATCTTTGTTTTCCAATTTTTTGCTTCAAATGGTGATCATATCAGCGGCTTGTTAAAGTTTTTCTGTAGTATAAACTATTTCTTTCTCCACTGCCAGGATTGCTGTATCATCCGAAAATGTTGCAATTGTGACATTCTCTATTTGTGGCAAATCATCCTTGTTCAACAATTATAGCATCAGCCCTAGTACACTGTCTTGTGGGAATCCAGCTCTTACTCAGAATATTCTATATTTTATTTTATTCTGAATAATCTGTTAAAAATGCGATTTAAGAAATTCTACATATTGCTTTGGTTGTACACTGTTTGGTTTTTTAATTAAGCCTCTGTATCATATTATATTTAAAACTTGAGCAACATCTTACAAATATCTTTTTTTCTAGCGCTTTTTTTCTATTAAATCAGTGTTGTGACGCACGTGATCGATTGTAGAATGTGAATTTCGAAACCTAAATTGATAGTCAGGAATTGCTTTTTTTTACCTATTATGGGTTTCATTCTTTTTAGCAAGAGTTTTTCGAATACTTTAGATATTATTGGTAGCTAAGATATAGGTCTGTACTATTTTACTTCGTTTAATGGTTTTCCTGGCTTGGGAATCAATATTACCTTTGTTTAAATAATATGAAACATATTAATTAAATATGTTAGTTTAACTTTTCTTTTTTTTTGGAAGTTTCTTCATAATTTTACCAGTTGTAAAGTTCAATTTGGGTACTTTATTTAAATTTATATTAGTTATTATTTCTATAGCTACTTCTGCTTGTGGATCATATTTTATTTCTTCATTTTCTTGCTTTTCTATTTCGCTTCGTGTGTCGTTGTCCAGTATATAAATTTTACTAGGTTTGAATTAAATACTTCAAGACTTAAAGAATTAAAGATGCTAGCTTTTTGTTTGTTATTTCTCACCCAATTTTCATTTATTATTGATTTTTTTTTAACCTCTTTGTTGCTTTCTATAAAGTATATTTCGTATCTGCTGTTAAATAAGTTATTGAATCTTTTTTAAATTCTGAATTTTGGTTTTATTTATTGTGCTTTATTATTTAGAATATTTTTATCTCCGAGTCTCTTGTATGATACCATATTCTCATTGCCCTTTTTTATTAAACAGATGAGAAGCTTTCTCAATTTGTCGTTTTGTTGGTGAGAGTTGGTGTAATTTTTATTTATTATTTTATTTTATTAATTTATTTAGCTTAATAGCTAATCTTTACATCTAACAAATTTAGTAAACATATATAAAAATATATAAAAAATACATAACAGAAAGAAAAAATATACAATAATAAAGACTTAATATTATAATATTTTATTTCTATATGTACGAAGGTGTTTTTTTATTCCATTTATAAAACCCGTTATATTTTTGCTGTTTCGGATTTCTCTTGGAAGACTATTATATAAATTAAAACCTCCGTACATAATTCCCCTAGCCGTACTCGTTTTCTTATACTTAATTATTTTTAAATTTTCTCTATTTCTAGTATTATATTTATGTACATCTTTATTTCTTATTAAATACTTCTCTTAGTTATTCCTCCAGTATAGGTCAGAAACACTGCAAAATACTATAGTATATATTTTACTAAGTTTGCAAGCTTGGCAACGAGTAAATAACAACACGTACTTAGAAAATTAATACTAAGTGCATTTTTACAAGTACTAATTGCATACAAACATTGACAAAATAAGACGCACTTAATAGACCGCTCAGATTAAACAATCAATTTATTTAACGCAGTCGCATACAAATTCTGACTAATATTACGTCATTAACAATGTATTGTACACAAAGCATAGACCGTTCAGACTAATGTTCCATTAAAAATATATTTTGCCATTTTACGAGACGCAGCGGCACAAAAAAAATGATTGCTTATAAAGAAGGAATTATACCTTTTAACAACGTGTAAAACACATAAAAATGTAAAAAAAATTGTAGAGCACACTTACAAGATATATGTACCATCCCACATTAATTGTTTTATCTTCTCATAACTATCGCTTAAACCAGAAGTAGAGAAACTACGGATCAAATCCGGATCGCTGCCTATTTTAGTGCGGCTTTCGAGCTGTGTTTTATTTGCTGCAATTTACATTTTTATACTCTTAAAAATGTAATGTTTCTAATAAAATACACTAGGATGCAAGTGGGATACTACCCGTACTTTATTTTGTATAGATATCTATTATTTTAAATTCTCTCTAACAAAAATGAGTACTTCAATTCACCGAAATTGTAGGTAATGAAGCAATATTTTACGTGTATCGCCAATGAATTTTTAGCTCATAAACCCAGCCTTGCTGATTCAAAATCAAGCATCATCTACTCCTTATCGCAAACTATGCCGCGATGTTCCCATAAAATCTTGAACAAAATTAAGTTGTCCGGTTTATGGGGTCAGTGTTGTTTATTTCGTAAAGACAATAAATGATTTTTTATTGCGCAATTACTGTGGCGGGTTGTTCGTGGGTGCGTCTGTGAGCTGCAGGAGTCCCTGAAGTGGGTCGCTCTGGATTCCAGATGTCTAGCTGGACCAGTAGATGAGAACAGAGAAACAGTGGTGTCTGCAATCTTCGCTAATACAAAATTAAATCGATCTCCTCTCGTTTGCGTATTTTCAGTTACAGTATTTCTAGAAAGACAGTTTCAAAGTAATTCCGAGATTCCACTTCTCAACCGATAAAAAAATTACATATTGTGTTTTAATTAAGAATTCATTATGTCAATTTTAAATACCCATTTCGTTCTTGATATATACCATTAGTACAACCCTTTATTTATATTCTAAAATAATTACAAAAAATGCGATGTGTGAGTCCTTAAGTGTTTTTTTTAAATTAAATCTCATAGAAGTAATAAACCTGCTCTTTTTTGGCACCGAATCCAGAAAATATACTCATAAAATCTATTCCACTTATTTTTATTTAACATATAAAAATAAGATTCATAAGTATTCGTTACATATATATACATACAATCAAGCTATCGTCCTGTAATAAAGTAATAAATTCAAAGCTTTAATATGGTTGTTAATTCTAAATTAGCACAGGTAGGTGTATTGTGCTACGGTTCCCGGTATAAAGGTTGTAACACCACTCGACGGTATGCGAGGCTAATATGAAAGCGCTGATGAGCGCGTGTTAAATTTGATGAGAGTGTCACGGTTATAGGACTTAAGGTTGATGAAGGTTGACAATAACTGCCGCAAGTGAACAATGTCAGTCGAATGAACATCCGACGTATCCTTTAATAAGGATATGGCAGGGCCTTGTGTGTCGTCATAGACGAGGGACTTGTATGCCGTTTAATTATCGTTCCAACTATTGTTCAACTCTGACTTTTTAATGTGTGTAATGAATAATTAAAATTATTAATATCACCCATATCTATATTTTACTTTCAAGCTAATTCATATTACATTACAGCTTATTGCTTATTCTAAGCACAGTATCAATTTTATATGTTTAATGTTTTTATTTCGTCAAGTAATTTCCTTGCCTGTTTTTCTTATACGTAAGTTATATTTTTCTGATATTAATTTTTTTTTTTTAAAGTAAAAGTTCAATTGTTGTGACAAAAATAAATGTCGTTGATGATGGATAAATTAGTAAAATGATGGTCGCTGTCACTTGTAAGTGATTATTATTATCAAAATCAAGATAAAAAAATAGTTTAAAGAGCGTAATACAAAAAAATAATTTAGTGTTAGAATAAGTTAATCCTAAAATAAAATCATTGAGAATAAATTATAATCTTTATTTTTTTAATATGTTTCAATAGTAAATAAATGTATTACTATTGTTTTCCTTTATAAGTAACCCAAGGTTAAACATCATGTTATTGTCTCATGAATTGCTAATGGTAAAAACAGTATTATCTGAAAAAAATGTTTTTTAAAGCCCTTCGTATATCTATGAATAATTTAAAGGTAATTTTACTATCATATTGGCTAGGAATGATAAAATATTTAATAATTTACCGTTAAAGTTGTGATTATCGGGCAACCTTTAACTGTCACTGTTCGGTTAGAGGCTTTAAAACATATTTCACATATCAAATCTATATTAAATTTTCAACCAGTGTACAATAGATAACGCAACTATAGTAATCGTATTGAATAAATTTTAAATTTTAATATCATTATTACTATGGAAACTCAAAAAAGGCAAAACATTGTACTACTTTATTCTTAAATTTATGTTTTTGTAGTATCACATTTTTGCATCACTGGATGATTTTTGATTCACTCATTAATCAATGATTATCTAAATATATTAAAACAAGTATATTATAATGCTTTCACATAAAAAATAATTATAATCTAATTTATAAGATCATATTATAATATAATTCGCGCAGTTGACGCTAAAAGTTAAACTTTTGCCAAAGCTTAATTTAGTATGCAGAGATCGGCGCAAAGTTGGCGCATACGTTATATTATAGCTCGAGCTGTATCCTTATCGGATGCTGTTCTTACACGCTAAACTTTTCCAAGATTGCTCGATTTTCTAGCATTAGGTTTGATTGTGCTTTATATACATAGGCATAAACGTTATATGCTTAACTGCGCTCGTTACCGGGGTATTGCCTGTTGAATGGTCGCAGCGTATGGTGAGTGCTTTTAATTTGAGATAAATATAAAACATATATAAATAAAACGACCATTTGGACTAATTTTGCTGTTTTAAGTATATTTTTGCTTTCGTGATATTTCATAAATGTGTCAGTGATGTTACATTAATATTACGTTCGATGCGTGATTTGTGGCGAATCGTAAATAAACCTTCTATGCGATATTCGTGCGTAAAATCAAATGTGATTTTATTAAGATAAAGTTGATATATTACACGTGAAATTTATGAGTAAATCATATTCTTAGATTAAGTGATTTATTATTGAAGTGGAAAAACTCTTATGAGAAACGAGGAACACAAACTATCATTGCTAAATCGCTCGTGCCTTAAAATAGTATAGGGAAGCTGTTTACTTTTCTTATACTCATATTTTAATTTTATTTTTATTTTATAATATCTGGAAAAACCTACTAAGTTAATTGTAAAACGTATTTTTTTTTGTAAGTTAGTTGTATAATATTAAATATTATTTATTATATATTGACTATATTAAATTACAGCTTATAAGTAAAATATGCGTGAACCTTAAACTCTGTTTAAAAATGTGGGTTTCCATTCTGTAAGGAAAATATTAATTTATGAACCAAAAAAAGTGTTTCCCCTTTGCCGTTATTTATAGGAAAATGGCACTGTTATTTACCAAAATGTACATTACTTTTAATGTACGGTGCATTTCAATATTGTTTTAGAGCAGTTGTTAAAAGTCAAACAACTAAATTTCACGTTGATAATTGTATCTCGACTGATTCTGTACAGTATAATATTCTATTATTTTTATTTATATGTACATTGATTTGCCATGTATAAATACGTCTAATATATTAACTACGTCAATTTAATACATACAAACATATATTAATTAAAATAGGATTTCAGTAAAAAAATAAATCTTATGTCACACATTTTAAAGTTTCAATTTGGCACCCTTCTCGATTAAATTCAAGCCCTACAATATACTATTTGCATATTATACTGCATGAATATTTTATAAGAATTCTGTTCTGTGGTTTCTGAATATCAAATAATATCAGTCTAGAATTTAGGAAAATATTTATCAATATCCCTTAAGATCCAATATAAAATTTCTGTACCGAAATATATTCTATTGATATAGTATTTGTATTAACCGTGTACTATATCTAGCTGCATTTTTTTATTATAGGGAATTGTGATGCATCCCTTAATTAAAAATTGTTAAAAAAAACATTGCTAAAGTTTTATACTATTTATAAATTAATGAATTTACTGTCCTTATATTGTAATTTATAATATAAATATACAAAATAATTATACTAATTTCAAGAAATCTATAAAATAATTTTGTTTTTAAAATCAAAAGAATTTCAGAGATAAAATATGCTAAACTATAAACAGAGGTTAAATATACTAAATATAGTAAATATATTCTTTATGTGTTTTATATAAATTTTAGTCTATAAAAATAGACTTAAATATTTATATACACAAAGTAGCCTTTTTTCTGGGTTTCTTAAACGTGCCGAAAATCCTAAATTATCTATTACAATAAGAACAGAAGGAGAAGTATTAGATTTAAAATTGCAATTTCACAATTTTAAGGTAATATTAGTATAAAATAATTAGTGGGTGTAAATAAAGCTCCAGAATTTGCTAATAAAAACGAAAAGTCAATGAAAATTAAGTTATTAGCAGCGGGAAAATATTCTCTAGTGTGTGAAATTAGACGTTGGAGTTATACAAATTAATTATTAATGCTGACAAACTAGTGTATGTATATAGTACTAGAATTGTTGCTATTTAATATTATTATTTACGTATTTTAATGAAATGCTGTCTGAACAAAATATAAAATGAGAGCATAGAGCAATGTCTGCGATTTAATCAAATTTTCTATGTGAAATTTTGCATTTTCAATTTTCGTTGGCGTCCTTTCTGATTTTCTAGATTTACATAATCACATGCCAAATGATAATTTTGTTCTGTTTTCACCGCGTTAAATTTAACTACGATTTAACTCGACTGCTTTAACCCGTCGCAAACATTTTCTTAAGTGATATATAGTATTATACGAGCCTAAAAAAATACGCCCATCCAGATGAAAGCTTAGATAGTTAAAAATACGCTTTGATAAACTCAAGATAATAAATTACAATAATGTTTTGATACAGCTAATTATATATTTCGCGATAATGTAACTAGATATGGGCGACAAATACGTAAACAAATTTATCTAATTGAATTGTAATTTAATATTAATAATTTATCTAAGAAAAATATTTTATCAATACTTAATTTAACCTTAGATCATATTTAAGCAAATAAACTTCTATTAATAACCTGCCGTGTATGTTATATTATTTAAACAAATAATATTGATTCTCTATTTAGCCTTAGACATGTTTAAATACTTAATTTCGCGGTAATGTTTATTTATTTAGGATAACCACACTTACTGTTTTGCTAATATTTGGTTTATTCAACAATGCAGACATATTGTTCTTATTACAAATAATGTAATATTCATTTCAATTTATTTATGCACAAATTATGTATAACATATTTAAATGTATGTATTTTTAGTAAAACGTCAAAGAGATTCGAAAATCTCATGCGTTTGCGAATGACTTTTTTAGAATCGTTTGTCTCGTCACATGAAACAATGAAACTGTTAATAAAAGGCTTAGGGCTTATGGGGTTAATGTTTATCCATTGTTTTGTCTCATTGTGTTTCAAAGGAACAAAGCAACGGTAATGACAGTTATGGTACGAGGGTTCCACTATGAAAATCAACGCGAAGCAAAAAAAAATACATTTTTCCAACATACACACAAATAAACGAAAAAAAACGAGAGGGAAAAAGGCGAAATAAGCCCAATCTGGTAATCCTCTCGAAGCAAAACAAAAAAGAATTTATTCTGTATTAGAAACGGGAATTCACAATAATGGAACGATTTTGTAAACAGTTAAATTCGAGAGGTATATTTGAATACATGCAATCGAATTATTGACCTAAAAATTATTTATTGTAATTTTATTTAAAGCCGATTGAAATAGCACAATTCGATTCTGAATAATATATCATCTGTAAAGCGTATCATGAATTTAACTGACGATTTAACTGAGTTATATCGGTTCATTAAATATTTTAAAGACTGTTCCTATTTATTCGCACAATTTTTTTATTTTGATACTATAAAAAGCTAGCGGTAGTTAAAGTTCAATAATTATATGAATTATTTATAATATCTTATTATTATATAGTGAATTTATTAATATATAAAATATTTATAGCATGGCTTTTTTGGTTTTGTTACTCACTGTAATTTGTAAAAAAATTCAGCGATTTGTTTATTGATATAACACAGAAGCAATGAATGACCAGTATTATTTTTTGCTTTATTTTTTATTCTTTAAAGTACTTGTACAAATTTATGGATAATGGTCTTATTTTTTTATTTGACTTCGTTTGTGATTTATTCATCGATTAGAAGTTTATCTACTGCTAAGCTGTGTGTATTTTATACAATATTATACGCGGGCGTGTCAGCAGAGCTTCGGCGAGAAATCTAAATGTAAACAGGTTTTCAATTAATGATCCAGATTTTCTCAGACTCGGGGTTTGCTTAAATTTACCCCTTCGTGTTTGACTTTAAGCAAATCTAAATTTATAATAAATAAAGACCCCTCGCTCTCTAGAATTCAAATACGAATTCAATTTTATAAATTGCACACAATTGTATCAAATGTTTTGTATCGTTTCGTATTCAGAATAAATTTAATGTGATCCGAGAGAGGACCGTGTAAAGCTTTCAAAAATTAAGACAATAAAAGTTTATTCTCACATGAAATAATAGCTTTGAGTGCAAAAATTATTAATCAGTATACTTACAGATATCTTACAGATATTTACAATATAAAATTTAATTGATTGCTAATTTGTTATCCTTTCCCATTTTTCCAGTTTATAAATCTAGTGTTGTAAACATAATTTTAACTGTTTTTTTTTTAATTTAGTTCTAGTGGTATAAAATTTTTTTAATTTATGTACTGATTATATTATTTTATTTCTATTTTTACATTACTCGCAGATGTATAATTTATGATTGACACTTTTATCTTTTGAATATTTAACTTTAATTAATTACCCTATAACCTCTCTTCATCGCCATTTAAGCTTTTGTTTATTTAACTCTCATCACTTACATCGACACTAAATAAATGCATCTTTCAAGAAACATAAATATAAACATTTGATTAAAGAAGTATACCATAAATATGATCTTCACTCTTAATATCACTAAAACTAATGTTTTTAATTTTATATTTAAGAAGTTTTTTATTTATTTAAAAATCTACCTGATTTTTAAAAAGTACTATCCATTGTTTAAAATCTAGAAAGAAGCGCTTTATTTTTTTTCTATTTACTTAGCACCAATTTTAAAGCTGTTTTCTTAGAATTCTTCTTTTATAACAACTACTAAATGATTTCTCTCATTAAAAAAACTTTTACTTGTACAGAAATATTTTTTTAAATAAATAATGAGTTAATATCTTATTATATTTAATATATATATATTATTTTTTCTTGGCACTTATTTTTAATTATTAATTTAATTGAACCCCTTGAACTTACAGACGTACAAATAGTGTAAGAACACAATTGTTAGGACTTGCATATTGAAGATACACTCAATAAAAGCAGTCATAACTCTCAATCACCTTATAAGGAACATATAAATTTGCGATGTATATCTTAAGCTGGCAGTCTGCCTTCTAACGTGAAAAAGTTTCAAGTATTAGTTATTGATTTGCCGTTCAATAATTCATAAAAGCACCCGGAAACCTGGAGGCATTTCTGGGACACTCGACAAAATCCGCAGTCATACTTAAGTGATGTCAGACAGTTTTGCTGTTGCTGAATTGACATAGGATATTTACAGAGCTGATCAGTTAAGCTCGCCTCGTTGCTACTGACGATTTATTCTTGTACAAAACACAATATGGAACATCAGAGCTACACAAATATTTGAAGTGTTACCTTTTCGGGCAATATATAAATGGATAGTGCCGAGATGAACGGAAATCATATTTTCTAAAGCTTACACATATTACACTGTCGAAAAGTTTTAGCATATGGTTTAAATTTAGGGTGTTACGTGCCTGGATATGAGTTGGACGTTCAACAATGTATCTAAAAATATTTGTTACGTAATTTGGGGTTGAACAAAGTGTTAATAGTTTAATGTAAATCCTTAATATGTACATATATGTATTATTTTAATTTATATTTATTTGAAACTAATTATTTAGGGTTTGTTTTTGAAGTAATAAATTATTATTAAATACAATTATTATTTTGGGGCTATTCTTTCAAAGGAATCGATCATTTTTTTTAAATATGTCTGTGGGGGCACATTGTTCTATTTTATGTAAGGTTTTAATATGACTGAAATTACGTCCTTTGTTCTTAACCAAAAATTTTCGAGTTATCCTTTAAAAATATTTTAAAAAACTTTCTCGAATCTATCCCAAAGATATTTTTTAAAATATGTCATTTTAGTGAAATTATATTAAATACATTTTTACCAGTAGATATATATTTTTACCAGTAAAAATATAATTTATCTGGCAGGTGCTAGTAAAATTATATGATTTCAACTTTTCCATGCGTAGTAATATATAATATACATTTACATACTTATTTATTTTCACGTCCAGATACATTTTTATTAATAGATATAATATATATTTCTACTAGAAAAAATATAATTTAATTATCTAGCGCAAGTGAAATTATACGCTATTCTAAAATATCACTTAAACTCAATTTGACAGTTGCGAAACAGCAATTTACTGTTCAAACGCAAATATAACCTACACGAATTAAGCAAACCCAACTTGTCCTAATGAAAATTCTAAACGTTAAATAAAATTTTACGACTTTCATTAGCTCAAGTCCAAAATACAAACTAAGCCAACTCATTTCTCAGGGAAAAATAAGAGGAACAGACATTGCATCTCACATATTGCTCCATAGTTTGTCTGCATTTCAATATTACACTATGTTTTAAATAAATGATAGCTATCCTTACCGATATTACTAATAATATGAGAGTATTAGTCGAAATATATTCAAACCAAATTTTGATTAATAGGAGGGCGCAAAAACAATTATAACTTCTCAGAAGTCAAAAATTCACGTCAAATGCAATAAAATCATGTCGGCGCCGTTGCAGTGAAAACGCTTGGTAACAAGCGTTCCCACTGCGACGGCACGGTTTTATTGCTTTTGGCGTGGTTTTTTACTTTTGAGAAGAGATAATTGTTTTTGCGCTCTCCGATTGCTAAAAATTTGGTTTAGATACGCTGCATTCGATTCTCACTTATTGTGAGCCATAAAATTGTGATAAAATTTGCTTTTGAAATAGTAAAAATACCGTAAAAATGGCGATGGAATTATACAGTTATATTAGCAATATACGTTATGCTAAAATTGCCTTTAATTATACGAATTTTCACCTAAAGGTTATAAAAATATAAGGCAGATGAAATTTAAAGTAAAACATTTTGCCAAGCAAATAATCACCTTTATTCATAATCTTCGCAGTGTGGAATTTTCGTGTGCGCAGTTTTTGTTTGTGCATAATCCAGCCACCACTAGTAACATATAAATTATAGTCTAGTTATATTCAATTTTTTACTGTTATAACCATTCATGTTAAAATAAAAATTAAAAGCAAATCTAAAGAGATCGCTCGACATCACAATTATTTATAGATACAATACAAAATTTATGTAAATGTCCTTTAATTTGTGGGGTCTGCAAGTACGTCGAAAAAATATAAAATCGCGTACAAAGCACCGACGAGAATAACGACCCCAAAAGCCCGCCGACAAAAGAACACCGACGTAGCCGGACCGCTAATGGTATTTTTACAAGTCGCCGAAATAAAGAAATTTAATAGAAAAAGAATATACACATGAAAAATCACTGAAAAAAAAATTGTGATTAAAATACCGCTATTTTGCCAAATAAATCTTGCACGTGAAGTTATGCAATCTTAAACAAATTTATATGCATCCGCAACGTAACCTAATTAATAGATAGTTATACCAAACTTGATTTGAAGTGCATAGAAAAAACATTGACACTGATCTCGTATATAATAATAAAATACAAAATGTACTTAAAAGACCACAGTAACCCCAAATTAAAAATAAATAGTATTTTTTTTATTATTATCAATATGTGTTAGCTTTTAGTGTCTTAATGACTAACATAAAACATCAAATCGAATAAACAAAGATAAATAAACAGACCTTTGGTTTTTATGCGCGCAAAGATAAAACCTCAGATTCTCGGTTTTAAAATTTGCAAGCCGGTTATGAAATGCAATTATAGTCAACCCCAGCATTAAAGCAAAAGGTTTTAGTGTCGGAAACTTTAAATTTACGATTGAGCCATGCGCCGGTAAATTTCGTCACAAAGCCAATGCTAAATCCCGTTTTCACGGCGCGTCCGGACCGCCAAAGTTTTAGTGGCCAAGTTTTCTCTCTGTGCCTACTATGAAAGTCCGTGAAGCTTATGTGTTAGTTTTCAAAAAATAAAACGACCACTCGCAAAAACAGCTTGATATTTATTTCGAACATCCGCTTAATAAATTCGCATTAACGGCTTAAGCGCCGCATGGATTAAACGGTCCCGCGTGTGTGACGCTGACTATATTTTAGTTAAATTAGTTTTGTTAGATAGTAATAATTTTAACCCGGTTTATGAGTCATCCGCTACAAGCGTCTCACGCTAGAATTATTTTAGATATATACGCTGATTTATGTATGTAAGATTTTTATAAAAATTTGATATTGTTGCGGTTTTAAAAAGCCATTTTTAAATAATTTTTTAACCATGCACTTTTGGCTTTTAAAATGAAAGAATTTAAATAGATAAAAATATATATCTTAACATAAAATTTTATACTTCACTGAAAGCTTCATGTACATTTTCGATTTATTAGGGAATCGGTAAGTTTGTGGCACATTGTGAACGTATTAATAATCATAAATTAACTTTGTTTTTTCACCACGAATAGAGTTTTAAAAGTAATTTATCGTTAACTCCTATCGGGAAACCTTTTAAACACATTTTTACAGTTAATAGTATTCTCATTAAATTCGTATTTTTCAAGTTTACGCAATTAATTAATAAGCATTATTACTAAAATATATTTTTTAACTAAAATAACTCTATTCAAAAAAGTATGTTTTGTACAATTGAAAAATAAAACACTTTTTTTTTTAAATGTGTATGTAAAAATATTTAGAAAGGCTGTAAAATCAACAGGTGCGTGACGAATACCAATGATTGACAAAAACCAGTTATAAATAAACTAATATTTCATGATAAGTAGCGGGGAAATGTTCAAAATATTTTTGTATGTAAGTTACTGCTTCCAATTAGAGTAATCGAGTACTCGATACTCGAGTATTTTTGTCTATTTTTCAAGTACTTGATAATCGAGTATTTTGAAAATTACTCGATTAATACTCGAAATTAAAAAATTTTGAAATATTTCAGAAACAAAAATAACTTTAACTCGATCCGGTAAAGGTTAACGTCTTGCTTTTATTTGGCGTTTATGCCCGAAGTCCCGAGTTAGAGCGGTTACTATCAGGTATAATTTTTTCATAGTTCCATAGTTGCATAGTTCCGGTCGTCGGCTATGTTAGTGGGTACGACGGAGAAATTTATTTTGTGTTTTCTGTTCGACAGTCCCAACTTATCTAATTTATGGCAATGAACAATATGAAATATCAACAAAAAAATTTTTTAGGTTTTATGACTATGCAGTTGTAGCGTAAAGTGTTGTAAATTGTTTATACTGATCCCTCAGCTTAAAATATAAATCAAAACAATTGTGTGTTTTAAAGGCATTTAAAGTAAAGTCATTTCTTTGCAAACCGTTTAGCTCTAGAGTGAAAGGGATTCACCCAAATACATCTTCGAAGGATATAGATTTAAATTCTTCGCATTAATCAGAAGGAGTAGAATATTGTATATTGTTAAGAAAAAAAATCTATTCAAGAAGAATTACAAAATACTATTTTGTCAATAGTCGAAGGAAATAAGAGAAAAGCAGAGAAGGGAATGAAAGAAGAGAACATAAAAAGAGAGTTCAAAAAATTTTATATCTATAAAAAGCGAACAGATATAAATTAGAAGCCTTATCCAACGCGTTAATGACAATAAGACCAACATCAACAGCAACGGAAAGGGTTTTTTCCATAACGGGAATAATAAAACCAAAGGTTAGCAGTAATATTAAATTCGAGACACTTTTTGCATTATTGTTTTTAAAAAGTATGTTCGTGAAGTTAAAATAATTGTAAAAATTAACATACTAAGTATTTTATTTATTTATTTATATGTGCACGAATTTGAATAATAGCTATTTTGGTACATTTGGTAAATACTCGAAAGTACTCGAGTACTCGAGTATTTTAAAATTTTAATATTCGATACTCGAGTAGTTGATGGTTCGAGTAATTGGAGACTCTACTTCCAATCTTTAAAAATGTTTTATTCAAAAATATATTTAAATTAAAAGATAAGCTGAATATCTGAAAATTATATTTTTTCTACATTTAGATAGTTGCATTTAAACTTTTAACCATATGTGATCTCATTACGTTTAATCATGATCATAGTATGATCATGATTGAACATTTGAAAACATTTTTTTTGCCTTTTATCTTTGGGATAATTACTTATACGGTATACTACGTAAACTTCTTTTGATAAGCGTTTGCAAAATTAAATTAAAAATAATTCTTACCAACTGCATTTCTATATATCTGTTATCAATATTATCAGTTAACATTGATACATTGCCTGCGAGCCTGCAGGATGCAATATAAAAAATAATTTATTTAAGTGTTTTTATTACACCTTCACAAGTTGTAACTGAAAATTGGAAAATATCCTGCACCTAGGATCATATCATAATTTTTGAAGAATACGTTTGTTTTTTTTTGTGAGTAGCATACAAAAAGTAAAATTTCAACAAAAATTTCAAACGAGCATCTATTTGCATTACTACTGTTTTTATCAAACTAGATATTTTTGCATTTGTATTAAAAAAATGTTAGTGTTAATATTATGAATGATATGTTATTGTTTTTGTATAAAAAGCAAAGCTGTAATCTAGTCATTAGTATTTTTTGTTAAACTGTACTCAAAAATCTATATTAAATTCTATATGCTACCCTTAACAATTTTAGGCACATTTTAATAGATTTTTGATAAAATAAAATTGGGATGGGCAAGGTTTTTATTCATATAATATTACAGTCAGCGAATCATAATTTTAGTTAGCGTGTTATAATTTTAGCAAATGGCTTTGAACATCGTTTTTTCCTATCCGAGAATCAATTTAATATAAAATTTAAAGTAAAGTCAACTATGTATGTAGTGCAATCTAAGATATTTTAACAGACATAATTTGATTGTTAAGTTTTCCTGAATTATGTACATATATTTATAGAATTTTATCGTAACAAATAAACTCTCTAGTGGCAGGTAAAAATATGCTAAGGCTTTTATACTTACGAGCAATGCAAAGAGCGTATTAATTATGGTCGATTAATTAAAAATTTAAAATAGAGCTAATCATCATCAGGCAGAGTTTCCATCGGAATATTCTGCGCCGTTCGTGGACAACTTTGCTCGTAAAAAACCATCAAGAAGTAGACGTTCGCCGGGAAGTTTCCTCGTCTCGAAATAATACATACCTAGACATTTTCTCTGGACTGCTGCTCTCTTTCGTTAAAAATATTTGAATTTGAATAAGCGATATAATTAAAATTCTACCGGAAACTCTGAGCGTGCAAGTTTTCAAAACTAGATCTTTACATTAATTTACGAGAATCTTCACCTGAATAGGTTTTCAACTTTAATCACGTTTTCGCAAAAACATTTCCATATTAATGGGCAAAGGGCGATAAACACCCCCTTCGGCCCTTCTTACTTTTTTCGGTTTCGATCGCTCTTCAAAGCGCTGGATTTACAGTACTCTTGGGCGGTATTAGCCTAAAACCATTCCCTTAATGGCTTGTGAGGCTCTGCGTATCTTTAGTCTATGTTGTATATGAGTTTTTCATCTTTATTTTTGGTTCAAACGCATGCTTTTTATACATTATGTTTAATATATAAATACATACTTTTATCAAAAAGATAGGCTTTAAAAATAAGCAAAAGCCGATCCATCATATTAAGTTCAAAAGAAAATATGCATGAGTATTAATATTTTACATGGACTAATATGCCAATAAGAAAATACAAAAATTTATAAAATATTAAACTTTAATTAGTTAATTATATGTAAACTTTATTTTTATTTATTATTTACTAAGTAAAACCAATACAATAAAGAATATAAACGACCTGAAAAATCACTTTTAATAAATATTATATTAATTATTTTTTAATACCATTCAGGTTTACTAAATGAAATTAAATATGGTTTTTAATATTAATAATAATAAGATTAATATTTTCTTGTTTAAAAATTACTTATGTAATTAAATATCTTGTAATTTATATCTAAGAGACGAATCTCATACCTTAAATTTTTTTTAATAATGAGCTAATGCAGCTCATAGACAATATCTTATAAGTATTAAAAAAAATCGTATACGCCCGTTTTAATGATATTTAATTTAAATATTAAAAAACAGTAGTTGTCAATCGTTGGCTTGCATTTTTTTATAAATTATGATACATAGCACAGAAAGTATTTATCTAACAATTAAATTTAAACTTTAGATTATAAATAAGAACTTTATATTTTTTTACTAAATTGTTTAATTTTTTTTGTTATAATTGTTCTTAGAATTTGTTATGAATGTTTATATATAATATTCACAATTTCTTTGAGATTACTAGGATATGATATAATATCTTGCCTTTGATCCTTACTACTTTTATTAAAAAATGATAAAAGGATGGTAGATTAAGACGGGACATTACGAAAAAATAAAATATTAATGCAGTTAATATTTTTAAGAGTGAAAAAATCTTTTTGGCTAAATTTCCGTTTTAGTATAAATTAAATTTATTTATACTTTATTTATTTATTTTATTTATTTTATTAATTTATTTAGCTTAATAGCTAATCTTTACATCTAACAAATTTAGTAAACATATATAAAAATATATAAAAAATACATAACAGAAAGAAAAAAATAAAATATACAATAATAAAGTCTTAATATTATAATTTATTTCTATATGTACGAAGGTGTTTTTTTATTCCATTTATGAAACCCGTTATATTTTTGCTGTTTCGGATTTCTCTTGGAAGACTATTATATAAATCAAAACCTCCGTACATAATTCCCCTAGCCGTACTCGTTTTCTTATACTTAATTATCTTTAAATTTTCTTTATTTCTAGTATTATATTTATGTACATCTTTATTTCTTATTAAATACTTATTAAAATATTTTGGTAACATATTATTTTTTAACTTATATATAAATACTAAAACATTCATACTCAATATTTCTTGAACATTCAACCATTCTAATCTATCAATCATACTTTTACAATTAGTTAATCTATTTTTATTTAAGATTACTCTCATTGCCCTATTTTGTAATTTTTGCAACATTTGTTTATCTAATTCATTTAACATATTTAATAGTGTTGCACAATAATTAAAATGGGGCAATATTATACTATTATTTTAAATTATTTTTTTTGTATTTATACTTAATATATTTCTTAATCTAGATAATAAACCTATTTTTCTACTATTTTTTTTTAATATGTAATTACAATGTTCTTTAAAAATTAATTTTGTATCAACAATTACTCCTAAATATTTTATATTATCCACTATTTCTATACTAGAGTTATTTATTACTATTTTGGTACTATTATCTAACACATTTTTATAATTAATAAACATACATTTAGTTTTATTCCCATTTAATTTAAGTACATTATTCTTTAACCATATTTCTAATATACTTAATTCATTATTTAAATTATTTACAATTGCTTTAATGTTATCACCTATGCAATACATTAATGTGTCATCCGCAAATAGATGAATTTTACATTTTTTCACGTTATTAACTATATCATTAATATACAAAACAAATAACAATGGTCCCAATTTAGACCCTTGTGGTACTCCATAAGACACTAATTTCTCTTCAGAATATACATTATTTATTTTAACTTTTTGTTTTCTTTTATATAAGTAATTATTAAACCATCTTAAAACTATATCACTTATACCTATACTCTCCAATTTCTTTAACATTATTTTTCTGTCTATTGTTTCGAAGGCTCTCTTGAAATCCAAGAAAACTGCTCCAATGATTTAAAATATCATTTTTTATTCTATATTTTCCCTACACTAGTTGAATTATATTGCACTTTTATAATGCACAACCAACCTTAAAATTGCTGTCAATTAATTATTAAACGCGTGACACGTGTTTCATTAAGAAGTTTCAAAGTTTATTACAGTACTTACATTATTGGAAGCTGCTGCGGGGCCTATTCTTTATTATACCCACACCACAAGTCGTTTCACCACAGCTTAGAACACAACACCCTATACACTATAAAACAATTATTAAAAATTAAAAACATTTACTTGACAATCAAAACGAGAATACTATAATATCGGTATCATCGATCCTGTCTGGTGTCGCCATAAAATGAACTCGCTGATCTGCGATTGTTTTCAACCTACATATGGTCTGATATCTTCTCGCCTTTTGTGGCTCAGGATAATAAAGGTAATAAAGTTTAGTGTCCGTCTGAATGGTATCGGCGTTTCGCGGAAAACGCCAAATATTTACGGTCGAATAAACTTTCGTTCGCACGTTTTACTATCGAAATTCCTATCGGGACACAATTAACGACTCCCCCTAAACTATGGCCGCCTGATTGCCACCCACGTACATATCCACCGGTTATCCAAATAAATTATACCTATTGCATATACGAAGCGATTTTATTGCCCGTTACTGGTAGGAATTTAATTAATATCTTCCAAATTACGCAAAGCGACAATTTCAATAAATATAAAATAAATTATCAATAATGTTTTACATATGATATATATAGAGCATAGATACATATATACATATATGAAAGGGTATGTAATATCATACATTTGTGCAGTACAGAAAAATTTGCATATGAATTCGAGTTCAACAAAGCTTCCGAATAAATTTCCATTGCAAAAATATCAATTTTTTAATAAAATATAGTGGCATTTTCAATTTGAATATAAAAAAACGCGTAGTTTACTTAAACTTTACTATTTAATATTGTCACTAAATTTTCAATATATTATTTAACATATATACATGTCTTTATTATACAAAATTTCCACTTCATTGGGGTTTGGTCCACAACGTCCACAACGTTCATAATAATGTAAGTAAAATAAATTCATACAATTAGAAATAATTGTACGTAAAGAACAAAATAAATCTTAAAATGAGCACTTAAAAAAATAATTCAAGGTTGTGGAAATAAATAATGAACTACCCTAAAAAATAAAGATAGTGGTTAAAACCATAAAATAAATCAACTTCAACTCACCTAACAACAGCGTAACATTTTAATTTAATTTAACAACATGAATGTATGTAAATCTCTTATTATATCTTAAATCATATTTAATCGGTTTATTTTATATTTGCCTCAAAATATATTACTATAAAGTGTAATAAAAATAACAGTATTATGCTCTAATGCATAAAAATAGATAAAATTTAGAAATTGCTATTTATTTTATTGTCATATTAAAATTCTAAAAAATTATCTGCTGCACAGCAAGATGAGTCTAAAAATTCCCGGGATCAATTCGACCGCGTTCAGAAAATGTTCAGCTCCCAGGTTTCATTCCGCAAATGATTTGAAAATGATATTTTTCGCATGCATTCCAATTTTAATGAAGATCATAAAATTATTACATTACATTACTCAAAGCCCTGATATTTCAAACGCACCATCCCTTATTTTTTTCATCGTTCCCTCCCTTTATTATTATCACAATTATGAATAATCGTCACGGATCATCAGAGCCCGAACGTCATCATCGTTCTCGTTATATCCGCATTTGAAAAAAGCGGCTCTGTCGTACACATCTTTATCTGTGAATATTCGCTGGATCGATCCAGCTCTTGGTCTCGTTCTTGCACAACGTCTAAGCGTTCGCACATCCCTTTCGCGCCTATCTAAGAGCGACTCGGTGCCTGGGAAGACATTCAGCGCTGTAGATTACCTACCCCTTATAAATACAAGGCCTAGGTACGTAGCCACCTACCCCAGTCGCTGATGATAATGACGATGACGATAAGCTGATAATCTGCAAATCGACCTGTTAAAAACGCGACAGGCAGACGGTAATGAAGAAATTACCAGGCGAAAAGCGTTTGTAATTTTTTGGATTCACGTAACCGTAATTAATTTTAAAAATAATATAAAATAAAAGCACAAAAAATACTCGACACCCAATTATAAAAGGAATGGTTTTATGTTTTATATGTTTTTTAAAACTAGAGCGTTATTAATTTTTATGCTTTAAAAAAATATAAATTTCAACTGCTATTTAAAAGTTATCCGTTTCAATAAATAGTATAAATATGAATATTCTATATTATAGTTTTAATTAGTAATTTTCATAATATTTATGATTCGTGTGCAACGTGTTGTTGTTTTCAATATACATATTGTCAGAAAATCATATTTTAATTTTTTTATAATAATTGAATCTAATGCACATGTGTCAGCAATGGATTTATACTGTAGTATTATGTAGATGCTTTTAAACATAGTTTAGATGTTATTGTATACTTCGTTTGACTTAAATGGCAACAATCCATTAAATAATTATTTAATAATAAATATAATTGCTTTGAGTGTAATTTTAAAACGATTCTTAGCTAACGACGTTAAAGCGCAACTTAGCAATAAATTTAACGAGACGCCTTTTGATTTATGTCAAAACGACAAACCGTCAAGAATAAAATTGTTAAATCGGCGATTATATGTTCAAACGCAACACAAAACATTTTATATGCAAAACCATTTAATATAAAGGATATAATTGAGGTTTGATATAATTGAATTTCATATACAGGGCGACAAAAAAGACAAAAAAAAATCTTTCAATATATCAATAGGCATTTTTTTAAATGTTAAATATAAGTATTGATTACGTATAATATGTTAATGTTTGTTTAAAAAAAGTAACAACGACCTGTCCTTCATTTAGGTGTTTATTTTTTTATTTAAAACAAAGTTGTTTTTTTTTCAAAAATAAAATCAAAAAAAAAAAAAAAAAGTTGATTTTTTTTCAAAAGTAAAATCGTCTCCGTGTTTCCGTGGGTGCGTCCGTAGGCATCATCAAAGCGGGTTCAACTCTGGATTCCGTTTATCGAGCTAGATCAGGGGTTGTAAAGAGAGAAGCGTAGATTTATGCGATCTTCGATGGTTTGAAGTTGGTGCGTACATGTTAAAGAACTCTAAGTTCTGATGTAAATGTTCAATTGTGAATATCAGTAAAAGTCTTGGAAAGTGACTGAGGAAGTGATCGTTAGTTTTCCATGTTCCTGTATTTACACCTATTGTCTCTCCATACAAGATTTTGTTCTTGGCCCATTTGGTAGAACAGCTAATTACCATAATATTGTGTTTTTGAAACAATGTTTTGTTCACCGCTATATTTGATTAAAAACAGCCGTTTTGTGTGCAATTACAAACATTTAATCGAAAGAAGCCCCGTTTTATCTTAGACATTTAAACTTAGTTTTTGTATATCACTGCTTTGTCACTCTGGCTTATGATTTAATAGCATAATATTTATAATTTTTAAAATTTAGCTAAAAGCCTTTCGACCGGTCTTAGACCATCCGATTTATTAACTTTATTGGGTGATCTAATTTTTTAATGAATAGGTGGTTCATTTAATGAGCCTCAACTATTTATCTATTATGTTCGAGTACTGCCGAAGGATTAATAAAAGCTTTTTTCACTTTCCAAGGTAATCAAAAATGGGGGTGATTTTCAACTAGGTTAGAAACACTGTCGTTTTAGCTAAAGTCCGCGTGACGTGCCAGAGTTTACAATATCTTAGAATAATCAGTGAAATAAGCGATTGTTTATTTAATGTTCAATAATAAACTACTTCCGAAATTTATAAAATGTTGATGACAATCCTGTAATGAAAATAAGCGTCGTTATTTATAAAACTGTCACCAAAAGACGAGGCACTTATTGTCGAAAATGGTCAGACGTGAGACTTCTATAGAAAAAAAAATTTACTATACTGTGATATGACTTTTTAAAAAATGTTTCATACTGGAATTATGAGTCAATATTTTTTGGAATTTGTATATTTACTTTACAAATATCCCTTACACATATACATACATATATTTGTATGTATCTAAACACACAACTTTATGGTTAAATTTGTTGTTTACACTCCTTTATTCCGTTATCATTGGCGCACATACCTATGTATTTATTTTCCGTCGTATGTGTATTTATATTCTCTGTACTCTTCTTCTGATAAGTGGCTTAGAGCACAATGTGGTAATGATGTTGCCATATCGCATATAAGAAACCAATTCCCGAAGGATCGATCATCGTCGAAGCAAAACATGAAAGCGTTCCGAGATACGCGAAGCGGAACGTTCGATATATTTTATGTCACATATAAAGTTTTTCATGAGAAAAAATATTTTTGAGGAAGGAAAAAGCCTCTATATGAAACTTTGAGTATCAAATTATAGTATAATACTTTGATTAAATAATAAGTAATTAACAAAATTAATTTAAAAGTTTATTATTTAGGTCGCAGCACAACTTTTTTGCACTAATATCAATATTTTTTTTGCTCAGGCGATGGCGTAATTTTATATTACGATTTAGATTGAAGCGGGACCCCCAAAACCACTCTAGTACTATTGGCAGTTCCATTATTGTTCAAATCAGAGTATATCCAGCTACAGGCTGACTACCGAGCCTTCCAAAATTCTTTTGTTTCAGATGGCTGCATCTCTGAAACAAACTGCTGCAAACTGTCATGGGACCAGCAAGCTTACGAGCACATGCTGTTCATTCTTTCCAGATACGAAGCTGTGCTCAGGTTACAATGGAGATCAAAACACGGTCCTTTGAAGAATTACTACCTTGTGATCACAAAACTCGATATATCTCCTGACTTTCGGGATATTCTACGATGCCTACAAAGCTCGCGCCGATGTGTGTGCATAATATGAAAATATGCTAAAGCTCTTGGCTTATATAAACAATATACTCCGCATTTGGATAGCGAGAAAAGTACCCATATTATTCCTGTGTTTCTAAAACCAATATATACTGACGAGGCGTAATTTTAATATTTATACAAAATTATATTTATAAAAACATGTTTATAAACGATTATTGGACGATCTTCTGCAAGCCTGCCTCTCAGCGCTTACCTTCTGCTTATCTTAAATTTTTCGACTATGAGGGTAGCAAAATTTTGGTGGCAACTAGTGTTTTTTTATTGATCAGGCTTTGGATTTTTTTTGCTATTTTTATGTTGCAGCTGCGCTTCGGAATATATTATTTAACGCGTATTACGTAATTCTGTTGCACATTATTATTTAGATGCAACAAAACAATATATAAAAATCACAAAAGTGTCACATATTTTGTATAGTTTTTTCTAATATACTTTGCTGGATAGCAGACTAGGTTAATTAAGAACCGATAACGTTAGTATCTAAGCACATTAACTTAACAAAATTCAAGGTTCACCGTTAAGCGACCGTCAAATATTATCAAAAGGGTCCGTACAACAATGCAAAAGTATTGTTTCTTGGCGTATGTGTCGAAACTCGGGAATGGTACATTCCTTATCATTATTGATCTCGTATAAGTACATAGTATTTATTTATTTAAAGACGTAGGGGCGTCATTTGGGGGGTGCATTTTCCTAACCTAAATTTTGTAACAAAAATTTGTTTTATTTGTTAAAATACGAGATACTGAGTCACATTTGAAAAAAATCGTTTTTAAGTTAAAATCAAATTCTCTGCGTCATATTACTTTATGCAAACTACATACACTGAAAATACAAAAATTTTCAGAAGAAAATTTTAATCATAGTATTATCTGGCAAAATACTAACGATCGATTAAAACATATATGATTTTACTTAAAAAAATTTTTTTTTAAATGTAGCAACCTTAACAATAAAAAAATATGAACGACTTTTAACAAAAGGAGGGGTTGTAATTTTAAATATAAATTTAAGAACCGGTTAAGTTTTGCTCCACCATTTGACAGACAGAAGGTTAGTGACAGTGGAACAAGCGGGACAAAAAAAATACTGTTGGTCCAACAAAACTTAAAATAGAAATCATTAATTTGATGTACAATTATTGTTTCATAAATTTATAGAAACGTGATATTTTAAGGTTTTTCAAGATTTATATATTAATTAAAAATTATAAGAAGAATACTACAAAAATTGAAATCAATTTTAAAGGGTTTAAAACAAACTATACACAAGTTTGTTTATTAAATTAATGATTAGAAAGATATGCGCATTTAAAAATAATACTCTGTAAAATAGTGCGTTTTTCAGTTTATGTTCTGAAAAATATTTTATCTAAATCGTTGTTTTTTTTTATTTAGTTGTCTTAAAATAAATAGAATAAATTATAATTAGAAGTTCATTTTTAATGCTTTGTTCCAAACATAAAATAATTTAAGTTTTGCAATCCATATAATTTTTATTTTATTTTCAAGAATATTAAATAAATATATTAAGGTAGATCTTATGCTTAATGTGAGTATGAATAATAATAATAATAATAATAATAATCTTCAAATGGAATAGAAATAAGACAAATCGTAGGCAGTCAGCTGACACAAAAGCTATTTATCTCTTGGAAATAACGTAAGGAATTGATATTAAGGTAGTGCCATAAATTTAGCAGAAACAGATTTAGGCTTTTACTCCTTGTATAGTATGAAGCGCTTAGCGATTTTATTTTATCGCTAGTGTCGATCCTGATCGTTAATGAAACATTTATATAATTGCCAGCAGACCTAAGCGATCATTAACTATATTTTATTATTAATAATATAATTAGGTATAAGCCAAATCAACTTTTAGATTATATATTTTGCTTAAAATATAAGTAAACGTATTGTTTTATTTTAATGCATTGTATAGATTTGTTTTGATATAAAGAATAAAAATGAGGGTAAGATTTGTATTATAACTTTTTTCATGAATAAATTATTAAATGTTTGAAAATCAGATTTTTTTAGACGTTTATTCTGACTTATTAAGTTAATAAATAATTACAGAATTAATTCATTAAAAAAATGTAATTAATAAAAAATCTCATATATAAAAAATGATTTATAATTATATTTAATTGCAATATCTAAGATTTTTTCTTTTCAAGTTTATAAAAGTTTATTGAAAAATATTTCAAAAGAATTTTGCTTATATTACTGTTCAGATTTCGAATCACGCTGTGTAACATGAAAGCATGAAAGAAACCGAGGTGAAAGTTTGTACAAGAAAAGGGCCAAAGAAATCTCGGGGGAATGTTAAAAGAATGATGTGTACAATAATACAAATAATAACGGTTTTCAAAAAAAGAGCAAACTTTTGTTCCTTGTTCGTTGGAATTGTTTTTTTCTCTCTTGCCATTTCGCAAACTTAAATTATTTTTTGCGATTGCCACTTAACGAAAGATGTTTATGTTTTGATTCGCACTGAATAAATACAAAAAGCTTCATCAATATTGTATATAAAATAGACGTGAAATATGCTCTTTTAAACTGGCACTTACATTATTAGGTATTGGATCTTGAAATATTAATATTTATTTAATAATTTAAGCAATTAAATATTTATATAAATCTTGAAAATTAACACGTTTATATATTTAAATAAAGTATCAGATAGAAATAACAAGTATATTTACATAAACAGACAATATTGGTTACAATTAAATAGTTTATAATATTGTATTTTCACGTAAACTAATTATCGTCGTCAATAATCGTCATAATTTAACTATCAACTTTTAAAATAGTTCAGTGATAGGTTTAAATTTAAGTAATTATGTTCTTACATTATAATTTATGATATTTGAACCACATACTTGATATCTAAATTATTTTCTTGACCTGTAACCTATGCTTTTATATGTATTATATGAATTATACATCAAACATACATTTGTACATATACATACTATTATGAAATGGTAATTAGAAATATTTCGAAAAGGTAATGGGTCGCTCTTGGATACGCTCGGATAAAAGAGGAAACGGCTCAGAGAGGTAAGAGAAGAGTAATGACAAATCCGTTTAGTAAGCAAAACGGAAGTCAATTTGAATGCAAATTGGGTTCAATTATTTCTCAAAAGCCATGGAATCAACATTTTTACAAAACTTTAACCTTTCACAGAATATCAGTATACGGAAAAATTGTTATTTTTATTATTATTTATTTATATATCGAGTGAATCATCTGTGTTGGTGTATGTATGTATAATACATTCGTCGAAACGTATCAAATACAGCCAAAGAAAAAATATATCAGATGAGTAAGTTGGAGAAACTTTTTCATTCTCAATTTTAATGAGCTTTCGCAAACTCCCGCTGAGGTTTGGCTACGCGGTGAGAAAAAATGGTTAAGAGAAAAATATATACGTTTTTTAGCGCTCTTTCTGATCTTCTCTTTCAACACCCCGCGAGGTCTGGGGTTGATTTGGTATAATGTGCAAATTTAAACTCTCGGCTGGATAAATATTTGAAACCTTTGCTGAATTTTAGAATAGATAACAGTATTTATTAACTTTATTAGGGGGCTATTTGATTTATTGAAATAAATTTATATATGTTTTCTTTCGTCTATTCAAAAATATTTCCCAAAATAGTTTGTCATTTAATATACTTCACATATTATTAATTTAACATCCACATTCACATGCTATACATGTGAGATAACAATATTCCTAGACCCGCTATTTAATTTTTTTATGAATCATGTGAATAACGGTCATAGAAAATATTTAAAAAAGATAGATCAGCCAGATCTTATGCATAACATATTTTTGAAACGCAGCTGCAACATATAAAAAAACTTTTAGACAACATAATAATAGAAACTCGAAAATTGCATCATAAAAAAAATAGACTAAACCAAAATGTTGGGAAATTTCGTGAACACAAATTGTTAGAATTTAAATAAATTCTTTAAAAATAACAGAAAGTGTTTACTAAATCCCTTGAAGATAATACTGCTGCTGGTTATATATTATTGTATTTAATTGCAAGTAGATCAAAACCTTTTACTCTTAATCTTAAAAATATAAAATTAATGCCGCTACAGATGAAACATGGCAGAAAAGGTAGAAACAATAAAGAAAAGAGAACTATTTACTTTTTATAACAGCCTGATGATGACACAAGAAAAAATCCAGATCGACCGGCCTTACAATATATTATATAAGTCTCAATGTATAATTTATATATAATAAAACCTAACATTTCGAAAAACAATAGAATAAACAAACTAGATTGTTTTTTCATTTGTTTCAATGCGCATTGTTTTATTCGTTCAGTGTCTATCAAAATTTTATTCGTAACAGCAGATTTAAATTCTAAGATTTTTTTGAGTAACGCTATAGGATGGATGCAGAATTCAGTGGAATATATCGATTCTAAAAAATTTAATTAATTTTTACTACATCTTGCAGTACTTGTGCTGTCCATCCACTAGATAAGCTGAAAAACCATCCGCCAATCAAAATAAAAAGTGGTGAGAAATATGTGAGAAAAAAGTGTCGTGTTTGTTCTGCACATGGAATAAGGAATGATATAGCATACATGTGCAGAATTTGTGAAATTCCTCTATATTTGACTTATGTTTTTATACGTATCAAAAAATATTAAAATTGATAAAAAATTGTAAATAAAAAAATATATAAATAAAGATATAGTGTGGTTCATAAGTGTAGTGATGAAAATAAATGTGTCTGTGACAGTTGTAAGCAGAAAAAATAAGCTGGAAAATTTGGTGAGTGCAAATTATATTATATTATAAACGGATTTTTTTTAGCATTTAAATATACATATTATTAAATTTTAAATAACTGGTTTATAACCATTGCACTCATTTTCATTTTACATTAAATAGTAGGAATGAAAAATACATATTTATTCGTTTATGATTTTATTCCTCGGAGATTCTGTAATAATATTATTTTTTTCAAATATTTTAAAATAAACTAATTCGGCGATAATTTATCCGAATTGAAGCTTTTTCCCCCTGGTTTCTAAATCTGTGAATCATTACAGTTTTCCAAATGGTGAGATGACGAGTTTTCCAAATGAGTTTTCCATATGATTCTAATAAAATTGTTAATTTTTACTACTGTTTTTTTTATTACATATAAAATATTTTATATGAGTAGCTCATTATTAGAGAATTTTTATACTGATATTTATCAATACCTATTCTGTGATGATCGATTAGAATTAAAATTATATCATAATTACAATAAACCATCTAGACCTAAATTTATATAGGATTTAAACCATAATCTTACAGGTCAATAGTCAGCGATTTATACCACTCATCTATTTTTGTTGAAAAAATCTTTCTGGGTTGTTGAATAAATGCTTCGTTTTTTAATAAAATAACAAAAGCAAATTGATTTATGATATTGTGAGACAAAATATATACAAACCGCGTAAAGTAACATTATTTTTAAAAATGTTATGATTTAGTTTAAAGTTAGTTAAAAAAACGCTAATTAAAATCACTGATTAAAACACAAAATATTGGATAGAAAAAGAAATAACAAAACTTTTAAAATTCATTATTAAGGGCGGAATAGCGTAGTCTGTAACGTCTCAGACTAGTTACTCTGAGGTTATGGGTTCGAACTTCAGCAAGGTCACTCTAATTTTATTTATGTTAATCTAGCCGAACAGTTTTGACCCTGAAATTAAATTCTGTAAGAATGTAACATAAAATATTATTTTATAGATAAAATAAATAATTATGGTTCATACATTTAATAAAAAAATCCCAAAAAGGCGACGACTCATTGCATTGCAACGCAATTTTCACTAAAAATGAAAGTAAATTATAATTAATTCTTAAATGTATAATAAATAAAAATAGTGTACTATTGTATATTCTCTCATTATCATGTAGAGGCAAACTTGATGGTATCCCAGCATTTTTTTAATAAAAGAAAACACATGACGCAGGACTCATATCTGAGTTCACGGCCAGTAAACAATGTTCTTTCAAGACTCGTTTACGAGTCCTCGGGCATTAGGCTGTTAATATATATTTAGGTAGCTTATGCTTGTACCTAAACTGTTTGTTATTAAAGTTGTATTTGCCAATATTAGTGATAAAGGTGTTATTTATCTATCTGCTTTTTAAACTTTTGTGTCTGTCTACGGCAAAAGTCTGTAAACTTCCACTTTGCAAGTAAACTTCTTTGACGTTCGTTCTAGGGTGAGCATTTAGGGTGATTTTTAATTAACTTTAATTTTATTCAAAATAATGATATGCTGGACCATACAGGAGCTCCATAAGTCTTTAGCGGCCGTATCATAGATTTATATAACAACAGTTTATTTTTGCTTCTGAGACGGCTTTTTTTCAAAAAATTGGATCAGAAATTAAAATGATTTGATTTGTGAAACACGGTGCCAAGTATCTTAAAAAAATAATCTGTTTTAGTATTTTTTTTTATATAATTTGTATATTTTTGTATAAATCTACTTTTTTTTTCATCTAGTTTTAAATACTGAAAATGTGCGTTTCTAGACTTATGTAAATTTGCTTGTGTGGCCCATATGAAAATTTAGTGTGACATTACGCAATTTAAACTAGGTAATAAAGAGATTATAGAGGATGACCCCAAAACAAACAGTTGAGCCAATAACTTATATTATAGCTAATAATATGTCACTAATAAATAAACATTATGCAAACGGTTCAAATTACATCTTATCAGGTTTTTCGTTAAACAAATCCGATTTTTTAATCTTACGTTATACCAGCATATGTTCTTTTTGCCTCTGTGGTTACAACTTAGGACTACTACTGTTCCTATTATTTATAAACGTCATAAACACGGCTATAAAAAACTACTTTTTATTGTATGCCGATGATCTAAAGGTGTTTTAAGGAGACCATGCGATTTCCGACTTGTCTTTAAATAATACTATATTCTGTTAAAGATTAACTGATGACAATCGTTTGCTTTTTAGCATTGGAAATTGCCACGTCCTATCGTTTTATATATCTTAATTGCCGGTGGTTTGTTCTTATTGCTTAGATGTAAATAATCTTGATAGAAAGATTTCCGCTAGAGAAAATGTAAATTCTCTCTACATTTCAATATTATTTTTAAGATGCTCAGCTTTGTAATATGTACTTTACTTTGATAATATATCGGTGATTCGAATTTCTATATGTGACAGTCTTGAACCTAGATGAAGGCAAATATTCTCTGATGATTATAAAAATCTAGGATTTATTTTAAAATACTGTCCTTAATCTCAGCTTATTTTTTATTAGGAGCTGATTTGATGCTGTGAAAAACCTTTTGATTCTCGATATTTTCAGCTTTGAATCACTAAACATTTTCTATCAACGCGTTTCAATATATGTATATTTTATTATTATAATATTTTTTTTCTTTCTCCTTTCTTAATTAAATTTGTAAAAAGTTTTATGTATTTTTGTCTGAATTCTGCTATATTTACAGATTAATTAGAATGGAAATGGTTATGAACCAGTATTGTCCATTTAATGTATCTATATGCTATTCTGCTTATATATATTTGAAATAAACAAAAATATCATAAGCCATATTTATACATTTCCTTAATTTATATTTAATAAATTAAGACGTACAAAACTAGGTATAAGTGATTCACATAATAATTGCTCTCTCGTGGAAGGTATTTTACTACTCGGGTGCAGTAGTAACATTGTGTTATCCTTCGTATGTAAGTAGTAACAACTAGGCAGTTTTAGCGCATAGTTATCTAGCGAGCATAATGACAGCACCGGTGTTTAGTCACAGTAATCAAGAGGTGTTCTGACAATGTGACCCACAACCGCAAAAGGTTGTCAGGAGGATAATAAGCTCGACGCTGACAAACAATTATTCCCGTAGGATGGTAGTAGTTTAGCTCTTTAATCGAGTTGCCCTTGCTGGCAAAACTACCAAAGTGCAATGTTGCAACGGCGGTTTTGACTAATTGTTTTGCATAATTATTCGCGGATGGCATATAATTAAACTACGTTTTATAACGTGAATGTCTTTAGGCGATGCTTTTTGCTTCTGACTGATTACTAGGCGAGACACGAAGTTCTGCTGAATAATTGAAAACGCAAAGTTTTGTTTGTGGATGACTTGTTAATAAGTAACCGCTTGACTATGGTGAATTTCTCTCTTTTGTGTTGAAATACAGTAGAAATATATTTTTTCTTATATTAATGATATAAATAGATTAATTAGATTCATATTTAAATATGTGCATATATGTTATGGTTTTTTGTTATTGCAACAAATGTAATTTTTAACTATTGCCTTGCAATATTTACTATACAATCTTATACAGTTCAATATGTGACATCTTGTTGTATAACGATGATGAAATATTAACCACTCCAGACTATATATTGTAGTTATCTCTGCGTATAAATAATTAAAAATAAATATATATTTTAAAAACATTTAATTTTACTATATGTACCGATAAAGTTTTACTTTATTAAATCACGTTTACATTAAAAGCATAATTTACAGAAATACAAACTTGTTTATTTATAGTTTAAGCTCGGCTTGTGTTTATTAGTTAGTTTAGTATTGTGCTTTCTAAATAAAAGCACAAAAGTTAATTTTGCGTAAGTTGTTCGCGTCAATTAAGCTAATGAAAATTTAAATTAACTTTTAATAACTTAATACTCGAAGTTTAAATTTGAAAGCAAATATTATACCCCTACAATAAATTTATTCCTTATGTTTTTTAATAAATCTATGTGATACACCTGTTACATGTTCGAGGAATAAGATAAATTGTGGTGCAATATTTATAATATCAATCAAGATGTTTTTAATTTTGACACAATTTTTAAAGAAATAAATCCTTTAGTTCGGATGTGATTATTGTAAGTGTAAGTGTATGTATTATATTCTGATAATGTGGATTTGTACTCATTTATAATATAGCCATTAGGTTGGATTTATCTACTTGCTTTTTCGATATTTATTATATTATATTTTTAAAACATATACTTATGATCTTTTTAAATTCTTTATTTGCCTTATATTTTTTTTACAATTTAGATAATAAAAATACCACTACATATCACTGCTTTAAATAAAATTACAATAGTTTAAGCATCGCAATATTCTTACTTCAAGTCCGTGAATTCGCATTATATATATTGTAGTTAAAAGCTCCTTAAAATTATATACTAATATTTACAAATATTATTTAACTTTTATAACTTTGAAATAATCTGTTGATATTCACATCGTCAACAAAAGTTAGCAACCGATCGTTTTCGTTTGAGCGGGCTGTGATTAAATAATAACCTACGATACTCGTTTATCTTTGAACGACTAATGCAACTGATTTCACAGTTAATGCACCTCTAGTTGTATTTAGTCTACGTTGCAACTACGTTCACGTGCCATTGTTTGAGTTTGTGAGTTAGTATTTGAGTGAGTTCTCTCGTAGGCATCCATCCGGCCGTATACTATCGCTGAACAAAGAAACGTATCACTTTCAGGCTACTCGCTCTTTTATTTAAATACAATACATTTTCAAACGTATATGGAAGTTACTGCGAGAAACTTCAAAGCTCGGATTATTTTTACATTCCTATTGATATGAAAGAAAGCTCTATGCGTCAAGTGTTTTGATTGTCGTTGCCTTGGGTGGTTTTCCTTAAAATAATACACTATCTTACAAATTTAGATAGACCATGAGCTCACAACTTATGTCATATCATAAAAACAAAATTTTATTTAAATTTAATTGATTGTAAAAAATACAAAGCGTATTTTTAAAGTTAATATTTCAGACATAACTTAAACAATATATTAAAAAGACAAGAACAAAAATGTACTCAGCAAAATTTATTTTTTTAAGTAGACGATTTTTATTTATATTAGGTATTCAATGAAAATTTTAAGCATTTTGGATCATTAAAAGGCATATAATAGACAATGGCAATGTAATGTAAATGGATGCAATTAAATTTAAAAAGTGTCAAATGCGGTTCAAAAATTTTCGTTCTGGGAATTTTAACCATAAAAATCTACGTAAGGATGGGTAATCCTTGAGGGTTGTTAGTGAGGATATTAGTGCTGCCATCAAAGCAGGTCCAAGATTACCGATACAGAAACTATCATAAAAGCTAAACATGTCATCAATTCACAGACATTTATAAATTAGAAAATGTGTTAATTTGTTGAAAATTTTAGGCAGAAATTAATAATTAATAATTCTATATTAGAAAAAAAAATATTTTTGATTGTTACTAATGACAAACAGTGAATCATTTTCTTTTGAATATACAAAATTTTATCAATATTAATACTTAATTTTTAAGCTATGTTTCAGCTTTGCTAAACATATTATTTTTTGTACATTTAAATAATATGAGAAAAATCTCAATTCAAGTTGATTTTTTAAACTAAGTAATCTTTGTGGCTACCTACTTTAATATCTTTTACTCTAATATTTAATAAATTAAATAAATATGTAAATATATAAAATTAATTAATTTATTTCAACTGACCATGCTAATTAATAGTTAAGCATTTTTAATATAATTTTTCTACTCTTACCTTTACAATATTTAAACGTATTATCCGTAAATATTATAGTTTTAAATCTTATTACTCACACATACAAGATCGTTTATTCACAACGTAAATAATAATGTACTTAACTTAGATCTATGTTTGTGGTATTTCAAGAGATTCACTCCAAGTATTCTGTTAATATAAAATTATTTGTTTAATGTTGATTATATGGAATTTTGTACTTTAAACTATTTTTATATACAGTTTAAAATAGCTTTAAGTAACCAGAAAATTATTTTCTCTGTCTAATGTCATTTAATAAGTGGTACGGCTATCTCCAATAAGTGTTTTCACTAAGAATAATGTTCGAACCATTGATAAACGATGATCTTAATTTCACCCTGATTATATATATTTTATTGCTTAATATACATTACATATTCCTTTAAATTTTACACTATATACTAAAATACCTATTTAAATCCAAAATTTATATGTACTTTTTCTAGTGACATCAATTAACTTTTTATTAGTCTATAGCTTGCATACCAACTTTTCACTATGTGTTTTTTTATTAGTTGCATACTATACATCTTCTTATAGATACTTTTTAACTGCAGTCTTAAAAAAATTTAGACTTTAATTTTTGTAACAAATTATTTAATATTATTTTTTTGTAATGAAATAATGTATTAAATAAAATATATATTGAAATGATATTTGCATCATCTAAAATGTTTTTGTTCGTACCACAGATGATAATATTAACTCAAAAACTTTTATAATATATACCGAACGTATTCGTTAAAACTATTTTGCCATTAATATCGTTGTATATAAAAGCTTGAGGTGAAGAGCTTAAAGCTCCCTAGCTACGGTCCGACCCTTGTGTGAACAGCTCTATAAATATTTATTCGCTGGACTCGGAGCTGGCCTATTTGGGTTCGTTCCGGTAGCTTTTAAACGAAAACTACTTACATTCCTATATTTTTATAAAATTGAAAAATGATAAAAGCTACTATAAAAACTTGATTGAAAAATATTTTTCAAAAATTAGTAAACAATAATTATTAAATAACATATAAGTTTATCTAAGGCGCAATAATCATATGATGTAAATTCAATGAACGAATGTTCAAAACTACCATTTTATCACGTTAGATTTGACTACATTTTTTTAGTATTAACAAGCAATCCTTACAAACCAAAATATGTTTAGGTTAAATTCAATTACTCATTTTATTTTAATTAGAATTGCAATCAATCACATGAGATTAGGCTTGTCAATATTTACCTAATCTCACGGGCCAGTGGCTATATTGATTAATTAAGATCACTCTTGCGCTATTGATTGATACAATTTACCAATCAACATATAATTATTATAAACAGTAATTTTAATTAAGCAGTTAATTAAAATGCAAATTTAGCACCTAAAATCTAATTTAATTTTTTAATAGACTTTTAATAAATCCTTAAAGTACATTTTTGTATTTCGAAGATCGGGCAATTCCTAAAAAATAAAAATAAAAACAAGGAATAAAAAACCACTAACTTATATTTTCTATACATTTCTTAGTGATTTATAAATTTAAAAATTATTTTCTATTAATTTTTGATGAAGACTGATAAAGAATTAAGGCAAATAAATTAATTATTTCGTACTTATTTTTTCTGTAACAGTAGCTATTTTAACAATTCAACTA
Source organism: Plectrocnemia conspersa (assembly GCF_051122295.1). NCBI lineage: Eukaryota > Metazoa > Arthropoda > Insecta > Trichoptera > Polycentropodidae > Plectrocnemia > Plectrocnemia conspersa. The sequence goes on from NW_028277173.1 coordinate 18,203,159, forward strand.
TCTAACCTCATTATAGTATAAGTATTTATAGAACAAATAAATGGTTGATTAATCGTTGAAACAAATAAAAAAAAATTGTTTTATCTTAAGGAGGGCTTTAAAAATTTTTTTTTTTGTAGCATTAACAATTCATCACTTATGGTACATTTCTAAGAACAACCTGTACATCAACCGATTATTTTTTAATTTAAAAACCGTACATAAGTACAAAAATAGACTAAGTTCTATAATTTTTTAAGCGCAGTTTTATTTTATGCTTATTTATTCACAAGTTTTTTATGTTGTTTTAAAAATTAAAACACATTTTATGCAGTTTGCGGTAATTTTTAATTAAAAACACAATAAATAAAAATGCTTTCGGGTTTCTAACCCTTTGGGGTGTGACTTTGCAGCCAGTAAGACGTAGGTGGAAACTAGTGAGAATTTTATTAAATTATATTACTTATATTGCGACTACTATAATGGGCGAGTATTGTTTTCTACGAGTAGTGGTGGAGAAGCTGGCGCAGGGATTTTGTCCATAGAAGATCCTTATTCTGATATGTAGCAGCGACAGTATAGCGGAAGTTGATCCCTCTCTGCTGCGGTGCTCGTATGGTGGAGATCAGGATGTGAGCGTCCATGACAGTATGTTGTCTGCTAGTCTTTTCGATTTTCTGCCGGAGTCTGCCAAGTGACTGCCCGAGTTTCATTGGCGACCAGTCTTGTGTATTCAGGGCTGCAAAGCTGACATCAGGTGGAATGCGATATGACAAGTGCAGTATTGACAATTTTTTAAATCTCCAAAATTCTGATGATAGCAAATTAAATTCCACTCGCAAATCATCATAAATAGTGCAAGCTTAGGAGAGTATAAAAAGCTTTTTTATTTTAGCTAAGTATATATAAGAGAACTGAGAGCCGGTGGTATAGCTAGGGTATGTGCTGCCAGGGCGATCTAAGAAATTGCCCTCCCCCCATACATTTTTTGCAGATTTTTAAAATTAACGTTTCTTTAAATATTAAATTGATTATTATAAGCTCTAGTTATTCGTGGATTTATATATGTTTTAGTGCATTCAGGGATAAGAACCACACGCGAATATGCCGCCCCCAAGCAAGTGCCATCCGGGGCGGCCTGCCCCCTCAGCCCCCCTATAGCTACACCATTGCTAAGAGCACATCATTGTCTTTCATTTGGAATACACATCAGTCAAAAATTTTTTATACTACAATAAATTAGTTTTGATTTGCTTACAACATAAAATCTAAAGAAAATTAGTTATAAAATATTCACATTAAGGAACGGCAAAAGGAAATACGAAACATGTAATGTAAACATGCAGTTTATTAATTTGGACTGACTAAAATAAAAAAAAATTAATTATATAAAACTAAAAATATTTATGAAGCATTTATTAAAATATTGAAAAAATTGAATTGGAGTTTTCAGTTGATAAAGTTGTCGATGGCTGCGATTATAAATTAGAGTTAGAATATATTTCATCCGTGCCCCGTTTCCTCTACACTAAGTCCGTGCCTCGATGCTATCTGGCCCATAAATTGTTCTACTTGAACTCGGTAACTTATCCAGTCTTGTAAGTAGGTTTTCTGCCGGTCGGCAATAGTTTGGTCGTAGCCCGCATATTACATACAGACACAGTTTATATTTTGTGCCGTGTTCGATATATATATATATATAGTGGATTTCAATGAATATTTGCATAAGCTTTAATTAAATATATTACTCATGCATATATGGGAATTTGTCTTCTACTGCTTATATATCAAAACATATATACCTTGTGTATAAACGCACAATGTGTAATCCAATCAAGGGATAGAACTTAATCTATATCTCTAAGGCATTGTTGTTGTGAGTAGAAAGAGAAAACTTTTGAAAAGTAGGAAAACAATCTTTTTCCTATTCTCAAATGACGCGACGTTTGAGGCGGTGTTTACAATGGAGAAAAACGAGATATCTCCGGTCTTTGTGTTATATGTATATATAAATATGTATATAAACTAAAGATTTGTGATAAATTCGATTCAATAAATATAGATCGATGAAATAAAAATTGATACATAAGTCACACTTTATCTAGTTATCTTTGGTCAAGTAAAATGTTAAAACTAATATAATTTTTATATGTTATAAAATGTTATTGCAATGCTTTTATTTTTTCGGTTTTAATTTATTTCTTGCTCAGCTTTACCAGCAATGCTATATTAAGTGTTCGGTTAGGCATGGTCCAACGAATAAGACCTGAATAAACACTCATATCGAAACCATCACGATCTAATCGGTATTCTAAATATTTTCGTTCGATTTTCTAAGCATGATGTTTTTTAATAAAATATTTGCAGCCAAACAAAAATAATATTTGTAAATAAAAACAACATACTTACAAAAAATTACATTTACCAAAGGATATTTTGTTATCATTTCTCGTATATTCTGAATTTCCGCTCGTTCAGCGATCACCGCTTTCCCACCAAATTAAATTTCATTCATAAATATAATGTGTAAGATATATACAAGTGTGTCGTTAGGTATCAAACTCATCCAAATATATTTTTAATAAACGATATATATATATAATATAACCATGGCCCCTAGTTCAGGGGCCCGGGATCACGTTACTGCTTGACACCGATCGATTTTATAAAATTATTTTTCCACTTTTTGTTATGAGATCGATTAATTTTTTTCGTTTTCGTTCTTTCGAATTTAGTAACTTATCGTTGATACCTGCTATGATTAAACTTCTTAGAATTCGTTTGTCGCATCTATACAATAGTATTGTCAATATTTTTACGCTTATCTTAAGAATAGATTTTCATTCTTATTTTTGTTAAGATATTTATTGTTTTGAGTTGCAAGTTTGTATTATATTGTTAACTTAAAATAAATTGTATTTACGTAAATTCAAATCAAAATGTTTTATTGTTTTTTCTCATTTTACTTGAATATTTTTTTAAATTATAATATATATAATTTTTTATAAATACAGCTCGTTATTATATCCACAGTGGCGGAATAAACTGAAGACGCAATAAGCGCGCCCTTACGGTCCGCTATCGCGGGTCGCTTCTATTATAATAAGTTGATTAATTTATATCCTTATTTAAATTTAAAAAAATCACAAACATATGATTTGTCAAATAAAATATTCTCAGAAATATCTAAAGAGCCGAATATATATAATATTTATTTTTATGACGGGTAATGGTATATCTAAGACCGAGAAAGTCTATCCCAAAAAACTCAATTTTTTAAAAATCACAAAACTATGGAAGTATGTAATTCATAATCCATTAGATTTTCGGACGTGTCGTAGTAAAGAATGAAACAACTTATCGCTAAGTTTATTCATCTACAATTCTAATTTCAATACAATGTATGTTGATTATTTTATTATTTAAGTAACAATATTTACAGCTAGACATTATAATATGTAAACTATTTAATGTTGTCTCTGCCAATTAATTTAACTTCTAAGCTAAAATCTATTTTTTTTTAATTTTAAAAATAGTAATGAAAAGCTAGAAAAATAATTCAAACCACTTTGACTTTTTTCAAAAAAGTCGACCTTTAATTAGAAATTGTAAAATTAGCTAATAATGTTTAAAAAAACATGTTTTAATATATTGACCCCGTGTTACACTAGTAAAAAACATGAAATAACATGAAAACATTTTTTAAATATGAATATATGCAATTTTAATTTATTTTTAATTTATCATTTAATTTTAAATATGAATCATGCAAATAGAGCAATTAAAACTTTAAAAAAAAAGTTTTTTCAAAGATATTTTATTGTTGAACGTTTTTTTTTATTTTGATAAAATAGTTTTTTTAATAAAAATTAAATTTTATAAATGGTGTTTCGTTAAAAATCTCGAATCTTAGAGAAAAACAAAGGTAAAAAAATTTTCTCCTTGTGGTGCACATTATTTAAATCGATGTCAAATCAACCAAGATGTGATAATATTTTTTGGACATATAAACAGCTTCTAACCTTTGTTCTCTCACAGACCTATATGTTAGGAAGTGAAAATAGGTATCATTACTTAAAAGTTTATCAAATACAAGGTGGAGTGAACGAATCCAATCCGTGTGACTAATTGTTAAACATTATCCTAAAGTACTTTACAAAAAAAATAATTACAAAACTGTTTTTTTTATTAATTTTTATATTAAATACAAATTTAATGAGTTTTAATTTAAAAAATTTATAACGGAAGCCAAATCATTATCGAATCAAAACCGCAATGCAAATAGCATTAACCGCAACTATGTCCCTAGCAGCTCTACAGTAATTAATGCTACTTATGTAAATATCATTTTTTTATTTACACCTTGAATTCAAATCATTAACTTTAAGTTATGTGCCTTGCATCTTGAAATAGCCGCGGACAGAGTAAAAATCTCTCGCGTGCCGATTCTAATATACAAACGTAGCCATAAACCTTCTTGAATAAATGTACAATATAATGAAGAAAGATGCATATAAGTCGGTCCATCCGAAGGTAAATAATCACACTTACAAAATAAACCTTATTTTCTTTCATATATGTATCTATAATATATAGAAATAATTTCTCTAGTAACTTATTAGATACATTATTAACTTAGCCGAGTTTGAAATCTATCGACGCAAATATTTCCGAGTATTGCTTACATTTAATTTACATATACATATGTTTGTATACCTATGTGTAATTTCACGTGGCAAGACCTTAGTACGCTATAGACTAGTCAAGTGAAAACGTTTCGGTCCAGAGTTTTCTCCGTTCCGCATAATTTGAAACGTTCCGGAACGCAACCGGGACGCTCCAGGGGGACGGCATTCATATTACAGAATTAGATCCTTAGACGTCTCGCCTTACAGCCCTTTAGGCTTACTTATAACGTAAATACCCTGCTAAGCATTCCATTAACTTAAATTACGGAATATCCGTTACGGCTCGAATCCTTACGCCAAAATCAAAGAGCTTTGATTTTAAACAAATTGCATTGCGAACCATTGAGCGCCACATCAAAGGTGAAATGTTTTCAATCTTATAATTAATTTCTTCTCTTACACTCTAAGGCGATTGAAATTTGTTATTAATTTTAAATAAATGGTTACTTTGCAAGTAATAATTTTAATTAAAATCTAATAATAACAACTAGCAAATCTGTAGTAATAGACACTGAAGGCAAAACTTCCGTTATAAATAATTGAATACTGATATCTAATAACAGTAACTCTATTAAAGTACCGAAATTCAATTAAGAGCGAATCATTGAAAAAAGCCTTTGTCTGTCATTAAATTTTTCTTATTGAAAAAGATTATTTTTTGAGAAAAAAATATTTGTATTAGAGTTTGTTCTTAATTAATTATTGTTTTTAATATTGATTTTATTATGTAACTCAGATATGCTGATAATATGTTTTTAATTTCAAAACACATAATAAAATAAATAATAACAATTCTAATTGGACTATATTGCGATTATTTGCAAATATGACGATAAATAAAGTTACTTGTATAACAAATTATTATTCAGGCATTCGGAGCGTGTTTTTGTCCAATTGGATAACCACATCTGATTTATGACCCAGCTGCGTTAACAATTGTTGAAATTTCAGATTTAATTATTTAACTCTTGAATTAGCCTATTGTGGTTTTGTTTTTGTGCGTTAAGCTTTAACTAGCTTTACCACGCAGATTTTCCGGGACCAATATAGTAAGTCTATTTTTATATGATGAAAAACGCTTTAATGCCTAGAGCTAAAATTGAAGCGATGTGAATGAGTAACTTATTTTTTTTAATAATCATAACAATCATCAATAATATTTTACATACATATATTCAACCCTCAGTGGTTTTAAGCTTTATCCAGTATGCGTTTCTACTCCAATATGTTCATAGCGAATGATATCCTCAGTAAGGAGTCCCCAAAATAAAATAGCCTCTGGTAATATAAATATTACCCTCTGGTCGATCATCACAAATTAGGTTTTCCTAGGCTTTTCTTATCTCACGGATTAATAATGAAAATAGAATTGAGCTACGTGATGCATAGTTTAATATATTAGTTGTAAACAATAATAATAATTTATATTTATTAATGTATTTTTATATATGTCACCGATTTACAGATTCACTACTTACTTAGTAGTAATTGCTTGTGTTTACCTTGTAATGATCATAGCTAAAACATGTTATGTCTTAATAAATATATAACTCACATTTGCCGCAATGCAAATTTTTGGGTTTGCCAATCATTTGGCAACCTCAAAAATTTGCGTCAGATAGCTAAAATTATTTTTTTCACAAATTCCTTTACTACCCAAGTGAATACGTTTGTAAAAAAACTTTGATTAACGATGCACAGTAATTTGAAATATGCAATATATGATTTGCTTGCATATTTCTGTATAGATTTGCATAATTGCATAAGTACGTTACAAGTAACTAATGTAAATAATACCTATATTTTAAGATATAGGATTTTTCTATGGAGGTATTAATAAAAAGTCATTTTAACATCCATTTAGAAAAAATGCAAATAGAGATTAACCCATCTTGATACGTGCATGAATAACCTAATAGCACATCTACCCCGAGACGTTAATCACCCATAAATACCCTTTGTTTGGAAAGGACGCATACTAAGCAATACATTCTACTCCGTGCACATTTATTGTTCTTAACTCTTTAGTTACCGATCGCCTACCGAGTGGTTATAGGCGTAAAAAACATTTTGTAGTTATGTCCAAGAAGCAATGCAATTGCACCGCCAGATAATATCCCCACCTGCGATTTCCCAGCATTATAAAAAATGTGACAGTAATCAAAGAGGGAAGGCGTTAAAAAGACTCGAAAATGCCATGGAATTACAGTAGGAGACTATATTATTACGAGAGACATCACGTCGAATCCCATCTGCTTCACAGATATTACAGACTTCCTAGACTTGATATTTAAACTCCACCGCATAATAGCGCCATCTACATTTATCTTTATATGCTTATAAAATAAACTCAAACCATCTTTTTGAGAGCAATTTGATTGCAATGTCCCACACCTTTGGGCTCAAAACATAAAATTGTATAATTCATATTTTATATTTCATTAAATTTATATGTAAAATATCATAAGTACATTTGATTATATATATGATTTCACCGTCCGTATTTTAATTTTTCAACAGACCAACCATTAAATATTTACTGGAAAATTTCAGCCACAACATCAACAAACAAAGCTAAATTTTATTTTTATAAAAAATATATTAAAAAGCACGGTAGATACACATAATAAATATTTCTAGTACTTGTTCCGCCGTAATTTACCGTTCCCGACTACCTCCCGGTTACCTTCCCAACAAAAACTCTCTTTCTTTCTCTCTCTCTCATAATCCCAGGTAGTGTAATTGGACTAGGTAAGTCTACTTTTTCTGCCTTAGTCAAATTCCTTACAACAGCCACTGCAATAACGTAACAGATGGCATAGCAGCGATAAAACGTGCAGCATTCATAATTTCGCAAATCGCAAAGCTGTGACAGCGAATGCTTATGTTACGTTAACGTAGCCGTTTTGCTTTTTAGAGCTTTTCAGAAGAAGCTTTCGACGTATGCGAACGTACACATGAATAACATTGTGTCGCATGTGCGAAGATAATGCTTAGAAATGTAATGACGTTTTCAATGAGCTTTTAAACGTAGATATATGTAAGAGCAGAAAAATGCGAGACCCGGGGCAACTAATATTTTAGAGGCCCTTCAAAATTTAAAATAAAATTATGGACAGGAATATAGTTAAGAAGTCAATGGTATTAAATATTTTTTTGCTTGTTACATTTACTTATTTTACAGAAGCTTTGCTCGCTTTAACATTGGCAAATTCACTGATTATTTCAGAGTCTAAAATACGCACTATCTGATAATTAATGTTGAGAGTTGCTAGTCCATTTAATCGTTTCTGATACACTGTCGATCGTAGATAGTTTTTAATTAACTTCAGAACACTGAATAATCTCTCACCTTCTGCTACACTCAGTGGCAAGGTTAAAATAATCGAAGCACAATCGTTATATTAGGAAATATGTTGACGAGTCTCTCGTCGATAATTTTCTATCGTGCTTAGTTTAAAATTGGATTTGTACGTTTCAGTAGTATTAGTTTAAATTTAAAAAATCTTTAGCAGATTTGTTTCAAATTTTAGAGTAATTTCATTTTTGGTTCATCAAGAACGGACTTCTATGTTTTCTTAAGTTGTTCTATATCTTTGTTTAGGTTTTTCTTCATCCAATGCTACTTTACGAGATTCGATATATAGAGTCGTTTCATGTAATAACATTAGTATTTCCGGCCAAATTGTAACCTTAACACATTCAAATTTTGAATGTGTATTTTTTAAAAGCAATAATCTGTGTTTGTGCATCAACGGGAAGTATTCCTAAATCGATGTCATATAAAGCAGATTGCAGATTTCAAATTTAGAGACACTAGTTTCACAGCTTCCAACCTTGCTGACCATCTTGTTTTTTGAATATTAACTTATTTTATTTTATTCCAGACACGAGTTTTGTTTTATTAAGATCGTTTCAAATGGACTTAGACAATTGAGTTGCTCCTTCTGTCTCCTCTTCTGATAGGCCTTGCGTAAAAGCATTCATAAACTTCTAGATCAATAAGAAAAATTGACATATCGGCGGTAAATAACGATTCAATTCGTAAGATTTAGATTTAAGAATACATTTTTATATTTCTAGATCCTTAGTCAAAAATATTTAAATTAGCACTTAATCCAATGTTTCATATATTATTTATCTTTCATGTTGTAAATACTTTGTCTATTATAGCGTTTAAGCAACATTTAGAGATACCATAAGGGCCACTTAAACAACAAAAAGAGAAATCTCTTACACTATTAACATAAACAAATACAACTCGAAGAAGACTAGAAGTTCCAAGAACTGCATATTGATATGAAACACGTGGTAAATTGTACTAATTAAATAAACAATACTATACTATTTTTCCTGCAAGGTCACACTCCTTAAGACTCATTATTTTCCCTCTTAAATTATACCAATTAACGTTTTATTTTATGTTATATTATATTAAATAAAAACATCCTTATAAACCAGTACTATGTATTGTAAAATTAATTATCATATCGAAATTAATGTTTTATAAAAAAACTCATAAACCTTCAAAGTTAAATATATAAAATTAAATAGCATTCGCATTGATTTTAAAATTATAAATCAACAAATGGCTTTGTATGGTAAAATCTACAATTTAGACTGCCTTATTTATATATCTTTGGGTTTGATACGCATAAGACTTGCTTTGCTTGAGTGTTGAGGTGTCTGCCAAGGCGAAATTCATGCTTCTTTAGAGGCTTTGTTTGTTATTCAGCCTCCGTGTTCAATTTGAAGTCCATGCTGGCTTTAAGATTTGTTTGTATAGCAGCAGCTTGATGTATAACTTAGACTTCCTGAATTTTAGCCGCTCTAGTTTTGAATATTATATTATATTGTGTTAAATACAGTTTGAAGAGTAGCCGACATGAGACACGAATTCATATTACTAGTTCAAACTGACTGCCGCACATTCAACATGCACCAAAATAGCAGGTTGAAATTTGTTTTTTTGTGTTCCATTAAAATGTATAGGCAAAAAAAGGACAGTATATTAAAATAAAGGCAAAGTAAAAAAAATATATTTTTTGAAATCAAATCCTTTGAAACCACTTTGTTGCTTGCTGCCATCGAGTCAACACGTAGCGATTAGTTTTATTTTAAAGGTTGGTTAATCTTGGCCCCATATAAAAAATGTTATGCTATTTCTGTTTGACAATTGATTGTATGAATTTTTAATTTTTTTTTAAGCATAACCATATATTTTAGAAGCACCGAAAACTTTGCTGACAGTGGTTATTTTAACATACATTTAAGTGCTGTTATAATGTAAGATAGATTCAGTTATGTTATTTAAATAGCCATGTCGCATTGACTGTTAAAGGTTCTCGATATTTTAAATGTTTGAGAATCACTGAATAAGAGCATTGTATCTTTGTACCTGCGTTTGATATTTTAGGATCATATTTCTAAAAAATATCTGTCATCGCTTCTGGCTACTGTAACCGACGTACCTGATACCGCGGTAACATTTTTCATTCTCGCTTTATGACATTTCATTTCCAACCGTATATATCAAGTCAATAAATCATTTCGCCCACCCAAATATTAAATGTACCCACTAGATCCTTAGTCTTATTCGCCAGACCTGCATGTCGTCACAGAAGAACGATTTATGCCCGAATTAGAATAATAATTCCACGATCCAATGATTTATTGCAAAGCCAACAAAGCGCAGTGAATCGTAATTATATTTATTCACGTACAATTTCCGACATGTGCTGTGAATAAAAATTCAATATAGAAATTTTCAATACTTCTTTTAGCTCTTATTTCTGCTGTCTTGTTACGGCAGTCTTTTGAAATACACTGTGAGGAAATGCATTTTCCGGTGTCACTTTCATGTCTTTAATTTTCATTTTCCATGTTGTATTCACTATCTTGCTTATTTCCTTTGAGTTTATATCGTAAATAAAAATAAATCAAATTGTGTTGTACGTATATGTAATAATATTTTATATAACTAATATACCTTTTAATATTCTAAACATATTTAAAATATCTATTTTTTATAATTGGATAAGGTTACGCTATTTTAAAAATTTAATTTAATTTGTTTCAATATATATTTTATCTTAATTCTCAAAATTATTGAAAATTGGTTAAGATTTGCTAGTAAATAGGAACCGATGTTTATTTTATGAAATAGTATTTTACAATTATTGCTGCAAATAAAAAAAATGTTATGCCTTTTTTTGTTCGTGTGTATTGGTCTTGTACCAGATATGTTTTCATTCTTAAACTTAATCCTTATTTTGATGATGTTAATTAGTTCAAAACAATAATAAATTATTGAGATCATCACAAATAGCAAATATAATTGAAGAATCAAAAAAGCTTTTCTAATTAAGACAGTTTATATTCATATGAAAAATAAGGGTCTTTTAAGAACCTAATTTTTTACCACTCGAAAAAGATCTTAAAAATCGGTTCTTTTCTGATTTCTAAAAAATGTAGAGAATGTCATAAGCAATAAATTTACCTCATTTTCAACCCCTTTATACGAGTTTTAGTGGCTTGAAAAATACCTCAAAATCTGTTTTTTTTTATTTTAAACAAATTTATTCGATATTTTAGATAAAAAATTGAAAATAAAAAAAAAACTGCCTACTATGTTTATTCTTTATACGAAAAATATATATGTTATTATTCCTTTTGCAAGTTTTTATAGCCATTTAAAGGTAAAAATTAGAAGGTCCACAATCCACATGATTTTAATATATGTATAGCTTTTTAAATTGTTTTTAGGACATTAAAACTTTCCAAAAAATATTGTTTTTAGGGTTTTTCAGGCTTTATACAATATTTTTTTATTTTTATAGTTTTTTATACGCTAATTAAAGCGCTATATGAAAAATTTGTTTTTTAAAAGATAATGGACTTTTTCATATTAAATAATTAAAGATAATTTTAATAAATATATTGTGTATTAAGCTTATTAGCTTGCAATAGTGTCCCAAAATATTATAAAAATATTTTCAATCTAGCGAAGTTAATGCCATCTAAAATCCAAGTTGCAAAATATATTTTTGTGATGAGGTTTAAGAATTAACTATTATATTTTTAAATAGGATCAATAGTATGCTACTTATAATACGTATATTAAAAAAAATATATACCAAAATGTTGCTAATTTAGTTCATCTACACAAATAATATCGCTTATTTACAAAAATAAAATTATAAAATCAAAATAAGAAAATGAATTTTGCTTAGTGTCATAATTTATACAGTATATTAAATTTACTTTTATAAAATGTAATTTTTTGAAAGCATTTGATATATTTTTAAATTTTAATAATATAAACTTAAATCAAAACATACCAATAGTTTAAAATTAAGCTTTTAAATTTTTTTCTGGTTTATTGCTTTTATATATTTTATAAATCAGTTAGATGAAATACAATTAATGTATAGCATTTATAATAAAACTTTATAAATATTATAAATCTAATACAAAACATTTTGTATATTATAAATTAAATACAATACGAAAAAATGGTTTACAAATGTTTTGAGTCAAGATTAGAACCAATATATATGTCCACGCATTTTTTTGTATTTCGCCAACAGATGGTATTGGCTTACAACAAAATAAAGCTCTAGATAAATTATTTAATAAAATAGGAATTAAAAAAATATTAAACTATATGTAAAACATCGATTTTTTTATAATTTTGTTGTATCCATGAATACATTTTTAATTTTTTTTTTAGATTGAGATAAATACACGATAATTAATTAAATTAAATATTCTTACCTCAAAATAAATAAATAATATAATATAATATTTATGTAGTTATGCTTAGAAAATTAATACTAATAAATAATATATACTTAATATAATTAATATTCTTACTTTAAACTTCTCAATTATTATGCTCGTGTAAATTTATTTAAATACATGTTTTCTTATGATTTCTATATCTTCTACCTGGGCTTTTACATAGCCATTAATTTTTACTGATTTTTTAGGGACGGAGGTTAAAAATCGGTAATATGGGAGTTAAGAAACTTCAGGTTACAGAAAATATATAATTGTAACGCAACCTTAAGCAAAGGTGTTTTATTTAATGTGGGCCTCATAGGCCTCGTAAAACCTTTGAAAGGGCGAAAAAATTCCTTAATACCCACGATATCGAGGAGATGTAGAGGTCTTTATTCTTCGATCTAGAGCAGAACGTAAACTCGTTTATTTCTTCCAAAAGGACTTATATATTTGGGATAGAGTGCTCAAGTGTATACAGTAATGTAGTCCTCCAGGTTATTGTTGCTCAACTCATGTCTAAAACAAAAACGTTTGAGATATAAAGCTCTAATCTTTCTAAAATCAGAAGAAGCTTTTTTGTTAAGATTTCCGTAGAAGTACGACAGTTTTAACAATACGCACCGTTGTGATTGATATCGACGATTTTTTTAACAACACGAGGGGACCATCTTCAAAATTTTTTGGGTCATTTGAAGGAATTACTTCGAAGGATCAAGTAAAAAATGCATTTACGCAATTTTGCCTTATGTAATAAAATTGTTTTTGTACATATAAAATCACTACTAGTAACCCGCGAAGGATGCGCACTTCGGAAGTTCCGTCTTGAACCAGAAATAAAAAAGGCATGCCAAATTATCGGTTTCCAAAAATAAATTTAAGCTGTAATTACTTCACAGCAATAAGATTGTGTAATGTGGTAACTAATAAAAAAAGTAGTTAGTAAAAAATTATAGTCGGGTTAACTTTTTTATATTAATCCAAGAAAATTTTATTTCTTTTTTTGCTCTAAAATAACCCTATGGTTAAATAATTATTTTTGAGCAAAGTTGTACAGTTAATGGAGTTATATTATTTGTTTATTGAAAACTTTTCCAAGTCAAATTTTGTGACTTGTAATAACTACATTATTTTCGCTTAAACAGTTTCGAAGCGGATGCCGATTTGCATAATAAATTCAATGTTTTTGAACAGCTGTTCTATTAGCAATTTCTAAAAAACTTACTAATTGACACATTAATTTAATACCGTCATTTCATAAAATATTTGAAAAAATAATCCTTATGAGTAAAAGATTATCTTTAAGGTATATTTTCTTTTCAATTGACGTTCGAAAAAATCAATTGAAAAAATACCAACTTAATAGTTCAATGAAATATATGTGCTTGACTTTTATTACGAATAAGATTACTAGACTTTTGATGTTAGTTAAAGAAATAAGACGGCTTGAATTCAGATATAAAACCTCTGACTATTTGCTACACTTAATACGCTTATACCTTATAAGTATTAGCAATGTTGTTTCACTAAATAATTAACACTCAATGCCGCGTAAAATTTCATCAGGAAGGTATTTGGAATTCTTAAATCAATATTTAGAGAAGTGGAAAATTGAAATCAACTAGATTAAAACAGGTGCAATTATTATCACAAAACATAGACAAACTCTACTACAATTTTTTTCTAAACGAAGAGGGCAGCTAAACCAGCGTTAAATACCTTAACTTACACCCGGACTCCAAACTTCAATTTATTGAACATAATTTGGATTTTTTCCGCCGTAGTAATTTTTGGTTTATTGTTTTGATTACATAACTTAGATATAAACCTAACATTTTTATAATGTTAGAATATTTAATTTTATTAGATAAACTAGTAGTGAAAATAAGATGAATAATAAAAACCCATTTACAGAAAAATGTTTTAACTGGCAAAACAAGCAAATATTGAATATTTTATTTAGACAATAACAAGTAATTAAAAATACTTTTAAAATAATAAACTTATGTTCTTACATAATATAAGGTCGGAATAGCGTAATCAGTAAGATATAGACTGGTAACCTAGAGGTCACGCGTTCGAGTCACAGCAACAGATTTATATTTTTATGTTTATAAAATGGGCTATTAATTAAAACAGGTTCTAGCTGCACAGTAATATTTATTAATATTAAAATAAATATATATATATACAAATTTATAATTATTTATATAGATGTCACCAATTAGTTCATTCTGTCTGATTGACTTACTCAGCTTATACAGATTTACCCCGTTGTACCGCATTGGGCATACGGTTAGGTTACTAAAAATGATTAAAAATTATTAAATTCATAAATTCTTGATTTTTGATCTGCACCACTGTAGAAGCCCAAATTTTTTTTTTGCCTGAGTCATTTAAGTCATTAAATGGAGTTTAAGCTAAGGGTTAAAATAATTAAGTGTTGATGCGGTAACCATAATTTGCTTACTTTTACTCGTTGCTCAGTCGTAATATTTTTTTATTATTAATTTTCTAAAATTGCCTTTTAATCTGATTTTTTTTAAATTGCTAGTAAATTTTTATTCGAATTTTAAATAATCTAGTGAGTTTCGGAACAACCTGTATTATAATATACTTTTGACTTCTGTATATTGGTGGCGCAGCTGCGCTTTAGACTTTTTTATTTGTAAAACGTTTTGAATTTATTTGACGCATACAACCGTTTTATATATTACCCCGAAATAAGGATGAATATTAAATTTTAAAATACAAAAAAATTGAATTTGGACTAAATACGAATAAATACGTTAAATTTAAAAAATATTTAATTTAGATTGATTGCCAGCTTGGCATTAAATAATTGTATGTGCTTATTTGATTCTAAACTTATGAAAGCTTAAAGTTAAAATATAAATTTCTATTAAAATCAAACATAAATCTTACGACAATAATAACCTTCTTTATTAACTTAAAATGTTTAAAATTTAAAACCAAGTGGCGTATATTTGTCGCCAACCAAAAAAACAATAATCCCCAGTTGAAAGTTTAAACCCGTCCTCGGTGCATTTTAAACAAGTTTACTGAAGAAAAAGTTCAAACTCTGACTGTAAACTCACAGATTATAACAATATAAATGTATTTCACCAGATTCTAACGTTAAAACACATATAAACACGAACGAATCTCTTTGAATTACGTTTCGAACCCGTATATCCATCGTATCTTTCCCTAAATTAATTTCAATCCCATTGCAAATGTAAATTTCGAACGTTATCCCCAGATCGTGTCTTGCCGTATCAGAGAATTAAGCAGGGTCACCATACATGGCATTGCTGTATTACAGAATGGACGGTTAAAATCTAGGAAAATCCCTGGCATTACTTTTAAACAAAATATCCGCTTTTTTTTAAATAAAAATATGTTAAATTATTAAAAAATAAAAATATGTTTATTTTGTCAATTTAATTTTATAAATACTTGTTTTAGATATTTAAAGTTAGTGCTTAGCTGCTTGCTGTATATAAGAACATTTCAATATAATTACAATCAGCGACAGTCATCTGCTATCTTAAGTGATTTACAAAGCAAATATTCCGGTTTATCATACTACATCGAGATACGTTAATTATCCTTCTGTAAAGTTCTTTAACAATTCTGGAACTTGAAACAAGAATTATGTCAGTTTTTAATAACTAAAATTCAAGACACGAGCTTCAACTCCAAATTCTTATTTGAGGTAGAATACTGACTATAGCATATTATATTACTTATCTCATTGTCTCTTTGTTCTTGCCATTTTTATACATATTGTTTTATGAATTTATTTTTAGATTTCATACAAAATATAATGAAAAAAATCCATCCATAAGTCATCCTTTATCTTGTCGCCGAAAAAACCATGTTGTATTTTCATTTATGTGACACATATTGATTACCTAATATTTTTTTCTTTTCCTAATGAACTTTTAAAAAATGTTTTTTTACTAATGTTTTTGTTAAAAAAAAGTATTCTTTATAAAAAACTTTTTATTAAGATCATTTATTTAAAACTTATATATATATTATATATTTATAATTGTCATATTATTTTTTGTAAGCTTTTTTTTGTTATACTTAGCATTGTATTGTTAATAATATGTAAATGTGCCACTGAAAATGAATCAGGCATTCACATTTTCCATCTGGAAAAATAGTTATAAACCAGCAATACAAAGCAGGTCCATCGTATTAGTTCACTTAATTTATAAAAAAAACAATCGTATTAACTTATGCTGTAAACTCATAAAAATAAAAAGTTTTTATAAAAATACTTACCAAGAAAACTTGATTATGTCACTAAGTATTAAGATAGTGTTGCACTATAATTTTTAAATGATCATAATATATTATATTTTACTTAAGCTCTCAAATATTTTAAATTATAAATTGTTTTTCCAAATATTGCTTAATGCAAAAAAAATATAATACGCAAAATACCTTTTATTTAAAATTAGCTATTTAGAATTTATACAAAAAATTAGAGTAATAACTTTAACTGTGGGTTCCTTAATCAAAATTTTTAATTGCAACCCTATTATACACCAAACAACTTTTTGTGTAATAAAATTGCACGCCGAGCAAAAATTAGCCAAGTCTTTTCGCCGATTTGGAATATTCTCTTTACGGGACTTAATAAAATTTACGGCGTTCCGTGTTGCGATTATTTATGAGGGTTGCGTTGCTGGATTTATTTATGAAACGGCTAGAGTAGACCCTTTTTTGTCTTTTTGGGTTAAAGGCGTATAAATCCGAAACGTTTGCTGCATCAAATATTTAGAGGCATAGATAAATATTTCACTCCGGCGAGCTTCGGGAATTGTCATATATTTGAAGTAAAAATAGACAAACTTACAATAATAATAAATTTTAAGTTAATATCATTAAAAATAAGATAACATTTGCTCGTAATTACATTATTTAAAGTTAAAATCGTGTATAAAATATTTGTGATATTATTATGTTTTTTTATCTTCACCAATTCTCAGATAATAAATAAAGTTTTAATGACTCTTCTTTGCTGCATATTTCGCTATTTTACTTTATACAATCACATTAAGAAAATATGTTTTCAAACTACATAATAAGTTTTATTTCTCATTCTTCTCGTCTCAAAGTTTACAAGCTAAACTCAAATAATATAATATTGTATTGTATAATTTTATACAAAAACTTCTCGTTGTACTATTCGTACTATTTAATTACAATATATGCACAATTGTTTATACATTTGCTATTTATAACTTTTAGTTTAATTTATTGTATATGCATAAATTGAAGTTCAGGAATATAATAATAATAACATAGTATATACAAATACATATATACATATATACATTTTTACATTTTTTTAACCAGCATTTAGCTAAAATTTAAGAATAAGCTTATAAATATTTTGTCAAAAATATTTGGTAGCAGATCTTTCATAGCTTATATGGACGCTAGGCAATAATAAAGAAAGATAAAATATTTAAATTTTGATTCCATTCTTGAAATTGTAATTATATTTTATTAAAAAACATCTTAACAATATTAGGTACATAAAGCATTAATCGTTAAATACACAAAGTCTATATAATTTAAAAATTTAATTGATATTGTTATAAACTAAAATATTATTCCGCTAAATAACCATAGTTAATTTTTAATACCACATTATATACAACACGTATAAACCTCTAAGCCTCCAGTCCACGTACCCGACGTTTTATTTCATCCAACTAAAACAGTTTAATTTATCTCTTGCATATTTACAGTTCACCAGATTCCGAGACCCCATAACCTCAGACCGAAATATTATATCCCATTAACATTATCATAATCCTGGGTCGCGCTCCTGGAATAATATAGATGGCTACAGATTACAGATAAATATGGTTACAATTATTCAAATTAAACAATCGCCATAGATTAAGCCGCCAGAGCCGCATTCGGAATCCTTGTAGTTCACTTAGCTAATTATATCTACACATATTGTTAAATATTTTTAAAATATATTATTATTTATTTACTAAAGTATATGCTTGTTAAAAAGGTAAAATTAAGCCACTTCACCAATTAATATATTCTTACGGCGTCTTTCCCCTGATTCATAATAATGAATGTAACACAAAACTTTATTACAAGTATAAGTGTCTTAAAATGTTTTAAAAAAATAATTCCTTTTACAATTTAAATAGTTATTAATTGCTGAAAAATATATAAATATTTTATTTAAACAAAAACTAATTATTAAATTAAACTTCACTAGTCAAAATATGTGTATTTTAAAATAATTTATACTCACATTTTAGAAAACTTTTTGGCGTAATTTTTATTCAAGTATTTATTTAAAATTAATGGTTTCGCGTAGCTGTTTACTTTTTGCTCACTAGTTTACGATATTTATTGAATATGCTATTAAAAGGTATTAAGCATTTTATATGAACGAAAATACCACAATTTCATAAGTTTTTGGCAGACTCAGACCAGCACTAAAAACAAGTGGTATAGTCGGTGACTAATACTTGAGAAAGTTCTGGGTTCAAATCATATATAAAGCTTGGTGTTTTTAAACTTTAATCATGTCTATATGATCGGATTTAGTGTTTATTGTTAAATTTTAATTTTAATCCATATCAATTAACACAGTTCTTCTGAATTTACCTAACCTCACGTATAAATATCGTGATTATTAATTTAAATCAAGCTATGTCTTATAATATGGAAATAAAAAAATATAATAATGAGCTACTTAAGCTTACAAATAATATGATAAATGTATGTATGTACGAAATAAAAAACATATATATCATAATATGCGATAAATATTTAGAAATAAAGTCATATATATATATTGGTATTCTGACTATTAAATAAAATTTTATTATTGCTACATTATTGATTTTTCGTGTTATGGCTCTGCATGAAAAAATCTAAAATTAATTTTTAAGCTCGAGTGCTAGTTCTCATATATATAACATTTCCGTATGTTAATTGCTCTGAGAAGGAAATTTTAGCGTTATATCGATAGTCTTACAGTCATAAATTTGTTATGTAATGTCACACTGATAATCTGTTTTTTGTATGTAATACCGTTAAAGAAAAAGTCGTGCTAATGGCTCTAATCACAAAGGGACATTTCAAGGTGGTTGCTTGTAATAAATAGTAATTTTTGTAGGAGATTAAAAATGTTAATTCAATAATAGCAAATTAAAGTCAAGACCAGAATATAAGTAATTAGTACATTAAACAAAATACTTGAAATTATGATTAAAAACACAAATAGAAATGTGTACTATTATTCCACATAATTTATAAAATGTATAACTCTACTTTTTATAAATAATACTGTCAGACAGTGGGGTGTACGTGAATAAACTTATGCATTTTATCGTGTGAAATGAACAGGAAATTAAATATAAAAATATGCTTTAATGCATGCATAGAAATTTTAACCTCAGTATTGTAAAGATGAAACATATAAGTATAAACATATAAGTGAAAAATCATTGCACGATATCTATAAGATAATATTAACGTCTATAAATTAAATTTACCAGTATATCTTAAACTTTTTTTCGAATACTTATTGGTTATAGTGTTGGTGTATAATTTTGATGTTCTAACGTTGATAAAACTTTTCAATATACTTTCAATATTTTAGATTAACCTAGTCTTGGTGAACTATGTTTATTTTTTGCTAATAACTTTGCTGTGATAGTTTCGCTGTGATTTCAATTTTTTTTTAGTGAAAATTTAAAGCTTTATCTTTCCGTCACCATTTATTAAGTTGTTTTTTAAAGTTATTGTATTAATAACGCCTTTTTGTATGAGCTTTCAAATTTATGTGCATAGTTAAAATTTAACAAACGCCTTAAGTTGTTCGTTATCAACTCTTGAAGCGCGAAACTAACAGCACGATATTTTTAGAGCAACACCAAAGAAATTTTAATATTAAGACTAGTTTTAAATATATTTATAATTTGGAAAATTTTATGGCAACAGAGATGAAATCTGAAACAGCAAAAGCATTTATTTGTTTAAGAGCAATTTTTTTTGGCTATATCTTTTGTTTTAAACCAATCAATACTTTATTTGTTTGGTTAAAAGTTGTAAGACAATGGATATGATAACTTTGTTTTTAATATGTTTTAGTATATGATGGATGATTTTTAAGTTAATAAAAAAATGGCTATTGATGTAATTTTTACTAAAAAATATAAGGGCAGAGATTTTTTAATTGTAAAGAGATGAATATAGGTCAATTGGAATGCTGAATATAAACTTAAAATTTTGTGCGCATTAAACGAACTTAAATTAATGTCGAGCTTGAATTAAAAATAAATAATTAGATTTCTTAAAATATTGAAATTATCTAAATCCATCTTCTGGATGGACCATGTGCTTAAAAGGTTCGAAGATAACTGTAAACTTCAGACTTGTTCCGACCACATAAAGAACTTTAACCAAGTTTTACAACTTGCACTCACTGAGTGACTAAGAGGACGCAGATATACTTCAGACGATAAAACTTGTAAAGGCAACCGCTTCCCTCTTTGCGGCAAATTCTGGGGCAACAGAAATATCCTGTATAAGAAAGCTCATTATACGTCCATTTAATTGATTCAAAATTAAAATAATGGCACACTAGTATTGATAACGGCAATCGTTTCAATTCAAAATGAAGATTGGTTTCCAATTTAATACCGAACGTTATCGGATCAAAAAGGTAAAAAATAATTAGGCTATATTTTTGCATAATTACGCTATAATCAGTGGAATGACCTTGAAACGATATCGCAATTGGATATTATCTTCAACGTTGTTTAATCGAACGATTCGTATTTCGTTTCAAAAATGTAGCAATTAATGAGTTTTCGCGTGAAATTAGGCACAGATTTAGCTTTGAAGCGTCGCTTCGAGGGACGACAAGGACCCTTTCCTTGATTAATGGTTCCCTTTTCTTGTTTTAAGCTTTACATTGAAACTTTGGTGTGTTTCGAATATATAATCGGACAGCTGACGCTTTGCTCGGTTTTAAATTATGCGATCATTTTTGATCTCTATTTAATGTTGTAATGATTATTTTAATGAACCATTCGATACGTATGATTTAATATTGCCATAAGTTTAATAGTTAATAATGTGTACACATAGTAATAACAAATAATAAATGCAACGATGCAGCTATCCAATCTGTTTCGGATGAAATAAGATGAAAACTTAGCATAAGATGATGACGCAATATAGGGGGACGAAAGGTTGAAATAGATAAAGAGAAAAGGGATATCTCAAAGTACCGTGGTGAATTCTGTGAATAACATATGTACTTAAATTTGTTAATATTAGTTTACGTTGAACACGAGAAAGTAATTTATCAAATAACTTTACATTTAAAAGTTTGTGGTGCTTTAACTTTTTACATTGTTTTTAATGCCATGAAACCTATTTATATACAATACTTACTTTTTATGCTGCAGACAAAGAAAAGAGTTTAAGTATCTTCTAAAGTTTAAAGTATATTTTTAAATATTTACTCCAGTCTACGATGGTTTGCTTACTTTTAAATATAGCATATTATTTATATTTTTTTTTTTTAAATATGTAAAAATAAAAATTTATAATATTTAAGTTAACGATTATTTTTAAATTTGATTTATTTTTACAAATACAAAATACAGGCGAAAAAAAATTTAAAAAAGGAAAAATATTTTTTTAATCTTATTTATTTTACACATTTATTTATAATAATTGTTAACACTATTGTATTCCTAATCAAATATTTTTTAGTTATTGCTGTTATAAGTTTTATGCTAATGTTATGTCTTTTCATTTTTATATTATTTAATGTGTTGCTCTACCATATCTTGAACAAGACGTATAAATAGGATGTTATGACCTATATACTCATATCGATTTTCCTACATAACCCGTTTCCGGTTCCGGAAGGGCAAGGGAATCTACGGTCACTCACCTATCTTTACATATTTGCAGGGATAACTGACTTCAGATTTATTTTAAAGAATAAAAATTAAATGCTTCATACTTTATTATTTTTTTTCAAATTTACAACGTATGTTTTAACAAGTGTTTTTCTTTATATATATAATATATCTAATATATCTATCACATTTAGTGTTATCATTCAATTATGTATATTATGTACTATTATTGCCAATTATACAGGTTTCCCTCATGTGTCTGAGACTGTATATATGTGTGCAAAGCCGTGCCGAAGGTATAAATAATTAATACAATGTACTAGTAGTAACGACACGGCTATACATACATGAAAAAATACAAAACCATAACTAAATAAGCATCTTATTAATATTATTAATATACATCATATAACATCGTTTATATACACGTAAAACAACAATCATCACAGTTTATTATGCACATTTATAAATTTGTTTTTTTTTTTAATATTATTATTTATGTTATGTACATCTTATTCATAGCAATTCATGCGTTGTTATTTTTGCTTCATAATAAATAAAATAGTCTCAATGTATATTGCTTCAAGTTGTGTGTGTTCGTGTATATTTATTTATATGTATCGTAAATCGACAAGAGACCAAACCAATGATACATTATTTTTAATACACAGTAAGAATTGTGCACTCTGTATATATGTATAATATTAAGTTGAGTACTAAGACATCGCGTTTTTTTTATTGCGCACATAAATATATTTACACTTGGGGCAAAATAAATTCCCTGGACACTAGATTTAGGTTTATTTACAAACTGTGCTCACCTGAATGAACTATGCGTTTATATTACCATAGTTTCCACGATCCATTTATTTATTGAATAATCTATTTTATCAAGTTTGTTAGTAACTTAATATGTCCCTCTAATATAATTTAACGGAGTAAGTCGTTAGGCCATGGAAATTAAATAATTATAGAAGAAACTATTGAAAAATAAAATTAAAAAAAAAAAATCATATATAACAACCTAAATTATTAATTAGTATATACGTAGCTTAAAAAAATGTCTTTACAAAATTTAAATCTGTTTCGCATAGCACAATAATAGTTTTATCAGTAATATCTGTTTTATGATTATTTTTTTCATTGATTTGCATTTTTTTTTACATTATGTTTGTCAATGAACAATTATACAGATTAAATACTAAAAAAATATATAAATTCGTTATATAATCTGGAATATTAAACAATACCATCAAATAAAATTCATTGACTTATGAAACATAAAGAAACGCAATGTCTTATTACTCAACTTGATATTTTGACAAATAGCACCCCAATAAAGTTTTTATTAGAAAACTGTATATAACAATCCATATAATATTTCGATGTTTAATTATGTTGTATATATAAAAATAATAATATAGATTTTTAGAATGTAACACATATTATATAAACATTTTACGTATGTACTTTACTTAACTTATACAAGAACACAGTTCCCTGAGTGGTAAATTCAGTTTAATACCATGATTACAAAACAATAGTAGCTCGTTGAAACGATTCTATATAAAAATAGACAGCGCCAAAAGTACAAGAATATAATATATATAATATAAGTTTATAGCTCGATTTTTTTAGGGTAATAGTAATTGATTTTTTAAGCTTCTGAAGATTTTTAAATGAATAATAATAATATAGATAAAGTGAATAGTACTCATGCTGAGGGCTTAAAGCTTGATTAGACGTATTGAGACGTCGTAGAGTTTTTCCAGCAGGGGAAACACGGAAAAGCACACTGTAAGGTGTTTTTAAAAGCGTCTCTAAAGTCTCGGTTGAAGTAAGCGTATATAAGTGGATTGAGGGCCGAATTGAAGTAGCCAATCCAGAATAGCATCACGACCACGCTGTCTGGACAATGGCAATAGTCTCCGCACAAAGACGTGATGACATACCTGAAAAAGTAAAAAATAAATATTTTAATAATATAAAAAAATGTGTGGATCACTATATAAATATTCTGAACACTCTCAGTTATTTTTGTAAATATTTTTGGTTGTTATTGTACAACTCAATTATAGAGTTTGTAATTATGTGCTTAGTATTAGAATATATTAAAAAAATATTATTAATATTATTTCGCTGTTATTATACTATAATATAATTAGAAACCGAACTTTTCTGGGTAATATATTATCTTTACATCAAACATTTTTTTTTACTTGACAGAATCGATTGCAAAATAAAGCTCATAAATCTGAATTTAAAGTTCCAATGCACCGCCTCATACCATAGCACAAGTGATCAATATGGTAACCGATATGATTTGTGTGCTTCATTTTTAGTTTCTCGATGTATACAAAAAATATGCAGTAACTTGAATTTCATTGCTTTTATAATTCTATACATCAAAAAATCACATTGAAAACATCATACAAACATCACTCAATAGAGTATATGCTATTAAAAATAACTTGAAAATACTACTTTTTTACATCGTCTAAAACAGTTTCATCTGAAGCGTCAATTTGCATAACAACACACGCGAATAAAAATATGAAGAGAAAAAAACTTTCGCGTCGCGCATAATGTAGTCGTGCCGTTGAACGAAAATAGGTAATGGGTTTGTTTTTTTGAGCCAGGATGTTCTTGTTCATGTGTGTGTATGTTTTTTTTGCCGGTGGCAAAAAGCCGGTAAATAACGGTAGGGTCCCGGTAAAAGTTTCCGCAGAATCGTGTTTTTCTTCCGTTTTGGGTAGCGCGAATATAATACTAACGTGCCTTTAAAAACTACTATTTTTGTCCCTTTTAGATATGTATTTTATAAATCATCTGCATAAATACTGTTATATATTTATATATATTATATTTTACTTTTATTCCGCAAGGTTATTGATCAATACAAATCATTGCATCATTCAAAAAAATGAATTGGGGCATACAGATAATAGGTTATACATTTTTAAAACTGAGCAAGTCACAATGCAGCCTTATTGCATTTATTTGACATTTACCTTTGCTCGATTTTATGGCGTCAGATATTTTTCTTTGAAGCTACCTGTTGAATCCAATATATGTCAATAGTTGGAAATAAACTCAATTTTTTAAACTAAACATGAAGGAAATATTACGGAAAATGCTTATTGAAGACATCGAGCTTCTTAATAATATTTATATTGTTTTTTTTTGTATCTACTCTAATGAATAATACTAGATAATAATGCGTTTCATCAATGCAAATTTATTTTTAATCAATTTTAAAATATTAACAAAAAGAGTAACATATATCCAAATTATAATTAGTAGGAAAACGGGCATATTTATTCGCATTACATCAAATACTATATATTTTTTTAATATTAAATATTCTCTAACACAAGCATAGAAACAGCAAAAAAAATGTAATATATTTAAGGATATTCTTATTAAAATTTTCACAATTATTTAATGAGATATTTGCCAATGGGGAATTTATGTTTATAAATATATGTAGCAAAACGCAAACATTCATTATTGTGATTTTCAGTCTATCTTGTATTAGATTTAAATATATTAAAATTTATGGTACACACATATACAATGTACTTTAAAAACATAATATAATATTAATAAAATATAGACAGTTCTCTAAATTTAAGTCTTTTCATTAAGTTAATCAAATGCAAATCTAAGCTGCTCGAATCGATTCATAAAAGCTTTGCAAAAGTGGGAGTAAGACTATCAATATTTTGATTAGGATTTAACAACTTAGCTATTAAAATTAATTTAAAAAAAATATATTTAAACCTCTGCATTAATTTTGGAGTTGATTCAATATGTTTTATAAAACATTATAAAGTCCTTGTGTAAACTTTTGGTAAAAAAATAATTTCATTAATAAACTATATTTTAAATAAATACAGTTTATTTAGGATTTCATATAAAAAGGAGATCTAAAATTGTTTTAGAATTAAAATTGAATAATTAGTTTTTAAACTTTATTATTATGCTGGTTTAGACTTAATTTCTAAAGTCATTACGTGTTTAAATGCCAAATTAATTTATTATATGTTCTCTATAATAAAAATTTCTATAGCTAAGAAACTTCATAGATAAAGCATATTTAAAACGCTAAATTGATTCAATGTATCTTATAATTTAATACAAAATTCTATTATAAATTTGATTTATTTAATGGCAGTTATATTTCGAAGAAATTTATTAAAGATTTTATATGAAAATAAGTTCTAAATTTGTATATTTAATTCTAAACTTAGTTGAGATTACTAATTTCAAAAGCCATTACTGGTTTTAAAGTCAAATAAAGATTTTGTATTTTCTCTATGATGAAATATATTATATACGCGTCAACAACTTTTAAAACCAATCAAGAACAGATCCATTGTTTTGTCATCTAATTTTTAAAGCACAATGTTTAAACAATAACTTTTTTCGTTTCACACCTATTTATATTGATTTTTAAATAATAATTATAGTTTTTTAAATACTCCTATATTAGTTGCCAATCATTGCAAGTACATCGTCTATTGTACTATATTTTTTTTAAATTATTAAAAAATAATATATGTTAAACTCTCTTATTTGTTAATTTTGTTAACAGTTTTAAAATTTTACAGTAATATTAAAAAAAATACGAATCATTATCGTAAATTTAATATAGAAAGTACAGATTACAGAAATTAATAATGCAAATTTATACTCGAAATAGACGATCCTTGATACAGTTATGCTGGCATGTAAGGTGAGTGTTATCGTACGATATTATTTCGAACCATGCAATATATTGCAAGCCGTACGACCTTAAAAATGCTTGCTTCATAGATAACAAAATAACTGTTTTTTTTTAGTCTGTATGTTCCTAAGTTTGTAAGTGCTCGAAATATTGCTTTGTCAATGAAACCTCTTTGTTAGTTTTAATATATTTACACGCTTACATTGTCAGTATGTTGTGATTAATTTTTAATGTGCTTAAATATTTTTCATTAATATTTTTAAGTGACACATTTTCAGTTACTTAATATATAATTGTTAAGCACAAGTCAAGGAGCAACTTTTATTAACATTAGGAATTTGTTCTGGAATCTCTCAAGAATATTGATATTAGATAAGGAGGTCACAATACAAATCTAAGATCCATAACACCACGCCGGTTTTATGATAGAGTTAAATATTATGAATTTATTTCTCTTAGTTGCGGTCCCAGATGTTTCGTTTTGTTTCAAGTATGAGTTTTTTAGGTCAGTATTTCAATGATTCCATGATATTTTATGGATTTTCCTTGTGGTATAGATTTTCCGTTTACGGACAAGTATCTTTGTTAGGCGTAAATGTAACATGACTTGATTTAGCTGTATTAGTTCTGATTCGACATTTAGAGATCAAAGCATTGACTTTTCATAGATCAGCAATAGTATTTTTAAGTCGGTATCAAACGCCATTATTGTAGTGTTATTGCTAAATGTAGAATATTAGAAGATCTTTCATTTATAACAAATATAGCATCGATCCAAGAACGCTGCCTAGGGCACACCCTCTGATATTTAGTACAGTTTTTTATTGTGTTTTTCATCACAATTATGCTAAGCACACGTCGTTTAACATACGCTGTAAAATCTTCACCAGATATTGCTTCTTCGAATTTTTAATGTTCCGAACTCTGCAGAATAGTTTGAAAGTCAAAAATCTTGATTTCGTGAAAGTTGTCGAAAACCACATAACAAACTTTGTTTAAGAAAAATCAAGTTCTTTCTACAAAAACGTTACATATATGAAATAAATTTAAAACTTTTATTCTATTGAATATAGACAAAACACAAATATGATAGTAATCCACGTAAGGTTATCCTCTATTTATATTGTATTGTCTTCTATTAGATAAAGAAACATAAAAATGCATTTTATTGCATATTCAGATTTTCGCTTACGTAAGCAGTAGAAGAAAAGCAAATTTATATTTCATTAAAAAAAATAATTAAAACGCTCAACGTATTTTTATTAAAAATATTTTTAATTTTTATGAAATAATTTTTTTGGACCATTTTATTTGTGGTTGGCTCACCGATTCGTGAATAATTTTAATTGTCACGTAGAAATGAAAAGGCTTTGTTTTAATTAAAAGTTTCTCTACCTGAGACACTCTTGGGAGACCGAGAATTGCGAAGGAAAAAACATATCAAGGTCGGGACAAAATCTTCCGCAACACGCCTAGACGATTCGTAATATCAATGCGAAGAGTTATTTATAGCAACTCTGGTAGCTATTAGGGTAAAAAGCTTCTTTTGAAATCAAAAACCAATCTCTTAACGATGAAAAAGCTAGCAAAAATTATTTTGACCCATGTATTTTTAACTCGAAGTATTAATTTAATTGAATGGTAAATTAATACATTAGGAATTTTATCACTAAATTTGTGTAAAGAAAATATTTATTTTAAATAAAACTTTTTAATTAAAATTATAATCAAAACTTCTAATTTTAAATTTAATTACAATCGTCAAGTTGCTTTTGCAATTATAACTGTTGAACAGATTAATAGCAAATGTATATTTTTGGATATAAATTTATATTTAAAGATGTAATAAATTAATAACATATCAATCTTTATTGCCTTATTATATATAAAGAAAAAAATTAACAATTTCGTAAAATATTATACAATATTAAAAAATTAGTTTTACACATTTTACAAATAAATATAATATATAAATAGTATTAAATATCTTACCATAAGAAAAACGGAAGCCAGCAAATTAGAAATACTCCCATGATAATACCCAATGTCCTTGCAGCCTTGTGTTCAGCTCTCCAGCTTTTCGCCTGTTGTCTTAAAGTTGTTCCTGAGAATGAAATAAAAATGATAATATTATAATTATCATATATGCATAAGTTTAATGTTATAACTTAAAACTTAAATAAACACACAACTCTATATACACATGTACTTTCGATTAAAAAATAAAAAATATAATTTTAGTCAGTCTCTAATAGTCATGTATTTTTTATATAAACATGTCATATGTACGTTTATCTAATAATTTATTTTTTGCTCTGATTTACGCTAGAGAATTATTATATAAACGTGTTCATATGTTTTCATCATACCATATTTTGAAGGAGTTTATATTCAAAACACGCAAACTTATTGAGAATTCTTTTCGCGTGTGGTGTCACGCGTCATATACTTATACATGTACTATAGGATACACACACGCACATAATATTTCTACTATTATGTCAAAGACGTAAATACGTTATCTTACGAAACTCACTTTATTGAACCAAGTAAGATATTACGTGACAAAAACCTACACCATATTACTTTGGTTAAGTCGGTTCGGTACAAAACTTAATCAGGGTTAATTAAAAGTTACAGAGACAAAATTTGGGTTGTTTTAATATTTTTTGCGAGTGATACTAATGTATACATGTATAATGTGTACAAATATCACAATTAGATATAAGTTTTATTTATTTAAAAATATTTAACAGACTTTTATTTTAAAAAGTCATTTAAGATCTAATTTTAATTATTTTTATATTAGTCAAATATATGTATGTAAATTGTATCCGTATTATTAGAAACATAGTGATTAATCTTTAATTTTTCTGTGTTTAATACATAAGTGACTTAAACGAGACAGATATCTAATACTAGATAATAAATACAAGCGTAAATTAAAGGTATGGTATGAAAACCCATTGAGTGTGAAATTTATACGATCAAAACATGGAGTGAACAAATTCAAGGATAAAATTGTTCATTTCACGGATGATGAAAATCGTATTAATAAGAAATTAACCCAAAAATAGATAAAGATTGTGACACATAATTTTAAATTCTGTAATTAAGGTGAAAAAAACTGTTTATTAAAACTTACATATCTCTGAAACCTAAGAAAAAATATAAATAAAAATTAAAACAGATAAAGTTGATCAAAAATAATGTTTAATAATGTCCTGGTACTAACGGTCACTTAAAGACGATGGGATCGAAATAAAAACAGTTTGATTGTCGACTGCACCCTTCAGTAGTTTAAAGAAATGCTTAGTGACATACAAATTTTTGCGAAAGCTCCTGAAATGGATTACAAGAATGGATAATAACCAAATACCTTATTATATATATATATTTTTATCCATTATTCGGGGATTATAAATTATTGGTACCGATTCAAAAATTAAACGATCTAAAGTATTATAGAGAATGCAGATAACTGACGGATCTTTTCAGTGAAATGCGTTCCTCATAACAAAGCCGAGCCTCTTGAAATATTTATCACATACGTAGTTTATATGTAGAGAGAACTTCCACTTGCTCTCAAAAGTGACCCAAAGATCTTTTATAGAAGTTTCTCTTGCTAAAATGTTTTCACCAAGATTATAGAAATAAACTGATAACGAACCGGTTCAAGAAAATGACACAGTATTCCACTTTCCGACACTAATGAGCGTACGGCTTACGAAAGGCTATATCTATAGAGAATCTTTCGAGATTTTAGCTGAGACATTTTCTACATCTTATCCACTTACGCAAAATTACATTGACCAAAAAACCCAAAATAAAGTAGACCGGGCAATTCAAGATATTAGTAAAACTCAAATAGATAAAAAATCCAATAACCAAGTCGGCATATCAGAAATTCTTAGTATTGTTAAACGATTATCAAATAGAAAGGCTCCAGGTATAGATAAATTAGAGAATATATTGATTAAAAACCTTCCTTTTGTTTGCTTTAAGTACTTAAATAACATTTTTAATTCATGCTTATCTTTTGGATATTTCCCAATAATCTGGAAAACGGCAAAAATTCATCCGATAAAAAAATCTGGCAAAGCAGATAACATACCAATTAACTACCGCCCGATAAGTTTACTGCCCTCATTTAGAAAATTATTTGAAAAAATTATATTATCTCGATTAAAGGAATCTCTTAATAGCAAACTCATTAATGAGCAATTTGCTTTCCGCGAAAATCACTCGACTACGCATCAACTTAATAGATTAACAGAGCACATAACTGCCGATTTTAATATGACAAAAAGTTCTGGTCTTTTATTATTAGATATGGAAAAGGCTTTTGATACAGTATGGCATGATGGATTAATGTATAAACTTTTAAAATATGGAACTCCCTATTACATTATTCACATGTTACGGTCTTACCTGAAGAATCGAAGCTATGTTGTTTCGCTAAATAATACATTTTCGACGCCGCGTAAAATACCAGCTGGTGTTCCTCAAGGAAGTATACTTGGCCAGTTTCTCTTCATTTCTATATACTAATGATATTCCAATGTTAAAAAATACTAAACTCTCAATGTACGCTAACGACACTGCAATCCTTACTAGTTATTATGGTCTTAAACCTATTGCAGTTAAACTTCAAAAATCCCTTGAAAACTTAAAAAAATATTTTATGAAATGGAGAATTAAAATTAATCAAGACAAAACAGAAGCTATAATATTCACCTAACGTAGACAACCCTTGCCTGCACCCATTAAAAGTGAACAAGGGCATAACATTGAATGGAGAGCGAGCGTTAAATACCTGGGTATACACCTGGACTCCAGACTAAAATTCAATAAATATATAACTGAACTCCGGTCGAAAGGGCTCGGCACCATTGCGGCTCTAAAATCAATATTTAATAGAAAAATTGCGCTTACAATAAAAAATAAAATTCTAGTCTATAGACAATTAATCAGACCTGTTTTAACTTATGCTTGTTCAGTGTGGAGTAACGCGAGTAATAGTAATTTTAATAAACTTCAAGTAATCCAAAATAAAGCCATAAAAATAATTTATAATACACCGTTTTATACTAACCTTAAAAAACTCCACACCAAACATTTAATTCCCACCATTAAAGAATACTGTTATTATCAAACCGAAAAATACTATAAAAGTATCTCGCGGGACCACGTAAACCCACTAATTTCAAGAATCGGTGATTACGACAAAGCAAAACTTAAATTTAAATACAAACATAAAATGCCTTAGCACATATTGCTTTGATGCAGTTAAGCTCATCGCAGTGTCATCAGTTTCAGATCTACATGGCTAGATTTATTTACCTTTGTATGTGTTTTATTTTGTATATTATATATTATTTTGTATAATTTCTTTTTCTCATCTGCTACATTCTTTTCCAAATTTTTTTTTTTTTTTGGATTTTTTTAAATTTGTAAAAGGTTTTGTGTATTTTTCTTTTAATTTAGTATACACTCGTATAATTTATTTTTCTTTTTATGTTATTGTATAACTTAACAAATTGTAAACAATGTTAATGTTTATGAACCAGTATTGTGCATTTATTATATCTGTATGCTATTATACCAATGTCTATTTAAGAAATAAACTTTTTATACTCATAGAGAATCTAAATCACTAAGTTAAGAGAAGGAGTAGGCAACAAATTGAATGCTTTTATACAACTTTAAATTGTCTGCATATAGAAGTAAATTTAAGATTGGGGATATCAATTATTGTTTTTAAATTAAATAAAATTTTAAAAGGGTACACACTGATTTTTTTAATGTACGATTTTAGTTATAAAGTATGATTTTATTGTATACATAATACAGGATTATTGATACATACGCATTAAATTTTATAATGTTTACTCAAATGCAATAATATTCGTATTTATTAAGGTTTTTCTGTTTCTAATATTGTTTACAATAAACTAATAAACAGTGAATTATAAAGTTGTGTGTATATAATTATTTTTACACAACTATCAAACTTTTATACTCACATCTGCTTACCAGAAGAGTAATAAATAATACTAATGTAGAGTTAGTAATTAATACAAAAAATTCTATGTTTATTTTTTAAATACTTTTTTTAGAAATTCCAAATGCAAAGATTAGAAAAAACAGTATTTTGTACAACAAACTTAACAGTCGTGAATTGACAGCTGTTACATTGTAATAATATTAAATAATATAAATTTTAGTTATCGTTCTTTCCGAAGTTTCGATGCTGATTTGATTCTTAGCGAAGGTTAGATTTTTATTTTAATTGGGTCAAGTTATGGTAGATTAATTGAGCTGTTAAATAATATAACATAAACTACTTTGATAGCAATTTATTATGTGATTGACTTATAATATATTTAGAACACCTATATTTATTTTTCAACATAAAACCACTTAACCTTAATGTATTTTATAAGCCTTGAAATATGTTTCCCAACTCTAAGCAAATAGAACTCTCACCTGCTCTTTTTTCGGCACTCAACGTGCATATTATAATCAGAAACCCAAGCAATGGTAAGTCAAGCTTATTAAGTCGTAAATTCTAATCTAACATTTCCTTACAACATATCATGATTTCTATTGTGCCTTATAATTTTAAATTTGTAATTTGTATAAATTTCGATCATTTACTTGAGCTTATTTTTCATAGATTTTGATAATCTACTTTTCAAATATTGAGGTTATAATTTAATCTGAACTTGTTAGAATAAAAGCTTAGTTTGGTATCATTTATATCATAAAGACCTATCGCATTATCGCTAAATAGCATATATTATAATTATTTATTATTAATAAACATATCTTTACAAAAACATTGCGTATTATAATTCTTGTAAAAAGAATTAAAAAAAATACCTTGTTTTTAATTTATTTGTAATTGCTACTATGTTTATTGTATAATTACAAAATAAATCACATATCATCTAAAGAAAATATTAGTTAACTATTCCGAATTTTTTTGATGACAGAAGCAAGGGAAAGCACTTCAAAGCCCGCCGGCGAAAATAAGTCAACAAAGCTAGATCTGACTACTAAATTTCTTAGGCTGTACTTTCTTGAATAATACTCATTAATCAACAGAAATAATGTCATAGAATAATCGAGACTATAAGCGATTCTAAGACATACCGCTATAGATAACAAAGGTCTCTAATCGCCCAATGTAACACAGTTTTGAATAAATTCCGAGGCACTGCAGCACATATTAATAAATTTTAATAGCAAACATATTTTAACTGACTAACAATATGAGTAGAAACAGAAACTGTTAGTATTTTCATGCTATGTCAAGTTTTTATAAATGGAATATGCCATAGTTTTATATTGCCACCCCGTCATAAAAAAATAAGTAGAGCAAATATGAAGTTCTATTGTTCTCCCGGCATAACAGATATATGTACTATATAAGTTAGGAGTTAACGCCAGACAATCAGTTTACCAGTTCAAGTTCATACAAGTGCAAAATACAAATTGAGCCAAGCAGCAATCCAACTTTAATCTTAAGGTTTGGTCGAGAGCCAAGCCGTCACATGAGAGCAGATTGGAGTTGTGAGAACCGGAAATTCTACGACACAGAATTACGGAACAAACGATTCAGTTTTGCTTAAATAATCGTTTACATCACATATATTTTTGTACATAAATATAATATTTACTAAAATTGTATGGACAACTTAGATATTGTTGCTTATTCAATATATATTCACTGATCGTTCAAACTCTTATTTAATAAATTTTCCTTTTGCTACTTTTTTGGGTTAATCATTGCCAAAAGATAGTCTTTATACATATATTTATAAATATTACAGTATTGTTTATAACATTTTATTTGTTCATATCATAATTTCTATGGTTTAGTGATTAAGTTTAACACAGTTGTTACTTCAGAATAATAATTATGAAACATCCATTATCAGAACACTATATTAAGATCACGTCTTGCAGACTCAGTATGACAATGTAAGCAAAAACTTAGTTCCAAAACAATCGTTTTTATTTTTATTAGCCTAATTTACTTTTCATATATCTCTCGTTCTTTTAAATACATGGATTACGGTCAATTATGTTAGTAAGCTATCCGTTTTAAATTTAATGGGTACGATGGTATTTTTTTTTAATTTGCGCACAAGCAATTCTATGCTCATTATGGGATGTGTAAAAACAGGTATGTATCCTATTTTTATAAATATTTTTTTCTTACTTCACATCAATGTTGCAAAAAATACAAACATTTATAACACAAACGAGTATTAATTTATTCCAATTAGTGAACTGTAAAAATAATTCTCTTGAGCTTTGAATTAATATTCTTTTTATACATATTATTAACAATTCCACGAATTGTTTATTTGTAGTTTTATAAATAATATTATTAATAAATCAATTTGTTAATTTATTATATTCACAAACCCATATTTTTCAGGCAATAAATACAGATCACACGATCGATTCCCATCTGCGCGCAGAAATCAATCACGTTTTTTAATTGGACTCGATTGTTTGAGCCGAATGTCAATTTTTTCTACCCTCGCCAAAAAATACCCCTGTCATCACATCCCAAACTCGCAGTCGAATACTTAACTGAAAACTGGGGTCAATAAGTGTATTAATGGAAACGTCATACGCACACCACTCGGGCGCGCATTTACTATCAAAAAAATAAAAATCTTTTTTTAGAATAATTTTACATTATCGGTAACGCTTTGTTTTAATTAAATACGGATACGGAAATATATTACCAATGAATAAAATATATTAACAATAACAATATTTTTTATACTATTCGATTTTTTATGAAATCAGCCAGCATTCGCATTATATTATATTTGCTATGTTTTCATTGTTTAAATAAATTATAGCCTTAGTAGGTCAATTTTTTTACATTTATTTTAAGAAATATTTATATATTATGTATAGACCTATATCCTATTTTATCTTTGTGAGAAAAGTTATATATAATAAGAAAAGTAGCCCATAAACCCACGCGTGTTACGCGCAAAGTAAAAACTTGACAAGTAAATCATAGAGAGAAAAAGCAATGCTTTGAAATGTGATAAATATATAATGTTTTTATTTTTAAGTTAAACAAATCGGAAAGTGTTAGACACATTTTATTTTATCTTATATCATTCGTAATATTATAATAATTTATAGCTATTTTATTATTGTGACCATTGTAGATATTTGTTTAAAAAATATGATATTTAGTATATTCATATAAATGTTAAATTACCAAATTTCACATTATTTATAAAAATTTCAAGATCATAATTTTATAATTTTTAAAGTAATAAAGCCAGTTAAATTGATTGGTTACAGTGAATGTGTTAAAGTAATGAAATTAATGTTATATTAAGTTAAACTTTTAGTAGTATTTTAGTAAAATCATATGGCAAGATATTTTAATTAATAGATATATATATTTATATTAGTGAAAATATAATTTGTGCTGAATAAATTTTAACTGTAAGTTTATATTCGTAAAACGTCTATTTGTGTAAAAAACATGCATAAGATGCATTAAATATTTTAAAAAGTTTTAAATCTATGTTAAATTATTATTGAATCATATTCTTCATCAGCCAATTTCGTTTCAAATAATGGTTGTAGAGCAAAAATTTTCCGAACGTTCGTGTACCAAATTATCAAAGCAATGAATAAATACAGTTTCAATAATATTGACCATCAAAACTAATAAATTATACATATAATCAAAATTAAACAATTAAATGACCTTGTTAGTTTAATAATATTTATACTAGTGAAAGTAAAAACTACTGAAACAATTGCGAAACGTCCAATTGTTTAAACGGAAACCTAGCCTAAACGAATCCAACTTCATCAAATAAAAGTGAAATTATAGTTAGAAATTGAGTTTTGTTAAATTGTTCAGGTTAGATTTGGGTTTGAACAGCAAATGGAGGTTTCGCAACTGGCTAATTAAATTTCATATATATTAAAAAATAAAAGCAGCATATAATTTCACTACTTATATACTAGTTAAATCATCTTTTCTCTGCATATCTATATAATTTGAATATGATTTTAATAAAACATTTAGAGAAATTATATATATATATATATATATATAAATTTAAAAATACAATTTTACTGAAAAATATGAATTTATTTTAACGTGTAAAATACGATTGAAGCTAAAATAATAATTTTATAGATTATGCAATATACTTTTAAATGTGTGCTTATTTTTAAGTGCGCCTTTTATTTTTTTTAATTATTACAATAATTAAGAAAAGCTTTTTTATATTTTAAAACCTATACCTAACAACCAACGATTTAATTTATAAATTTATAATTAAATTATTCAAATAAATAATGTAATTTACAAAACTAGTGAACTAATTGAAAAATAATTGTCTTTAATTTAATATTTACCATAAACTGTATTGTTATTTACGAATAATGCAGGTTAATGATTAAGTTAAACATATTTATTTTGTATTATCTATTTACTATTTTTTTAATTATTATTAAAATAATAAATAAATTATAACATTTTTCAATTTAAAAAATATATATTTTAAAGATGTAATTTATAATTTTTTAATAATAAAATAATAAAATACTAATAGAAATTTGCTTCTGATATAATATATACTGAAACTTGTACTTATTATTTAATTTATTATTTACTATATTATTTATAAGTCTAAATAAAAAAAAAATTTGGTATTCTTAATAAAAATTATATTTATTTAAATAATACAATATACACGGACTAAACATCACACATTATATATATTCTAGGAGAAGGAAAACCTTTATATAACCCTTTATGTAATTTTATACTATTTGGATTTAACTTAAAATGGCAATTAAAAAATATTTTTGCTTTATTCAAGTAAAAATAAAAAAAAGATATCTACAATATATGAAATATTATAATTACAAGTCCTAACACGAAAATAATAATTTATCAACATTTACTTAAAAATATCATATACACATATTATCAATAGTTGCTGCTCAAAAAACCTCTATTCTATATAGTTTGTTACAAAACTATAGGCAAAATATAATATTCATATACGTATTATTTGTATAATAAACTAAATAAAAACACTTACGTTTTTTGTGTAGATTTTAACATCAATAAGCAAAAGCATGTTAGGATTAGTGTACATTTTGCACCCAAAATCCAATAAAAGCTCATACACATGTTAATGAATACGTACACGTTCGAACAGGAAAAGTCATATGTAGCGTTTTTTTGGAACTTAATACGGCAAGAGATGAAATGTTACAAAATTGACAAAACGAGGCCGACAAAATTGAAACATACAATACACGATTCTGGCCTAAATTAAATTTATACATTATGTTTCATAACGTGTAAAATGAAAAAAGTGTCTATACAAAGATATTTTTTCATATATTTTTACCCAATAATATTAAAATTCTATGAAAATTGAAGTAAACATATTTATTACTTGCGTATCGTATTTGACAAATGTATATTACAAAGTTTAGAATTATAATAATTTTACATAATTGATTACTATTTATTCATAAAATTATAATAATAATACCGATACTCAGTGTTGCATGGAATTTTAATTGTTAATTTATAACAAGGTTTTAAGTTAACTTTTTGTAAAAATGTAAGATAGTGATGAGATACAATGTCTATAATAGTAATATAATAGCTAGCCATAAAACTTCATACGTATAAAATTCTGATTCTAGGTAATCTGTAAATCCGTTAGAAATATTGATTATATTTACATATATACACATCTAAATTTAAAATACTAAAAGATTATATAACGGCGACTCACTCTGCATATAATTAAAACAATTTGCTTTGAAAGTTATAGTTATTTTAAATCTGTGTTCGGTTATCTCTTTTTTGGTTTTTAACTTTATCGATTAAAAGTAATGAAACCCCCTAATATTAAATAGAGATTTAGTAAATTACTATTAGTCGTTAAAAGTTTTCTTGCTACCCTACAGTTAATTTCAGTAATTCTTCGCAGATTCCTTTTTTTCACTAATGCTTAGAAGGTTTAAAAGTATTTCTTATTCAAAATAAGATAAAAAGATTGTTAGCATGATAGTAATCATAATATATATAAATATATATATATATTATGATTACTACTTTCCTGTTGTTCAGCAAAGTAAAACTATACCTAAGCATTTTATTATATTCACGAAAAAGTTAAAAATAAATAACGGTTAAATCAGGATGTGATATATTTTTATTTAATGAATTTGTAGCGTAAATTTTATCACACTATTTAATCACTATTTAATGAGTTATTCTGGAATAAATTGTCCCACATACTACACTGTTGCTAACCTTTTGTCTTTGTTCAAAATATAACATTTCTTGAACCTACTGAGGGATGCTGTCAACAATAAAATTATTATTGAGGAATTCAGGGCCTCATGATAAAAATGGCATTTATATGTATTTTAAGATCGTTATTTTTTTAGGTATTTAAATATAGATTAACTAAATTTACTGCTACTAATTTACATTCGTGGAATATTTTCTTTTATGTTTAATATTTTTTTATCGTTCAAAAATCAATAAAGTCAACCATAATTTGCAAATACAATAAATAATTCGAATAATTTGCCACATTTTTCAATATTAAGAAAAGAGAATCTATTTTCCAAGAAAAAATATGCAGATGAAATAAAAAGGCTTCAGCAAGAATTCACGTTTTAATTCAAGTTTACGGGAGATAAAACTTCTTCTGATTTTTTTTCATTCCCGTTTAATTTAGATGTTTAAAGAATACCCGAAAGATTTTAAACAGAGGTAATAGATTTTCAATACAATACAGAATTAAAAAAACCAATTTCAAAAAGTTGATCTTCTTCATTTTTAAAAAAAATATTTCCAATTTGAAAAAATCCATTATTTGATAACCGTGATAGCAAATAGTAAACCTGTCTCTGTGTACCTGTTTCAAAAGTTCCATACTTTCGATACCGGCGAATATTGATAAACTTGTTGGTGAAAATGAGTATCAAACATATCAATAAAAATACGTTGATATTTTTAATTGTGTGTAGTTTTTATTTTAAAATTATGTTAAATCTGTAGTTTTTTACAAATGTATTTGCAAAGTTAAATAAAAAATAATAGCTTATTATAAAACTGTTCACAACAGTCCCGGATTGACCAAGATTGTCCAGGAATTGAAATCGCTGTCCAGAATTCCGGCTGAGTGACAAATTTTCCTAGAATTTCCGAGAAAGAGACATTTTTGAACTAAAACTTTTTGACCTTATTTTAGCTCCCGCAGCATCTCTTAATTAATATTTATTTTTTAGCTTTCACCGTTAGACCTTTTTTGTGACCTTTCTTTAGCTTCCACAGCATCCCTAAATAATAAAAATATTTCCGAGATGTCTTTTTTTAGCTGTTTTTAGCTGTGCTCTATTCACAATTCATTTTTGTGTGCAAGTTACTGCCAGTATGGCTTTTTGAGTTTTCGTTTATGGCCCGCCACAAAAGAAGTTTCCTCAACACTGATCTAGACAATAATTTATAAACCGATACTATGCTGAAAATAAAAAAAAAATATTATAGACTATTTTTGAAAAACAAGAACTCCATCACTATTATTATTTGTATATTCGTAAAAGTTATTTGTGCAGTGCTGTTATCGTGTGTGTATATGCAATGAATTAACTAGGAGAGCTCTCGGAAAGTTGTCGATTTTCACCAGTAATTTTCGTGTCAGTAACGAAGCTCGTTTTCCGATCAAACTGTTTAAAACATATCTCTCGGTTAAGATATTTACGTAATTAAAACGTGCGCGAGAAAACGACTTATGATGCAGCATCCGGAGGAGTGGTAGTTATTGATTTTGGTTGCTCTCCGTACTGCGGATTGCGCAGAGGATACTACTACCAGTTAGCTGGTCACAAAACGTGCACCGCCACAGACTCTTGTTCACAATGAATAATGGCCATTGTAGACCAGCTGAGTGGAAGGACACGTCCGTGACGCTATATGCTCCATACAATAATCCTCGATCAAAATGAAGATTGATGTGCCAAAAGTGTCACACGACGTTTGCGGCTAGTTAATGTTGGTATTGTCATGTTCTAAATCTGGCCGGTCATTTACCCAGCGCGTTGACCCAGTCGTAATATACATATCATAATATCCATAAAATTATTCGAGGAACTGTTTGTCGATTTCAACTAAATGGTAGCGAAAATGAGGTCCATTGTGCGATTTACGGTAAATTATTTTCAAGTTTTGCTCTGCAAATTAATTGTGTAGCATTGTTCTGTTTTAAAGCTATATTTAATTGTCTAAATAAAGTGATAATGAAGAAAACTATATTTTAATAATAATAATAATAACAAAATTCTTACAAAGATATAATAATTATATCCATGTGCTAATAGAACACTAATACAATTAAAGCATATTAATAATTATAAATATATAAAGCCGATAAGTAAATCATTATTTTTTAAATATATAATGTGTGAAAAAAATATAGTATTAAATATATCATAAAACGATATTTTAATATTAATATAAATTTAATTATATATTTTCACAGGTTTGAGATCTTAAAGTCAGCGACGTTTCACTAAAAATATATTTTAGCATCATCACGAAGCGACACATTTTTACACGCACAAAATTTGTTAAATTGACGATCTATATTTTTGGCCTTCATTGTTAAATCTGTGTTGAAAAAATCTAGCAATGACCAAATAAAATATTAATATTATTTTG
Organism: Plectrocnemia conspersa; assembly: GCF_051122295.1. Lineage (NCBI taxonomy): Eukaryota > Metazoa > Arthropoda > Insecta > Trichoptera > Polycentropodidae > Plectrocnemia > Plectrocnemia conspersa. The sequence goes on from NW_028277173.1 coordinate 18,245,045, forward strand.
TGATATAATATAACATTACAATCATTAAAACAGTGATGTCAAAATAAATAAAAATAAAACATCTATCTATGAAGCGAAATATATATTATATAATATAAGTATATTCAATATATATAATACATAAATAATAAAATGATTTAAAAGACATCATTTCGTTTATATTTTTTTGCTTTCTATTTCAATTGAAAAATAACATGAATGGAAGACTTCGACTTAATTTTTTCGCCTTTCAAAAAATAATAATTGGATACTTGATTTGTATGTATACGAATAAGCGGTTACGAAAGTGAACCCTTTAGGACCCTCAACCTGAATACAAAAATTACTTTCGCCAAATTAAGCTCCGTTTAAAAGCACAAAAAATAATTTTCAGAGACTTACTACCGCCCTTCAAATAAAACATTTTCATTATAAAAAATAATCACACACATTATATAAAATACACAATATATTTTATGTATTGTTATTAACAACTAATCAAACACTTATATTTGAAGAGTCTATAAAATTTTAATATCCATATGTGTAACACAATAATGACTTCAACCATCAACATTACTATGTAAACATGTTACTCTGGCATGAATTCAGTGTGAGTGACATTTCGATTCATTATCAGTAAACTGATTTAATTAATACTAAAACTATCGCTCGCAAAAACAAATTAAATTAATCCTGGAAAACGACAACGATATAAGAAAATTAATTGACCTACATCGAACGTGTTGTTGAACAATTCTTACTATGAAAAAAAAAACATCGTTAAAAATAATTATTTATATTATAAAAGTACAAGTTTTCCTGCAACATAGCTGGAAAAAATTATGCATTTCAATTTAAATTTTTTAATATTATATATTTATTTATATATCTATTACTAAGCGTATCTGTGAAACTTACATACAATACACTGATTAGTTACAATGTTAGATATTAGATTAGATCAAATAATATATGCTAAAAAAAAGGGTACAAATGTTTTGGGTATATGTTGATAATTTAGTGCCATTTTCTTGGGTTTTAATTGTAGTAGACGACCAAATTTTTCAGGATATATTTGCACTTCTCATCCCCTACTTGAATTACGTCCAGATTTGTCAAAGTGAAAAGTGATGCATAGTTCAATGACGTTGTCAAAAACTACAATTATTACTATTGATAAATACTGCTAATTAGAATTATTTCTTAAGTATTAAATATTATTTTCTTTGCTTATAAAAATTATAAACACAAAATACTAACATAATAATATTATATTTATAATACAGAAACATATAAATATTTCTCAGTAAGATATTTTTAATAACGTGTTTTATATTGAAATATATACTTTATTTATATCCTATATTTTCGGATATTATTTCCATCGCTTTTCGCATAACGAAATATTTTTGTTTTTTACTAAAGCTCGTTTATGTATGCAAATTGAACCAGAAGTCTCTTTATTTACAAGACTCTTGAATATTTTGCATTTTGCTTTGTTTCGCGCAGGATGCTGTAAATTTGACGGAAATCGACAAAGAATACACATCTTTACATCATTAGATGTTGAAAAAATAACATGTAACTGCAGTACAGTCCATATTTTAAAACTTTAGATAATATATAATAATTTTGAAAGAAGAGAGAGCTAGAGTATTATGCCTCTATCTATTCTAACTCTCATGCAAACGTTTCTACTTCGGATGTTGTTTTTGGATTAGATCTTACGACTTATTGGATTATCGAATTGAAAATTATACATTCAGCAATTCTGCGTCAGTGACGATAATATCGAAACTTTGTCACAAATTATAACTTTTAGATCAGAGGTTGAAATGTCGAGTAGAAATAAGGGGCGACCAGAAAATAATTGTAGAAATTGTGAGATTTAGCATTAGCATACATTGATAAAATTGGATTTTTTAATATAGTACTATTATTTAGAATAAAGAGGAACAGCCAGAGAGAATTACCAGTTGGAGGTTGAAAAAACTTAATTACAAGTGAAATAAACGAGTCGTAAAAACTGTGGGATGTATTATCAATAATAAATTAATATGAAGAAGAAACAGAGCCAGAGAAAACTACAACTAAGATGTTTTAATTTTTAGCTTAATTATTTTAATTGAATCTCATGCACAAATTTTTAAGAGCTTTTTAAAATAGAGGATTTAAAATATGTTATTACATTTTTTGGTAACTTTTTAACATACTGGTTTCTTAATGTTTTTTTTTCTCGAGAAATGAAAATTACTAGTTTTTATTCTCGATTTTCTCAAGAATTCTCAGACACATTTCATAAATAAAAAATTATATTTTAAATAAAACTACACAATATTATTGTAGATATCTTAATATACGCTAAATCTTTTTATCTTTTTTTTTGAAATAATTTTTTGCCAATATTTAAGCATGTTAATGATATTATTCATATATGTATGAACTTAAAGAATGGCATATAAAGTATAATAGGTCATCTTTGACCTTTATTGTTAGGCCATTTTAAATAGAAAATAAAACCCCTACACATTTTACATCTATTGATCTCTGTCTCATGTGAAGCGGTTTTAATGTAGTTTTTAGATTACTAAATCAAAAATAAGGCCGATAAATAAAATTAAAAATACATTTGATGCTATTTAAATATTTCCGACCTGTAATAAAAGCTTACAATAATGCATGCATTTTAAAGCATCTAGCACAGACAGTATGAAAAATGCAGTGGTTGTAAAAGATTAATAAATATTCACGCAAATTAATTTTTTACCAAAAAAAAGCTTTCTGAAATTTTTTGAAAAATAAGAATTCTCGATTTGGTATTTTACCAAAAAATTCTCAAAAATGACATCAGGCACTATAATAATAGTGAAAAGCTAAAAAGGTTATATTTAGAAACAATTAGTATTAAAGATAAGCATGTTTTATAAATTTTCGGGAGATTGTTTTTGATAAGTTTTGACGTGTTTTAAGATGCTTTTTGCCAATTTCGTCATCGACTGTTTTTTAATAAAGTTTTTTTCCTAGTAAGTAGTTGAGGCGTTTTTATTTTTTTATAGGTTAGATTATTAAAGTTATAAAAAATATAAGATGCATGTTGTTTTTTATGTTTTTATAAATGTTAAATTCTTCCTTAGACAAAATTGATTTTGGTGGCTTTGCATCCCATATATTTTGCAAACTACTTAATGTACTTTCTCTACTGCTATCTACAATAATATTTATATATACATGTATATACATATATTAATATACATATATACTTGTGATAACAGAAAAAAATTAGAATCAGCGATCGTTTTTCGCTGAGGTAAAAATAAACTTTTTCATTACTGTTCACGTCATTCTCGATGAACTGTCATTTAAAGCATGTAGTTGCCAAGCTTTAATAATCTCAAACTTTTTTTATAAGATACTTTTTACGTATAGAGTACAATTAATGATAATGTATATATTTTATAAAGGCTGATTTACAAAATAATTATTTTTAATGCATTGTTATAATCAAGTGAAATATTTTATACATATATGTACATATATATATATTAATAATAAATATATAAAACGTTTTGTTACTCACAATTAAAGTTTAGACATAAATATATCTATTTGACAGGCGGAAACCCTACAGGGACGTATGAAGAACTAATCGGCCACGTTTCTCTTATATTTTATTTTTATGTACGGCCGCTTTGTCTTATACATTATATTTTATGTTTACTTTTATTTTTGATTGAAATGAGTTTCTTATTTTAGAAATTATTGTTATTTATCTGATAAAATTAAAATTCAATCTATAAGATGCGCAATTTTAATTATGTATAATTCAATTAAAAATTAAATTTAAATTAAAGTAAAGCAAAAGAGCTACGTAAATCAATATACTGAAATATTAATTTATATTTTAATAAAACATGTTAAAGACAATCAATATTGCGGATAATTTGTATTTAATATGATTGGAATAATTCATTATATGCTTTATATATAACTCAATAATTCTATGGGAAATTCTGCTACTTATATTGATCACTAATTTATTTTTGTTTTAAGGAATGGCGTTTTCACGTTATAGAAATAATAATAATTGTGCCGTTAATTTAAATTCAATATAAATGCAATGCCAACGGCTATATAAAGTAAACAATTAAAAAATTATGAAAAAACGTTTTATCGGTCATTTTACAATCTATAAATTTCACAAATAATATCAATAAATGTCTATAACTGCACAATTTTCTGCGCACGATGGTTGTCAAAAAAATGCAATAATGAGACTTACTCTTATACGTTTCGATATTATTTTTTTTAAAAATCAAATTCGATATTGATAAAATTAATAAAGACTTTTGTGAATTTATTTTTTAAATATTATTTTAAAAATAAAATAATATTTTCTTTGAGTTTATGAGAATATAAGGTGAAATACTAATATCTGGGTAGTACTAAAAAATAATTTTATAAAATAAAAGTTATTTTTCACTAATGTTTTATTGATGTAATAAATTACATTTAATACATTACAAATACGCTTCTCCTTAAATATTATATGTATATATAATAAATAATACACTTTCAATACAATATATTTTAAAAAAAGCTACTTGTTTTCTGTCTGAAAATTTTGTGACCAAATTAATAAAAGCATTGAAAAAAACGTATTTTTTCTTTATTATAATTTAATATTAAAATTATTCCAGAATACACAAGCTTTCAATATATATTTTTAAAAGCTCGGACAAAAAGAATCTCATAATAAAATATACTGTTACATTAAAGATATTAGATATTGCTTTCAATTTTTTTTCTTCAATAAATATAAATATTTTTAATAAGAGTATATATATGTAGTATTAAATGTACACACTCCGACAGTAATGAAAATAGAAGAGTGAGAAAACAAAATTGACACTCGGATGAATCAAAACAAATATTAAAATGCAAATTGAAGAAAATAAAATAAAGCGAATGATGTAAGTAGCGTAAGCATTCTCAGAATACGGAAAATTATTGGAAAAGTCGTGATTGAAGTTTGCTTTTGATGTTGATTTGGACGGAAGATAACTTTGTGAATGGATATATTTTTATTTTCATATTAAGAGGAAGCTGATGTAACACACAAATAAATAATATAAAAACACAATACTATATATAATTGTATTTAAATTTAATAAGAACGATGTTATTATTAAAAACGAAATAGGGCCCAGCTGCAGCGACCTCTATTGCTTATAAAAATTATATTACATATAATTATTAATATAGATGTCACCGATTCCTAGACTTTTGGTCTAGTAGTGTTAATACTTATTTTAGGTTTTCATTATGTCTGATTGACGTACCCGTTTGTACAGATTTACTCATTGTAACGCATTGAGTTACTAATTTATAATTAAAAAAATATCACAAAAATTGTAAAAGTATATTTTGTAAGTAAATATGTTTGAGATATACACTTTTTAATGTAGCTCCATATTCATAACATTCGGAAACTAAATAAACAAGTATGTTCTATAGGACATATATACATGTGCATCCTTTCACGAGAAAAAGAATCTGATACAGGCAAAAAAATATTGAGTCGAATAAGAAAACGTTTTCGGGTATAAATACCTTTTGCGCATTTTCGATGAATAAATCGAAAAAACTTGGAATGGATCTAAGCGTCTAGTGAAAAGTTGTAAGTGTATTCGGGGAGCTTTTATATACGTAGAGAATTTTGGGCTACAATTTACAAGGAAAGCTTTAAAAAATGCTTATTTAAAAGGCAATTACGCACAAATATAATAAACATATATATATATTATTATTTATTAATTAAAAATATTCACGTTGGAATTTAAAAATAAGATTTAATTATTTTTTAATGAAGCTCTTATTCCTTCATTGTTAAAATATGTAATTTGAGAAATGACCTTAATGAAATTTTATTATAATAATAATATATCATAATTATAAATATATAAATTCTGCTTTTTGTATTTTATTTTAGCGTATGATAATTTTAATAAATAACAGATTACACATCGATTTTGTTAAAACTTTATTATACTTTCCTACAAATAAGAAATTAGAATTTTAACGGAAAATTTAAAAAGGTATTATTTTTATCAAATATTCTTTAAAACTTTATGATTTATTTGTATGTAAAATAAATCTTTTACATTACTTATTATCGATATTAAAAAAAATCTAAAGGCAAAATATGGCAAACAAAACTATTAATGCGTTATCTTTCTTACTCCAAGACATTGATAAGTGGGTTTAATTTATTTTAAAACACTTTATTAAAAAGTTCTACACACTTTTTCAGTTGGTATTTTTTTACAACCAGTTATTATTTAGCGTAGGAATATAATCCAATGATAATTAACGGGTGAGTTTGACGTGCATTTTGCTCTTTATTTATTGTTTAGATAATAATTAAGATACACTCTAAAATTGTCAAATATTTATTCTATATTCATTGATTTTATTTACTTAAGAACAAACTCACAAACGGATGACAAAAATATCACTTCAATAATTAATAACGATAACACAACTAATAAAACCAGTCACACAAAGTAAAATATTAAAAAATTCTCTACACTAAGAAATCTAAAAGCTAAGATTAAAATTATTTATTAATAAAAAAATGTATATTTTAGCTTTTACTTATTTAACGCCGCATTTAGACCTCTTTTTGTGCCAAAACAATTAAAAATTGTCAAGTTAAAAAACCTCAAATATTCACAAATAAAAAACCATGAAAATACATCATATTTTCAACTAGCTACCGTCATGCACATTTTTCATAAGATACCAGACAGCAGACATGCTTCTAAATAAAACCGACGTGAGGAATTTTAAAAAGGACGTGTTTCGTATTTATGTCTTTAGTTATTGGGAAATATTAATAAAATGATGAAACAAACTTGTTTAATTATTAAAAATAAGTAATTCGCTAACCAAAAGCTTTAGCATTGAATAAGCATTACAATAAGATATTGTTATATAAGTAAATCCTAAAACCAGCATAGAAAAGGTATGGAATGATATTAAACTTTGATGTGTTGGATACTTAACCATAAATTACACAGTACAATAATCGGAAAGAATCAAACCAACCCATGCATACAAAAAATAATAGGATAACCATATATGAAATTCACGAAGACAGGATGTTTCAATTAAAGATTAGCTCCAATGTCAATTAAAAATATTTACAAGTTCATTAACTTAATTATTATTTTTATTAAACTTCTTGAGCTTATTATTACTCAAATTGCATCTATGTATATGTACATTTAACTTTTTGAAACACGACTATTTTATCTCAGCACCCTCTTAAATCGACGCCCAAAGCGTTAGTCTAACCCACCTTTAAGTTTGATTTTAAGCAGCACACACCTTAAAACACCCCCAAAGGCGATATTCGATCGCTGGCACTTGAAAAACAAAGTGTATCCAATGAGACACCCTGCGGTAATACAAACAAGTGAGATATAGATAGACAGATAGGTGGAGTAGGTATGAAGTGTGTCATCCAATGGTAGATAAAAGCGATTCCTAATGGCATCCACTCAAGGAGGACCCGACTTGTGTGGGCCCATATTGTAAGGTCTGTCCTTTACGGGACACTGAAAGGAATATTAAATTGAATGTAAGATTGCTTATACACGCTAGTACCAACGTTTCCACGCCTTGGCGGTTCTTCGTAAAGCCATTGTTGCCGCGGCTGTATTGGTTCAATTATATCTTTCAATTTGGCATCTACAATATATTGTGGGGTATTCCTTTATGCGGCGAAAAAATCGTGTCATGCCAATTTGAGTTTGAACGTCGGGTCGTTGTGCTTTCTGCGTCGAAGATCTTTGAAGTCCTTTTTGGGTTTAAGGGATACATTATTGGATAAAAGTAGGACAGTTAAATATATTGCTAATTTTATTTATAATAACATTTAAGTAGTATACCCATGATAACAGTTAAATAAAAAAATATCAATTTATATTAATAAATTAAATACATTGCATGGTAAATATAAAATGACTCACTAATTTATTATTATAAATAAAATAATAAAACTCTTACTTAATTAAACACATGTACATATAATATACTTAATATATTTATCGGTTCGAACGTATTTATAATATTTTAATTTCAGGAATCATCACGATGCAGTGCTGCACCTGTCATAGTAACAGTTACTGATAATTCGTGACTATGGCAGCTGCATTTAAATAATAAAAATATTAAATAAAGAAATAAGAGTACCTAAAAATAATTAAGATCTTGAAGCACAAAGGTGTTTCTTTATTTTACTCATAAAACCCGCTTTTTTACTATGAACTATAGTATAAATACTAATATATAAACCCACAACTCTGTACATTATTCCCTATGTTGTACAAATAACACTAGTACTAGTATTAATCTATGTTTATTTATATATCTTATTTTATACTACTATTTTAAATACTCTTTTTTAATATAATACTTTATCGCAATTGATATTTATCGTCATCGTTTTTTAAGTGGTAAATTCAACAAAACTTGAAATGCACTAAAATTAAATTGATTTCAGGGGCATATCGTTATGCTATTAAAATACTTTTAACTTCATATGCTAGCCAACATTACACACTCGGACCTGCCAGCTGCGCCGCTGAACAATTTTGCTCACTGCCTACCAAACAACAGCGCCATGAAAAAGGCGCAGACGCGTAAGCGTTCTGTGGGGACGATTAAGGCGTTCCTTAACCCCAGTCAAGATTCGGAATGGCAACTTCCGAAAAAAACTGCCAGACCATCCACTGAGTCCAGGAGCCCCGGACCAACCCCGAGCCAAAACAGGTTCGAAAAGCTTCCCGAGGTATTAGGAAGCAAATCAAGCAGAGTTCCGCCTGTGATCATGGAGGTCACGGGCTCACATCTTCAAACGACGGACCTTATTAAATCCGTCACCAAATCCAGCAACTTCACGTTGCGTTACACTGGAAAGGGCAACGTGTCCGTCCAGTGTTCTTCGCTCGAGCAACGAGCCTTACTAATGGAAGGATTGAGGGGGCATCGCCCATTTCATACCTTCACTACTGACGAGGACAAGACAGTAAAGTCTGTCCTGAAAGGACTACCAGAAGTTCCAACTCAAGACATAACTGCTGACCTCCAAAGGCAAGGACTCAATGTCGTCAAAGTGACGACAATGAAGACAAAGACGGAGGTACTGGGAGGTTCTCGCCTCTACCTGGTTCAGTTCTCTTCGGATACCAAGACAGCTGCAATCAAAAACATCCGGTACGTTTGTTTCGCCAAGGCCATTCTGGAAAGGTATAAGCGTAACAATGGACATTTAACCCAATGTTTCAGATGTCAGCTTTATGGACACGCAGCCAAAAACTGCCACCGAACCCCACGATGCGTCAAATGTACCGGCAGTCACGCAACCGCTGACTGCTCGAAAACGGATCGTGAGACACCATCGAAATGCATCGGATGCGAAGGAGATCATCCGGCCAACTTCAAGGACTGCCCTCGCAGGAAGGAGTATCTCGTCCAGACTCAGAGGAGACATCAAAGGCCAGCTACCGTCGCGGCTGTCGCCCCGGCTGCACCTGGACCGACATTTAACTTAGTCCAGGAGCATTTTCCCGCACTCCGACCATCCCAACCGGCTAAGAACTTCTCAGCTGCGGCCGCTAATCTCAAGCAGGCTCAAAGATCACAACCAGAGCCGACAGCAGCACCAAACACCGTCGCAGAGGATGCCCCCATGTCGTCCTCGGATCTACGGAAGATGCTCCTCGTACTTCAGGAGATTCGGGTCAAAGCTGGCAAGTGTGCGAGCAAAATGGAGATAGCCATCATGATGGTAGAGTACCTTGATGTCCTCTTCTAAGAAGAAATTGAATTTGCTGACGTGGAATTCACGTGGAATTCGACACAAAACTGGCGAGCTGGAGCTATTGATCAGTGAGTATAAAATTGACATTGTCATAGTTACCGAGACGTATCTTAAACCTCACGTTAAAATATCTTTGCCGAACTTTGTTTGCCTCCGGAGAGACCGACTCTCAAGGCCAGGTGGCGGGGTTGCGATTTTTATTAAAAAATCTATAAAATACGCGCGTATAAATCCCGACGTAATTAGCTTAGAATCTGTCGCGATCCAAATTAATAATAATAATAAAATCATCACAATTGCTGCCGCATACAACTCACCCGGAGACGAATTGTTGCAGAGCGATCTAGATGCTGTGCTTGGACTTGGAAGCTCTGTTATATTAAGCGGAGATTTCAACGCCAGGCACTCGCGCTGGAATTGTTCTAGTACCAATCGATCCGGTACCATGCTCTTTAACTACTTGCACGATACTGACACGGATATTCACTTTCCAAATTCACACACACACTATCCTTTTAATAACATGTCTCCATCAACTCTTGATTTCGCATTAGTCAAAGGTTTTACGCCAATTTCGGGGATGCACTGCATCCAAGCTCTATCTTCGGATCATCTTCCTGTGTTTTTTGCTCTGGAAGGCGATGTTGAGGTCATCCCTGAAATATTTTTTGACTACGGAAGAGCTGACTGGAAAGGTTTTAGAAGTTTCATTGAATGTCGTCTACACGGCGCTCCACAGATATACACTTTACAAAACACCAGGCAAATTGACGATGATATTAATTTTTTTACAAATTTAATCGAGCAGGGTAAACTATCATTTATACCGACGCGTAAAAATATACCAAATAAAGTAAAATTAACTCCAGAAATTATCGAATATATAAAAATCAAAAACAGAATTAAAAAGCAATGGCAAAAAAATAGATCACCCCAGCTTAAAACTTTATTAAATAAATTAACCAGTGATATCCGCGTAAAAATCCAAATAATTAAAAATGATTCATGGTCGCGTAAACTGAAAAAACTAAATCCAGCAGATAACTCATTATGGAAAATCCCTAAATCAATTAAAAATAAATATTCAGACATTCCGCCGTTAAAAAATGGAGACGACATAGTAACCTCGAACATACAAAAAACTGAGGTATTAGCTAATGCATTCTCTACATCCTATGTGCTAACGCAAAATTATACGCATCTAAAAACCCAGAGTAAAGTTGATCGTTCAATTCAAAGACTTGATAAAACTAGAATAGATAAGAAAACTATTAACGAAATTACCCCGTTCGAAATTTATAACATTTCAAAATCACTTAAAAATAATAAAGCTCCGGGAATTGACCGATTAGATAACATCTTAATAAAAAACTTATCATTTAAATGCTTTCATTTCCTAACTAACATATTTAACTTTTGCTTATCTATTGGGTATTTTCCAGGTATTTGGAAAGTTGCAAAAATAATTCCGATAAAAAAACCCGGTAAAGCTGATAGCATACCATTAAATTACCGACCGATTAGCTTACTACCGTCCCTAAGTAAATTATTTGAAAAGATTATCTTATCACGTTTAAAAGAGTGTCTAAATAGTAAAATCATTGACGAACAATTTGGCTTCCGCGAAGGACACTCAACAACGCATCAACTTAATAGACTCACGGAGCACATTTCTGCGAATTTTAACAGGAAAAAAAGCACAGGATTTTTAATGTTAGACGTAGAGAAGGCATTTGATACTGTGTGGCATGAAGGGCTAGTATACAAACTAGATAAGTACAAAACCCCACACTATCTGATACAAATTATCCGATCATACCTCCAAGATCGTCGCTATGTCGTCTCCTTAAATAACGATAATTCGACACCGCGTAAAATACCAGCCGGGGTTCCTCAGGGGAGCATACTCGGGCCGTATCTTTATATAATATATACAAACGATATTCCAATTTTAAAAAACACCAGTCTCTCTATTTACGCGGACGATACGGCCGTTTTAACTAGTTCATATGGTCTTAAACCAATAGCAACAAAACTACAAAAATCTTTGCATAACTTAAATAAACATTTAAAAAAGTGGAAAATAAAAATAAACGATGATAAAACTGAGGCAATCATTTTTACGATGCGCCGGCAACCGTTGCCTCCGCCTTTAAAAACCGAGCAGGGCAAAAACATTGAATGGAAAACGAGTGTTAGGTATCTGGGTCTTCACTTAGATTCTAAATTAAAATATACAAAGCATATAAAAGAAGTACGGTCTAAAGGGCTTGCCGCCATTTCAGCTCTGAGACCCATTTTTAACAGAAAAAGCGCGTTGACGATTAAAAACAAAATTTTATTATATAAACAATTAATACGACCGATATTAACATACGCTTGCCCAGTGTGGAGTAATACGTGTAAAAATAATTTTAATAAGTTACAAGTAATTCAAAATAAAGCTGTAAAAATAATTTATAACACCCCATATTATACTAATTTAAAGAAACTCCACACTCGATATTCTATACCTACAATTAAAAATCACATTATTACTAATACGATAAATTATTACAAAAATATCTCGCGTGAACATAATAATAAATTAATTGCAAAAATTGGTAACTATGACAAAGTCACACTAAATTTCAAGTATAAACATAAAATGCCTAAGCACATAATGCTTTGATAGCAAATCTGTAACCGCGACTTCAATAGCCCCAATTCGTAAGTGTTATTTTTAATTATGTATCTTATATTTTATTTATTTTATTTTCTTTTTCTTATTGTATAAAGGTTTTAGTATTTTCTCCTTAAATTTTACTTATTAAATATTGCATATTGTTGCCTCTATTTTTATTTAAACTATTGTAATTTCGCTTGTAAACATGATAATGGCTAAAAGCCAGAAACATGTAATTTATAACTTGTATAAAACTAAATTATTTTTGAAATAAACATTTAAAAAAAAAAAAAAAAAATAATAAGAAAAGGCGTTAAAGGAAGCATAAAAGACTATTTTAAATGCTCTTGCGTACCGCCAGTCGTCGTCGAGCGACGTAAAGAAATATTAAATACGTTTTATATTTAGATAGTTATTGATTAACGATTGCGTCACAGATTGAAGTTTTATGGATCTTGTAACTATAAAGATCAATTTTCATTAATTAAAATGAAGTATATTAATCAATAATATCTGAAAACTTTCAGCACGCCTATGTTTAATTTATTCGAATATCGCATAATATTAATGTGGTAATAAATTCACTCGTAAACTTTTACAACCAACTATTCAATCAATTATGTAATTCCCTCGTTTCAAGGATATTTCAACCATTATGTACAGAATACAACACAGAAACGGTTTTGGCTGAAACGAAAAATTCAAGGTTCGCTAAGATTATCTGCTCTCACGCCACGATCGTTTGAAATCACAAAACCGTGACCGCGTGACTGTCTTTGGTCGTGACCACGTCGGGGTCGCAGAATATAATTCGATTTTCATACACCCCTCGCAACCCCATTCGACACTTCCGCGAAGAGAATGTGACCGTAGGACAGAAAATAGCGTGACTGCTAGGGGAAATAAAGTACCGGATAGCGCTCGCGGGTCAATGGCGGCGATATTATAAACGACCTCGGCTCAATGTCGCCAGGCGATGTTGTAATTTGGTGGCGATTTCGTAACGTCGTTGATAGCAAAACTAGGGGAAGTAGAGGTCGAAGACATTGGAATTCATTATCAAGATTTTAAAGGTTATATACCTAATAAGCACCAAAAGCATTGTTTTATATAGTAAACTTTAAAAGAGGACTATTTAAAAAGTTTATCTTCTAAATCAGAAAAATATTTTTAAAGATAATATTATACTAGTAAAAATATAATACATATTCACCTTAACATATACAATATATAGTTTGTTTAGGTATGAAATAAATACTTTCAAATATCACAGTAAAATACTGAGTAGTCATTCTGATTTCTCGATGATTTTTATTTCTCGATAAAGGAGAATTCTTGGCTACACTTCTCAAATTTATTGAGAATTCTCGAGAAATTTCGATTAATAAAAAAATTGTTTGTAATAAATTAAAGTATAGCAGATAAATTAATACATATTCTTCTTAAAATAACCATTTAAAAAACACATCCCATCTAAAGTAGAATCAAACATCCCTGTTTTTTTTTGTTAAAATTTTCCATTTTTTGTATTGCTGTTGATTTTTTCAACAACAAGGCTGTAAATTATTTTGCGACAATGATACATTTTAAATTATTTTAATGGAATCTAAAGATTTATTGGAATCACGAGTGTCCTTATAATTCGTCAAGCCATTAAATAATCGGCAAATTTACTTATTTATCGTTGTGAATAATAACTAATAACTTTTTTGACTAGTAAAAGATTCGGGATTAAACAAATATTTAATTAATGACATCAATGTCTAGTTTCTTGGATTAAATAATTTCTCCAAATTTTCCGCTAAAATTTTCAGCTTAGAATTAATATTTTCCAATTGTCTTAACAAATATTTTAAAGCCTCTTCAGCTGTCAATAATAATGAGACAATTTTTATTATTAACAGCTGTTGCTACTTTACAAAAACAATATAAAAAAAACCTTTTTAAATTATTCAATAAGAAAAATAGCTCTAACTCGTTTTGCATTCTGCCTATCACCAAAGCTAAGATAATGCTGATAAGAGTAATAGAAAATCGCAAGATAATTGTTGCTAAATTAAATATTTTCGATGCATATTTTTAAACATCAGGCAGGAACACATTCAGAAAGGTTTCTTATCTGAGTATCTTCTTTTATTATTTAAGCAAAAATGAGGCAAGTTTGAGTGTTGAAAATTTGTAAAAAAATGTTGTCATTCCCAGACCCCTAAAACCTTTCAAGAAGAATGCATATTGGTGATGAACCCGCCTTTACATATGCAGCGTTATAAAAAGCGCAGTGGTTCTAAACCTCATAAAAATACAAATTTAATTTTATATAATATAAAATAGTTTATTAAAATTCTCGAGAAATGAGAATTTTCGATTTGACATTTTTCTCCAGAAATTGCTGATAATACGAAAAGGTAAAATAAATATTTGCTCACGTCTGACCTAATGACTTATTGTACCGGAAGACCAGACATCGCACATACCTTACATACCACTTACATGTATCTTCTGATGAAATGTTTTCCAACGATTGAGCAACTGTAGGACTAATAAATTGGAAAGCTCTTATAGTCATAAAAAAAATATAAAACGAATAGATAGGAATGATTCTTAGTTGGAATTATATTCATGTGCAAAGGGCAATTCATTGCCTAAAATATTTTAAAATTAAATTTATGCAACCTTTCGATTACAACATTGTGATTGTAGCCTTGCACTTTGTGCATATTAGATATTTTCGACAACATTTCCAATGGTTATCAACAATAAATGAGACTCATGCGATGCACAATCGAACTGCTGATTACGGGCTAGAATCGAACTTTTGCATATTTAAAACCCAATCTGATCGTGGTCATGAACGTTGAGCCTTGACCTCTGGACTTGACAGAAATGGGTCGATTTGCAGGTCATACACACCCACTCGTTGGATAATTGCCCAGTACTTCCGCATCGAGATAACGTTGGAAGCATTTTTACGAAGCTCACGTAGCAGCGTAGAGTGACTCCTGTGAGCTAAGATTCTCGATGTAATTTCGCAACTACAAAGGAAACGATTCAGTAGATGGCACAAGTTTCCAAGGCCAAGGGCAATGCGCTTTTCTGTTGTTTCGTATCCTTGTATATTTGAAGCTGGAGACTCAAACGCTATAGTAGTTAAGCTTTTAAACGTTCAAATCTTATGCGTTTAACTAAACAATTTTATTTATTATTATATACTATTCAGTTTGTGAATGCATATGAAAAATATTTTTAATATATTAATATAATTTAATAGATGAAATAATGGATATTCAGTATGCTTTGGTAAGTGTTGAAAATAGATTTAGTTTCATTCGCGATACCTTCTATTAATAAAAAACTAATAATAAATTCACATCGCGTAAAAAAAAAAAACTTTGCCAAATAACTGTAATTTGTTTATTAAATGCGATTATCATTACACTGAATCATCTCAATTTATATATTTATTAATTATAAATTTTATGTGTGTGCATAATATTAAGGGTTATAACTCATATGCCTACACATTAACAAAATAACATTTTCATATTTTAAATGTATATTTAACTTTAGTTATATTATTTATAAATATTTAATTGTCAGTAAGAATGCACATTTTTAACCTTATGTTTCTCACAAAACTATAAATTTTGAGCTCTAGATTACATTTAAAATAGTATGAAGTATACAAAATTTTATATAGTATATGTATAGAAAATATTTCTAATCATTATTTTATATGATTATCAATCATAAAAATTTCATTAAATATATATTATAATTGTATGTATATTTTTACAGAATTTATAAAAATAAAATCAAAGACATTTAAAAATCCGGATGTTATTGAAAAAACCAGCTGAACTTGGCGTGTAATTTCACATATAAAGAGAGTTATCTGATGTTTATGAGTATAATTCTGTTATACATTGATTAAATTTTTTATTAATACATAGATATACTATATAAATATATAATATTTTTTTTATTTAATTTAACTTTCCTAATTAATAACTAAACATGTGCTTACTATTTTCTTATATATATAAATTATTTTATATATACTATGTATATAATAATATTATCTTGTATTAAGTTGCAATTTTATTTATATTATACAAGTATATATTACTATAGCCAATATAGATTGGCTTATATACTTTGATCGTAAAAGTTGAAATTGAATCACAATACAAATAAAATGATTAAATATGACATGTCTCCCCTATTTGACTTTTATTTACATTTAGATATTAAATACTATTTTTTTATAAGGCAAAGCACTCTTAATGTCAAACTCTCCCATTGTATAGTTTAGAGCTAAATATATAACTCAAAGTATGTGCGCAAATAAAGAGGGTGAGTCTCTTAATTTATAACAAAATTACGATAATTAAACTCGTATCAAAGTCCCACAGAAATATAGAACTTTATTAAAATTAGTAGAAGCCCATATGGCAAAACAAGGTGTCTCGCAAATGAAATTCGTTTATAGACAAAGGGTCGGTTATTGAAGGGTCACCGTGAGAATATTAAGAGAGGCGAACGAAAATGTTTCAAAGGATTTCGATATCATTTTAATACTATAAAATGTGACGACATAAAATATTTTTAGTTACATAATAATCGATTAATACTAAAGCATATTTTTTTATCAAACGATTAAATAGTGTCTTTCAAATAAACGTATATTATTTAAACGTAAGCTATTTGCGCACCGTTATCCATAACGTACAAGATAAAACTTATTGTAATGGGTTAAAAAAATACTGCCGATATAGCACCCCCAAATAATGTGTCTGAACTTTATATGAGATCGTAAAATGAGCAAATGCCAGCTTAACGATTTTTATTTTAAAATGAAATAAATTGTACTATATAACTACGTGCTAGTCTTTATATTTTTATATATTTTAATAACAAAATCAACATAAAAAGCAACAGTTAACTACACTATTTAATTATATGTAATATGTATAGGCGTGTTAATTTTTTTTTTAAATATCAAATATTAAGTCACACCCACAAGCAAGCTACACACCAATGGTGTATAATAATTTTATATAAACATACATACACGAATAAAATAAAAGTATTAAATTAAATTGTATATGTACCTATTACACTTAGTAATTATTTTAAAATAATTTCCAACCTAATTGAAGGCTGCTAAAATTTTATTTCACTGAAACCGGGAAAAAGCTAAAAAATATTGCGTCATACAGACCGATAAATATCATAGCAGTTATAGTTTTAGAAAAAACACTATTAAAAAGAATCAAACCTGTAATGGAGGAACTCATTCTCTTACTAAATCATAACTTAAATAGAACAAGTTCATAGGTTGGCGAAATATATCATAGACTTTCATCGGCTGAATATAAACACAGCTAAGATTAAGGCGAATAATTAAAATTTTAAATATTTCTATAATTTTGTAGATATATAGTATTTTTTTTATATTTACGGTTGCATGAGTCGCATATAATATTTAATTTAAAATTTTCATAAATTTATTTCAGCTTAATTCATACAAACAATACTTTGATACGGTATGCTATTTTTTTTAAATTTATACAGCTGATATCGTTGAATTCTATTTTTTTAATTAATACTATAAATTTTACCTTCCAAATTAATTAACGAATTTTCTACAATGAACGAGTTTCTACGTTAAGGGCTTTCTATCGAAAATACAATGTTTCCTTAAGGTTTAGAATAACAACAGCGCAAAACATGTTTGTAAAAGCTACGGCATCTATTTTTGGGACATTTATATTTTTTTGCTGAGCTAATAATAATAAGAATTAGTTAATTTACTGTATTGTATATACATATGTATATACTGTACCCGTAACACATAAGTACCAATTAGAAACATCCTAGCACGAAATCGCCACACGATAAAAGCTTTCTGCGTTTCAAGGTGTTACGACCTGGAGGCTGTTAGCGTAATTTTGACCCTTAGTCCACCAATATTTGCGGCTCTACTCCAGGTGGTGGGCGTCCCTTAGGGAAACTTATATATATTACAACAAATATTTCTAACGAAACAATTAATCTTGCAAGGTAGAATACCTCGAGTAGGTAATTTCGACGACGAATTCTTAGGAGCTTTAAGACAAACATTAGAAAAAATACGAATTTAACACACGCCCTCTATCATCTACACTCGGTCATAAATAAAATTAATTTATATTTTATAATTTATATGTTCTACTATTTTAATGCCCAAAATATAATTCCATTATATACCTAAAATATACCTAATTTTTATCACATTTTTATTGGCGGTTGATGTGCTAAACCGCATATCGCTATTGTCATTTTCGAAGTTTTTACGACCCTCTTAGAAACGTTTGTACCATTCATAAACCTTTCGATAGGACATAACATATTTGCTATAAACTTTGTGTAACATTTTCACTACTTTACTGCACTATTCCATTTTTACCGTAAAATTTAAAGCAATCTCCTTGTTCCGTCATTATTCAAATAAATATAATCGTCTTACGTAATCAAATGCTTGGTCAATACTTAAATGTCAAAAACAAACCACGCGTCCAATATGGCTGACAATTCACATGGACATACCAACATCAAAAAATGACACGCTCAGATGCTTTGCAAAAATTAACTTAAATATATTATTTTAATATCTATCGAACTAAAATATTATTATTAAATTAATAAATTATTAAGTTTAATATAAAAAAATATCTTCAGCCATATATCATCAACATTTTTTTAAATAATAGCGCACTAAGTGATTATACAAGTATTTAAAACATTAATTACGTAAAATATTTTTATATAGACTAAGCTAATCTTTTTGGCAATAATGTTTTCTTAAGAAAAATCAATTTCAGTTAATGTAAAACACGTGTTTCTAATTATTGCAATTATAATTATGAAATAGGTCTTAAAGTTTACAAACGAAATAATGCAAGTAAATTTACTAAATTTTGCTCTGAATGAAATTAAAAATGATAGTCTAAAAATCATCCCAAATAAAATGTAAAATTATTGTTTTAAAATCGCTACTAAATATCAAATAGGTCACATAATTATCGACTATATAAAATTTACTTTTATTTATTCATGAGTAATATAGATATTCAAATTGGTTAAAGCGTAATTCACGAAAACCGCGCTCGCAAAATTGTTTTTGTGTTAAAATTTAACTCTCAAGTAATTTTATAGGTATCGAACAAAACACTTGGCTTTGTCTACAAAGCGACTCGCGGCGTTTACATACAAATCTTTTTAATCAAATTTCGGCTATGGCTAACGGATTCCATTTTATCGAAGGCATAACCTAATTACGTAGAATTCACAGCACAATGAGAGAATATTTAATAAATGTTATTAATTTATTTAAACTTTTATTTTTCACGGTTTAATATATATTTATTCTTCGACAATAAAGGTTGGAACTTCTTTTTAGAATCTTCGATATCTCGTTAAAAATAATAGCTGCTACTTTGTGTACAAAATTTATAATGAACGGTATAGCAATGTCGTTTGAATGGATTCCGAATTTTCATATTTCACAAGCGCCGTGATGAAAATTAGATTTACATTTCTGATGGGTTTTCCACAGCGAAACCGGCAAAAGAATAATCCAAGATGGTTTTCTTCGAGCGACATTCAATTTTGTTAACTTGACTATCGAAATTAAGTTAAGCAGCGATACAAAAAAATAATGGAATAAAATATTTTATTAAAATTCTCGATTGACATCACATTTCACCACATGTATAATTTAATAATAATAAATATTTCAATATAACAGGAGTTATAACGCAGTAAACATAGACTAAGCTAAGCAACAGCTACTAAGTAGTGAAACACAAGCTATGGCAATCATCGCTCCGATGAATATTTCGTTCATCCTAATGTACTATAGGGATCTAATTTGCTTTCTCAGCTGTTTTTGGTCTTAATAAATCACTTTTTTAAGTTTCTAAGGGGCGGTGGCAACAACCCGTCAATGCTCGCTAACTTTCGTTTGCGATCGCGTCCCTTATTCTTGCTCGTTGTGGCTAGGATATCAGCACATGCGCCATTCAGTTTCCCAATGAGCTTTCTAAACACAAAGATGTTTTCAGCAATAGCTATGAGAAGCTAGAAAAAATTATGGTTAATTTAATAAATGTTCATAACTGTATTTTTTTAATAATTATTTCTTAAGCTAAAACTATTATTATTATTTTATAATTAAATTAAATATTTATTATTATTTATATATTATAACACATATAATGGCTATCATGATTCTTCGGAAAAACCTTTCGAGCCATTATGGTCAGACTTATAATAAAAAAATAAAAAATAAATTAAAATCAGGCAAATATTAGTATGTAAATGAGTGACATTTTATTTGACTATAAACTATTATTACAGCTCACAGTCAATAAATTTTTCTATGCATGACATGGTTCGATATAATTTATTTATTATTCTGCAAAATTAAAAAAATCTATGAAAACCTAATCTTTGATGATCAATTGTTATTTAAATTATTATATTAATTATTAATTACTATTTTTCAGACATGACTTGAAATAAAAAAATCACTATTTTTCATATATTGTCGATTTAAAATAAGGTCCTACTCACCACAGATCGATCATAAAGTAAAATATAAAGTATAATATAATGAGTATTTATTGAAAATAAAAACTGCGTTACCATATTACATTTATTTTGGTTTTAAGCGATGAAATACAACACCTACAGTTTATTATTGTTTATTAGAAGTTGTGTGAGATGCGAATAGACAATCAATACATATAATAACATAAATCTAAAAGTCTAATTAAACAAAAACAAAAATTTACTGTACTGAATACACACATATTTTTACTTTTTATGAAATTCAGACTAACAATATTTTATACCAACTTTTAATTTGCAGATTACGATTTAATATACATGTTTTTACTGCAATAAAAACAGATTATTTTAATTAAAATTATTACATTTTGGCGATTTTTCAATAATAAGGGAATATCAAAATCTATAGTTCATGTTTGAGATATAAAAGTTCTATATTCAAGATATCAAAAATGTAAGAATACCATAATGCATAAAATCTTTTTAAGATCAACACAATTCTAAACAGTAAATGTTTATCTCTAGATCTAATAAATCCATATGAAAACCAATATATATTTTTTATTAAGATCTTCTGGTAAAAGAGTCGAGATATTTCAATTATGTTTTATTTATATTAAAATTAATTTTAGTTATAATTAATAATTTACCTTGTAATGTAATAATTTGTAAATATTATTTCTAGTTAATTGGATTAGTTACAACTATTTAACATTATGTATATACACCGGACGTATTATTATGGTAAATCGTAACCGGCAGAGAAAAACTAATAATAACCCCTTCTTGTTTAATTATTAAAACGTATGACTATTTTACTCATTTTATTAAAAAATAAAATTTCAAAAACCCTTTTTGGCATTAAATAGTTATTATATATTTTATACAATTTAATATTATAACTAAAATTACTATTACCGACCCCACTCGAAATGTATTATAGATATTCCTTACTACGAGGAACCTATATTTTCAGTTGAAAAGTGTGTTACGACGGTCATAATTTGCGATTAATGCCAAGAAGTCTGCGCCAACAAACGGTTAAATTGCTGCAAAAACATCCCCCAGAGTTTACTACATTAATTTATTCTCATTCAACATTATCGTATACAATATACACACACTCACAACATTATTGTTGGTAAGGTGGCCAGGCGTCCCGGATTACGTGCGACACCCTTAGATTGGACAGTGGTGTCCCACTATAATAATTATTTATAAGATGGAATATAATAAATATTATTATTTATTATACTCCATCTTTCTTTATCTTCAATTAGTGAAAAATATAATTATTTTGACGCCCAAATATATAAAAAAAATGCTGGCGCGCATTGCTGCATGGCAATGCAAAGGGATGTGGTATTTTACCACTGAATTTTAAGTATTATTATTACAACCATTAATCTAAAAATATAATATAATGTTACTTGAATCGATTCCCCATATTTGTGAGTTCTTTAATTCAAAATATATTTTTTTAAAAACATGTATGTAAAAGCATCCCAGATTTAAGCTCTGAAATTTATGTCACCTTATATAATGTGTTACATACCGAGTGTTTGATAATGCTTCTTAAAACGATATTCAATTTTTATATTTAAAATGTTTTTAAGTTTATTATTGTCACCCCAATACAAATTCGAAGGCGTTCGAAAACGGCTTTGGAAATATTTATATTAGCTTTAAACATAAAAAGGAGCTTTTGTTCAGGGCAATATTGTCTGAAAGCCGACACGAGTAAATTTTCAAGCATTACGCTCACTGACAGCCGTACTTTTTTATTCTCTCCCCAAGTAAAGGTTTCGTACCCTTTCCCTTATTAGGCCTAAGTCCACGCATCGCCTTACCAACTGGCAATAAATATGTCCAACCAAGGTTTACCGGATGATGGGCAAACTTTTCAATATCTTATGCTCGTTTCACGTTTTCTTTCGCGAACAGGAAAAGGGCAAATAAATCATTCCTTCGTATACGCAGAGAAATTTTCCAAAGTTGTATATTTCTTGCCTAAAAAGCAAATCCTCACAAGAATGTATGTATACATTCATATGTGTTTGTACAATAGTATTGTAAGAGCTCCCACACCGCTTATCCCAAATATTATATACTGACTTGAAACGTAAGCAGTAAGCGTATTTTCAACGATCAGCTTTTTTATATTTTATTTTATTAAAATAAATTTCAATGCTAGTTTTTAAAAATGATTTTATTAATACGTCAATATATATGGCAATAAATACATTTTATACAAAATAGTAAAACAATATTCTCAAAACCTCGAAAAGTAGATTATAAAATTTATCTCTTTCAGCTAATGAAATATGGAATAATAACATTGACTCTTTGTCGGACAAGTATCGAAAACTTACGAAATTAGTTGTATATATATAATTTAGTCAAATTTTTATACCCAAATAGATACAATGTAATTTAAAAAATCATTGCTTGTTTGTAGAATTTATTATTTCTAGATATTTTTAAATTAGAATAACTGACTCTTTACTTAACAAAAAGAAGAAAAAACAATTATTGCAAACTTATATAATTATAAAATATACGAAGCACTATTTTATATATGGTTCCTAACTATTTTTATCATTTTTTTAACGTCTAAAGTTCACGAATACAAAAGCACGAATATTGACTTAACGAGATTGTTACTATTTAGAGAATTTTTAACAATTCATCTTTTATTATTTTCAATACTCAAAATATTAAATAATTTTTAATTGAGTGTCACAATAATCAAATTTCACGCATATCTCTTTATTTTATTTATAAAGTAGCAAATACTGACGATTTAAAAATATTTAACTTCATTAGAATAATAACTGATTCTTTATCAGGTAACTGATATATAAATTAGTATTCAAGGCTTACATTGGAGACACATAATCACATTTAAAACTTACGTTTTGGTTTGTGATTAGCTTTTCAATTGCTTTTATATTAATTTTTGAGATTAGATAAACGTTTATTACAAGATTAGGGATAAAATAAATGTATACTTTAATCTTAAATACAAGTTGCTGGTTTATAAGCATTTTCTGGTTACCAAGAGCAAATTAATAATATAAAATCAGACCATTAGTAATAAAAAACATAATGTGAATTAAGGAAAAACACAAAATCGTTTAACAAACTAAAAATAAAAAAGACATAAATTAAATAATAAAATCATAAGACCCATAATTATTTGTAACTATTTACTTAACTAAGGATCTAGATCTACCATAAATATGTTATAATATGTCTCTAAAACAAATTATATTTAAGTTTGAGAAGCGTTGTTTGTGCAACATGTAGTCCAAAATCGTCTTGCAAGAGGATTAGTCGGTCTTTCTTGACCAATCACGTCATCAGCTATAATTTATGGGTCAAGTTTAAATGAATTATAATTGATATGCATATGCATACTCAATATAAAAATAATTCATCAAAGGCAAGATATTTCTAATGCTCGTTTAATTCACGTGGTACCTATTCATTCAGCTTCTTAAGCCTTTCAAACCATTTCAACTGGTTTAATCTTTTTATATTAGTCTTGTCACTTATCCACGTGTAGTTTTATATGTATAAGCTTTCACTTTATCATTAAATAAAATAAATTATTATTTAAAAGGGAGAACACTCACATTGTACTAATAAACCAGTTTTTAATATTAGAAAACTATATTTTTGCACAAATAATGTACGTTCAGGAAAATTTAGAACAATAATATGAAAATTAAAAATATTTGATATAGAAAACATTAAAAGTTAATGACTATGGGTTGATGAACTTAAGCGAGTAATTTAGCCGTGTTTCACACCTGTATTGTACTGGGTACTTTATATTTTCTTAGACATTGTCATAAGTTGTTTCAAGTCAATCGTATGATATTGTGTTTGTCGTGTTACTTATTATTTGTACCTTTTAAGATCATATTATTTGTAATAATTATCATTTTGTATAAATCCAGAAAACAAAATGCCACTTCTTGTACATATAAACAATTGTAGTTCGAGTACTTCATGCAGGATACGTCAAAATGACCGTTAATTACAGCCTGTATACGTTTTTACGTGACGCCCCACATTCCATCGCATATTTATGGCTTTCGCAGCATATGAGGAATTCAAATAATACGCAGTGTCGTAAATTATACTGTGCGTTAAAATGAGCGCGTAGCGAAATTTTATTGTGACAATGAACGTTTAAAATTCAGCAGATAATTTAGCTAAAGGGGTCTCGGCACAAGTACGGTTTTAATCTGACTTAAAGCCATCCATCAGAGATAACAAAGCGCGATGAATGCGAAGACTTCTCTTAGAAACGCCTCGACTGCCGTTTGTTCTTCTTAATTTAAATTATATTTATATATGCGTGCCGAATTATAATTGTATACTAATATAGAATCGTGTGCTCTACATACACACGCGACGGTAGGTTTAGCACGTGCGAAAATGAGGAGCACGTAGATAGGCAGACGTACGATGAAGGATTAGACGATGAGAGCTTTACGATAATGAATTAGCATTGTACACAAGACCACAATAATAATATTGCGAAATAAATAGAAAAAATATATTTTAACTAGTAGCTTAATAGGGCGATGAACTCAATCAGACAGGCTGATCCTTTTTTGACCTCAGAAATATGCAAATAGACATCAGTAAAATTTAAATGCAGGATTTAGTTTAATGAATTGCTTTTTAAGCTTTTTGTGTATACACTTAGTACAGTTATATACTTATCATACATAAAAATAAATCACTTTATTTAAAAATAGTATTAAATGACATCTAAGACGACGCAATCTTTACTATTCTACCATATTTTATTTATACTATACTAATGATTGAATTTAGGGACACGGCACCTGCCTATATTTAGCAATTTTATTATAAATTTAATAACAACTTTCATTTCTCTATCATTATCAAATGGTCACCTGGAATATATGTAAAGCTATAAAATAATGTTATTGCTCCTTAATTGTCATTATTTTAAAATTCGTTTAAGGACTCGATACTTCGAGATTCGTGATTGAAACACACTCACCCACTCTATGAATACTTTTATTATCTAACAGATTCAAATTAGCTCATTACAAATAACCAGAGACCAGAGAAACTTGATTTATAGAACTGAAAGACTGAAAGTCTTGCTTTGGCCGTTGATCACGTTGACTTTTGTGATATCAGTACTGATTAGGGATTCTGTGTCGAGACAGCCCGGAAATTTATTCCCGAGAATTGAAAGATTTTTTGCTGTCTCGAGTCCCGGGAATTTAAAAATTAATAACCCGGGACTCGAGACTTTCCGAAGTGCAATTTTACAAAAATATGTAAAGAGCGAATTTGATGTCGAGCTTAATTTATGTCTCGATATGAAGACAAGATGGAATTTCTTATTACCCATGATCTCGAGATTTTGAAAGTTACGAAATTGCATTAGAAAATCATTAATTGATCTTGGCATCGGCCAAATTTGGAATGAATCGAACATTCACGTATTGGAAAATATTTGTGAAGTACTCACTCCTATAAAACTGGCAGTTGAAGCTCTAAGTCATCGAGATCCACTTTATTAACTTCCGAAATTATTGTTAATTTCCTTTTAAAAAAAATATTTGAAATCAACACAACTCTGTCGCACGAACCACCAAAATATTTGAACGACTAGAAATAAAAAATTCAACTTTAAAAAGAAGTTTCAGATATTAGATTCAACTATCAAGCGAACTCCGAATCTAGAGCTTTTATTTAAATCATTGCTTACAATTAAGCCAACATCTACAGAAAGCGAGAGAGTTTTTTCTACATCTGGAATATTTGCCACAAAAACCAGGAACAGGCTATGTGATTCATCATTAAACGCCTTGGTGTTTTTAAAAACATATTTTTCCCTACAAAAGTAAAGGGTTTAACTTAATATTGATATAAATATTTCGATTAAAAAAATTGTAATAAATTAAATTTAAATAAATATCGAATAAAGTGTTTTTAAATTGTTTTGATAAATTTTCACCTATCGTACCTATAACACAAATATTATAAGTTAATAATAATAAATTAATTAAAGTTAATAACAATAAGTTAATTAAAGTTAATAATAATAGGTTAATTTTTTAACATAATTTTTTTTCATGATTATACGAAAAATAATCAAAGTCTCGAGTCCCGGGAATTCCCGGGACTTTAAAAATTTGGGTCTCAAGTCCCGGGAATCGAAAAAACCCGAGACTTCAGAATCCCTAGTACTGATGTACATCTTGACTTCACATTACAAAATTAGAAAAAAATTGCTCTTAAAGTTAAGAGCAATTTTTTTTCTGATAATCTAAGAGCCTTTCAGTTGTTTAAATTAGATATATTTATAGAGTGGGTGAGTGTGTTTCAATCACGAATCTTGATATCTCGAGTCCTTGGACGAACTTTAAAATAATGACAATTAAGGAGCATGAACCTTATTATGTAGCTCTACATATATTATAATTGGCAATTTGTGGAAATTTTTTCAGTGACAGAATTTTTACCAAATGAACAATTTATACAAAATTTAATGTTTTATGATTTAAAAAACTTTCAATCTAAAAACTTTAATGTAGTATAAATTTATTTTTTAGATGTAAAATATGCTTAATATTAAATATAGTTCTAAATATGGTAGACCAGCAAAGATATGCGATGATATTCTGGTTGCAGAATAGAAGCAAATTCTACTAAAAATGATTCATCATGAGTCTGATTCAACTGTACATAAAAAAATATTGCAAAGACAATGTTAATGGGTTACACACAAATTAAGCAAAACATGTTAGCGTGTATTCGAATTTTCCATAAGCTTCTGGATCTTAAAGCTGGTCGCCTCTCCTGGATCATTTAATATCAGGATATGAGAAATGGGTCTTTACGACAACAATCGTCAAGACATTGGTTATTCAAAAGCAAATAGCGATTTTTTTGTGTATGGTAGGATTGCAAATAAAAAAGTTTATTACAAAATAAATCTGACCAAAAGTAATTTAAAATAGGCCTCCACTTGTCAACAAAAGTCGAATAGTTTGGCAAAATTGTCTTTCTATAAAATTAAGGTTCTTGGCTAAAAGGTTTTATCTCATTCACTTATATTATCTATACCTTGCTACGTCCGATTACCATATATTGCGATCGATGCAACACTTTCTAGACATAAAAAAATCAAAATGCAGACGACGTGAAAAAGGGGCTATCAGAATATTTTGCAACAAAGCCTTCAACATTTTATGTTCATAAAATTATAAAAATTGACTAAGAGGTGGAAAAATATTTATACGTATACATATTTAAAATAAAAAATATGTTGAATCATTAAATTATAAATAAACATTTTAAGGTATTTTTTTCTTTATTAAAAAACGACATTTATTTCTGGATTATTTAATATATATGTATGTACATTTACATATATGATATTCGTCATAAGCTGAAGTTGCTTATAATTAGAATTTTTATACATAATATGTACGACCTAACTTGATTCGCAAGATTATGAAAAGCATGAAAACTCTAATCTGTGATAATCGATCAGAATTATATTTATATTATCATCATTAATTTTGATACAAATTTAAAAACGTATGTATTTCGGACACGGTGTAAAATATGTACGTATTTTTACTTTCGTGTCGCCACATCTCCTTCTCCTAATCCAATTACGTATGATAACGTCTTAGAGACTTCCGAGACAAAAGCTTTCGAACGGCAAATGTATCGGAAAATGTGGCAAAATGTCAGACGACAATTTTGTCAAGTGACGCATTTTCACGTTTTCGTTTACGTGCCATTGAACTACGTATTTTATTACAAATTTAAAAGCTTAAATTTGTATCGATATAAACTTATTGCATATGTAAGTATGTGAAATGGAATAATGACACTAAATATTTATACAATCATTAGATGTATAGACAGTTAAAATATGTGTCAATAAAAAAAACTAGCAAATAGTGTTGAAAGTAAAATTTAAACACTAATATATATAGTATTGATGTCACTGTATTTAATTTTCTAAGAAGCTGTTGTAGAAATGTGTATTTTTTTCTACGTGGTGTATTTGATATATGCTTTCGTAAAGGAAAAAAATATATTTGTTAAGTTAGTCTTAGTCATTTTTATTACATTAGAATAATGCTGCTTTTCTATTGCACGGTAAAAAATACGAACAGGTAACATCGTTTTGTTTTTGTAGAAAAATAAGTGTGATCCATGTTTAGAATGGAAAATATGATATTTTTAAATATGAATTTCGCGGTGCAAAATTAAAGTGGCAAATACATTGACGCTTATATCAGGAATACATAATTATAATATATTAGACTATAGCAATGTATTATTCTGCCTAATATTTTTTTTAAGTATACTTTTTTTATACGATTAACAATATTTTTACGATTATAATTAAACATGTTGCCATTGGTTGTTCTTAAAAAAGAGATCAAATAAAATAATAGGTAAATAAGTTTCATAGTGATATCTGGTGATTGTTATGAAATATTTTTTAATTGTTAAGGGATGTCATAAATTCCTACAGTCTAGACTAGGGTTTTAGAATAAATACTGTTGTCCAATTACAATGTTAGATTTATAATAATATTTAGACAAATAATTTTGGACCTACCAGTATATAAACTATTATTATTGCTGGGATAACAGAGATACGCGTATCATTACGACTTTTTCCTGGAATACAAAAAGTTCCGAGTATATAACCTTGAACCTAACCTCAACCATTACACTACCAAACACCCACACATTCGAAAAGTTCGGTTCAATGTTAAACGCTGTACACAGAAGGTACGAGATTTTGGCAAGACGCCAAACGCACATGGCGCCACCTATAGATATTACGACCAATATCTATAGATATGCAGGTATCTATAGTTTTTTCGTCGAAAATTTTCAATGCCGCAGATTTTCTCGCGGAAATTTTCAATCCCATGTGAAAATTGCTTCGACGCTTTGTTATCGAAACTCGGGAATTTCCGCTGCGAAATGTCTTTCGAGTTTACTTTCTCTCTTTCTCCGTTTGTTACAGCCCTGGAACAAAATCAGGAGAGGACAACCATGGTAACGGTATTTTTTGTGAGTTAATAATTCCTGGAAATATTCAAAATTGGTAAAGGCATTTTTTTATAAAGATACGAATCAAATGGCAATATTTAAAATCTTTATTATCATATTATATAAAAAAAATCTTGAAATTTCAGATCTTTTGATTCGATCAGATTACTTTGAAACGTATCTTGAATTATACTTTAAACTTTTTTAATATTTAAATATGATAACGCCATCAATTATTATTAAAAATATTTAGCATAAATTATATAATAATGATTTTACTTTAAATTGAATGTCTTTTCTTTTGACTAAAATAATTTTATAAAACGAATTTGAGTCTTATGCTTTAAAAATCTTGTTTTTAAATTAAACTAACTGACTGCAATATTTCTAAAATATATAAACACAACTTTTAGGTAAAAGACTGTTAAAAATTTTGCTTGTGGAAAAATAGAAAAGATAAGATAAAAAAATAAAAATAGAAAAGTATATTTAAAGTTAAATTTAGTAAATTATTAGAAGTAAAATATTTAGTATTTAATTTATCGCCATAAATACACGTATATATATAAAGCTATCGTGTTACATCAGAAAAGATATCATCTGTTGTCAAATATTATATTACAACTACTAATAAGAACGTGAAAAATAAAATAAATCTTATATGTACCACATCGAGTCTTAATAATAAATTGAGTTAACGATTAAAAAATGTCAATTATGTAAAAATTATAAAATTTACTTCCATTCAAGGCATTACAAATTTTTGTGTACGCTAAATAAATAAACGTCGAAAATAATTTGCTTACTCTACAGGGCAGGGATGTTATATTTTTTGCTGGGAATTAAAATTTGCATATGTCCACACAATTAAAAATGTGGATATGTAAATTCAGCGCAAACAACCCCTTCAGTTTTTCGGTTGTTCAAGTATAAAAATCGCCGTTACGCACTGTGAAGCTTTTTAAAGCTCTAACTCAAACATGCGCTTGTTTAATAATTTGTGTACACAATTTGCGAGAGAATTATACCATTTGGGAAATAGAACAACGCTGTAAATTCACCGTGAAATACTTGTTTTTCGATGTCAACATTCCAACGGCAAATGTCAGAGACTGCGCCCTTGAAGAACTTTGGGAGAATTGTTATTCGATGCAGCATCCCTATCGGTAATAAATTATTCTGGTCAGGCCAGATAGCTCTCAGCTTTTTATTATCATCATTTTTTTTATTCGTATCAATTTTTCATTTACATTCTCACAAACGAGCAGATCAATACAAGAGTAGCTCAAATAAACCTATAAGCTACTACTGTACTGGTCGCTTTTTGTCGTTGCTACTTATATCAGTTCTTAGTCACAACAATAGCAATATCAATCTACGAATAACTTTAAAATTGTGTCATCTCAGAAAACAGTTACAAGTATTTTAAAATAAGAGTAGTATTTTACGATGTACAGCAAAAATCTAAATTAAAAATATTATCAGCAATAATATATTTTTTTATAAAAAAGATATGCTTTATATTATTATAAATGTCACGTTTCTCTGGGTGGCTTATTTTTTGTATTATTGAGTAATCCCAACCCATAATAGAATATACATATATAATGTATAATAAAGTCATTAAATATACTGACATATTCTGAGCGGTAAAAAAAGCTATAAAAAATCCTACAAAATAAAACAATAAATCGTATCGCTTTTGTGGAAATGTGAAATCGAAAATAATAAAAGTTAACCGCCGAAATTCGTTCAGTCGTTACATTAATAATATACGGCTATATTTTTAATCGAATTAATAAGAATTTTACCGAAATACAGAGTGGGGCAAAAATATATTTAATATATTTATAAATTATATATATAATATATAAACCAAAAAAGCAAATATATTAAAAACTAATATTTTTTATATTGATTAAAAAGATTACACGTCAAATGGATATATATTACATATTTTTTTATTTTGAATATTTCGTGCTATTATAAAACGATATATTCATTGACAGAAAATAGTTTACTAGATCAGAGTACTCGGACATTTTATTATTTTATTATTTTTTATTTTTTTAGATTAAATTAAGACCATCGTGGCCTAACAGGTTACCCCAATGCGCCACGATGGTCGAAAACAAATTTTAAATTTACAAAACAAAAAAAAAAAACGTATATATACATAAATAGAACAATACTTAAAAATAATAAACATAACAAAAAATTATAAAATATCAAAATTAAATGAGACAAACTGGACCAGCTCCTTGTAGCCAACATTAAACAGGTCAATATGTAATGCAAGCGTATTAAGGAGCCGTATGGCCACAGCTATAGGCGAGTCGGCAAGTGCGGATGTCCTATCCCTAACTGCCATCAAAAGAGGTCTCGATCGTGATTCTCGAAAATGTTCCGGAACCCAAAACTGGAATTCCTCGAGAATAGCTGGATTATCGACAGCACCTTTTAGTAGTTTGAAAAAATGCTTAGCGACATACAGCTTTCTGCGAGAATTCAGCGAATCATATCCCAACGCCCCTAAAAGAAAGGCGCTGGGATATAAGTACGGATAATAACCAAATGTCCTTTTGTAAAGCTATCTTAAATACCTTTTTTGAATTTTTTCCACTTAAAGGGAATATTTGGCTATTTGGGGATTCCAAATTATAGATCCCGATTCAAGAATGCTACGAACTAAGGTGTCATAGAGGATGCGAATAACTGACGGATCGTCAAAGTGAAAGGCATTCCTCATAACAAAGCCGAGCATCTTGGAAGATTTATCACAGACGTCGTGTATGTGTAGAGAGAACCTCCATTTGCTCTCGAAAGTGATTCCGAGATCTTTAATGGAAGTTTCTCTAGTCAAAATGTTACCACCGAGATGGTAGAAATAAGCTGATGGCGAACGGGATCGAGAAAATGACACAGTATGGCACTTTCCGACACTAAAGGGCAGACGGGTAACGGAAGCCCATCTCCACAGAGAGTCTAAATCACTTTGTAGAGAGAAGGAGTCCGCAACAGATCGAATGCATTTATATAATTTTAAATCATCTGCGTACAGAAGAAAACTTGAATTTTTAATTGCTGTATTTATGTCATTAATAAATAACACAAAAAGCAGAGGTCCCAGATTGGATCCTTGAGGAACCCCCGAAGGGGTAAAATATTCCTTTGACAATCGGCCACCATAGGTTACAAACTGTCTACGATTGCTTAAATAACTCGAAAATAACCGAGTTAAATTATCTGAGCAACCGAGGTTCGACAATTTTTTTAATAATAACGTATGACAAACTTTGTCAAAGGCTTTCTCAAAATCTGTATACACGACGTCTACTTGAATTCCGGCATCGAGAGAAGTTGTCACCGTTTTGGTGAACGACAGAAGATTAGTGGAACGGGCAGGACGAAACCCGTGCTGTTGGTCTAATAAAACATAATATTGGTCTAATAAAAAATAAAAATATAATTTATAATGTTAAATTAACCAAAGACTACTTTTTCAATGGTAAGATTTCCACCTAACTATTTTGTTATTTAACATGATTTAAATATTAATAACTGTGATTTATTATACTTTTACTAAAAAAGTCGTAAGTAGGCTAAAAATACCAATAAATAAACTTCCTAATGTTATAAATATTTTCAGATATTAAATATATTTTCAAGTTAAATTTTCTATATATTTTAATTATATTTGTTTTAACTATAATGTGGTTAATTTCACTACAAGTATAGATAAGATTTTCTAACGGAATTTTACTATTGATTTATTATAAGTATTTTAACCATGAACATTATCCTTGAGGGGTTGGGAACGACGTTTGAGAAGGGATGAAAATTTAACACTCATGTTACTGAAGTGTGCGGTAGGGCATCGAGGATACTCAGCTTCGTTATTTTAAGCGTGTATCACTTTATTAATTGATCAGCGGTTCTAGTTATGTACGGACATCCTAAAATCTAAATAAAGTATCTGGAATTCCATAAAGATGAAATACTCGAATTTATATAGAGACATGTAAAAGAACTCTTTCGTATTGGTTTGTATCTAAATGCCTTTTTATTGAGTGCATCTATTAAATTCATATTATTTTCCGTTGTAGCTTGACTGCTTTCAATGTTTTTTTATTAAACATATATAAAATACAGATATTAACCTCAATATTTTTTTTATGATTTCATTTAATGCTAGAATAAATAATTCTCAAAAATACTTATTTTTCTTTGCACGCTTTTATCGGTACACACATTTGACAGGGCGATTTTGACAGTGGGCTTTTGTCCTGCGCGTTTTTTTTTATAGATTTTCCTAATCTTACAGATAAATATTGTGATAAATATTTCAAATTAAACTAAGTCGTACATATTATATTTTAAAAATATATAATATTGAGCTAGACATTCAGCTTATAGATACCATCATATATGTATAAAACTAATATAAAAACATAAGCACAAGCCGCTGTTTCTTCTGAAAATATGAAAATTGTTCTACCTTTCAAATTATTTCAATTATATTATATTCGCTACAACTCAGAATGGCAGTAATTTTATTACCATCATGAGTAGTTTCAACTCGGAACGACCGGTAACTTTTAGCACCGTGACGAATGCAAAGGTTGTATTTTATTAAAATATACATATATGTCGGCTTGTGCTAAGAATTTAAACACAGTCCTGAAAACAGCACTGCCTTTCATTTCAATATATTTTATGACTTTCTGAACAACCATTAATACTTAGTCAGATCTTTATTAAAATTTCACACGACACATCCACCCACATAAAAATATCACTTGCTTTATTATTAGCAAACATTGCTATATTAGTGTTACAAAAATAGTGTTTTATTTTTATAAACACAAATTATGTTGTTCCTTTTAACTAAAAGTGACACAAAAAAATCAAAATGTTTAGACTATGAGCTATAACAAGATAAACAAGAAAAATATGTAACGCTTCCTCTCCCCTTTTTATTTATTTATTCAATAGCTATCACAAATGCGGATGAAATCCAGTGAAGGAATATAGTACAAAGAATCATACCGTAATGATCATAGTTACTCCAGCATCATACAGAAAGGAAAAATGCGTTGTTGAAATGAAAAGTGGTTACGAGTGCAATAATTATTTAGAATTTTTTAAATACTCCAATACAAACGAAAACTTTTCAATTAGTTCGACAACAATTTAATCATTATTTTTTTTCTAAATAGACTACTATTTTCGATATTTTTTTACAGTTTTTTATAAGCTATAAATCAATTTTAATTTTTTAATTGTAATAATAATACCATAAGTTTATAGGTGTATACACTATTATATAAATAAATAAATAATTAAAACCCCAGAGAGAAAAAATAAAATAGCTAAAATAGTATAGTGTCTCCGGTCATATATGAAGAGTATAAGTGATATATTATTTAGTTTTTTTAAGTAATTATTTAAGAAATAATATGTTTATTTAAAGAAAATGGTTATTGCAGAGTAACGCAAGGGTCTACGATTTATATGATTTTTAGTAGGGAAAAAACACCTTCGTGTTATAAGAGCAAAATTATAAGTATATACATTTGTTTCTGCATTATAGTTAATGCGTGTGTTTATGCTATATTATATTAAATATTAAACCACCGTGACAATAATATTTGATTTATTAATATAAAATATTTAATTAAAAGTCTTTTACTGTATTTCTCTCGCCCCATTTTTATTAAAAAAATCGTTTCGTACGTACCACCAAGATGAATTACAAACGTAGCATATTTTTCATTGGTCATCTCCCGTTGGGATTCAGGGACTAATCTCTCGCGAGATAAATCTTCCTGTCGCTGTTGGTTCAGAAAAACAAAGTGGAATGGGAGGAAGCATGAAAGAAAAGAAAAAAGGAGAAAATGTGTCTGCCCGTGTGGGGGCGCGGTAACAAATGCGACCGCGAAATTCTGGCAAATAACAAAATGTGTTCTTGAACTCGCAGCCAAGGGGTGAGATAGACCAAGGTTTCGAGGGTGGGTCTCTCACCACCGAGGCAAAAATAGAGATCAGCCGAACTGGCGTCGCTGAAATCGCGTGGGATGAATACTGCAGCGTTGTGAAGCTACACTAGTAATCATAAAGCTTTTTATTGATGTTTTGGGGAGAATGGCCCTATTTCACACACGAGGTCAGGATACGTCAGGGCTAGATTGATGTAGCGATTAACGAACCTTGACCAACTTTTAGGAATTATCTGAAAGTTTTAGCTGGCGGAGAATGGCTATATAACTTAAGGTCCTTGCTGGGAAACTGTACCATTTAACTTTGAACGAGAACAGTTCTATCCGAGATTACTATCTTTATGTCAAATTTAACCTCAACGCCAAAATTCGAAAGCGTAATGTGCAATATGAGGGTTATAAAAGCGAATGCAGTACTACACTGTTCAAGTTTTATTAACTAAACAATGGTCTCGAGTGTATATATATTTCATTACCGCTTAACATGTTTGTTGTTTTAACTAAAAAATAAAATATTTTAAATATTTTTGAGGTAAGTACGCATCCGTATCTAATATGGATCAAAAATATATATCTGGGAATAAAAAATTTTAATCCAATAAATATATTACTAAATATATATCACATAAATAATACGATTTTTTTTATAATCTAGTCACCGTTTTAGAATTTATTTGCCAATGTTGCAATAAGTTGCTTTAAATATTTTAGAAGCAATGTATCAAGAGATTAATTCATAACATTTTTACAATAAATATGTGTTTTAATTACCCTACATGTAATATTCTACATTGTTTTCCTAAAAAAAATCGGTCAATTGTGTTAAGGTGGTGGTGTATGTTCCTGCTTAAAATAATTAATATTTACGCAGTAGAAAGGCGTAGATGAACAAAATCTTCGCATTGCAGAACAAAATAGTTTCGTCCTCGTCTCCCGCTCTCAACCGATAAGCGTCACTAAACCATGATTCTTGGTTTCCGCAAACAATCATTTTTTAAATATATATTCACACAAAACATAAACATTTGTTATAAAATAAAAATAAAACAATGTCACTTATTTGGGCAATATTCACAAATAAAATTCGTAAACTTGTGATTATATTGAAATGAGCAAAAGCATTGACAAAAGTCACCTTTGTGTAAGTCAAGAAATTGTTAAGTGAATTTTTGTTTACCTATAGGCTAAATGGAATGTTCAAACCACGTGAAAAACTTTGTCAATAGTTTTATTTCTGAATTTCAATTTTCGGTATAATACAATAAAAGTGTTGGTAAATGATTTTATAAATAGCAATTTATCAATAAATACTTAAACTTGAGAATCAAACTTAAATTTAATTCTTACAAATTTATTTCTCATAGTTTATGATTAAACAAATCGATAGTTATATATTTTCATATTGAATAAAATATGATCTGTTAAACACATAATAAGTGCCTCTTAGTATTATCTTTAAGTCTTTAGTTTAATTAAACACTCAAAGACAATCATTTTTTTTGGAAATATTTATAAACTGTTCTGTACTTTTATTATTAAAAATAAAATAGATAGGCGAGGATATTTTTTTTTATTAAAAAAAATCTGAAGTAATAGCAAAATTAAATTTGAATCATTTAAAAATCAATTCAATATATTGATTATTAAAGCACAATTAATTAATGATATTTTTTTATAGAACGTGCATAAAATAATCAAAGATTTTTCTCTTCTTAAAAACTGCAATCTTACACTAGTAAATAAGCGGCAAAAATTTTAAAACATACTTTTTACAAGAACGCGTTAATATATACAGTTAAGCGGTTTTGTGTAGTACTGATGTTTATTTTAAAGAGTACACCAACCTTAATTTTGTCCTAAAATATTAAACTGTGTAAAATACTTTCTATTCCTTTTGACTTAAATTATAACGGTGTCAACGCGAAAATAGTCGATTAAGGCTTTTAACTAGATTGTCTAAAAGTCCGTCTTAAATAAATTTTATTCGCCCTAAGGCAAGTTTCTCATTACGATGTGGACTCTTTGCTAACCAAGTATTTCATCAATAAAATATTTATAAATAACGTCAACTGATAAATTACAAACTACACCGACAAATCGATACAATTTATCAGTACTTCTCAAAGTTTATTCTTGCAATATAAAAAAGTAACACTTTAGCTCATTTCGTCCTCCATTGCTCTACATCAGACATGATCCATTAATCATTAAAATAGGACGCATCCCGATGGTCTTATTCAAATTTGGTAAAAGCTATACAGATGGCGATGATCAGCTTTAGCTCGGCCAAAACTATCCGGGGCTTATCCTTGACCGTCCGCCAATGTCCCAGTATCCTCCGAAATTATACACACACATACCCAAATGATTAATGTATCAAAAAGAACATTTGGCTGGCGCCAGACACTTCGGCGCCTGGGTGGCCGAGACCCTCGCCATTTTTGTGGCCTTCAGACTTTGGGGCCTGGAAGCCAGATCCGTTACGTCTGCCAAGATTCATGGTCATTTTCGCAACACCAATTCCATGAAATTAACAACCCTTCAATATGAATGTAGTTGTAAATATTAAAATAAAAACTCAATTGGAGTTATTTTTAAAGTAGAAAGCTGAATGATTTCAATTTAAAAAATGTTATTATAAAAGGGTTGTTATGGTTATTTCAATCATATATTTTTATTTCAAGTATAAACAGTACCATTATTTATTTTATAAGTGAAAACGTTGGATGAAAATATGTGTCCTGAAATTAAATTTAATAAATGCTGTTTTAATAGGCTCGGTTTTAAATTTGGATTTATAAGACTCATAAATTATTGTAAATTAAAAACCCCGTGCAACTTTTCTGTTTAATTTACCAGGAAGCCTTTTATGAAAAGTTTTGAATGAAGATTAAGTCATGTCTATTGTAATATAAACAGTCAAAACCCACTTTTAAGTGCTTCTTGATGAAAAAACATAAACATAAATATTACGAATTAATATAATTACTTATATTTTTTCTTAATAAATAAATTATGTTTAATTTATTCTATTACTGTTTAAAAGCAATTTAATAAACGTTTCTTAAATCAATTAAATAATCAATAAACTACTCTAAAAAATCTAATTAATATAATTAAAATTAAATCTTAAAATAACATTTAGCGGCGAATCAAATATAACAACAAAACAATTACATACAACATTATAAACTTATACAACAAATTGATATACAATAAGCTAAATAGACAAATAAAATAAATAATTACACACAGCTTTAAGTAATGTGTTAACTTTGCAAAAAATAAAAACTATTTGTATATTTTTAATTTACTGAAATATAAACCTTATATATTAAACTTGTATGATTATTTTTTATTCTACCAAAAATTTAAATCAGCAAATGTGACTGTTTACCAAAACAGTGATTTTTTCCGGGTGTGGACAACGCACTTTAATAAAAGCCTTGGAGCTCAACGCAAGGGTTTATACTCTCTGCTTGTGGAACCTTCATAAAAGGTTTAATAGCAGGCCAGAACATCCAAGATTTTGTCATTGCTAGTTCAAGCCCGGTTTAGAACATCTGAGAACAAACCTTTAACTATGGCTGGTCGGATCTACATTTAAAGCCTCGGTACAGGAACTTAAGCTACAGTTTTTAGAACTGAATCTACGGACGGAGTCACTTTATTTTTTAGGCCATAGACGACATCTGAGTGCGCTTCGCTTAGCACAGTCCTATATGGCGCGTCGCCGAGGGTCTGCGCACTCACTCAAGATGTGTCTCGTAAATAGTGTTCCTCATAACGACAATCATTACTATTTTCTCTGTGTTTGCTTTATTTATCATGGAAGTCGCTCATTGTTATTTTTGAAAACAGGACGATAATAAAATGCATATTCATTGAACACAATTTATTAAAAAATAACAACATAAAATCTATTTGAAAAATTCATTGTTTGTTGTTCCTCGTTTATATAATTTTATTAGCTCTTGAATATAATCCTTATATTCATAGCTTTTATTTCATGGTTGTTTGCTTTGTATTTAAAACTAGTTAGAAAAACTAATGAAATCTGTGTTCATGTTACATGATAATTTGAAGGAATCGTCAGTAACTTTTTTACATATAGCTACTACTTCAATCATTTTATATATGTATAATATATCTATTAAATTTAAAAAAAAATTGACATATCAACTAAAATGCTTTCATTCCATTTAATTGTACAGTCAAGTTCCTCAAAAGCAGATTTTTCATTATTTATTTTTAAAAATCCACGATCAATTTTTAAAGATATTGATCATTTTGTAGGATTTTTTTAAGAAATTACATTTATGAATAATTTCCTAATTGATAACAATAGATAAACTTTGATTATAATAAGCAGACTGTTTTTTTTTCTGTTTATAATATCATTGTTTTAAAAAATTAAATAGTTTTTAGCAATGAATTTCAGCAGCATTGTTACCTTTTTAATAGTAATGTTATTTTTGCCTATATTTTTTTTAATTTTTAATAAGCTTAATTCAGGATAATAAAAGTTTGTGTTTTTCTGATCAGCCAAACATTAAAAGTTTCAATGCGTTTTTCTCTTATAAAAGTTTTGTAACCTCTGGCGTTTTGTACATAAATTTGTACAACTAGGAACACGTGTTTGCATACATCTTATGATATTACATCACGTGACTCGTTTCCAGCCTCCTCGAGTTGTGAAAACTCCACACAGTTGGTCGGTTATTTATGCACCCTAAGGGGAACTACATTTTTATTTTAATGAATCGTCTACGTTAATGAGAGAAACCTGGTATGGGTTTGAAAAATTAAGCACATACGCTAGGGTGGCCACGTTTACCTCAAAAGTATTATTCCACCATTCGCTGAAAATTAGAATTAACAGCGTTTTTATTTTATTTATTTAAGAGTTAACTCGTCATACGGTAGGATCAAAAAGCGTTGTTAATTATTTAGGCTCTCCGGAAAGTGTGGGTATTTTTACCCAAAGACTCAATCAACTGTCGGTGAATTAGCAGTAAGCTCCGGATTTTCCGGAGTGCTTCGCACAATAGACGAGGGGCTTGAAAAAAAAACAATTAGATTTCGTGCGCGTGATATTGGACGGTTACGAAAACTTGTATAACGACTAGGGATCAGCCTGCTAATGAGAATATATTACACCACAATATTTATATTTAATGCACACACCAATAGCGTATATGTTATCTATGTATAGCGAAAGAGGTATGCTGGCAGACATTCTAAAAATATGGTGCCCTGGAGATTTGAAAGAATCATGGACACTTGTCATGGAAAGTATGGATCGTGTGGACGATTTAACATCACGCATATTTAACGATTTCGTTGAAAGGGGGTGAGGATGGATTTGGATATAAAAGTTTAGGTAAAGGTGAAAGTGGGACTTCAATGGTGTTGAATTATAATTTTTTTGTGTTAATGCATATTTTACATAACTAACGTAACAACTTGTGTTAATGCATATTTTACATAACTATTCCTGAGGAGTTTTGGTTTTGGGTTTCGAAACGTATTCGAGAATCACTATCGCATCCTCTTATTTTTTGTCTTACATGTATTATATTTTTTGTGTATTGTTTTTTATGAGACTTTTGAATATTTGCGGTTTAACGAAAAATCTGCAAAACTTTTTTAATTAATTATTTTTTTGAGTGAATTATCTGATTTAATATCAATTAAACATTTTTCAACCTAACCAAATAATATGATTATATTTTAATAATTTATAAAATATATCAATAATATAAATATAAATTGAATATTATTTTACTCTTGATATTTATTAAAGTTCGGAGATAAAATCGTTGAAAAATCAAAGTGATCAATTTAACAAACTATAAAACATTTCATTAGTAGTAAAAATACCCTCTAAATAAAGCAATCTAAATTCAATCC
Organism: Plectrocnemia conspersa; assembly: GCF_051122295.1. Lineage (NCBI taxonomy): Eukaryota > Metazoa > Arthropoda > Insecta > Trichoptera > Polycentropodidae > Plectrocnemia > Plectrocnemia conspersa. The sequence goes on from NW_028277173.1 coordinate 18,287,193, forward strand.
CGCTCTTTTAAAAACCTCTAGTGGAAAGCTTGAAGTTTGGTATTTAGAATAAAAATATTAGTTCCAGATAATTAACATTACGTATTTCATCAATAAAGTAGGAAAAGAATCTGCTTTTGTCATGAATAAATTAGTAAAGTTCATTGAAGTTCTAAACTGATTTTAAAACCTTTCTGCAATATAGCATTTGTACAGTTAACTTTATTAGACAACTCCCTTCAACTCGACATAAATTTTAAATATTCTGGGTTTACAACGGGCTTTACAAAATTAACTTAGACGATTTATAAATATTTACGGTTTTTTCAACATACTGAAAAGTATGTTGAAAAAACCGTAAATACCATAAAAAACCTTTGGGGCTTCCTGAAAAGAGTTTTGGCAGCGCTCATCAATTTAAAAAGCTAAATTAATAAGTTGCTTTCGTTACTGGAATTGAACTTTACACTAATTAACTTTACGGATTAGGTTTTTGTACCGAAATGAAATTAGTATATCTGTCCATCGCGATTCCCATCGTCAATTCGGTAACATGGTTATCATGTTTTGAACGTACCTCTCTTTTATTCGCTACTTTAATTATTTTCAGCAACTATATATTTTTAAAATTATTTTTCAGGAATTCCTTCGTGTCGATACGTGTCGCGATAATGTGAAAAGCATTTCGCAAAATTGCTTTGTCGAAATTGGGAATAACAATACACAAAGGGGCATTGTTTGTCGATTTCCCTTCAGTCAGAATAAAAAAATTAACCCTTTCGGTGCGCACATCGATCAGCATCCGTCTTCCTCTGTCGTTTCTCTTTTTCGCCAAAGATTTTTCTCGGTATACGACTCTGTCGTAAAAACGGGCGGCGATCGCTTTTTTTTATTATCGAACTGTCGTAAAATTGAATTGAAAAAATACTACAGCCGGCCCCGTTCGAATCACTTTTTAAAAGGGAGAATGTACACCCACAATAATTTCATTATAATCGACAGATTATTTTGTATTATCTCTGTGTATATGTAATCAGATATAAACCAGAAAATTAATCTGATAATCTGATCATATAATACCAAATTGAAAGAGATATATTCGCATTTAATGTATGCTGCTAATTAATACTGATTTTGTTCCAAAAATAGACTGCGAATTTAAAACAGGGATCGAAGAAGGATTATTTGATTAAGAATTAATCCTAAAACTTGCGATGGATTCGGAGAATATGATGAATTACTAATTGTACAACCCTTAATTAAGAGTTCAAGGTTAATCATCGAAGACGCTTGTAAGAATAAAATTGTATTAATTATATTATTGTGTATGTACTAACTTATTAAATTTAAATGCATATTTTGCTTGTACACTTACATAAAATATTTTAATTACAAGGTGAGACATTACTAATGCTACAAAAAAATGTGAATATCTTTTTTGTTTATTTTTTACTATAATAAGCTAATATACAAGCAAAATTATTAATACACAAAACTCTAATTAGACTAAAAATAACTTATGAATAATAATAATTCTAGTTCTTAAGTTAGGTTAAAAGTAATTATTTAATACGAAATTTAATCGATATTAAGGTAAAGTATTTTAAAATTTCCATTATAATAAAACGCACAAAACTTAACTTGAATAAATAATATAACTTATATATTCTTTAGATTTGTGAAGCAATTTTAATAATATTAGAGATTTATAGTTTTACTACCCTTAATTTTAATATGCGACAGCTTGAATCTATATATAATATTTTTTATAAAATTTATAGTCTTCTTGGTATAAGACTTGAATAAAATAAAATTAACATCTTACATTTGAAAATTACACAACTAAGATAATTATGTAATATAAAAATCTAAAAAGTATTGCTGTACAACTTTTATTAAAAAATATTAAGAATATACTTTTTTACATCAGTATTATTTTACATGAGCTATTTAGCCCAAGTCAATTACAACTTTTTTTCTGGCGTCTAGAGTTCATAAAATTTGCTATGAAAAAATACTTTTTTGAAAATTATTACATTTTAAACCGATAAAACTTTGTTGTCAATAATCCTTTTAAATTTTTTAAATAGAGTAATTATATATAAATTATTTATCTCGAAGTATCTCGATATCGAAACAAATCTTTGTAGCACATTTTATCAAATACACACATTTTTGCTTGCCTAATAAGTTTCACATACTCTCCTCTCTTCTTCTATCTATGTCAAAGACGTAAATATAATTTTCTAACTTGTCAATCAATTACTGAATTGCTACTTTCCCCCATTTTCTATGTATAGACAATTATAGGCTACTGTTTATTTGTTCTACTTTTACTTTTTGTTCACACAAATTTGGTTTATAATGTGCATTTATTATAAGATTTGATGCCTCACGCAAAAGTATAATTAATTTACTATTCGTCTTCATTGTCTTTTATGTAAAAAATACATCAGCTGATACATAAATATTGTATTTAGTTAACATAGTCATTATACTTAAATACGTACAAAATTGTACAAAAAATATATATAACTACAGAAAATTGCACCTATATAAGAAAATACGATTTTATTCGACAACGAACTGTAACAATCGGGAAAGAAATTACACTTAACTCTTTTATATATATATAATGTAATAAGATCGAACGTCACAAATGTAGACAACACAGACTGGCATAAACGTAATCTAGAAATTTATATAAAAATCATTACTTTCAACCCTTTTTGCCTATACAATAATAACTGTTATTAAATTGTGATTCTCTTATTTTAAACCCATGACATATTACGAAAGAGGAATATTTTGATTAAAATTTCTTGAGATCTGTCATGGGAGTTGCCTTATAAATAAAAATATTTTTGTATAAACAGTGATTGTGAGTCACAATTCTAATCATTGAGGGAATACGACAAGTATAAACCTTAAATAATATAAATATATTGATGTCTTATGGTTCAAAACGTAATTGAATAATATAAAAATACGTTAATAATATCGCAAATAACCTTGCGTTTTAATTAATAAAATTGCTCCTAAATTATTTTTTTATTAAATTCCCCAGCTAAACATTTGCGAAAATCGGCCATAATAATAATAATGATTATTTTCAATTAAAAGGGCAGTGAAATAAAACATGATTTAGGGACCATTTCGCGAGGCGGGAGAGCACGACATAAATTTGATTAAGGGTTGGGTTCGAATTTTATACCTTTGACGCGGTATTTTAATATGTAAGAATAATAAAATGAGATATGAAAATTTAACATGCTTAGGCAACCCCGGGAAAATTACGGTCCACCACGTATTTTTATGCGGCCCGCGAGCTTAGGCGAGGACTCCACAGCAGCAAAAGTACTTTTTACCCCGTGGACTTTTGGAGTTAAACTTAAAATTATTTACAAATTTGTGAATAGAATATTTGACGATATCTATTTTTCTACAAAACATTGCGCTTAAGACTTAAATGTTTCACTAAGATTTTACAAAAGTAGGTACTTAAATTATAACAATATATATATTATACATACATAATTTTGAAACACATAAAAATATTTTTTTGAAGAGTATCTACAACAAATACCTTCAAAACTGATCAGTCAACTAGCATTTAGTTGAAGTCCTAAATTCCTAGCATTTTATATAATTTTTAAAAAAATCCCGCAAAAACATTAATAAACTGAAACAAAGTGTAGTCGCGTAAACTTAAAAAAAACAGTTATTAATGCATTGTGAAAAATCACTTTAATATAAACACACGGAAATTCCAATGTCAAAAACTGAAAATATCTTGCAATAATTGACACAGATCAGGCCAAAGAAGGGAAGCTAGCAGATGCTTTTTCTGTATCGTATGAACTTATAATACTAAATATTTAATACATTCTATGATTAAAAATAAGGTAACGATTCAATTTTCAAACTTAGCTCAGGGGTAATTTTAACCCTTTCAACGCGGCTGGTATTTTTACACGCTTTTTTACACTCTGCTAATATATGCTAGAGACCTATCTATGCCATAAATTCTTTTAATATTGACATGAAGAGATGCCATCTGCAGTGAAATTAAAACAATTTTGCAGTTTAGTCCGATATGGGTCCTACAATTTCTACTGGTTATTGACCCATTAGTTTAATATTAAAATTTAATAAAATATTTAAAAAAAAAAATTTTAATGCATTTAAAAAATCTTTGGGAAATAAAATTATTAGCAAACAGTTTGGCTTTCGCAAAAATCACTCGACAACACATTCACAACAGTTTGACCAAGCATATATGGCTTATTTGCAAATTAAGTGTTTCTGAAAATCTCGTATTTCATCATTTTTATTTTTAGAATAACACACCAGTGCTTTACGACGTAACAATAAAGATTTTCACGAAATACTTAAATTTGAACCCGGATTCGTGGTAAACGAATACGAAAAGAAAAGCGTATGGGTTATTCGTCGTTCAAGACCCTACTGTATTTATGCTGACAGAAAAAATAAATAAAAATATTCGATTATTGTTGGCGTAAGTATTAAGGGTTACGATATACATATCTATGATATAAAGGGCCGGAAACGTAGTTTGTAAAGTGCTGGATTAATAATTCAAAGGTTCAATTTCCGCAACACGTTCAATTTTTATATTTATTAAAAAAAAGTTTCAATTATGAATCAAACAGATAATAACAGAAATATTGCATAAAAACATATAATATTATAATTAAAAGCTACAATTCAATTAATTAAATATATGTATTTTAATAATAATTAAATATCACTTCCCAGTTTTTTTTAATACATACACAAAAAAAATATGATCGTCAAAGCCCGATTTTAATATTAAGTTGAGAGATGAGGAAAATCATGTTTAACCTATTCTGTGATAATTGATAAGAATTATTAATATGTAATAATCACTAATTCCGATCTCTCAGACAAGATAAAATTTTAAAAACATTTAGGTCCATATAGGAACTAAACCAAGGTCTCACAGATTTAAATTATTAAATTAAGAGTTTTATAAATAAAAAAAACTATATAAAAAAATCGCATTGCTTGAAAAATATGACTATTAAATTAGGATAGTTTTACAACCCTAACCACTTATTTTTTAGGTGTATCGCGTTCACCCATAATTAAACATAAGCATATACTAATTTATTTTAGATAAATATCTTTGCTGTTCTTAATTATTATTAAATAAATTGTATATCAGAAAAAACTTATATTATTTAAATTCTGACTTATGTTGGTATCTGGAAAAGGGTAGGTATTAAAGCGTTGTTTTTTTCTTTTGCATAAACTTAGAGATCTTAACTTGAATTTGTCAGGTGAAATAGTTAGTAAATTATTAATAGAGTTCGGTCCGACAGAGTTCGGCACTTTGTGAATAATTTGAAGTTAGTTTTGACCGCTGAGATCTTAAGTTTCAAAGAAGTGGCTTGAGAGAAATCAACATATATCGCTATAGGTTTATTTGCGTCTCTATACGTCAGAAATATATAATAATACATTTATAATTACTATATAATATGCTATAACTAACAAGGATGTAAGTTTAGTTTCATAATGCAATGACAAAGACATTTTAAAGGACGGAGTGGTGTAATTGATTGATTGCTAAATCTGTAAGACATTTGTATTTACATTGAAGTTTTAGTACACAAAATCTAAAATAATAAATCTATGATAACTAGATAAATAATTAAAACGGTTATTCTGACTTAATATTTAAACCTATATATTTTTAAATAGGAAAAAATACGCGAGAATTTTCTAAAGCTTAAAAGCTCCAAATGTCGCGTCGGGCGTACGCAAGACATAAGTTCTCTTTCATAGCTTTTTCGCGCGAACCTTGAAATAAATTCGTTTCAGACATGACATATTGATTTTTTCACTATATTGTAGATATTTTTTCACTGCACACTTGCGTATGCGTGCATGAAAGTCAACTATGCTCACGCGATCGCCATAATTGGACATAAAAGCGAACGCCGTTTGCCATTTATGAATTTTTGTGTGCGTTTCAGTTTGGAAATAATTACATTTTATACATATCGTTCACTGATTGTTTATTTGCTTTTTGCGTCGATTTTAAATCTGACTTTAAACACTCGTGTTTTATTCGAGAGCAATTTAAACGGCGTTAAGGGACAATAAAAATGGTTTAATACGCTTTTATGTGCGGTATTATAAGTTAATTACGGTTCGAAAAGCGATCGTCGTTTTATTTGGCAATTGAATAAAATTTATTCCACATATATAAATAAACATAATAATTACAGTAGCATATGGTACTGTGATAAAAAGCGGGCACGCAATGGTTAATTTTAAAAATCTGACGTGATCAAATGACCTCATATTTTTTAATGGTAAAAACGTTTGTAAAAATACACATTAAATTTTCATATTAGAATTTTAATATTTAGTGTTAATTTATTTTTTTAAATTCATAGATAAAAAATATGCTTAACAGGAATAATACTGATTGAAACGCCAATTTAATTTTAACCGCGAATTTATTTTTTAACAAGTCACAATATACCTTAAAATATTTTGTTAGATTTAAAATATCAGTCATTATTTCAACGTCATAGAAATCTCATACCTGCTCAAGCATATATTAGGCTAATTAATAATGAATTTAGCAGTTATAAGTAATGATTTTTCATTAAATGTAAATTACTCTTACTTTAAATTCGAAACCCTAAATTGAAATCCATGAACGATAAAATATTTTTTTACTATTAGAACTGATACAAATAAAATTCCTAAAATATTTTTATCTGGAATATTAAATATATTTTATTAAAGGAGTTTATCTACAACTCCTTTAAATATGCTCACTAAGTTCTCGGCATTTTTTTTAGACTAATTAAGAATTTCTATAAAGTATTAAAGGCCAGATTTTTGGCTCGGAATATACTCGTGCGTTGCAATCTCGCACATTATTCCGAACCATATATGCAAAATTAACCATACTGCTAAAATTTTCCTTAAGAAAAACAATCTGATTACTAAATATAGTATTTCTTTTAGTTCTTGGTTTGCTTAATATCGGAAGAATCATATTGGTAAAAAATAAGCTTTTTAATCGAACTTTTATTTTGTTTCTTACTTATAACCACTCTTACATTTTTTATTTTATCTATATTTTATAATACTTAGATATATACTATTCTCTGTTATGTAAATTAGTCGCTTATATATTATATAGATGATTATATAAATAGCGAAGAATAAAAATAGCATGTGAACATGAATTTTAAAACACATTTATTTTTAAACTTTTTAATGATTTTATTGCATACTTTATGGATACATAAAGTAAACATTTACATAATATACTAAAAGAAATTGTCCAAAAGAAAAAATATAGCATCAAGGAGAGAGTGTGAGCAATGTGAAAAGTGTTAAATATATTTTCATTTAGTAACAAATGTATTTGTTATACATTATGTGATTTATCTATAACTTTTATTGCAAGAAAAAACTTGATATACATAATAACTAATTACAATCAGAATATATGCACTCATAGGATATTTTTGCATTGAAAATGAACAATATGTTTGCTACTTCACACATACATATATACGTTTGCTGTTAAGGAGCTCATATTTAAATCTGTTGTGATTTTTTTAAATATAAATTATTGCAGTAAACTTACTAAAACTTATTTGACAGATATTTACAACAAATTTATTTAAATAAATTTAAAGCTGCAATCACATGAACTGTAATTGATCATAAAAAAAATCATTTTAATCCAGCGTTTATTACGAAGCAAGTACCATGCTAATTTTAACAGTTTTTAAATCTTTCTCTAGTGGGTATAAAAACACCATTATGACGTTAAAATATTCCGTAGATTTTTCAGATACTCTATTTTATTATAAAGATGTTCTCTCAACAAAGATTTCTGATTAAGTTTTAAACCGATTTTCAAATTCTAACTAATCAGAATTTTAATTAAATAATAAATTCAAATTCAAAAACTCTGACTTAAGACAAGAATATTTTTAATTGCATTTCCGTCTTCCGGTTTAACAAACTTGGCTATAATGCAGTCATAAAGTTTGTTAAAATATATAGGAACCAACTGCAAATTATATGACTGCTGCTGACGCAAATATAACTTAATATAGATAAATTAGTAACACAAGACCATTCTTATTTGTCTTGTTTATGATTAATTTTAATTGTAAACTTTGGGTAATACTATTTTCTAATGATATTGTGTAATATAGTGTGTTGGTAGGCAATCTATTTTTTAATACACGAATTAAGAATGTAATATTTAATAGTAAATGCATAAATTTTAAATAATAATATAATTATTCTATTAGCTTTTAACTTATTTTTTTGTATGTGTAAGAACATAAATCATTACAAAAACCGTATATTATCCTTCTTATCTAAATTAAACTAATAAATCCTAAGGTACTGTGAGTCATTTACTTTCTCATGAACTATCATTTTTTAATTAACTTATCCATAGGGCTTTAGTTACGGGATAAGTAAGATAGATATCAAGCTTTTTAAAGGAAAATGCTGAAAACAAAATTCTTAGAAAATAATTCGTTGAGCTTTAATCATTGCGATACCATAAAATTTAATTTAGGCTCTAGTATCTATAAGATTCTGTCTTGAATTTTATTCGCAAGGACATTGAATACATTTTTTTATATTCAATACAACTTCAGCGACATTTACATTTATTTTTAAGTAATAATATTTTTTTATATATATATAATAATATTTTTTGTATTTAATTTATATCCTCCATTGTCCATGAAATAAACGACCTCCAAAAATTACAATGCAATAAAAAATTGGGTTACCGCCAGCGCATTATTATTTTTAACGTCGAGGGGAACACTGGTAAAGTGATCCAATTTTTCAAAGTTAACGAATCGAACCTAACGCGTTCCCCTAACCGCACACACTTCAACGTCACCAAAATTGCCAATTATACAAATTTGCAATTCCGTCCTGTATTTATTGCAGAAAATAAATCGCCCACGTATAATTTATTGGCCGTAAACAGGCAGCCAGATTACTATGTCGTGCAAGTTTCAAGGCCGAAAAAAGTGCGTAGGAAGCTGAATGTTAGGGATATCTCTTAGGGACAATAAAAATAAATTAGAGAAAAAAGCACACACAAAACGCTATCGTTGCCAAATTGAAATTTTATGCAATGAGAGTCCGCGATGGTAATAACGACGGTTCGTTGTTCGCTTTTAACCGTGGAGCTTGGTGCGAAAGCTCCGCCAGGTGGAAAAAGCTCGGCTACCGAATTATTGGAATTGAGCACAATATACGCTAGTGTGCTATACGTAAACTATCAATGGTGGTAAATGTGGGAATCGGTGTAACTGGAGCCTGTCTCTAATCCAATACCGACGTTTCGTTGATGTTAATTGAGGTGTTTTACTTTGTGGTTGTGCACAGGTGTGAATATCCAATGTGATATATGATATATGTATATGCAAGTTAAGCTAATATGTTATTTAATTAGATTTATTTAAACCACAAAAACATAAATTATACTTATAAATATAAATTAACAAATTTCAATTACGTGTTAATTGTAATTAAAAATAGTCCATAACAATTAAAATATTACAACCTTTTAGGTTGTAATATTTTAATTGTTATGCTTACTGTGTGTAGATGGCAATGACAAGAAAAAAATTAATTATGTCTTTATTGGTGCAATAAAATAAAGTTAAGAAACAAAGAACTCCATTTTTAGTGAATAACAGATTTTTTCTATACATCAAGTTTATAAAAATATTGCAATATAAGTGATTACCTCACGACAAATCCAAATAAGTTAAATCAACAAATTCACTAAAAAAGACTAATTACCAAATAAAATAACAATATTCATGAACAATTTAAAATCCTTACTGATTTACAAAATACTCGCTTTGATAAGTAACAAAGAGGATAAGAAACCCTAAAACTTTTTTTTCCAATCAGACTTAATAACGGAAAATGGGTCAGAGACGATAGAGAAAAAGCTACAGCTTTTTGGCGATTACTTACCTACATTTATTTATTACCTACATTTAAATCATTTCGCAAGAAAGACACTTGTAAAAATGTTCAAAATAGTGCCAATGAAATTAACAATTTTTTAAAGTAACCTCTTCAAGTAATAAAATATTAAAAAAAAAATAATAAAATAAGTAAAATACCTAATATAAAAGATAATAATGCCAAAAAGACAAAATATTACTCAAATTATAATTTTGCTGAAACCAGGAACAGAACCAAATGATATTGCCAGACCGATAGTATGTATCTTACCAGTTATATCAAACATATTTTAAAAAAGTAGTAAAGAAAAAAATTAAACTGATAATAGAAAAGCTCAATCTTTTAATAAATCAATAATAAGCCTACATAAATAAATATGCTACAATAGAGCAAGTGCATAGATTAGCAAAATAAATCTATTAAGACTTTAAAATAAAAAATACCGAGATATAATTAAGGAATTTCTCAACGTGTGGCACTGGACCAAATTCAGGCTAATCATGGTCTTATGAACTTTAGATATGTGATGTGACCTTCATATCTTATTTCAATATTCTTCAAAACTTCCCAAATAAATTTCACAGGCTGCTGACATGTGCTTTTTGCTTTGTGCCTAACAATTATTTAATACATAAGTGACTGCAACTGTTATAAAGGTGAGCTAACAATATTTTAACAGATTAAAAACTCACCTAACATATGTACTGACAATTAATCTGCTAAAAGACAGTGTTATAACTAAATGTAGACTAGCGTGTAAATATGTTAAAACTTACAAATATATTTAATTAACATAAGCAATTTAATGACCACTTACAAAAGTACAAACGACTAAGCTATTATAAAGAGAAGTAAATAAATATATGTGTAGGTATATATCTATATATAATATTAAAAAAAATTCTGATTGTCCAAATACAAAGAAACGATTTACTATTGATTTTTCAATGAATAATAATTTATTTCTCAAAAAAATAACTGATAAATTTAGGGTTTTAGTATTAATACTCTAATAAAAATATCAACAATAAGAAAATGTTATAAAAACTACTTTTTTAAATTATAAATTCCAATTTTCCTATATGAAATTTAGGCAAATAAAATTCATTAATAACTATAACAACCAAAAAAAGTTTAATGAACGCATCAATGTCTACCATAATGATTTTCATAAATTTGATTTATTGTATGTCGTACAGTTGATATTAATAAAGTAAAAAGTATTTCATGACTAGTGTTGCATATAATTTATGTCGTGTTTATTGTATTGCCGTGTACTTTTACCGTTAAAAAGCTACGATCACGTTATTAAATCCTTCATTTAAAACGAAAGTGACCCAATTGATTTTGAGAATTGGGTCACACATTTGTGTATTTCGTTATGTTAATTTAATGTGCCCATTGATTATCATTACATTTTATGCTAAAAATAAATAAAGCTTTTTAATACTATTTTATACGTTGGTGTATAATGAACGAATTTAACTTTATATTTACGGTCGGTAAAAACTTTTAAAGAACAATTAAAATAATTAAAAATTGTAATTTTGCATTATGAGCTACCCACTAAAGTTTTGCAAGAATGGAAAAATAAGAACGAAATAGGCTTTTTTTATGTATAAATTGTAAATATATTTTTAGAACAACACAAGTTTATGAAGCACCATTGATTCAATTTATTTCATCACAATAATATTTAATATATAATAGAACAAAAAAAAAAATTATTAAAATTGTAATTTTGGACCCGTGGCACTATATTAATGACATTTTAATTTAATTGTTTACATATGTGAATTCAATTTGTAATTTTAATATTAATCCTTGAACCCTCAACTTTAATAACCATAAAAATAAATTATTCTTACATAATTTTATGCATAAGCAAAATTGGTTTGAAAAAACTTCTTTTACCGAAAAAAGGTTTTTTGTTCGATAATTTATGAAATTGGGTCAATTTCCGCCTAAGCGTTCTTCTCAACTACCAATAAAATACTGCTTCAATTTTTACAGCGGCATAAACTTAAAAGCTTTTCTATAAGCTCATTACAATCGTTTTGTGAATTAAAATTGCTCGAACAATTTAATTTATAAATGAGTTAATAATTTTTATTCTATACATAAAATTAATAATATTGCTCTTTAATTATTTTATTTTAAAATTCTAACAATTTTGCTTGTAAAAAAAATAAAAACGAATTCTTAAGAAATAAATTATCTTATTATAATAAAATAATAATCAAGTATTTATTTGTAATCATATCGTATATATTGCACTCAATCCTTCAAGCACATTGTTCTACTCTTTTAGGCCTTGGATATTATATCTATATATTAAACTAACGACGGTTTCTGAAACGACTGCCTAAAAACATATATTTATGTATATGAGAGTTATTTCAACTTGAATGCGGGAGGCTTCGTCGAGGATAGGTGCTCAAACAAAGAAAATCTTCATGCTAACATTTCTGCCTGGAAATGTGTTTATGTGCTTACTGACACATATGCATACATACATGCCATTATACTACATAGTAATTTACGTCAGCACCATGTGTTGCATATTTTAACTAAATATTATCGTATAATTCTCGCGCTTTTGCCTCACAAATGGATGGGTTTTGCTCTGTGCGAATAACTCAACAAATGCCTACATAGTACATAAGTATGTATGATGTCCTGGAAACGAGCAAGAGGACGACAGTGAAAAATGCTACAGTTTTGCATTAACTAATGGAATATAGAAAGAGTTCTTTTTGGTAAGTAAACAACGATGGAGTGCTTGCATTTTTTTATTATGCTATTTACAATAAATACGTTATGAGTTGAGAATAAAGTCAACTATTTTCATATTTATGTAAGGAGCTAAATGCTGAATTTTATTGTAAAACCGTTAAGATCAAGCTAGCATTTCGTATATTTTTAATTTATTATTTATTTACAAATCACTCATGTCATTGGGAATTTAAGTTACCCGTCTGAAAAAATCAAAGTGCTGAATAAAGCTATTGACATTGCAGGATCAGCTTAATTTTTAAATATGTCACTGTTCACACATTCTTCACTCAGTTTATTTATAAGTTTAAATATAAGCAGTTTTAGCTAAACTATTTAATCTGTCTTTTGAAAAAAGATTTGCATCTTTATGAAATTGAGTATATTAAACATTATGCCATAAAGCTTTCTTATTTTAATTGTCTAAACTTCCAAAAACAACCCTCGCACTCTTAAATGCCTAATTGGTTAATTGTGCTCGTATTCCGGTTAAAATTGTCGTGACCAAACAACACATTTTCCTTATTCTGATCGCGTGACGTTCTACTGCGACTTATTAAAACGTCTCCGTTTGTGAATTCCCCCGTTGATAATTAATTGTTTCTCTATTTATTATGCATGGTGTGAAATGCTTTTTTGTGTGTCATATAATACGATTAAAACCTTAGTTTTGCTTTAAGTTTTTTTCTGTGGAAGGTGCGTAATTGCAAATTAACTTATTTGTTATCACGCCTAGTTTAAATAAAAATTATAAAATGCTTTACTATTTTAGTATTTATTTTATATATAAAATAGAATGCATTAAGCGCTAGCAATTATGTTTAAGGACTAACAATAAATAATCAAATACAAAACTATTTGGTTTGCATGTTAATATATACAGACAGCTCAAGCTACTACGTAATTGTAGTTTTAATACAACAAAATTCACTTTAAATCAATGGCTTACAAACTATATTACAATATTTTGTATATGATTCGTGGAATATTATTTTACACAAATCGATAGATGATATGAAAAAATCGGTTAACTGAAACGAGCATTAGGTTCCAAAAAAAGTGCTCGTAAAACTTGTTCTAGCTAATTCCCAGTTAAACAAAATAAATCACGTTAAGCGATTATAGTGTAGAAAAATAAATAAAGAGACGTTTTAAAGGATTATCAGTTAGTTGCAAAACATAAAATATACGTAAATAAAATATCTGACCATTCCTCCTGAAATTATAAATTGATCTATGTTATTAAATATAACGTGAAATAGCAAATATAATTTAAAAGCTTATATAATACATAAACATATTTATTACACACACTTTTTAGACTTACATGAGATGCAATTGTAATTTAAAAAACATTAAATTGCGCAATGATAAATATTAGGGTATTTTACTTTAAATTGCGGTTTTTTGGTAAACATATGTCAAGATTTAGCTATCCAAGAAGCGCGAAAAATTTACACATTTAACTTACAAGCAAAAAAAAATTCATTGTCCACGTAGCATTTAAAATTATTTTTTTCTTTAATGGTTGATTGTAAAAATTTTATTTAAGAAAGGTCAGACAACGCAGTAAATTTTACCATATTTTACTCTTAAATTGCCAATAAATTTGTAAAAACTTTACTGTTTAATTTATCTGCAGTTATTTTTTTATATATGAGTTAAAATTTAAAACAGTGGTTGTCCAACGTTTTCTATGAATTTCCCTAATTATTATTTAGCGCAATTTGTCCGCGGTAGTAATTAAAACACCACTCCAACTTCATTCAATAGTTTATCCTGATCTCTAACGCTAGTTTGAAAACATTAATTAACCTCCTGTGCCAAATCCGCAAGGACTGTAAAAAAACAAATTAAAAACGTATGTCCTAATGCAATAATATATTAATTTATTTAAAATACGTCCCTTTTAAGTCAATACAGCGCTGGAGGCATATTTTTTAGAAATTTTGCCTTTAAGACCTCAGTCAAACCTTTTTGAACGTCATTTATTGTGTTAAGACGTTTTCCAATTTTCCCAATTTCTGGGAATAATCAGAAGTCACAGGAAGGTTAATCAGGTGTATATGGAGAGTGGCTAATCACTACGATGCCTTTGTTGCCTAAGAAGACGCTTTGCGAGTCATAATAATTTCGGTGGTGAATGTCAAAACTTATAAAACACACGCCACAACTATTAGATGGCACTACTAAAACCACTACTAGAATTTGGGACAGAGAGCATTGCAATTGCTGTATTACAAAAAAATAATCTGGCTCAGCAGTCAAAAGATTAAACCTAATATGTTACTTTAAAACTCAATGATAAGCAACTAATATAATATAACTTATTTAAATAGTTTAGTTAAATACTATCATATTAATCATACTTTTAATCACCGATGTATTGTATCTACGATATTTTAAATTTAATAATACAACTTTTAAGCGATACACTAATGACAATATTATAGTTAAAAAAATAAATATTCAGTATTACATACATATATGTTATTAACACTTTGATGAGATATGTTTATTAGTTTGCGGTAAGGCACTCAATATCATATAAGTTACATATTAACTCGATATTCATCCACGAGCTTAGTAAAAGCTAGAGGAACTTAATCTAATATGATCGACTAAAATTATAATTAAAAATAATAATTAATCTATTAAAATTTTATTGGTAAGTTATAGTTTTTTTATTTGTCCAATTATGGTTATTTTTGATAATCTTCCGGCATTGTGTACACGCAAAAAACAAATATTTTTTTATTTTTGCTAAATATTCTGGATTAAATTAATACTACGTACGGGAATCAATTACAGACTTTTTAAAAGTTAAATAAATATTTTTAGAGGTGAAAAATTTAAACTAGTCAGTCAAATATATTTACTAAACGAAGATAAACTTTCTCATCGCTATTCTAATGAAACGTAGAATGGAAATCTAGCATTAAATACTTTGGCGCACACCTGGATTATAATCAAAAATTTAATACACATTTTAGAACTTTACTTTAAAAGGCTTGCTTACCACAAAAAAAAATTAACCATTAATTAGTGTGTGGTATCACCATTAATTTTATTTTCCCTAAATTGCAAGTCATCTAAAATAAAACTAAAAAAAATATTTATTTATTTATTTAATAAATTCAAGACCATCATGACCTGAGAGGTAAACTTAATTCGTCACGATGGCCAAAAGCATAAAATATAGTAAAATTTAAAAATACATACAAATATCTACATCTAAACCTATATGTACATCATACAAAAACACATACTTATACACCTATAACTAAAAACATGAAAATGAGATAAAAGGACAGACAAAAATCATCCCAACAGGTGTGCATTGTCCCATAGGAACTGAACTAAATCGATATATTTGCACGAAAAAATGTCAATATCTCGACACATTGTTTTGAGCAGACATACGGCCGGTGCCAGAGAAGAGTTGGCAACTGTTCCAGTCCTAGATTTCACAAGCAAGAACAGTGGACGCGACCAAAAAATATTACTATCTTCTATAGCCAACATTTGGAGCTGCTTGTCTACTCTGCCTTTAAGAAATGTCCAGAAGTATTTAGTTATATTAAAACTTCTGCGAATTGACAGCGAAACGTATCCCAGCACTTCTAAAATGAAAGCACTTGGATAGTATCCATATTCCTATAAATATAAATACCTAAGGAATTTACGCTGTACTTTTTCTAGCCTCAATTCATTACATTGACTTATTACTCAATTCCTACTACATATTTTTATTTTAATCTTCGTTAAAACAACAATACCCACTAATTTAATCTATCGGAAACTATAAAAAATGATAAAAACATTTAAAAATAAGCGCAAAATGCCAAAGCTCATATTACTTTAAAGACTGAAGTACATATTTTTATGGTTTTAAATCATCAGCTTTGCGAACTTAAATTAGTACTTAATTAAATATATTTTAAGGTTTTATTATTTTTATTTTCAAGCTGTAACTATTGTACCAATGTTTTATTATATTGTAGCTAATAAAAAATTGTTATATGCTAGTACCATGTATTGTAAATAATAGCATGTTTGTAAAATTAGTAATTATACTGAAATATACGTTTAATATAAAAAAGTTTTACTACATTACTCTTTAATATTCAAGCAATAATATTATTAAATAAAATAATGACACCTTGTTGAGTTGGCCCTTAATATTCTTAACACCTCACATATTGTTCCCAAAAATTTAATTCTAAGAATACACAATTGTATTTACTCGTCAAGTATTTACTTGAGTCAAAGGATTTTCTCGACATTTTAACCGTCTCATCTTAAGCAAAATTAATTATGGAATGCTTTTGACTTTAACGCACGCATACAAACAAACTTAACCGGTCATCCCATTGAGTGCGATTTTGCACGGTCACACTTCCACTCAACCGGTAAGCTTTCGCTAACGAACGCAATTGTTTCTATGGCGAAAACACCAAGAATAGACAATAGATTTCGGCTTTTGGTAACAATGGTGAATGATACATATTGTATACGCGATTTAATTAAGAACACGTGTATATTATATTATTATATAGGGGTATTGATTGACGCGTATTAATGCGAGATTGGGTGTCGTCCCTTATAGCAATAGTGAACTTATCAAGGGTAATAGATTAAGTTTCAAAACTATTCTAGCTCTTTTTCAGAAGCAATTTACGCAATAATTAATACTTTGTGGATGTCGCTTGACAGCTTTTTAATACGCTAGAATTGCACATTTATATATTTAGCTACAGTTAAGAGGAGCATTTTATATATATTTCCTTTAATACAATGTATTATATTTTGACCATCGTGATGCATATGGTACCCTTTTATGTCACGATAGTCTTGATTTAAATAAATAAATAATAAGAGGTCACAAAACAAAACACTTCGAGAAGAACCTGTGATCTGATATATTTAGTCTGTCGATTGGGTAGAAAATAATAATGGAAATTACTATTTTCTAAAAATATCTAACAGTCTATCAAATGCTTTTTTATGTTTTATATGTTTTTAAAACTAAGTTTATAAAATTTAAAAAATATATATAATATAATGTTGCAAGTATTTATATCAGTTATATTTATTTTTTATTAAAATTAAACACTTAGATAAAATTATAATATACACCTAACTATACCTTTGTTTATTTTATTATTTAATTATTAATTCGTCTTAAGGTTAACAACATCAGACAGAAAAAGAAAACATTAATTAAACGTAAAAGTTTCATCTCGTTCCGAGCTGAGTTAATATTTAACCTTGGTGTTATTCGGGATGTTTCATTATTATATCGTGTCGATAACCACTCTGGGGCTACGGTGTCATATACGATGAATATTTTATTTAAGTTCCAAAACACTTTACCCAAAATTTATTAATAATTGCCACTTACTCATTCACACACATGCGCATTTAATCACATAATAGATTAACCAGAAATAATTTAAAAAAATTTGGTTGTTATCTCCATCAAATGCTATTTTAAAGAGCTTAATTAAAGAACACAATGTTATACATTAAACCGGATACTTTAAGATTAAACGATGAATATTCATTGGATGTTTACTTAAATTGAACGTTAATCCTCGTAATGCTGGCCGCCGGTAATTTTGTGCGGTATTTTTAATTCATTATGAGCGACGTTAATTCAAGCTTTTAAAGCTCAAAATTGTATGAAAAAAATGAATCAAATTATTGTAAAGTTTTTTTTTGCATAATATATTTATGGCATCAATTTTATCAAGTATCGTCTGACGTTGTACTCGTATTTTTCAATGAAACGTGTCACGTTAATTCGAGGGGTAGCGCTTTTGACATAATTACGTTACTTAGGTAGATGGGATATATGTATATTATGATAATATATATCAAAAGCTGTCGGATCGAGTATTTATTATTCGCGAATGAAATTCAAAGTGTCATCTCGACACAAGAGCAGCGAAAATTTTAGCTTTATGACAGTCGGCAAAAGGATTTCAAAAAGCTCTTGCTTTGCTGCTGACGCTTAAATGTCTATTTATTACATGCTTCAAAACTATACTACGTATTTTATGAATAGTTTAATTTACTATTCATATATAGTTTAAGGACAACTATTAAAAGTAAATAAATGTTGTATATGTATAAATTAAAATGACAGTAATAAGTAAATTAAAGCATAATAAAGTATTTTTTTAGTATCTAAATATATCGATATAATTCTTTAAGAAATTGATAACTTGTCTAAAATACGAAAATCATAATAAGATAAACATATGTTAAGGAAGTAATTATTGTGTCAATATATTGTATTATATTCTACTTTTTTTTAATTTCCTTAATAATTGTTTCATATTGTATAATAAAAATATGTAATACATACAAAAAAATTATAAATATTTTTAATGATTAAAATATCGAATGAGGTAATATTACATTTTTAATATTTCAAATTACCTTATCACTTACTTTAAAATAGTATATATATATATAATATGAGCAACTCGTTCAACTTACTGTTGAATAAATAAATAAACCTAATTAAAATTATATGGCTTTTACGACGTTAATTAAACACACATAAAATCAAACAAGCACTCATTCTAAATGGCCTATTCATTAATTGCTTTAGACGTCAAACAAACTAAATGGTACAAAAAAATACATTTTATTACGACCTTCGCAAAACGAACCTTCGACGTACATTTTCTCTAATTTCGGTACGGTTTACATTAATGTTTTTAATATTCAAGCTTTAATTAGAACGTAACGCAATTAGTACGCGTGTGACCTACGTGCGTGAATCCGACAATGACCCTTCATTTAAATTCACGGCCCACACGGCTTTCACGTTCACGTAATAATTTTGTTTACCTTTTTTATGACTGCGGTTATTTATTCGAGTGTGTTACGTTTTAAACTGATGCTGTAATATAGATGAAATTTAGGTGTGATTGCGTATTGCTCAATATAAATCAATTCAAAAAAAGTGAATACGGTAGTAAAAATATGTAGATTTAATGAAGTACATTCCTTCCTTTTTAAATTAAATTATAATTAGGCACTTATTTTGAGTATTTCATTATATTTTTTTTAGGAAGTTCATTGGAGAGATTTAATGAGGTTTATGCGAATTTTAAATAAACAAATTATACCAGAGATTAGAAAAAAATATATTTTAATATATCATAGCGATGAAAAACTTGTTTTAGTTTTTAATATACAGAGTTGTTTTAAATGTAGATGTTAATTAACATCGGGCGAAGAGTCCGACAGTCTTCGCTGTAGTCCTCGATGATTGCCCGTGTTTTGTGTCTGGGGAGTATGTACCGTAACCGACGTTGGTTGCAGGTAGAGTCTCCAATTACTCGAACCATCAACTACTCGAGTATCGAATATTAAAATTCAAAATACTCGAGTACTCGAGAACTTTCGAGTATTTACCATATGTACCAAAATAGCTATTATTCAAATTCGTGCACATATAAATAAATAAATAAAATACTTAGTATGTTATTTTTACAATTATTTTAACTTCACGAACATACTTTTTAAAAACAATAATGCAAAAAGTGTCTCGAATTTAATATTACTGCTAGCCTTTGGTTTTATTATTCCCGTTATAGAAAAAACCCTTTTCGTTGCTGTTGATGTTGGTCTTATTGTCATTAACGCGTTGGATAAGGCTTCTAATTTATATCTGTTCGCTTTTTATAGATATAAAATTTTTTGAACTCTCTTTTTATGTTCTCTTCTTTCATTCCCTTCTCTGCTTTTCTCTTATTTCCTTAGACTATTGACAAAATAGCATTTTGTTTTTCTTCTTAAATAGATTTTTTTTCTTAACAATATACAATATTCTACTCCTTCTGATTAATGCGAAGAATTTAAATCTATATCCTTCGAAGATGTATTTGGGTGAATCCCTTTCACTCTAGAGCTAAACGGTTCGCAAAGAACTGACTTTACTTTAAATGCCTTTACACACAATTGTTTTGATTCATATTTTAAGCTGAGGGATTAGTATAAATTATTTACAACACTTTACGATACAACTGCATAGTCATAAAACCTAAAAAAATTTTTTGTTGATATTTCATATTGTTCATTGCCATAAATTAGATTAGTTGGGACTGTCGAACAGAAAACACAAAATAAATTTCTCCGTTGTACCCACTAACATAGCCTACGACCGGAACTATGCAACTATGGAACTATGAAAAAATTATACCTGATAGTAACCGCTCTAACTCGGGACTTTGGGCATAAACGCCAAATAAAAGCAAGACGGTAACCTTTACCGGACCAAGTTAAAGTTATTTTTGTTTCTGAAATATTTCAAATTTTTTTAATTTCGAGTATTAATCGAGTAATTTTTAAAATACTCGATTATCAAGTACTTGAAAAATAGACAAAAATACTCGAGTATCGAGTACTCGATTACTCGAATTGGAGACTAGTTGCAGGTGAATCTTTGAGTACTTGCTATTTATCGTATTAGCTAGTAATTCGGTATATAACCGAAAAATCGGTTTTACTCTTGCCTTTTAATTTGCATTTTATGGATATAACAAATCTATAAAAAGGTAAAAATAATGAAAAATACTAATTAGTATAAAAATAACAATTATGTAACTATATTAAAAATAATATTAGTTAATGAATAAAAATTAAATTACGTTTATGTTAACACACTATATAAATCGAACAGCTCATTATAAATTTCTGAATTTGTATGCAATTAAATTATGCACCTATTTTGAATACTCTAAACTTTATCGCATTGGTTTTGTTTATTGTAAATTAATCTGTTATGATCAATATTTTTAATACTGCTTAAATAACATTTATGTTTTTTTTTCCCTTAACAACACAATTGGTCATTTAAAATATTTGTTAAAATGATTTTAAATGATTGCAAGGCGAAGACTCGCACATACAAAAAGTTTTTTGTTGTTCTTTTGAAGAAAGTAACTTGCTACCTAAATCTTTTTTTCAAATACAAGTTAACAAACTTTATCATAATTTATTGTCTTAAATATATTGTAATGATTATCAAATTTTCCATAATAATTTCAATCTAATATAACATCGTTAAATCTAATAATAAATTTGCTGAAATGGAAGACAGGAAAATGTAATTAATTATATAATTTTAGTGTTTTCATTAAAAAATTTTTTTTAAATAATTGTAAGAATCAAGAAAAGGGTTCAAAGATAAATCATTGTGCAGTGCACATAAAAAACTAATTACAGCAATGTGTATAGTATTTGAAGATGTACAACAAGTTTTTGCGTAAAATATACGTTGTTTGAGATTATTCTATTAAATATCGATAATCTGTGATAATATAAACCAGTCTGCCTCATGGCGCGTTACATTAATGAGATGAGATATTTATTACTTTATTCTGTGAGAATATAAGCACAAGATTTTTTATACTTTTGAGATGTGGTTCTGGTTTTAATCAAATAGTGTAATTAAAAGACTATTAAACTTTACACATTATTTGCATCAATAGTTTTGTGGATATTTTTCTAGTTCAGATATTTGGTATGACTTATATAATTTGTATTGTAATGTTTTTAATTTTACTATATAGCATAATATTTGACAGATGGAGTGTAAAACATAACCAGAAATAATCCTTCAGACACACTAGATTTATATTTTTATTACTTAAAAATATTTATATAATATGACGAAATTGTGCTAAAATCTAAAATAATCCCTAATGCTATTATAGGATATTATAATAAATACTTTATAATATCTATATATAATTAAATATAAACATTTTTGATGTCATAATTTTCTTAAATTAAATTAAATTAATTTAGAATATATTATTTTTAAGCTTTTGATAATGAAATAATTTTTTTATTTTATAAAATAAATTATAAACAAAAATATATGTATTTATTTATAAATTTTAAATAATTTTCCTTAAAACGCAATAAAATATAGTTCTCAAGCTTTAAATCTCTATTTTTTCGGAAATAAATAATACTTATTATACAAATGTTAAGGAAAAGTATTACTAAAGTATTCATCAACGTTTTATATTCAGTTATTATTATAATACAAATCTACGACAATAGAAATTATTTAAACTTATACTCTTCAATTAAAAGCTTTTCTGAAATATCTCATAATGAAAAATATACTTTTCAACTAAAAGCTTACTTGAAAAACCCTATTAAACAAAATATATTAAGTCTTTATTTTAAATATTATATTTTTAGCACACAAATGTAGAAATTTTAAATATGCCAAAAGATGAAATTTTATATATTTTCCGTGATTATTTACGTCCTCTGAGATTAGACCGCCACATGATTAAGGTTGTGGTGAGATAACCCGACATCCTTAAAACTCGTGTATCCACTACTTAAAAATACTTGTATAGTATATATTAGCAAAAAATAAAGTTTTACTTCAGTAAAATAGGTAAGCAGTTATAAGCATTTTATTCAAAAGCCTAATTGAACGATGGGTAAAATTGACAGCATATTGACAGATTGCTTATCTAATTTTTTTTTCTCTTTCGCACATATTATGACTATCGAAAAAATAAGCTTAAAAATCGGATAATTTCTCAAGGGAACCAGATTGTCTACATTCATCTTGTATAAAGTCTGATTATATTGTAACTAAGGGAACTTGGCGCGCAAAATAAATCACTTTCTGTACTTATTGATTATTATTGACGTGTACGATATTCTATAAGCATATATAAAAAATACATAATACAATTATATACTATAAATTACTGATAGGCTAGATATACGATATTCAATTTAAAATATAGAAAAATATATTTCCATTTACCAAATAATAATGTTACCAAAAGGACAAGATAAAGTGTGTCATAATTATAATAAGGTTTCAAAAAAAGTTACTGAAATACGGATTTAAACTAATTTTCCACAACTCAACACTTAAGATTATCTACGTATATAATATATGCATATATGCGATATTTATGCTCTGTACGAGTGCTTATTTTTAATTTCAAAATATTTACTAAAGTTTATTTCAGTTTATTCAGAACCAAACTGAGAAGTTTAAATTAATGTTTTGAACGAAATCATAAGTAAAAGGTAAAGTTAAATGGTTTTTATTAGGTGTTAATACGTTAATTTATATGTCATATAGTTGGTGTTATATTGTGCAGATATTTTTTTCATATTGCTGAAACGCCGCTTCTTTGCCAAAACAAGGAACCTAACACCATTATTTATAATGAATATTTTAATAAATCTTGTAATAATTACAGAAACAGTCATTATCAATACAATGTATAAATAAATTTATATCATAAATGATATACATATATCATAAAATTTATTTTTGCCACTGGTAATATATTTGTATGTGTACAATACATTTCTTAATATATAAAAGCATGTATTGTATATAATTAGGAACCATTTGACTCATACATGAAAGAATTATAAGTGTTAATAAAAAGGCCTTAAATCTTGGGCACGCTTATGCCACAAGAAATAAAAGAGAAATATTTTTAATCTTTCTCATTTCAAGGCCATACAACATTTTCCATTTTTAATAAGCTGTTATGTGATATATGCATTAGGTTGTTTTCACTACAAATGGTCGATTTTTACCCGGTCTAAAATGGGTCGCAATCAGATCAAGACATACCCTATTGTATAACTGATTTTCTATTTTTACTTTACAGGGGTGGTTATATTTAAATTTTCTTGTTTGTAGTGTAAATTGTTTTTGTATTTTTTTAGGGTAACATACAATATGATGTTATCAAAATGTTCACGATTCCATTTTCGTACCAGCCAACTTAAAATACAACGCAGTAGAAGTCAGAGAAAATATGTATTTAAAAGAAACTCTCTTTAAAGAACAATTGAAAGACATTGGTAAACACAATAAATATACAACTTTAAAATAAATATACACGCAATAGAGATCTGCTGCAAATTTAAAAATTGCACCATTTGAGAGTCCCAATTAGAAACTTAATTTAGCAAAATCAAACTAATTGTTAAACACTTTTCATCTTCATTGCATAATCCTTGAATCGGCAAACTATAGCCCGCGAGCTAACCATATATTTCACATTTAAATATTTGCGAGATACAACCATATGTGGTGGCCCTATTGCTTCACATACTGTTGTGACGTTACGCAGTTATAATTCGACAGCGTTTTCAGTGCTCCGTGTATTTTTTTTCGATATTTCGTTCTCATTTTATTACTGTCAAATCCAGAAAAGAAAAAACTAGTAGACTTCGAATGTCCTGAATTTAAAGCTGAATTGAATGTGAATCGAATAATATCGAATTAGATAACAAAGCATTATGTTTATTGTGAGACAACATCATGTATAAAAAATATACCAGACAAAGCACTCGACATTATATTCCCAACTCCCAGAAAAGCAACGATCAGAAAAGCCGAAGTTTTTTTATTACAGCGCATTTTTACGCAAAAAAAAAACGAAAAACTAAACTTCACCTTTAGCAATTCACGTTTAGCTCATTTAATAAATAAAAGAAAAACAATCTACCAAAAGTAAATTAATTAATATTTGGGTGTTGCATCAAAGAAATGTGTAGGTAAAATAGATTTATTTCTATCAGTCTTTTAGCGAAAACAGTGGTTAGAAGGGTTGAGCACATTATGAATAACATCAATGGCTAATCAAATAGCAAGCCTTTTAAGTATTTTTTTTTGCCCTCACTCAGTTGGTTTTAAAGTTTTAAATTCTTGGCGCCCTTGCTGAATCTAGGTTTTCTCAAGACGCAAATAGCAAATATTTTGTATAACTAAAAGGTTAGGTAAAAATAGTAACAGTAGGTTCCCATTTTTAACGGCTTCTGCAGTTTGCATCACATTGTATATTCAAGGAGTCAAAGCTATGTTTAAAGAGATTGCATAATTAGATTCCATAAAGTCTGCATGGAACAACTACAGACAAAAATATTAATAATGAAGTTGATAAAACGCTTACAAAATACATTATGAAGTGAAATCGACTATGTGCACAAGCAATGGTAGTAAAAAGTTAGTTAGGTAAATGCAAGATGTTAAAGTCTCTAATTATTTATTACATTTTTCATCAGCAGGTACATTGTGGAAATAAACTAAATCTATCATGTATTATTAAACTATTGGTGTCAGTGCTTAACTTTATTTTAAATAAACCGTAATCAGAAATGGATACTCTTACTTGCTCTACTATACAGCAGTTCGAAAGTTTAGTCACGGTTACATTTTATTGCAATTTCTTAAACTCGGAGATGCTATTAAAAATTTTCTTAAAGAAAAAAACACTTTTATCTATTATTATTGAGGATTATATGCCTTTGGAAATCAGATTTTAATGAATATAATTTAAAACTGTAAGGGTAATCATTGCCAATACATAAAACTTACTCTGCGTTTAAAAATTAAAAACGTTTTTTTAAGCTCGTTTGCCGAACCCTACTAATTTTTTATAACATTTGCTCATTATTTTGTATAGTAATATTTTTCAGAACTCGAGGATTTATATATTTAATTTGACTTAAGAATACAACACTACTTATAAAATAATATATAACTTGAATTGTGACTAGGGATTACAATAATACCGGAATTTTCAATACCGGTATTACCGGTATTAAGATTATTATAATTATTTTTATAAATTGTTAATATAAAAAAGAAAAAACGACCGATATTACAAAATCAATTCGAAGATCAATTTTTGCCCTAATACCGGTATTACCCCTATTGGTATGTAAATTAGATGCTGGGTGTAAGTCAATACCGTTATAAATTAATCGAAAAGTATCTAAGGTCTTACGCGTAATCCCTCATACTCTCACTACTAAAAACTCCACCTTGATAAACGACGACTATATGTATTTGCTCATTCATAATTGATGTCCTCAAACACATAAAACTTCGGAGTCGATTATTTCGAAACGTGCAGGTTTTAAGTTGACAATAGTTAGCTGACCCCTGAGCTAGAATGACCACTATCCTTATCGCATTCAAGCAGAGCCTTCTTTCATTGCACCACGTTCTCCATATCGTTCACCTCATTGCTCCTACCGTCTCCCACTCGCCCCATTATCTTTTTATCAAATCCTCTGATATATGGCGAGCACGCACGTTGATTAGTGACTTGATTTATAGTCCGACCGCAAGTATCGCTACGCCTGAATACGTTCTTAATGTATAAGGTCGGCAGAGGTATTGAGTCACGCGCCAAGAGTAAACTTTACAGTTATCACGTAGGTACATACACTGGTAGACCTATAGACGGGCGCGCTGCTCGCCCTTTGGGCTTGTTATCTGTCCGTGGACGACAAACAGGCTCATTTGGTGCGAAAGGTTGAATTGCTTCCTTCATAAATTCTCTTTTTATAACCCTTTGCCCAAATCAATAAACGGCAAGGTTGTCCGTAGGCCGTAGGCAAAATTCAACACTCTATTTTTGGTGGTGTTTCTTATCTCAATAATAATATACCTTCGTTTTATATGAATACATTTCTTCTACAAAAGATATTTGAAAAGTAAAGCTACAAGTTCAGAAGAAAAATAGATTGACTTATATCTTTAATATACCATTTTATTTATTTTTCAACTAACGAGCACCTAATCATTCGGTGATCATAAATCAAAAGTTTATGAATTATCAGTAGCAATGCCTTAAGTTTTTATTGCACATATACGAACTACTAAACACCAATAGTTAATTAAACAGATAATAAAAAAACACTATAGTTAATTTACAAAATGAAAATAGATATTATTAAATCTATTATTAAAGATAGTATTAAATCACATTCTAAAAGCTAACTTTAATATATTGAAAATTCAATGTAATACCCACTGATATAAACTACGAATTTAATATATAGATTTAGGTAAACATAAAATCCATGTTTAATATTTATTATATATTATGTTACAATATGTGTTTTGTAATATTATCTTAATTTGTTTTATTTTGTAAACGCTTTGCTGAAATTTAATATTAACATGGCTGTGAGTAATATATATTTTTAGAAACATTTTGAAGAATATAATAATCATTGTAGCCTTATTATTTTTAATAAAGGAATAAATACATTGATTTATTATATTATTTTATATATATATATATATATATGATTTTAAGGACATATAATTAATATATAAGCTGTAACAATATTAGATGATTGACATCTATCAAGAATTAAAAATAGTTTTATAATCTCACACCCCTTGACTGTTCTTAATCAAATTTTGCATCGCTACTTTTTAGGATCTAGCTGAATGCAAATATAACCTTATTCTCTCTCACCCACTAATTAAATATTACATAAATGTGTATTAAATTGCATGCCACTAATACTTAATACATCTAAAATGTCATAGAGAAAAGCGAAATTTAGAAGTATTCTTTTAAATACAAATAAAAATATTTTTCCTTAAAAAAGTAGACTAATTATCAGATTATTTTAACAGCAACATCAATACATTTTTTAAATTATACAGATTTCTCATGTAAAAAAATTAATATCAAGAAAACTGATTTTAATATGAGGAAAACTGAGAGATATAGCCAAGAAGTCGAAAATACAATTTTTTCTGACCTTCGTATTAATAGGGTTTATTTTTTTACGACAAAGTTAGTTGGTATTTAATTTGCAACAATTAAGATTGTCATGTTAGTTTTATATATATATATACAAAAATTGTTCCATGTTTGTTATACGGATTCGATTCGAGGATGCGAAGAGAGAAGCGGTAGCTTCTGCAATCTTCGATGGTCTAAGTAAGGTATACCTCCTCCTAGTTCATTCAAAATTAGTGTATCCAAATTAAAGAGCGTTTGTAAAGTTCGTACAAAATTAGTGTGTCCAAATTAAAGAGCTCTCAATATTATGATGCGTGAATGTCAATTTTTTGATGCGTCTATTAGATTGTTCGATATAAACTTTATCGCAAACTGCACACGAGATTTGATACACTCCTTGGGATTCATTTTTTATTTAATCTTTTTAATTGGGAAGCATCCAACATATTTTGGTTTTAGATTGAAAAAAATAGATCGAATATCGTGCTTTACTAGGGTTCTACTGATCTTTTCTGTCACCACTCGGATGTATGGTAGAAATAGTATGTAGGGTGACATTTTTTTAATTTAAAAAAATGACTTTATAACATTAAAACTTTTAAGATATAATACTATTTTTGATGCATAAAATACTGTTTTGTTTGGTCACTCAACATTATAAAAAATATAAACTAATATTTTCTTTACTTTATAAATAATAATATCCATTTAAAATCTTGTAACAAGATTTGCATTTGCTAGTTGATTGACTCTTTAAAAGCAATCAAAATATTTCTGATTCTGTTGCAGACAAAGGCTTTTGAAAATAAATTTCTAATTAGGGAAAATATTATATTTCTCTTTTATATCAATCAAATGTATTAATATAAGAAAGCTTTAAAGTCCGTGTATAAGGGTTCTAACTATAGACTTTGATATATTCAAAACTACTGGGAAAGGACGTCAAATTCACAACAACTGAGGGATATCTATGATTAATATATATATATATATATATATATATATATATATATATATATATATATATATATATATATATATATATATATATATATATATATATATATATATATATATATATATATATATATATATAATGAAAATAAGAGGAATTATCCCTGTTTCAAATAAAATTAAAACTAAAAAACGTTCTCGAATTACCAATAGAATGTTTGATGTTTAATGGTTTTTTTTTAACATTTCTTTTAAATCAATATTTGAGACTCAATTTTAGTATATAATTTTATATTTATTTCATCTTTAGGAAAATAAAATACACGTACAAATATGTATGAACTTAATTTGTTACGTACATATGTATATGTGCATATTTTTTATTATTTTAAAATGTAACGGTGATATTAAACAGATGCGATCATCTTAAATGATAGTCTATAAAAAAAACACGAAACGACCCGACGACCTATCAAGAAACTAAAATCAAAAAATTGATAGATATAATACCTATTTCTAGAGATAAAATAAAATCGTACCTCGAGAACGCCACGGTTTTTTGAATTTCCCAAAGTCCACAAAGAGAGAATACCTCTCAGACCAATTGAAAGTACAATAGACGCATCGACGCAAAAACTGACAAAGTTCCTAATGGAAATGCTTCATCCTTTTAATGAGCAAATGACATCTTATATTAAAAATGCATATGATTTCCTATAAAAGGTGTAACTATCAGATTCTGATATCTTGGTAAGTTTCGATGTAAAAAAACTCGAAAAACACATAATGGGCCTCATTTAACACTGTCTCAAATCTACGTATTTGGTGTACAGTGGAGAATTATATAAACAGGTTGATGGAGCTCCTATGGGCTCACTACTGTCACCGATCATAGCCAATTTTTTTATAGATGACTTTGAAATCAAAGCGCTGGAAACAGCAAAGTTAAGTCCGAAGATTTGCTTACGTTTGTCAACATGGAAGGGAGAATATAAACGAATTTCTAACAGCATACATAAAAACATAAAATTTACTGTAGAACTAGATATACACTTAACACGCAGACCAGATGGTACCTTAAGAAACACAGTTTTTAAAAAATCACTCATACTAATAGATATCTACATGCCCATCATCGCCCTACACGACTGAGACGGTGGCTGCATTGCTTTACGACAGAGCAGAAAAACTGACAGATGCAGAAAATAGAACTCAAGAGCTCAGAATTGTTCATAAAGTCCTTAAGGCTAATGGATACAAAGAAAGAGAAAGTAAAAACATGGAAAACATTGGATATGCACGCAGCTATAGATCGCGTTTTCCTTGGATTTTCAGTCTCTATATTTCGCCTAACATATTTTTGGCATCGTCAGGAGATTTTTTTATATACATTTTTTTTTCTTCGCACAGTTTTTTTTGCGTATTCTCGAGAACTACAGTACAAAGAAAATATATGCTATGTCATTTTATTATTGAAGCTGATTGCATATTAAAATATAGAAGGTTATCGATAATTCTCAAGCCAAATCACACCAATTCTGGGGTTCTTATGCTTTTTTAAAAGAGAAAAAAAAAAAGCAAAAACATAAATTTTAAAATACTAATTAGTTCTACTGACCGAAATGTTAGTAAACCAGTCTTTTGCATATAATATGGGTCATACCTAATATAAAACCTAATATATTGTTTTCGACCATCGTGGCGCATTGGGGTAACCTGTTAGGCCACGATGGTCTTAATTTAATCTAAAAAAATAAAAAAATAAAAAAAAATAATAGTATTATATAAGAAACGATTTTTTGACGC
Organism: Plectrocnemia conspersa; assembly: GCF_051122295.1. Taxonomy (NCBI): domain Eukaryota; kingdom Metazoa; phylum Arthropoda; class Insecta; order Trichoptera; family Polycentropodidae; genus Plectrocnemia; species Plectrocnemia conspersa. The sequence goes on from NW_028277173.1 coordinate 18,318,332, forward strand.
ATTTATTTAGCTAATATGTGATAAAACGAAACTATTCACTCAATCAAATTCACATTTATTGAGGGCAAGCAAATTTGATATACAGATAGATCGTACAAATTTCGCTCAAACTTACATTGAATTGAAATGAGCCGCTTGTGCGAATTCATGCAATTGCTCCGGGCTTGTTTACGCCTTATCATGCAAATACGATGGAACAGAGAGATTGTTTGTATATTCAGAGCGTTGCGAGCCGTGTCACAACATTTGGGGTATTAACAACGTGGATACAAGCTCAATATGAATTACTCACCGTTTGCGTTGAGCTCCGTGGCCGCTTTGCTGTAATCCCTGTATTGTAAAGTAGCTCCTGCTGTCGTACTGGCAGAGCTGGTGCTCTGCCTACTGTTCCTGTGAGCTCCAACCACCATTCCTACACTTGAATTCCTCTTGTTGCTAGATCCGCTTGAGTAATAACCACTCGATGTAGTATCCGTGCTAATGTTGACAGACTTTAAAGGACTCGCCTCCACCTTGTTACCCTCCCCCATGATGTTCAAATTTTCGTTAAAATTCACGACGGGTTCGCTCGGAACTACCTCTTCGGCTCTTTCTTCCCCTATAGTCTCAGTGAAAGTGCTATAATTAGGACTCACGTTACCTACGCTCCCATGCCTGCCAATTTGCTGTATAGTCAGCCCTATATCACCATCGCTCGGATGCAGATAATGATGCGAGTGATGGTTCACGTGAGACGTATGTTGGAGATGGACGGCGTTTAATAAAATATTAGAACTAGTTCTGGACAGCGCTTTTCTCTGCCTTATAGCTTCTTTATATATCCTATAATACATAGTCACCATCACGACTCCAGGTATCCAAAATGAGACGCAAGACGACAGGATAGCATACACTTTATTAACCACAAAGATACACGTCTCAGGATTCTCATCTCTAAAAGCTTGATGCTCTTCTGTGGTGTACCATCCAAAAAATATGGGAGTGAAGCTTATCAACGCTGGCAATAACCACACATTAGCCAACATGAAAACGACCGTCTTATGAGTCATCGTTATGGGGTACTCTAAAGGCCTCACAATAGCATAATATCTATCGACTGATATACAGCATAGATGTAATATGGAAGCGGTCGAAAAGTATACATCCAATGAATTCCATACGTCGCACATGAAGTAACCGAATAACCAAGATCCGGTTAGTTCGACGCTAGCGTTGAAAGTCATAGCACAGAGTGCTACTAACATATCGGCCATCGCTAAACTGACTACGTAATAATTTGTTATGACTCTTAGTTTTCTGTGCCTGTGTACTGAAATTATGACTAAGGCGTTTCCTAGAACTGCGCTTATTATGATGGTGCCGAATATGAACCCTTTAAAAACCAAACCCATCAAATCTGTCCAACTGGGATTCGGCACTTCGACGCTAGTGGCGTTTAGTAGCGAGTTGCTGTGGCTGTGTTGGGGATCGAAATGTAGCGGAGTCACATTTCTGCCAGCAGATCGGAACTCGTAGGCACTCGATGGTGTTAATGTGCTAAGGTTTTGCCATCCGAACGTAACGTTGGAAGATGTTGGGGTAGGAGTCGGAGATGCAAAGTCAGCTGTGAAGGTGGCTGTCGTCTGGAACTGGGTCAAGAGGTTCACCAACATTTTAGTGGTTTATTGTTCGACGGGGTACTTTTGCGTCTTATCTGTGAGGCGTAAACTTTATGTTTAAATGGAGCACCATTTTATCTGCTTCTAGGCTCGTCGAAGTGTGATGTTGGTACAGCTGATTTGTGTCATCGTACGGTGATCGTCACAGCGTAGTCACCAAGCACTAATTACTTCGATCGATGCACCATCCATTATATCGAACCAAATCGAACACCTGCAATATAAATAAACAGTCATTAGGATAATTGACAAAGCAAATTACGAAACGTTTGGGTACAACATGACATATGAAATGATTTAATTTATGAGCTTTACCATAAACCATAATTAAATTATTTTTGTTTAATATTTCCATAAAAAATCCATTAATTTCTATAATTTTTAATTCGTATATTATACAATTAAATAAAATACTCATTCTCTTTTTAACTTTTAATATGAATTTTTAATTCTCCTTCAAATAGTGACTATGTCATTTACTAAACAATAATGTACCAAAGAACAATATATATATACGTAATATTAATTAGCCGAATAATTACCCATGAAAAATATAGTTCATTCAATAAACACACATGAATCTAAAAAAATTTAATTTGATCCTAAATATTAACGAATGATGTTTAATATAAGAATGATTATTAATTATTAATATTTAATTAATAACTTTGTGAATATGGATTTCGGTAAACGTTTACTGTTATGTTAAGTATTGAAAAATGTCGTGTTTTCAACATTTTGTGAAAAGCTTTTTCTGTAATCTGAAGAAGGTTAAAATCTACAAATTATTTATGAATTTGCTTTAATGGTAACTTTAATTTTGGAATAGATAGCGAAAATACTAGTTTTGTGATTTATTTATTGTAGAGTTCAATGGGACGAAGTAAACACAATTAATAACAACTAAGTAAATCTGTAGGTATAAATTAAAATCAACACTCAGATAAATTCAAGAAACATATACAATATTTGCCACCGTTTCTTCAAAATGAATAGAGCAGTAACGTAGGATGAAAATCTATCGTTAAATACCTGAGCTTACATCTGGACTCCAAGCTCAAATTTAAGAAGGGTTGGCTGCCATTATGTTTTTAGGACCGATATTTAATATAAAAAGCGCATTTACCATAAAGAAATATAGCCAGTCTGGTGTGAAAACAACAAAGAACAACGTTTAATAAAAAAAAGAGAGACATCAAACTGAAATCAATGACATACATTTTATAAATAAAATTGAAGGAATAACAATATTGTCAAACTTTATTAACCAATTTTATATATAACGACATTAATTTGTGAGATTGGTAAAATATAATCAAAAACTAATCTGTGAAGATCTATAGAAATTGTAATTATATAATAATTACTTATTTTTATCTCCCTAATAAGATAGTGATATATAATAAAATGTGAGGAACATTATGATGGATAGTCTACTGCCGTAATAAGTTATTTGTTTTTACAAAAGTATAATTAATACGTCACTGTTTCCCTATATATGTTTATTAATAAACTATTTAATAATTAATATTACTATTAAAAATTAAAAAATTAAATTTTATTATAAAAAGTGTTTTTTTACAACAGTATTTTTTATATATATTAACATTGAAAAATGTTGTGCTATGCTAAATAAATATCTATTCTATATTTCAGAAAAATGACAGTTTGTTATAAAAATACCTCAAAAATTTTTACTATGCAACAAAATGTACCGTAAATTAATTACATTATATTAAATTTGTAACGCTAATAAATTTTCAATATTATTATCGTATTAACAATTATATGATTGATATCGTAGGATCATAATTATTATTGATATATCCATAAATATATCATTTAATTATTTAGGGTGTAATAGGTGAAGGTAAATCACTACCTTTTAATAGTTTAAACATAATAACTATCAAAGTAACAACACGTGTTAGTATAATTATAATACTAGTAAAATAACACTGTGTTAAAATTACAAACAACCAGGGCTTGTCAAGTGGTGCTTGTAAATGTTGTCTTAGAAACTTCAAACAGATTTCTGTCTTTGTATCCGCAGCTTAAAGATTTTCTGACGTAACTGTGCATACAACAACGCAAAACGCGTCAAGATAGATTTAACTAAGGCGCTTGTTAAATTAAACGCTAAATTAATTACCCTACATGGAAAGCAATAGTTGCTGTATGTATCAAAGGTCGTTAGAAATATTTTAGATACAATATAAATGATTGCACTAATCATGATAGAATCAATCAATACATAATAATATGAATTAATAACATATTATTAGCACATCAATTATATTATAAGACATGTTGACATAAATTGGATTAGGATACAATTCACTGTGCTTTATATAATAGAGATCAATGAAATGAAATAATCGATTTAAAATGAAAATGAAATGAAATAATCGATTAGTAAAAAGTGAAACAGAACTAACAAATTTATTGAAACATATCAAGTATCATTAGATGTGTATCATCTGCCGATGATGAATCATAAATATAACGGAATCATTATGCTAGCAGTTTAAATATAACATTTGCTTTCACGAATATTTTTTTTAAATGACGAAAGGAAAGAATACTTGAAAGAAAGAACTTACGGACGAAAGGAGAAAATGTCTATGAATGCAAAAATAAAAAAAATACATATTTATGCCAAAAATGATAGATCAAAAAATAAAGCAGCATTGCTTAAAATTACAAACCATTTAAAGAAACACTTTTACACCTACATAAAGACTAAAATAAAATATTATAATAAAATATATACTTTAATCACCTCAAACTGTTAATATAAACATATACATCAGTTCTTTTAATAAACATTTTTATTGCCTCAGACCATTATTGCAATTTTTTAAATACTTTGCAGATCAATGCATAATAAATCCACGAGTGAAGATATAAACTAGCGATTTAAAAATTATTTAAGGCAATGTAACGCTATTATTGTGGTTTATCATCTTACAAAAATACTTATAAACATTCGTAAATGATTACTAACGTCCAAATAGTGAGGATAAGATGACCCAATGGCGTTCAAACGTCGACAGCAGTGTCAAAATACTACTTTCAATTGTAACGAATTTAATTCACAAAAATAACTAGGTTTGACAAATTTATTACAGGAGTAAAGTTAGCACAATAAACATTACACAAATAAACTTAAATTGTAAATTAAGTATATATATATTTTATAAATGATATCATATTATACATTTTTTTGTAGATCTTATGATAAAAAACCTAAGAATTTTACTATGTACTCCCGCAAAAATTCATCAGCGACACAAGCGCGCATAATACCGTTTCACGTGTTTCGTCTGTAAATTTATACGATTGTTCGTGACTTTCCTCAAAAGTTAAAATGAAATTCTTCGTCCAGCCTGCTTTGAATATGGAAATGTATCAAAAGTAAATCGCACCGAAGTGTACTTTGTTTGCCTGTAAAATAAAAACACACTGACACATTTGCGTTAGGTATTCGATCGTTTGGTATGTATGTATAATATACAAAAGAGATATAAGTGAGTTTGGCGAAATTTATTGCTAGCTCCTTTCTATTAACTACGCACTAAATTCTCAGAATGGTGATTCTTATCCGAACGAATGGAGAAAATCCTGTTCTGTACATCTGTTGCCTTGATTTATTGTTTGATCTCTATTATATTGTTGTTACACATCAAGAGGAATTCGAAATGCTTCACTCACATACAAAAAGCTCTATATTAAGTTTGCACGTATGAAATAAATATTCTCTAATAAAATTCCTTACACGTGCTATGTACATATTTTCATTTAAAAAATTCGTAAGGTTTCTCACATATCGAACGCGGAAAAGCTCAATGTGAAGACTGTACAAACAAATTATATTTTTAAACATATAGTGTATAAATGTATTTATAGTTGTTATTTTACGTCCAAATAAAAAACTCTCATGCCATTAACTATGTCCATTAAGAGATTAAAAAAATCTGAAAATGACTTTTTCATTACTACGCCAATGAATTTTATTAAATAAAATAAAATTTCCAAGCTCCGTTTTAATTTCTGTGACCGTGTAATAATTTTATTGACAATTTTGCCATGGTTGACATAAATTCTTTACATTCTATTACAAATATAAACACATAAGCTTTTCCTGTTTATTATGTATCACAATGAAAATTATAAATTGCGCATATAATATATTTTATAAAATATAATTTTTAGCTGTGCATCGTAACATGAAATATTTTTATGCATTTTAAAACACGGTCTAAAATAAATAATATTCTTGTTGTACATTTATATATGTTATAAACTTTAAAATTTAAAGACTAAATTAAAATTTACTGGTAATAATATATGACATTACAATAATAAAAACACACAGGTGATAAAAATATATCGTTTTTACAACACCTCCGTGTAAGTATGTGTTGTATAACCTTTTTAATCTATATTGTATATAAAAGATATAGTAATATAAAAAAATAATTATATAAAATAATAATGATGAAAAAATAATTAGGATGACAAGAAAGCGTAAGTCAAATATAAAATAAAACGTTACTCATATTTTCTATAAAATATAAAAAAATCAAGTAAATAAGTACGTAAAATCCCTCTTAAATTTAATAAGCATAATATATTTCTGATTTTATTTTTACGATAAATATGTCAAGTACGCTAATTTATTAAAAGTTAAATCAATGGTTGAAAGCCACTGTTTCAAAAACATAATTTATAATATGTACATTTCAATGTGTTTGATACAGCTAACGAGAAAATGAGGGCGAAATATATCTACTTAAACCCCGTTTACTCTAATAATGTATGTAGAAAATGAAATGTAAATATTTTCTTTTCTACATGACCTTCAATACTAATACAATCGAAGTAAATTGACCACTCGCAAATCACGACAATAATTCACTTTCGCTGGTGAAAAAAATATATAAGAAAATGCTGAATGTACATCTACATACAAATATTTAAATGTGTGTTTTTAATATAATACATTCTGAGAACAACCATTAAAATTGTATAATAATATATTTACAGACTTGGCCATAATAAAAGGACACCCCAATAAATGTTTCATATCCTAAAAAGTAGTGAAAATATAAATAAAAAACTGATCAAGGTTGTTATATGGATTAATTATTTCAAGCTTATTTTAATTATTTAGTAGGCCTACCCTTAGCTTTAATTACAGCTGCAGCCTTTTTTGGTATACTGTCAATTAATGACTTGCAGATGGAAGAAAACAATTTTTTTTTGCTTATAAATTCTCTATATGATTTAGGTCTGGTGATTTCTGAAAGCGTCAAATCCAAGTTTGGTACGTTGTTTATTTTATAAAAATAAAAAAATAAAAATATTCTCTTGAATAACTCAAGTTCATTATTTAATAAAACAAGCCAATCTTCGACCTCCTAATATTTATCATACCTATTACTTCATTTAAGTAAACACGCTTCTTGCCACACCCGCATGCGGTCTTATGCCAGCAGTTCTCAACCTGTTATATAATTATATAAATAAAAATGAGCATCATATATAACTAACACTGAATGACAGTGCGTTCGAAACGACGCAACTTCATAAGCATATAGCTTTTATAATTATTATAATATACTATGGTATAAAACGGTATGCGCTATTCATCGAGCAATTAAAATTAATTGCAGCCAATAGCACGTCACATTATCATAATGATATTGAATCATAGAGTGGCGCTCGTAACCTGGCGTCATTAATTATGGCGCTTTAACCAGAGTGGATTTAAGCGAAAACCCCACCGATACACATTCTGTATATATATAAAGGTATATATAACGAGGAACAAATAGGTATAGAATCCAATCTCGATAATTCAGGGTATAACGGTAAAAAGAATTTCCGGTTTTGTTATGGGACACAAAAGTTTGCGGCAATTTTCGTCGCCGGTTCCGCAAATCAGCTTAGCGTCGCTCAATTTGCGGTTATTGAAATTAATATCGATTTAAGCAAACTTTATTGTTGTCGGAATAATTCACGTTGAGAACTTAACGCTTAATCCCTCTCACTAACCGACCCCACAAAATAGGGGCTTAATCTTTACAAACATATTAATTTACGTTCTGTCGCATTTGCAAGCTTTATTCACACTCCTTAATCCTAAGATGGAAACATGGTTTTAGAACCTTTTTAAATGTTTCGCTTGATATTATAATAATATAGTATATGTACAATAATAAAAATTGAATATTGCCATTTATGTAATTAGCAGAAATACTGTATTTTAAGAAATTCCAGTTCTATACCTGCTCTTTAAAATTTGTTAAGAACGTTCTAACATGAGATACGTATCATTATCTGTAAATAATAAAACGGTAATTAATTGGTTAATAAACATTTATTTTCTCACTGCAGTAAAATAAACTAAAATTTTACTGCATTTATTTACAATGATATTTTTTTAAACTAAAGTAACGTAATGTATCGCTATATATGCACCCAACATATAGATTTAAAGTCAATAATGCGTCAGCAATGTATCATATTACAATATAATACAAAGAGTTTATGAACCAGCTTCACATTGATTGATATTAGATAATAATCTTCTTGTGAGACAAAGCCTTGCATTGACTTTTTGAAGTTAAGGAATTTCTATATTTAAATTTCATCTGAAACTTCATTGATTTCGATTAGAGAATAAAAGGAAACGTTTTATTTCGGAGAATATGAGTCTCGCTTGAGTGTAGCTCAAAATTTAATTGTCAGGTTTAATATATCCAAAATCACACAGCGAATTTCCGTAATTGTCGCATGCTCATTGAACGTGTATTAGTAAGTCGTGTTTATAATTAAACGCAAATTTCGCTGTTAACGGTCGAAATGGCTTACATAAAACCGCAATCGAAATTAATCCCGCAGCAACATTTTAGAGGATTTTCCGTTTGCCTAAAATGAAAAGCGTGTTAATATGTACTATATACTTAAATATTATTTAAAAAACCAATTTAAACGAAAATGAAATTTATATTATGTTAATCAATTTTTTTATATGAATATCGAGGAAAGAAGAAGCGATGAAAATCAATTTGTTTTTTTTTTTACTTCTGGCATTTTTTCTTAAAAAGGTACTCAATTCAAGTTGATAAATTAATTTTTCTATGAAGAAAAATAAACAATACCGATTTTTTTTCTCGAAAAAATATTATCAATTACGTAAGCATTCCTAAGCAATTATTACAACAAAGCTATTGTTACATGGTAAAAATACTATTTATTTTTTTTAAAAAATCAAAAAAATTTTCAGCACAAATATCACTAAGATGCTGTAAAAATACAGTATTTATTTAGGCATATATTATTATACTTTATCCTGTTCATTATATAAAAAATATATATTAAAGCTCCACAGTGTGACACAAAATAATCTAATTAAGGTAATAATATAAAACCTATAAAAATACATTGATCCATTGATCCTAAAGTATTAAAGCTAAAACGTCTAGAAAATCCATCGTGTAAGCTCTTTAGTCCTAAACCAAAAAGTAACACGCGTGAATGATTAGAAGCCATAGCAGTTGGGGAATAAATGGTGAGCGAAGCTACTTTTCAGTAATCAATTAAACTAAATTATATTAGCATGATATCTGCAATAATTAGTCGATTATTTAATATTTATCATTTAACTATAAGTAATACAAATCTTTGGAAAAAATAAAATCAAGAAGCAAAAAAATTCAGAGGAAACGCTCGTTACCAAGCGTTCCCACTGCAACGGTGCCGACACGATTTTATAGCTTTTGACGTGAATTTTTGACTGCTGAAAAGTGATAATTGTTTTTGCACCCTCCTACCGACTAAAATTTGGTTTGAATATTTTAAACCTGTATTAAAAACGGTTAGGATAGCTATCATATTTTTAAAACATAGTGTAATAGAAAAGTGCAGATAAACTATGGAGCAATATGCGAGATACAATCTCTGTCTGTACTTTTTCTTCAACTTATTTACCCCTGAGAGTTGAGTTGGCTATGTATATTTTAGACTTGAACTAGTGAATTTTATAAAATTGTTATTAGTTTTAGAACTAGTTTAGAATGTATATATCAAATTTTATAAGCACAGTGTAATTAATCAAGGCCAAACTAAGGTCAAACGAATAGATCCTGTGCTACAAATATTTAATTCCTTCACTTTTAGCTCATACTTTATATAGTTTTATTAGAAAAATATCATTCGTTTCTTTCTACACCACAAAAACATTCGAGTACAAACAAGCAATTTTGAAAAGTCATTCATTCCGCGTCCTGAATGTTCCTTTTCCATGGAAAAAAATTTCCTTCACCATGCACAAATGCGCTGAAGGATTTTCCTACGTGATGCGAATCGCGAGATTCGCTCCTTTTGGGGGAAGGGAAAATTTTCCTCCCGAATTGCGTACGCAATGAAGAAAAATCGTATTTGGTCACGTAAAAGGGAAATATTTCCTTGGACCATTTACGCTGCGGCCTCTTCCTTATCCCACTGTGACATTTTTTTTCTCTCTATGATATATTTTGTTTGGCTTAGGGACAAAGCTATATCCTAATCTATTATTGTGAGGAATAATTATTATACAGCACTTCAATTTTAATTAAATGAACAATACTATGTAGAATATGATATTCCAAGCGTAAACAGAGCAAATATAAGATCTATAAATATATTTTAATAAAAGATTTATTAAAGGTATTTTTAGATGTATTGTAATTTATTTTACAAAACGACGTACCTCTCGATAAGCACTGTTTGATAAGTATTAATTATTTTTACTGTTCAAAATATTTGTTAAAATAGCAAGAAAGTTACGATTCTTTAAGAGCTTTTGCTATTAAGATACCATAGCTGTGAGCTCCTTTAAAAACAAACTTTAATACTTAAACAGTACAAGATTATGATTTTTTTCTCTAAACATTTGTATCGTTTTAATCAAAATATAAAATTAAATATAAAATAAATTAAAAAATATATATTTTTTTTTAATTAGTTCATATTTAGTAATCCTATCTAGTAAAATACATAAAAATATTTTTAATTAAAGCAAAATAATATATAATAAGCTATACTGTATTTTTCATTAGAAGCATAATTTGGATATAACACTAAAAAAAAATACTATCCATTTTTTTTTTAAGAGATTTAAACACCAAAATAACTATTTATTCCTTAAAAATAAATAAATTATTTATTTTTAGAACCCATAATACAGCTTTAAATAACTGCAAATCTATTGAGTATGAAAATAAATTAAAATAAACATTATATTGCTTAAAAAAATATTTCTTGCATATTTTCTCAAATGTTTAAAATAAATAAAAATTCTATCACCAAACTGAATTATCTTATCTATAGAAAAAGTTATAGATCTAGAACTTTATATATCCGTTATACGTATGCCAGATATTTTTAGATTTAACCGTTTATATGTATGATATAAATACGTATCACAAACGATTACGCGAATGCAGACCACAATATTCTAACCGAAATATCGCTCGGTTACGGTTGGTCAACTTTCGTGATGTTTCTGAGTTTAAGTTTAGACCTTTCGATCACGCCATACGTAAATTCATTTTTCGACCTTGAATATACCCTTTGGTGAAAGCCCTTCGAATATACATCGCAGTTGACACGCTCAAGCGATCGGTGTTGGTAAATTTAAATGTAAAACTGTCGTCAGTCAGACTAGTCGTGCCACCAAATATTAAAAACCATATTTAATACAGAATTATATGCATCAGTTATCGATTTTTTGAATACATACATACGAGATTAAATCAAAAACTTCCTGACCTTATTTTTCGTGGCCAGTTATAAAATGATGCCAGTACTAGTGCGGCATGTGACCTTGAATCTTATTGTTTGTGTGTGATTTTTTCCTAGATCGTAAAAACCTTTAGCAGATGCCATGCAGGCATAATAGTCGGACTGTGTCCTACAAACATCGCCTTGGTGTAAGGTGTTAAGCAAACAATTTGCTTAAATTTTTTTAATAAAAAAATAAACACACAACTTAAGATAAATTAAGTTTTTGATAATAATACTCTGATTGATTCGTATGGTAAATTGTGACCTATACTGTACAATTATATTTTTGCTACAAAGTTAATGTAAAAAGTAAGTAAATTTAACACCGATTATTATACAGTTAATTTTTCGCTACACAGTTGCTTTTTAGATATAAATTCTAAAGCTTAAAAACATTTTGTGGTAACTGGAAATGTTTAAAAGTGACCATATTGTTTTAAAAACTATAGATTTTAAAGAAATTTGTTTCTTTTCTACCATGCAATTTAAACCCCATTTATTTTTACTGTATTTTATTAAAGATACTTTACAGCTTTGCATTCAGTAACTCCTTGAAATAGTTTCTAATTTTAAAAGCATATTTATAAAAATAGTGGCATCAATATAAAATGGTAAACCTAAATATTTAAATGTGCTAAGCTTGTAGCTTACACTTCCAATATTTTAATTTAATAAATACACCTAAAATATAATAACAGAACATTACGATAATAATAACTTCATTTATTTAATATATTAAACTAAGCCCGCTGAACTCTTCAAAATCACAAATCTCTCTTTAAACACAAAATTTGTGTATTTTATTTAGAGTAAACATCTTTAATCACGCATGAATTGCATAAAGAGAAACGAAAATCGTTCCTTCGAAGTAAAACGGATAAACTAATAAGCTAATGGAAACTTGTGAAGGATCTTGGAACGCATGGGACTTTTACAGTTTTCAAGGATTACTTATGAACCGTGTAAGCGTTTTTCCCCTCTAAGAAATTGGATTCGAACGTGATATTTACCTTTCGCGTTATTTCTTTATGTAAACATTATATTTTTTATCATACTTCTTGCTCATTTCTCTTATACACCTGTGTAATAGAATGAGAGAGAGAGAAAAGAGCTAAAGGAGCAAGTTTTTTCAGCAAAAGCCCTGATAGCATGATGTTTTTTTTTGAACAATTTACGCGTAAACCAATTTGTATATTTAATTCAGTTAACGTTTTCCGGACAAATTTTCATTCAGAAAGGGTCATGTAAATGTGTTGAGCACATCGAGTTCAACAGGATACAAGGAAGTGATGTGTAAAAATTTAACAACATCAAATTTCATAATAAAATTAAAAAATTTAAATATTTATAACAAACGACAACAAAATAATTGCTATACATATATGTATATATATATAAGCAAAAATTAAAAATTCCTTATTACATTGCTTGAACAAACTGTAAGTACTTTACTACTTTGAATGAAAACACAGGTAAATTTTTCAAGATTACGACGCACGAACGTGATCCAAGGCAAACATCTGGAGTTCGAAAAATATATAAAATCGACATAAGATGCTTGTAACAGTAAATTCTTAAAATGTTAAATTACTATTTAGAACATTTAATACAATCGAAATTATTTTAAAATTAAAATACATGATTATTCAGATAGAGGGTATGCATATCCTTTAAGATATAAATTAGGCCAAGGAGTATTTTATGTATATCAATCCATATTCTAATATGCTCAGGAGCAATTCAGCTCAGGAAAAATTGATAAAGTGAATCATTACTGGTAATAAACAATGTAAGAAACTCTATTCACTTAAATAAATTATTTACAACATAAGTTTTTATGTATGTTGTAAATAATAGTTATTGGGATTGGCTAAATAAACACAGAGATTTCAATTAGCTTTTATTATTATTTAATTTTTTTACAATAGTTTATTGGATATCAAAATTGTAAATTTTTTTTCGAACTGCTACTTTGCATATTGAAATAGTTTTATAATTATAAAAGCGTGTAAAAAATAACTTTTATTACACTTTACTATTAATGTGTTTTTATAGCAGTTACATAAGAGAATTTTTATAGTTTTTTTGTGCCATTGTTTTATTATATAAATTTTGTGATTAATAGAGACATATCTGCATACAGCAGGTAGGTGTTGAGATAGAAGAACGATAATAAAAACATTTTACTGACTAATAATAATATATTATATAAACATCCTTTATCCAAAAAAATACACCATTTTTTTAATAAATTATTTTAAACTGGTCGTTCTTGTCATAAATAACACAATTTTTATGAGTCTATGTAATTTGCGGCCTCTAAGGGAATGACCTCAATCAGGAACCCTTGGCCCAAGTAACGATCAGCGTGCCCTTCAACTGATCAAAACCTTTCGGGTCACGCCAAGAACGTTCGTGTTTATCACGTGGTTCAAAATACTTATTTTACTTTCTGCCAGAAATTTATTTAATTGTTGAGCTGCCATCAGTTTAATTAATTCAATATGTAATTAATAATCTTATGTTAAAAATGTCAAAAAATACAATTAATTATTTTTATACATTTATGCAGATTAGGTTCTAATTAATAGCTTCCTGTTTATTTTTCCTGGTAATTAAATCTGATAATTTTAATTTATGGGTAATAATAATTTAGATTTTTTTATTATTTTGTAGCTAAGTAGAACGGCATTTATTGATAAATTGAATTATTATTTCCATTAATAATATATAAAAATATTATTTAGTATCAAATTAATAAATGTGAGTGAATAAAGATTGCAATTCTTAAATATATTTACAATGTCTAAGTGTTTACTTTTAGTAGTAACATATTTATATTTCCAGATACCCTTGCCTAGTTTAGGTTTCTAACAGTTTTCATTAAATCTAAGTCCACCGAAGACTTATAGTGCTTCTATTCAATATTTTGCAACCTAAAAATGTATGCTTTTTACTTTTATATAATACACTAAGTAGTTTTTATATGCTTTCTTCTATTTTTTGTTTTGGACATATATTTACTAGGATATGCATTACCGGTTTTCGGTAAGCCGATTAACTGATAAATATGCCTATATTTTCCATTAAATAAAATTTTAATTATCAGTAATTTTAGTCAAATATTTTTCACTTTTCAAGCTTATATGTAATGATATTTATTAACTACGATATTATATGACGATATTTGCAGATAGCAGGATCGTTAAGTGTTTTATTGTATTGTTCGTTTACCTAGAATTTTGTGTAATTTTTTCGATGGATCGATAACAACAGAAGATATTAGCAAAATTTGACTAAATACAATAATTGTAATTACAACAGATGGAAAATTAATGAATGCAATTTATAAATTGTGTTTCATAATATAAATATTCCTTATGAAATTATTAGCGAAACTATCTTTAAAGAATCGAATAAAAACAACATTGAATAAATTACGCAGTAGAGGCTTTTGCTTTTATATTAAAACCAGCTAAAGCGTTTTCAAACGACGTTATAAAGATAAAAATACTTCCAACAAATACTATTTATGTCAAGAAAGGCTTTAAAAATGAACCTACGTCGTTACTGAATTTAAAAACTCATTGGAGTAGCTTTTTTTCGATGTTAAAACCATTTAATGAAATAAAAAACTGTGAGAGAAAGACTGTTATATACATTTATTTTATTAATTTATTTAGCTTAATAGCTAATCTTTACATCTAACAAATTTAGTAAACATATATAAAAATATACAAAAAATACATAGCAGAAAGAAAAAATAAAAATATACAATAATAAAGACTTAATATTATAATTTATTTCTATATGTACGAAGGTGTTTTTTTATTTCATTTATGAAACCCGTTATATTTTTGCTGTTTCAGATTTCTCTTGGAAGACTATTATATAAATCAAAACCTCCGTACATAATTCCCCTAGCCGTACTCGTTTTCTTATACTTATTTATCTTAAAATTTTCTCTATTTCTAGTATTATATTTATGTACATCTTTATTTCTTATTAAATACTTATTAAAATATTCTGGTAACATATTATTTTCTAACTTATATATAAATACTAAAACATTCATACTCAATATTTCTTGAACATTCAACCATTCTAATCTATCAATCATACTTTTACAATTAGTTAATCTATTTTTATTTAAGATTACTCTCATTGCCCAATTTTGTAATTTTTGCAACATTTGTTTGTCTAATTTATTTAACATATTTAATAGTGTTGCACAATAATTAAAATGGCGCAATATTATACTATTGTAATTTTTTTTTTTTTTGTATTTATATTTAATATATTTCTTAATCTAGATAATAAACCTATTTTTCTACTAATTTTTTTTAATATGTAATTACAATGTTCTTTAAAATTTAATTTTGTATCAACAATTACTCCTAAATATTTTATAGTATCCACTATTTCTATACTAGAGTTATTTATTACTATTTTGGTACTATTATCTAACACATTTTTATAATTAATAAACATACATTTAGTTTTATTCTCATTTAATTTAAGTACAGTATTCTTTAACCATATTTCTAATATACTAATACATAAAAATACAGATTGATTTCAACAAATATAAGTTGGAATTGCTCAAAGAAATAATTAAACCATTGTTGCTAATTAAGTTAGCTGTGTTTTTAAAATGCAAATTTGTTCAGCGCGAATATCACAGTGAAGTTTATGCTTGTTACAAATTTTATTTTTTGAATCAGAGAGTTGCACTGAGCAGTGAATTCTAAGAAACAATAATTTTGCAAGCACAACAACCAAATATAAAAAATAAAATTATCAAATAATGATAGCGAAATTATTGATATGAGAGAAATCAAAAATTACATAAAAGTTGAAACAGTTACTGAAGGAAAAGTTTCAACAAGCTATTAAATATTAAAAAAACAATTGTTTTAGAAACGTCAAGCCGCTAACAATAATTGACAAATTTAGAACAAGCAGTAAACGAAGAAACGATATATTTTAATGAAGAAAAAGTAGAATGAAATTATTTGTATCAGAAGAATTCAGCAGACTAGTATAAAGTTAGAGAGAACTTTTTACTGCAGCAGAGAAAATCTGCACTAAAAATAAAATCAGTCTAAATGACGATACAATAAACATGTAATGGTTTTTAAATACACGTTTTAATTCCTTTTCTGATAGACAATTATTTAAATAATATATGTATGCAAAATAAATAACCTTTTGTATAATATTATATATAAACTGTTATATATTCATAGGTATATTAGTTTACTTTTTCACAATTAACAATTTTTGTAAAATAAAAATCTGTTTTTTTAATTTGTTGTTTTATAGAATATTAATATTAATTTTTAAAACCTTCGTAATTACCGGTGAACCGGTATTAACTATACCAATAATGCTTTTTTTGGTAATTTTACATGCACTAATATTTACTTTATTCAGTAATTGTTTTAATAAATTTTGAACATAGTAACGTAAACCGCTCTTTAAGTTTTACTTAGTCGCTTAACTAAATAAAAATAATCAGTTTATCTGGATCAAACTATTAAACCGTTATACTTGTAATTATTAAGTAAGTCAAGAACTCGAGAAATGTAATCACTTGTTCCCAACTTTAAGTTCACATTAACTTCATTGTTTAAAAAACAAACAGAAGCAGTGTTTTCTTTTGCACAAAAGACGAAAAACTTTGTACTTTCAAACAGTCATTGTAAACACTCAATCATCGATCGCTCGCGTTTTAATTTTAGATATAGGTGTTGCATTATATTGTAAGACTAACTAAAACTACCTAAATATGTTTAGAATAAGTATCTCACACTTATAGACAAGACTGTATATATATATAGATTATAAATATGATTTTTTTCATCAAAAAGGATCGTATAATTTTATATTAAACCGATTTAGAAACACACATTCCAGCCGATGGCTTCTCGATAGTTTTCGGAACGCGTCCTAGGCGGGGCCTTAGTACGTGTGCACGTCTAACAACACACGTGACGACATGAAAGCTTTAATCTGGCCGTTAGCTGGCAGCGCTATTGTGTTCCATTTTCGTTTGTTCGACGTGGCCTCTACCCCAAATAGTACCGCAACGCGCCAGCGCTTCTCAAGTTTTTCATTCTCAAAATCTCACCCCTCAACCGATAGATAGATCTTTCGTGGAGTCGAGATTTTCACTTCCCTTCGTTTACTTTGCTCGCTTCCGAGTGCTCTTTCGAAAAGAAAGAAAACATAATATTTCAACGGGAGCTTTTTTATGGTCCTTTCTGACGTTATATTTACACGTTCGTCTGCGAAAAGGACCAACAGTTGGCTGTGACTAGAGTGTGGCTTTGGACGAGGGTTTTTATGACATGATATCGGACTAAAGGGAGGTAAATGGCTAATATTATGTTTCATTTCTAGGACGTATAAGTCGGATAAACTGTCAATTACATCAGGTAGTTGCATATGTGTAATTGATATGTGTTAGCATAGTAACATAAACATATCTAATATCTGAAAGACCTTTTTTTTATTTATATTGTGTCTGAGAGATCGGATTTAGTGATTATGTTCAGTCCTAATCGTTTTCATAGTACTTCTAAATTCCAAAATGTATACTTTGACAATGTTAAGATCATATGAAAAGCTACCAGTTGTCTAGTTATAATGCCTTAATTCTCTGAATTTAAATAGATAATAGAAACTACAGTGCAATTTTAATACAGTACATACACACCATATTCCTGAGGGATTTCAGAAAATATTTTTTTCCTATTTACAATCTATGTATCTATACATAAATAATTAGTATTTTGTTGACATGTACAGAGACTTGTTGTACATTAGTAACTTGTTTCTCAGTGTCATAAGAGATCTTCTTCTCATAATCCAGTGCATTTTTCGAAGTTAAATTCCAAGTTGTTTCCTTTAAGTAAAGATATGTTTCCACCATCTGAGCCTTCTATCCAGATATACTCCCAAATATCACCTATTCTTTTTATTGAAATATTTGACCGTTTAGCGAAACATTTGGACAGGTCTTTTTATTCGATGTAAACGTTACATGCGTTGATTTTGTCATCTTTACTTCCATTCTCTAAACTTTCATTCATTGTTCACAGCTGTATCGTCTGCAAATATCGCCATTGTTGCTGAACCTATCTTTGGAAGATCAGCTATATATATTAGGTAGAATACTGGTCACAATACACTTCTCTGTGGAACTCCGGATTAGATTTCATTCAGCTTCGTGCACTCCGCGTTGACTTTCACGAGAAAGCTTCTTTCTCTTATGTAGGATTCTAATATTTCATAAACTTTCTTCGGTGGGCTTACTTTTATCTTAAAAATCAGTCCATCGTGCCTGACTTTGTCAAAAACCTGACTGACATCTATAAACGCAGCGGTGCAGTACCATTTGCTCTCAAAATCATTGCTGATTTTTTTTAAATCTCATGGACTTGCTCTATAGTCCGGTGGTGATTTATGAATCCAAATTTATGATCTGAAATAATTCTTTTCTCTTCAATTATTGCGTTTATTCGTTGAAGTAACAGTTTTTCTTATATTTTTGAGAACACAGGTCTATACGACGTTTTTTCTTCTTGGTTTTACTATCAATACTATATCTGCTACTTTTCAAAACGAAGAAATTTATTTCAGCCTTATTGTGGCATTACATATTATAGTGAAAATTTTCATTTAATTTTTTTCCTGATAATAAGTTTTTTTGATGTTAGGATGTTAGCACAATTTTTTAATCGCAAAATAAAATATGAATTATTCTACCGAATAGGAGAAACAAAATTATTAAAGAATCAAAAGGTCTATACCAAATTTATTGTGGTAGTT
Source organism: Plectrocnemia conspersa (assembly GCF_051122295.1). Taxonomy (NCBI): domain Eukaryota; kingdom Metazoa; phylum Arthropoda; class Insecta; order Trichoptera; family Polycentropodidae; genus Plectrocnemia; species Plectrocnemia conspersa. Next base: position 18,337,660 of record NW_028277173.1, read on the forward strand.
ACGACACAATTTACGTTGGTCAGACAAACCGTAGGGTTGCAAAAATAAAATAGAACAAATAAACGCGATTAAATACTAAGATGAAAAATCAACTTAAGCAAACCACACTTATATAAATTTTGATAAAAGCACAACTTAGGGCAAAATTAAAACCCAATTGTAAAAAGTTATAGAGTAGCAATTGAAATCTAAATAAAAATATCACTAAATAAAAGAGACGACGCGAAAACACTTTTAAATACCTGGTTAACGGTTTTAAACCAAGCTTAATAAGATTTTAACAAAATTTCCACTTAACTTAGCTTACACTTTTAGATGTAAGCGCTTGTATAACGCACCTTATATTTCTCGCAACTCATTTGCCGATGCGACGTTTCGACCACCGATCTTGGATGTAATCTGGACCTTATCTCAGCCGCCGCAGACTTTTCAGCTACGTCGTCTTTGATTCGATCTTGTAATTTTAAATTTTTCTTATTTGTTTATTTGTTTGTTTGTTTGTTTCTAAGGGCATTATTTTTAAATTAGTATGTGTAAATGTATTTATATTTGTATAAATTTTGTTTAGCTTAGTATTCGATAGAATGATTTCTATCTTATTTTAAGATTCAAACCTATTTTAACATCCTCTTTGGTAAGTAATCGCCTATTTTTTATTTAATCCCTCGAGAATATTCTATACTCGTATGTAAAATACCATTAAAATTGCGCTGTAGTTATATATTTAGATTCAGGGAATTTATGAATCATAACTAGGTAACTAGTAGCTTTTCATTTGACCTATATACTGTTTGGGTAAAGTAAACGGGTTGTAATTTGATACGAAGTATTATGCTCAGAGTTCCCATAAATTCAGAAATACCCCGAAAATATTAAGACTAAAAATAATTAATATATCTGATCTCTCAAACACAATGGAAATAGAAAAAATCTTTTATAAATTAGTCATCGATTTATATTACTGGTCTATCGTGCTGGTGTGATACTATATACATATATGTTTATGTTATTATGCTAACACATATCAATTACATGCAACTACCTTATGTAATTGACAGTTTATCTGACTTATACGTCCTAGAAATAAAACATAATATGAGCCATTTACCTCCCTTTATCATGTCATAAAAACCCTCGTCCAAAGCTTCTTATTATATCATTTTAATTTCAATCGAGCATCAAAGGTTATGTAATACTAGATTTTCCATTTTTTCTTCATCTTGATATTTCTTACGTGAAATATCGTGAGAAGAATTTTATTAAAATCAAAGCTATGTCGTGCATAGTGACAAATATTGATTGTAAGCTGTAGTAATAGCTCAAAATTAATAAAATTAATCACTGATTTACAAGCTTTGAATTCAGTTTGATGTATTACTACTTAATTAGTAGTTTCTAATTTTGTTTACGTTGTTGTTTAACGCTTATTAATAATATTACAGTTAAATATTTTCAATAATTAAACCGTTTTGTATTGATTAATTTAAAATGAACCGATTATAGAATGCATATAAACTTATGCTATAATGTACATTTATAAAAATATCAAGAATATTAAAGATTTTTTTTAAGAACTCTAAAAAAATCTTTACTTGTTACATTAGTAATCAGCAAACGTCAAAATGTGAACATAGTAATTAATTCAATGTGAATAATTCAATATTTTAATTTATCGTCCGCCAATTTAAATATATTATGAAGGATTTTTTGTGTTGAAATTTTAATACGATAAAGTTATATTTTAAAAAAGGTTAACGAAAAAATCGACTTTTGGGCTAATAACATTTTACATTTATTAATTTTTATTGTTTTTTTCATTCATCCACACGCTGAACGCAAAATTTATTTGATATTTATAAAATAAATATTAATTCAGTAGTATCTGTGCTAATATAATTATATCGTTGGATTTATATTATTCAATTTGCGCGAATCTTTTGAAGATATAATTAAGTTTACTCATGAAATTGAGTTTAAATCCTTTCGAAGATACTGGCGATGAAAAAAATATTTTATGAGTTATCGTAATTGAAATTACCTGGAATGTAAAAATAAAATTAAGACATTTAAATAATATATTAATTTTAACTTGCAGTATTTATTGAATTATTAACTATACATTTATATCATATTATTTTATTTTGATAAGCTTTTAGGCAAAAAGGCGCTTTTATAAAACATCAATCAATGTCAATTTATACTTGTAAGTGTTAATGATACTATTCAATACTGTTTTTAATAAATTGCCTTTGCCTTATTAATTTTATTTGCAGTAATATAAATTATATTATTAATTTAAAATATACAATTTAAATGTAAAATAAATGTAACTATATAAATGTAATAAATATATTGGCTTTTATTTGTTTTTAAATACATGTTTTTTATTGTATAAAATTTTTTAATTAATTGTGCTAATCATATTCATTCTTTTTAATTTTTTTAATTTTTCTGCAACGATTCTGAATATCATATAAAAATTTTACTAATTTTAAAGTTTGTTTTTCAAAAAATTAAATAATGTTTTAATTTATTTTTTTATAATATATAAATATTGCTTCCTTGCTCCTCTGTAATTTTAGAACTTTATATTAGTTTAAATAATCTATATATGTATGTATTAACTAAACATTTATTTATATTTCAATAATAAGGCTTATATATTGAAGCAACCGTAATTATATTTCTTTAAACATTTCTCACTTTTCTTGCACACAACTCAAGGTTTCCTATAACCCAATCTTTCAATAGCTGCTTTATAAAAAACAATCTTAAATCTTTGCATTGATTTTTCTTAAATAGTTTATCAGCAAAAACGAATGGCCCTTACCTAATTTTTAATCATAAACGTCATTTATTTTTTACTTTAAATTCACAAAAATAAAGCTAAAATATCATAAGTTTAATTAGGTAAAAAAATGCTAATATTTTTTCTACCCTTGTAATTTACGAATAATCCTTTTATTTTAAATATTCTAAATGAATAACAACTAGATATTTTACAGCGATTAGCTTTCTAAAAAAGCCTTTCCAGAAAAATATATATTATGATACAATGAAAAAATATGTTTAAAACATTAGACAGCCTGTTCTAAAATTAATATTAGACATACAGACAGGGAGAAACTTAATTTATTTATATTAGGAGAATAAAGTTTTATTCGTAATAATTTTGCCTCGTGCTCAGCTTATTTATATAACTTAAACGTATATAAATGATTTTTTCGGTGATGTCAGCGTCAATCCGACTTGTCAAACGATGAAAGTGCCAAAAACCATAACCGTCTCGTTATCTATATTTGCAAGACCCATTTGTTTCGCCCTGGCCAATTTTAATAACTCGGATGAGTATGATTAATTGTTCTGTGCTAGAATTTGTCATAAATTTCCATTTAACAATAATATACAAAAACTTTGTTGAATAATTTTACATTTGCATGCAAATTCGACTGCGAACACCGCAAGCAATAAATATTATATTAGTATGTATCTTTATTCTGAATCTGAATATTATAAATGTAAATTTAAGATTATATTATTTATAAGAATAAATTCCTATAAAAGTATAAAATTGTAGTTGTGAAGTATGTAATATATTATAGAAAAATATATATTTGAACTAATGCAAAAAATCCAGAAGATAAATGGACGAAGCGTGCCTTTTAACTCACGTTTTCAAATATACCGATTTTATTAATATTATATCTTCAGCTGAAAAACTGTTAGCGTGGGTCATATTTGTATTTGGTTTGCCAAAATTGATTTGCTTTTTTATTAATAACCAGTTTTTTTAATTGTTTTATTTGTAATATGTGAATCGCCCAAAGAAGATTTTAAGCTGACATTTAAGTTAGTAATTAAGAATGATCAGCACAAAATACTAAACACACTAGAATAATTAGTTCAAATTCAACATGAACTCCATTTCTAATAAATGTCTATCGGCATTATAGATTAAGGCTTTGAAACTACTAATTATAAAATTTGTGTTTGCTAATTATATAATACCATGGTAATAATAATCAATCGCCAAAAATTAATAATTTATATTTTAAATACCCTTGACATAAATAGGCAAACATTGTCCTTAGTTAAAAATTAACTATTATTTTTTTTTTCGATCATTCTTATTATTTTTAAATTAACCTCTATAATAAAGTTTTCCATTGTAATTAAAAATGTAAGTATATTACCATGAGGCTCTATAAACTCTTTATTAAGTATCTAATGGCAAGCAAGAAATAAACTAATTTAACTAATAAAAATATCTTAACTAAGCCATAAAAATTAAATTAAATTTTGCTCTTTCAATACGTCATTTTTTACATAAAATTTATATATTTTTGTCATCTGTGAAGGTTCAAAGAAAGTTTGCTGACTGCAATTCATCGACGGAAAATTCATCGACTTGTAAATTCGTCGAATGGAATATTCACCGATTCTAAAATGGATCGCCAATGATTTATTTATTAAAAACGTAAGTTAACGAATTAAATTTCTTAGTTTGTCATTTTACACATCAAATACATATGCAATTTATCCATTTAATATACACATCGATCTGATTTAAGTGAAATTTAAAACGAAGCGATAAAATAAGAGTCACGTATATTTCATCTACAGTCGATTAAAAATTTTTATCGTTGCCATAACAATTAAATTCGTATTTTTTAAACTTTTATTATTTAAGCAACTCTTTGGCAAAGTCTTAGCTTTAAATAGTATTTTCCAAAAAGCTTTATATTTTGTAAAGATATATTACAATAAATAAAAATTAAATGAAATTAAAGCACAACTGAATAAACAACTAAGTTTATGTATTAATATAATAATAATCATAAGCAAATTATTTTAAAATAAAATACATTATTATTATATAAAAAACGTATTTATAGCTGATACTAAAATATTAATATGTTACCATCATATTTATCGTTAATATAATTATGAATTATTTTATCTTTACTTTATATTCAATAATTAAAACTAAAATATTATTAAAATAAGAAAAATATGTTTTAAAAGTATCCATGAACTTTCTAAAGATACTAGAAATTAACATTATTTTATATAATCTTCACAATTTTTAATCTTAATAGCTAATAATAATATTATCTTTTAATACTTTTTACTTTAATACGCATTCGAGATTACATACTATTTAAAAAATACCTATTAAAACAAGTTTGCATAATCCTTATAATGAATGAATAATTTAAATAACATATAAATATATTTTCGTCAAAAATATATAATGAAGTAATTCCCTTATTGGACTATAAAATTTGCTTAAATGAGAAAAAACTAAAACGAGAGAAATTTTAAAGACGGTATAATTTGGCTTTATGTTTTAAAACTTAGAATTCCCTAAAACTTTTAAGTAAAATAATCGATTTAAGCCAGCAGTAATTTTATATGATCTGTTTTTATCTATATAATGTTTTTGCATATTATGTAGTTTTTTCGTATAGCAATTAAACACATGTAATTATTATTTTATTAGTACATTTACCTTATCACATTTTTATCAAATCTGTTTATTTTATTTAATTAGCTATATATTACCAATGCATTCTATTATCAAGAAGAAATAATTACAAAATGGTTTCACATTATTGTTTATTTAAATATGGTATAAAATTGTGAAAGCATACTGCATATCGTCTTAAACCAACGGCATTTGAGTTGTCAGAAATTAGTTTTAAGAATAAACTAGCGATATAAATATATGTAAGAAAAAAATTACTAGGTTAATTTAAATGACAAATAGATTTATTATTTTAAGATAACCAAACATTATTAAATACCTTTGCATGTTACATTCAAATATTCAGACGCAATTTACCTGCAGCTCTAAAACTAATCACACAGATTCCAGTGTCGCTTAAATCACGGAATTGCTAAATAAAATCAAAAATCTTTTATTTTTTTGTCAATATATACTTCTAAGTTCTGACTCGAGAATATAACTTAAGTTCACAACCAGTGAAGCTCACGCTTAATCGTCACAGACAATTCAGTATGAAGCTAGACGTTCAGGCCGACACTATTGAAGTAGATAATTAAATTTGGTCCAGCAGGGCCGTCTCATTGAATCAAGCTACTTGGATTACGTAACAATAATTCATGATTTTCATAATTTTAAATCAAATACACGCGCATTGGTATTGTACAAATACAAAGTACCTTGAGCAAATATATTAGTTTAATAGTTAGTTTTACTATTATTTATATAAAACTTAATATGATATATAAATTGTAATTTAAATTATTTACTTTATTGTTTTTTTTCGTAGTTAAATAATTATATTTCTAATAAAAAAATATTTGTAATGCTCTTTTTTTAGGCTTGTTATTATTATTTAAAGATTTTAAATAATAAAATAATCATGTTATATTTTTAGTGATATAAATTTACCACTAAATTTAACGTGCTCATTTTTTATTACAAAATGTATTTTACTGAAAATGGCTAGTCATCAAGTACAATATCCTTTCAATATTATCTCAATACTTCATAATTTCTACTAAGGTTTGCCAAAACCGCAAATATTTATTTTTAGATTCATAGTGCGTGTCATGAAAATCTATACAAACTTTAATAAAGGTTATCCGCTGACATTTTCATATTTAGACCATTCTTTAAAAATATAGCAATATTGCTGAGAATGCCAGAGCAGCCTTGCATGAAAATGTTTTTGATAAATCTGTGTTTAAAATGTGTATACATCATTATGGAACACTGCGCAAATTGTAAAGAAAGTATACGTCTCTTCTTTTCTAGGATGAGCTAGATAAGGTTCGCATGTTTTTATGCACTGTAACAGGCTTTGTTGTGACAGTGGAAAAAGACAGTTTTAAAATGAGCTATAGTTCTAAAAATGTTCATAAACAACACCTAGAGAACGAAGAAAACATATAGCGTGTATGGTATACTTTATATTTTCAATTTGCAGGGATATATTTATTAAATATATAATATAAAGTAACACAAATGGAAAGGTATAACTTTATTGCATTGTGTGGCTTAAACGTATTTCTCGCTCAATAAATTCGCAATTCAACAATGAAACTCGTGAATTCATACAAGGTTGACATTGTTACAAAAAAACGTATCTCTGAAATGTAATAATTTCATTTTAATTATCAAATATACTTTTAGATACATTTTAATGTATATAATATGTATTTTAAATATTTTAATTAAATAAGATATAAATAACAATATAACAAAAAATATTCGATAAACACATCTACTTAAAAAGTGTGCTTAATTGGAATATGTTTCACCTTATACACATTATGTTATTATATCAGACTTTTATACATAAAACATAGAACAAAATAAATAAATAAAAATTATTTATTTTTTTAATTATAAAATAATATTTATTTTTTCATAATAAAAAATGTATAAGATAATGTTATGGTAAAAAGATTAAGTTAAGCAGTATTAAAAATTAGTATAATGTAAAACAAAAAAAATATTCAGTCATTTCTAATTAGGTTTAATCTTTCTTATATATTTCACTGATAGATTTTTAAGCTTATTTATTTAATTTAGTTAAAAATATACTTCCAATCAAAATTCCTACGAGTGAATCACAATGACTTATTTTAAACGATATATATGTACATATTTTTTTAAATTATTTGTTAAGCAAATAATGGTATAAATAATCATAATAATTTATAATGAAATAAACAGAATTATTTATTATTGAATTATTGGGTTGATGCAAAAGTTATGACCGTTTTTTACATATACAATTAAACATTTTTTTTTTAGATTTGTAATATTTATTTAATCAATTATATAATTTCCATCAGTTCTTATAACCTTCTTCCATCTTTCTATGAACTTATAAATACCATTTGTGTAAAATTCCGTGGATTATGATGCGAAAAATGTAGTAAGGGATGTTTTTACCTGCTCTATTGTATCAAATTTTTTATCATTTAAAAATTTTTTCAGTGATTGGAATAAATGAAATTCGGAAGGAGCAAGATCAGGAGAATACGGTGGATGCTTGATAACATCCCAATTCAACTCATTTAGCTTGTGTTGGGTCATCATAGCCACATGTGGTCGCACGTTGTCGTGGTGAAATACTACTCCTTTTCTGTTTACCAATTCTGGTCTATCCTTTTGAAGGGCGATGTTCAATTTGGATAATTGCTGACAATATCGTTCTGCTGTAATTGTCTGATTGCGTTCCAAGAGTTTAAAATACACAATACCCTTGCAATCCCACCAAAAACAAAGCATAATTTTTTTTTATGGATTTCGGCCTTCCAAGTTGTTAATGGGGCTTGTCCAGGTATAGCCCAATGTCTTTTTCTTGTCACGTTGTTGTACACGACCCATTTCTCATCTCCCGTTACCAAACGATGCAAAAAAGGTTCATGTTTTTGTCTCGCACTCAAAGCAACACACGTTGAAACACGGTCCAATAAATTGGCAGCCGACAATTGATGAGGTATCCAAATGTCGTACCGCGAAACCATCCCCATACGGTTCTAATGTCTTAATACGGTTGTTTTGTTGACTTCCGTCATAGACGCGATCTCCCTGGTGGTTAGACGTGAATTGGTGTCAATTATGACTTTTAACTTGTCGTCATCAGATTTCAATGGCCGCCCGGTACGTGGTTTATCAATTAGTGAAAAATCCCCAGATCGGAATTTTGTAAACCATCTTCGTACCTGTCGAACTTTGATGACATATGCTCCAAACACTTCGCAAATGTTTTTGGTTGCCAGACTCGCGGTATTGTCTTTACGGAATTCATAAAGTAAAAAATGACGTAAATGCACTTTATCGACCGACATTTTGAAAAAATACAAGGGCTCTTCACTGTACTCTGGCCAGGGCAAAACTAAATAGAAAGTAGAGGGAAAGTATCCTTTATACAATGGAGTCATTTAAAATAAGATACTGTTCATCATTTCTGAAGAAATTTTTTTTTTACCTAGGATCATAAAAAAGGGTCATAACTTTTGCATCAACCCAATATATATTAAACAGATATTTGGACCATTTTGTGTGTTGTAAAAATATGTTCCACTATTCATTAACATTTGCCTTAACATTAAGGTCTAATTGAGCAAGACATATAACTTTAATGAGCAGTACATAGATTATAAATATTCGACTATTTATTGATTACCTGATATACTACTAGAACAAATAATCTATTTATATATAAATTGTTGTGGTCAAGTTTTACTTATTTATATTAAAAAATAATAAAAACAAAGTTTATGAATAAGCAAAAAATTCCAATACCGAAAGGTATATAAGTAAATTTTAATTAAAAAATAATCAAAAAGAGAATTAGTACGTGTAAGTCTAATATTATCTTTTCTATATACTCTCTGTGGACAAACTCATAACCACATCTATTCAATACCACAGCAGACTACAAACTAAATTTTCTTGTACTACCCATCTACTCGATTGTTAATTATCAACTTCAATATTTTTTTACATCCCTTACTTTCTCAACGTCAGTAAAATAGAAATACGATTCTATATACATATATAAAAAGATATTCATAAATTTTCAATTGTTATTTTTCCCGCAACAACGAGTCGCCGAGTTGCAATTTCGTATAAATCGCCAGTTTCCAATTAAATTTCCAGCTCAGACCGTTGAAAAGCGAATGAAAAAACTCCATCACAATGGTGGAAGCTATAATTCAATCGACACATGTACCATAAACCGATACCGATCACGATTGTAACCGTTAGAGGATTAAAATTCATCGTAGACGTCCGAACCCAATTACTGCTGAAAAGTTTCCACAAAGTCGTCTAGGGGCAAAATCGAACCCCAAAGAACCACTCGCTACCTTGACGGTTGTCGCAAGCCTCGGCTTTTCCGACAAGCCCCTTAATATATTTTTTTCCTGTAATCTTTTGAAACAACGCTTGACGTTTGTTTTATTCTAACGGAGAAAAGCAGTGGATAGAAGGAACAATAATATTAACAATTCGAAACTGTCTTGATTTTTTCGAGCATATAATATCTTAAGTAAATCTGTTAAAACGTATTCCATATTTAAACATATGTTTTATGATTACTTACAATTTAATATTATTTATTACAAAAATGTACTTATGAATTTCACAAACAATATTAACTAAATTCTATTTGATATGCACATTTTTTTCACGGTTTATTTACTATATATTTTAAAACATAGAACAAATAAGCATATACTTCTCGCTTAATACAACACTAACAATTGTAAAAAAAACTAAATTGTTGCTAAAATTTTTAAGTATGTTTATATTTCACAGGTAATTATGCTTATTATTAACTTATTTTTTTTTTGTTTCATTAATTTGATTTCCACTGTTAATTTATTAAGCCAGCAAATGCTTTAAGTAGTTAGCATTATTCATTATTATTGAAAGACACTTTAATAATAAATGAGTTGATATTTTATTTGAGACCATTAAGTTTCTTTAACACATCTTATTTTAAGTTAAAAAAATATTATTAAAACATTTTTTCAAAATAACTAGGTCTGTATTACAATCAATTCATTTGCCATCGATGTTAACTTTAATGTATATAAACTGTTTTATAAAATAATATACAAAGAATTAAACTATGTAGGAACTTAATTTGTTAAATCTGCGTAATCCTTAGATAAATTTAATATAATACTTTTTCTAATACATAAAACGCACGTTTCTATAAATTAAGCATTATTAAAAATAATTGCTGATAAAAAAATACATGTTTTTCTATTTGTTATGATTTATTTAAATATTATTTTTTGGCAATACGTAATTTAAATTATGAGTTTTTATTTATAGTTAAAAATACTTTGATATTCTATGAGTTTGATCAAATTAAAAGTTATCAGATTCGATATTGTGATAGCCAACTTATTACTGGAGGCATTAACGTAGTAAGTGAGTTATAAGTCAGTGATAACCGATCTTTTACGACGAGAAGGCCATCATTCGTTTTACGGTCACATTTCGTGCTATCCACGGACGTTAAAGTTTTATAAGGGGCTGTTTCCTTGACGATTTTTAAATTAATATTACTGCACTTTAAACTTCTTGGCGTAGATCAGTATTTAAATTGAATAGTAATGTATTTTACAAGCGGCAATATAAAAATCGAGTAACTGTATTTGTATTACATTTTTTGAAACTTTTAGGAAAAAATTCTCGACGTTTTCTTATTTATATGAAAAAGCATATTTGTGTCTAGTTTTTTTTAATATCGTATATTTTATTTTTTAATTTTGACTGCATTTTAAAAGTCGATTATATGAGAGTTTAGAATATATATAGAATAGATTTTTATTATGAATTCTTAAATAGAAAAAATAATCAGCATTTTTTTCTTTATAGCTAAGATTTAATTACTACATTATTATAATGAACTTCTTATGCATTTTTTTAAAAAAATATTGACCATAACTAATTAACAAGACATTAAAAAAATTTATGAAGAAACATTTGACAATCTATATAAAATATAGAATGTTCATATCATGTTTTTTTATATGTATATAACATTAAAAAATGGACGTTTGACGATGTTTGTATTTGGACACATATTAAACTAAATATTTAAAAAATATTTTGTATCCAATTTTACACTAATCGATCTCGATCAAATAAAAAATCTAAACCTCTTGCAAATCAACGATACGTCTTTTTTTTATTCGTCCGGATTAAATAAAGTATGAAGCGATTTCGTCCGATAAGTGAACTTGGGATTATGAAGCGTATCGCCTTTCGCAGAAGGTTCGATTCGACCCTTTGTCGGCTCACAAAAGGAGCTCTCCAAAGGGTAAAGGGGCGTCGAATCGTCCGCTTCCAAACACGAAATTGTTATCTTTTCGAGTGGGAGAAATGTATATTTTTGTATGGCAAACGCTTGGATTTTTGACCAAGGACCCGTCTCGGCCCTGTGTGGTGCTTTATCATGCAAATGAACCGGTTGACCGACGTATCGATGGTTTTGACATTTCGCAGTTTGGCATAATATACCGTAGTGCACATCAAAACTCAATAAGAAATTAAATTATAAAGAATAATTATTGATTTAAATTTAACATTGCAACTAAAGCTCAATATACCAATATTTCTGTATTTTAACTATTTTCTTAATGTAACAAAAAATAAAATACTAATATGTTACGCATTAAATATGTTTAAATTTATAAGATTTTTATAGTATGTAGTGACATCAATAATTATTATTAATTCTTATGGTATAAGATTTCAAGATATTTTTATATAATATTTGTATTTTTTGCTTGCTCATATTAAACTGTACCTATGTTTCTAACAGTGTTTCTCGTGTCACTCTTAATACCTTTCTAAAAAAATTTTAATCGTTGGCTTATCACGCGTTTCTAGAAACTTTCTTCATTCAGCAGGCGTCAGATTGATCTTGAATCATTGGCAAGAACAAAGAAGACAACGAACTTATTTTATATTAACGTTAGTGTATATTTAAATTCTTGGCTTGTTAGGCTTCTTATCAGATTAACACCGCAGCCATTCACCAAACTTCTGTCCTTGGCCGGCCGTCCCCACTGCAAAAGATTCCGACTTTGGCCGGTCTGGCCTCGTTTAAGGCACTACCAAAACGGTATTCTTTTGAGTTGTCTCAACGCAGCAAGTTTTACGTCACTACGTCTTTCTGAAGACGATAGCACAAGAACACCTTAGATGGTGCGTCGCCGAAAGTATGCACCCTGGATAATGTGATCCGTAAACTATGACCTCAGTAGCATATATTATTACTGTTTTTTTTTACATAAGTATATTTTTCTGCAAATAATAAAGTTTAAAATAGTTTCAATTGAGTATTCATCAAGATCCCAAAAAAACTGGTAATATTTATTTATTTTAGACTTTCATACAAAACCATGGATTTTCATATAGTATTATTTTTAAAATGTTAAATCATAAGATCTTTGGCAACGCTTGAGTACTAACTTAAAATTATATTTCATTATAAATATATTTTACTAAAATATAAATGTTTTTCTGAATTTACCTCTTTATTAGAGATTTTTATAGCATATATTTGTCTATGGGAATAAGAAAAGCTATCACACTTATTTGTGATAATTGATCTAAATTATAATAATAAAAAACAATCAATTAGATCTTTTAAACACATTAGAAACTTAAAATCGTTGGGTTCATGTAAGATTCGAATCTAGGTCATTTAAATATTTCGCCGTTAATCTGTCGTGCTAGTAATAAACATATTTTTTATTTTTCCTGTATGGCAATCAGTGTATGTTTTAATAATCAGTATATTAAGATTATTTGTACAACTCATTGGCTTTAAGACTATGATTTTGAAAATACTACTATTATCTCTAAATGTAGAAATTAATGACATAAAATAAAAATAATTTTAATGGATAAAAAGCTAATGGTTTAAATGACATCTACAAGAATAATATATTTTAATTTAAATATGCACAAATTGTTCAGACGCCACTTAATAATATTTATCTTTTTTTATTATATTACAATACAGTAAATTTTATCTTTATATTTTCTGTTTTTATACACTCTGTTCAAATATTTTTTATACTTATTATTTTTATAAATACGTCAATTTTATTCTGAAATACCTTAATAAATATGTCAAACAATTCTGATTTCTCAATGTCTTTCATTTCTTGAAAATAGGAATTTTCATTTTCACTCTAAAATTTTCTCTAAAATTCTCAAGGAACTTAGAATAAATAAAATAATATATTTGATTTTATTATTACATTAAATTATTGTAGATATATTTAAATTTGTAAAATATCTTTATTTTTTTTATTTTCGCCATATTTTTTTAACAATATTTAAGCATTTAAATTATGTAATTCATAGTAATTAAAATATAAAAGAAATTTATTAAAACATATTAGCAGGTACACTGTCACATCTTAATATCAAATTTACTTTTTAAAAACACGCACCATTTAAAGTGAAATTTTGTAACAAAATTTTCAGTGAAAGAATATTTTTGTGAAAAGCCTGCATACATTTTTGAAATCTGCCGATTTCCACGTAAAGTGGTTAATTCCAATCAGATTAATAATGTAGTTTTTAGACGACCTTTATTAAAAGCTTTCAAGAAAGCATGCATTTATTTTTATCATCTCGCACGGACCCATCTTTTATTATGCTTCGGTGTAAATAAATTCAGCGGTTGTAAAACATTTAAAAACATTTATAAAAAAAATATTTTTAACGAAAAAATTTTGAGAAATCGGCAAATTTTCCGAGAAATGCGAATTCTTGATTTGGTATTTTTGTCGATAAATTTTCGAGATGAAATACTATTTTATAATAGTTTTAAAAAGCAATACTGATACATTATTATTTTTAATCTATTTTTTTATGCTAAAATCTAGTTGATTGTCAGTTAAATATATTATTAATAAATATGATGCTTCCAATACTTCACAATTAAAAAAATACTTGTTGAGACAACGAGTACTTCACTTCATTACTGACGATGGATATTTATGTAACTTGATATAAAAGTTAATCAGACTGTTTGAGAAACCAAGCTCACTTAATTGATGAATAATATATAAATAACAATTAATCGTTCAATTATGTTTAATTACAATTGTTTATCAAACATCTGTATTATGTCATACAAAAATATTTACTCACAAATAAAAATAAATCTGCGTAGTTTACTATCAAGTTAGTCATGAGCGAAATAAAATATATTTCAATAAATGTTTTAAAGTTGTTTTGATTTACCATAAACTTATTTTATTAAAACTAGTAGATTAAAATTTTATCCACATAAATGTGATTTATCAGATATGTTTGAAGCTTAATTTGTGTTTGACAGTTGAGTATTTTGTACATATTTTATCACGCTTGTTAATTTCTTTATTTGTAAAATTCAATTAAAGTTTGTGTTAACAGTAGAATAAAAATCAATAAAGTTATGCAAATGTATTAGAATGCTTTTAGCAAATATGCTGTGTCAAAGTAAAGGGTTGATTAATAGTACGAACTTTCTAAGAGGGTACATTGAAGATGATAGATATCATGCTTAGTAACATTAGAAATATTTCTGAAGAAATTGGTATCTCATATGCTTTATTCAAAACAAGTTTGTTCCTGCTACTCGTTTAATGTTAAAATTATACTAAGATCTACACTAAAATGAAAAATACACTTAGTTAAGTAATCATCTAATATTTTTTATTGTCTGTTGAATTAAAATAATTATAAAAGTAATTGCGTGATATTTATGTGTTATATATAATACATACATGTGTTCTCCATATAAACACACTTGTATATTGCTACGACAAACATTCACATTCTTTCACATACAAATATCTTAGAAATTTGTATCCTTTTTAATAATAAGGAATATTTCACTGTATTGAGATTCTATCCAATCGATCCATATTATAATATTCTAAGAACCGTTCTTATATTGTAAAACATATACGATGTGACTCTAGATTATCAAAGTGTTCCGCATTTTATATCACAATCCTAAGCATTTTCGATGCCTTATTAAAAAATATTTTCCATATGAAAGTTCTAATTAAATAAAAGTCATTATATATAAATAATATAAATAACATTATAGAGATTAATAATATATGATATGATAATTAATTATATCCATAAATAATACATTTTGTCGTTGGGTATAAAACTTGTTTGTCTATAATAAATAATTCTACTATCTCAGCAGTAAATTGATACACTCCTTGTTCAAAAAGTGATATAATTTTCATTTTATTTTTTTTCTTTGAGGTGGATTTATTACAATGTGGCGTTGAGAGATAATGGGATTCGATTCTAAGCCCTCGGCTATATTTTGATGATTTATGATTTTGTATAACAAAAGGGTGGAGCGAAAGTGATAACTCTCATCTTCGCCTCAGCCGGGAAATTGCAATCTCGGATAAAAAAATCACGTTCGAAATGAACATTTGAATTTCATACACCAGTATTTCGATAGCGTACTACGAAATATTAAAATCTAAAAATATATTTTATATACAAGAATATCGCAAAGTATAGATTCAAAGTCCAACAAGAATTTATAAAGAATTTTATTTTAACTTGCGAAACCTTTAAGCACCCCTTAATTTACTTTTCAACCTGCGTATGAGTTTCTTAATTGTTCCTGCTCCATTTCACGACACCCAACGCGTGCAGCTTTTAATTGCATTATTATATTTTTTGTTTATAAAGAATTATATTGTTTATTAATGCTATCGATCGTTAAGCGCCTATTGAAATTAATTTATTGCTTATCTTAGTTGTTTATTGATCATGATAGTCACTTATTTTATATGTTTTCATTGTCATTAACGAAATCAAGTTAGCAAAAGTTAAGAAAATTCGCAACGTAATCGCGACTGAAAACATAAACGCCATAGCGTCACTCAGATCCTAACGGAAACTATCAGTACCGTCAACGGTCAAAAAATATGTTTCATTTAAACTAAAGTTACACTTTTACTTTTTAAATATCATTCATACAAATGTGTTGTTATCAAAAAATATAAATATGTATCTACATATAATATATAAAATATGTTCATGTAAATTGTAATATTTTCCCATACGGCGTGTGTTGGGTTACATCATCGGTTAACCAAAGTTAACATTTGTATTTCAGGGTTATCATCTAGGGTGCTATAAATTACGATTTTGACACAGGGGTTAACAAATGCGATTCGGCGGTTAATAATTAATGGCTAAATCGTGTTACTCCCACGAATTTTGAATGAGTCTCTCGACAAGGTAAAAAAGGGCTCCTGTGTAACGTTTTAGACGCGTGTCAATTTTCATTGACTGCCTTTATATGTATATGGAATATTTTATGTGGCTTTGATCGATTCGGCGACCCTCGACATTTTCAAAATTTAATCTTTTGCTTATCTTGCATCTTACGTGTGAGAAAATTCGGGTTACCTCTTTGTGTATATTTGGTTCGTTTTTATTTCATGGATTTATATAAAATAAATGTTAACTATACTTGTTGTTTGATCAAAGAAAAGCGGAGAAAAATAAATTGCAAAGTTTGTATTCAGGAATTGAATTAAAGTTGTCTAAAACGCAAGTCAAGTTAGAACGAAGACTGACAGAAAAATAAAGCAGTGGTTAAAACAAAGTTCATCATCATGAAAAAATGTACATACATAATACAAAAAAATACAATAAATACATTTTTATTATTTAAAGACTTACTATTTATTTTTTATGAATTAAAACGTCATAACTATAACTTGAGCGGTTAAAGCTTACACACAAATTCCGAAATTTTTGGAAATGCAGGTTAAATTTTTTATTTATTTATTATTTTTTAGATGCGTATATGCCTAGTATAAATACATATATGTTAACTTTAACTCGTTTTTAATTCGAATCGTTTTTTCTGAAGACACTTTCAGCAATTTAAATATTTATTTAACACCACTAATACTTACTAGCTTCACAAGACATGTGCATATATACATACATACAATCTAGACCTTTTATATTACTTTTTTTATATTCTAAGCATTCAAAAATATATATTTTATGGCTATTCAACTGTTAATCTTTATTTATAAAAAAAACCTTTCAGGTAAAATTATTCGTATACCTATATTGAAAATATTTTTTGAATAAAACATTATTATCATTGTGAATAAGACATTGTATTATTTGAGCCATTTAAAAAATGTTTAATTGCATACTATCTACTGACTATGATTTCTGAATATAGTATAGCAATAATTAGGGTCTTCGGTTACCAGATGAAATATACTGCATAATTATTTATATACCGATACTACCTTTGCTTTTTGTTTTTAAATATAGTGCACTCTAGCTTTATTATGGTGTTATTACAATACCTAGTTGTATATGTTAATTGTTATCTCGTTGCATCGTCATATTACAACGGTAAATTAAGATAATATTTATAAATAAAAAATACACATTTTTATGTGTTAATAATATTTCTAATATACACAAGCATCCGGTAACAAATCAAGTGCTGATAAGGGTTTAGTAGGGTCGTTACCTGTCTGTTAATAAACTCCTCACTTTTCAGATTTCCCAGAGGCGACGATGCACTTAACAAGTATTGTCTTTGGATATTCCACTCGACCCTTATCCCGGTCCCTAATCCCAATTTTTATCGACCGCTCGTCCACCATTTCTTGATCGTATAATTCAAACACAATTGATTACTTTCTCCTCCGTTTCGACACAAAGTGGCTTTCCACTCTCTTAGACAGACAGACGCTCGTGGATTTGCCACAACGAAACGTTTCTCGCTCAGAAAAGGACAATCCACTTCTGAAGCGAGTTATTAAATGTAGCTCCGTTCTTGAGCATTACACAAAGTTTACACACCGACTTTCTCGGTCGAAACTCTTTTTAATATTCTTGGTAATCTTTGGAAAATACGTCAGGGCCGTGAAAATTGAAAATTTATTATCTATATATTTGGTGATATTTAAAGCCGAATAAATTCAAATGTTAAGTTTGACTTTTATATTTTAATCTCAATCCAAAATAATAAAACGGCAATGGAAGATTTTCTCATATTTTGGAAATTTGGATTGATATTTTTACTTTGTTATTTTTAGAGTTAGTCAGCCAAATAAAACCCTTTAAATTAAATTATTAATATGTTTATATTTTACAGAGTAGCTAAGCGTTTTAAAAAGGACTCTTGTAAGTCAGAATAGACGTCTAACAGGAAGTAACTAGCTCTACTGTGTTGTTGTTCCTTTTAATTATGCTCCAGGCGCTGGAGTTAAAATGTGAATAATACGTCGACTTCTAAATCTCCAAAGCGAGTTTTACGTATTAGTGGTCCACATAAATTGATAATTATCAACTAATTCAATGACTAAAAATCAGAGGACTCGACACAACACCCTTTTACATTTGACCATCGCCTCTAAAATAAAAAATGCATTTATTAGATGTGTGTACTTGTTTGTTAATGGTCAAACAAAGACCTTTGTTTTACGGTCCTTCGTGACGATTGTGTCTTTAGGTATGTAATACACAATAGTATTGTTCCAGTGTTGATACGTTTTCATAATGATACATTCTTTCTGACAGATGGACAAAATTCTTTGTTATTTCCTAGAACAATGTAACCGGTGTATAAAGGCATATGTTATACGTATCCATTGACTCAATCTAGATTTTCTTAGTTGGTTTTATTGTTGAATGTGTTTAAATCGATATCTCTGCGTAACCTTCATGTTTTCAGAGCAATTAGTGTTAACTAATTTGGACTTGATTTATGTGCTTGATATTCTGTGGAAGTTATAATATTTATTTCCTTCAGGTCTCATTGTTAATAAATAATTCGATACGGTATTCGATGTATGGACTTAATTCCCATTACTTAATGAAGCTTTCTGGTGATTATTTTAAGTTATTTTAAACCTTATAGTTACACATTATATTCCCACAAATATTATTATGAAATTAAATAAATCAAAAAAATATAATCTATACAAACATTATTTAATTTAATAATTCTCATGAATGTTTAATTTGCTTAAGTAGCGCAGTGATGATTTTATATATTTATTACTATTTTATTTCAGTGGCAGCAAGATTTTATTATAAAAATTTAAGTTTTAAATGACTAAATCGAACAAAACTCTTAAAAATTCACTAATAAATTGCTATAAGTAAGAATATAAAAATCATTCTACACAATAAAAATATATAGAAAAGGAAAAAAGCACGCAATAATCAATAGTTTAATGTTCGAAGTTTGAAGCTTAAATTGACTTATATTATACTTAAAGTTTAAGCACTTAAAGCATAATGAGCTTTAGAGTTTTATGTTTATATCAAAATTAAAGCTTGCTTTTGTCATAGTCTTGAGATTAAAAGGGTTTGTTTGTCATCTCAAAATATTTATCAGTGTTAAATTGACAGTATTGTTACGAAGTTTGTTTTAAATGTCGTATTTTAATTTTTTCATTGTTTTGTGCCATATAACGTATTATTGGTGTTTCTATACACCGTTCTAATTAATAGCTAATAAAATACTTAATAATTACGCCTAGTGATATATTCTTAAAACAACTAGAATATTAATAACATTTTATGATAGCACAACATTGGCTATTGCAATTCTCTGAATAAAAAAATAAAATAAATAATCTAGTGCTATACTAAAACTATTTACCAAGCTTTCACTTTTTTCCATAAAAATAAATAACTCTATTATATTATATATGGAATAACTCTATGATTTAAATTATATTATTTTTTTATATAATTTATCGTTTTATTAAATACGATTAAATTTTTAAATTACAATTGTAATTTACTTTTATAAAATATTTAATATTTGTATTTAAAGTGTTTTTTGCTTATTATAAGCAGTAATTAGTTATGGCGATTATATTTTATATATTAAGTTCAATATATAAATTATTTTATTGCTTCATTTTGAATTATTTTGGAGTTAGTAGAATTAAATACTATAATTGGTTAATAATATATTTAGTTATTTGTTCATAAATATGCTATGTGTGGTATTATATTTTGATTTACTAATATGATTTTTTCGTTAAATATCGATCTTACGGCCACAATGGTGGCAAGCTATTTAAATGTAAGTTTAGTTATATGTGCAAAATTATTACGTTATAAATGAATTTATTTAACATACAATAAAAATTGCTTTTAATTTTTTTAAGTTGTAATTATATATTTGATTAAAATTAATTTAACACAAAAACGTGTTATTACATCATGGTTTTACAAATTCGTCGTTAAATGTCAGATTCGCTGCTATTCAACTAGGTCAATTATTACCGATTACATAAATAATTAGCATAATATTAGTTGAAATGAATTTTTAATAAGCTGCAATGTATTTAAAAATATGTAACTGAATCGTGGAATGAATTTTATTAATTTCAATAAAAAAAAGTCAGCAGAGTGTAATCCATAATCCCGCTATTATTAAAAAATACCAGTCCGTGCTTCTAGGCACATACTTTTGTATAAGCTGCATTTAAAAATACATATTTTATAGATAGCTGTGTCACGGAGCTTTGCCTGTCAGTATCTAATAGACATTCACGTTTCACTGACAAAAGGCACTCATAATCTCATGCTAAATGCTCGTAAATTTAACATTCGTCCATTAGCCCTTGAACCTGCGCGTGATTGGACAAATTTGCGAATTGATTTTTTGCTTCTGGATCTTGAAGCTGAATTATCTTTTCTAAATCATTTGTTAACCAGAGAAGAAATATAAATGTTGTACGACAATAACTGTCGTAGAAGACAGTTGTTATCCTACCTTGAAGCTCAAGTGCAATGTTTAAAAAAATATTTTCTATATATGGTTGGATTGCAAAGGAATTGTGCATTACAAAATTTTAAACCTGATCAAACAATAGCAGCAAGATCGTTTTCAACAGAAGTTTAATAGTCCTACAACATGACAATGCGCGTCGCAATGTGGCAAATTGACTCTCGAAAAAAACAAAGGAGCTTGGCTGGAAGGTTCTATCTCATCTACCATATTCTCCAGACCTTACTTCTTTCGATCAATTCAACACTTCCTAGATAAAAATAAATCAAAATGCAGATGATGTAAATAGAGGGCTTTTTTAAAATATTTTGATTATATGCCTTTAGTATTTAATGATGATGAATTAAAAATGTTAGATAGGGCAAGATTCTATTACAAAAAAATTAAATCATTATAATAAAAATAAGCAAGTATTTTTTGTTGCAATAAAACAACGATGTTTATTTAGGGAATACCTTATACATTTTTTTAAAGTTATTGTATAGTGTGATAAGATTATAAATAACTGCAAAGGCATTTGTATTATAATAATAAAATTTAATTATAAAAGACTTGATAAACATCTCTCTGGCACAGAAGAATTCGCTTGGTTGAGTTTGACATCTGACAACACAATTTTCCACCAATTACCATTTTTATACACTTGGACACTAAAGTCCTTAGGATAATGTTTTTCTGAATTGAAATTTTCTTACGTGACCGGTTTCTTTGATGTCCGTAATTGAATAATCGTTTCCCTTTGCTTAATTACCGCCAATATCTCGTTAGATAAAGGCTTCAATTAATAATGACTCAATTGATTGAAACGTTAAAATAATATCGAATTGCTTTTGAAGGTAAGTTTCAGAACATATAATTATATCAAATTCTTGGATTTCTTGTTTTAATTGATGCAGCCAAAAATAATTTATTTTTATAAATATCATCATCGTGCTTTTATTAATATAATATAATTCTATATTTTTGTAATCAATAAAACTATAAACACTTGTTTATAATACATTTTGCTACTGTAGCATAATAAAGAACTTTAATTTAAACAGAGTTAATTCAAGCCAAGTGCGCTACCCAAAAACACGATGTATATTTTTAGATATATTATTAAAACTTGAGCCTCTTGGTGTGTTTTGCATATGTATTTGTATATTACATTTTATACGTACACATCAAATTGAGATTTTGGTGTGCTTACCCTCTACAGTATTAATACATTTTATTACTGTATACACAAGGGGAAAGCGAAGCAAGATGGGATGTTCTTATCAACAAATTTTCAGGAAAATAATATCTAATTTAAAACGTAAATCGATGGTACATTTTTGTTTCGCCATTTCATTACACGTACACCGGAGGAAGTAATGATTTTTTTCTGCGTGAAGCATTTAAATTTTGAAGAATCGTGATAAATTATTTGTGGATTATTTTATCGCATCATTTAATTTTTCAGAAAGTTTCAAGCAATATTTTTTATGGTATGACATAAGAGTATTAAGTATTAGATAAAATATGAGCATTGAGCAGTAACAGCACGATTGATCAATAATTGCAAACCTAATTTATTTTCGCTGACACGTAACATTATATTTCTCCAACTTGAATAAATGACAAAAAATATAACTCACCGCCAAAAAAGTCTTCTGGGTCAATTAATCATTGTCTTGATTAATGTATAGATATACTAAAAATGAAAAAGATATCCGATTAGATTTAATCCGTTTAACAACATTAACCACAGAAAAAAAATCAATATATTACAACGCAGTTGTAAATAAATTTTAAAAAAGAAAAATATAATAGACCTGTCCAAAAATTAATTTGCTCGTATTTTTTTGACATATTTTTACATATTTGACATTCAATTTCAAGTTGTCAATGCATTTATTATTTCTAGATTTATGCGTAAATATCCGTATATTGTCAAAATCGTTATAATAAAAATAGTCAAAAATGACATATGGTTAAGCTATGGTAGAACATCTTTTATGATTTGTTGGGTGTGTATTTATTAAATATTCAGAAATATAGTAAATTAAGAGACATAAAATAGATTTTTTAATTATTGATCTTTACCGAATAAAGCATGTGTTCAATAAAAATTAATATTACTGCTTACAATCCCATTACTGCCAACCATTACGATAGACTATAGTCGCTGACTATCGACCTTACAGACCTGGGTTTGAATCCAATACAGACCTTAGCTTGTTTAATTCTATAGTATCGAGATTGAAATTCGTAATTATAATATAAAAATAATTCCGACCAATTATTACAGATTATAATTAAAATCGAACTAGGTCTTAATATTAGAAATTGAAAATTGTTTAATAATGAGCTACATCAATTAAAACATCTTATATGTAGTAAAAAATATGTAATAATACAAGCATTTGAATTACAACTTTATAATTGTAACCTGTTCTTAAACAGCTTCAAATATTTTTTCACCAGAAGAACAGCCTTCGTAGATCCTACGAAAAACATAATTTGGAACTTTCACAAAAAGTTTAATACATAAATAACTGATTGTTATAATTTGACATAATTAAAATTTAAGCAAATTGGCATTTAGTTAAAGGAAAAAGCTAGCAATAGTTTAATTAATAATTTTATAAAATTAAGTTAAAAAATCGTATAATTGTTTAATGTAAACGTAACGTTATATAAACTTTATATTATATATTTAGCATTCAATGTATATAAATTTGATAAAAAATATCATTGACTTTAATTATATATAATGGCTATAATATTTCATTGATTAGTATGTCAACAATCTACAAAACAATAATATATGCGTGGAACGCATTAAATACTCATTTGAGACTGATATTAATTTTCTTTATCCGATCGGACAGCTAATGTGAAAATATTTGGCAGTAGCTCTTTAATATACAATTAACATAATATACAACAATTAAATTAATGTGTTTATTACATAAATTTACTCGTAAAAAATATTAAATTTAGTAGCAGTTTTTTTTTCATATTGATGAAAATGTGTTAATGTACTTTATTAAGTAAAAGGTATGAGCAAGACATAAGAAAAGTATTGGCCTCCTCTCTTTTAACAGCAAATAAAATAAACAAATATTCCCGCTAGTAAAAATATAGTATACATTTACTGGTGAAAATGTTTTTACTTGTGAAAATATAACTTTCCTAAAAATACACATACTTTAATAAATACACTAAAAAACAGTTAGCTAAAATTGTATTTTAAAAACTTTAATTTATTTTACTGTTTATTCAAAATACTAATAAAAACTAATTTATTAAAAGCAATTGAACAGGCGTATTATTTGATTTTCCGTTATATATTTTTTTATTATGTACATATATACATTTATTGTATGAGTTTATAGCAATTATAGCAAATATGTGCTTCTTTTTATATTTTACCGCATTATAGCAACTTCGTACGAGCAACAAACGTTTCAAATCCCTCTCGCTCTTTGTGAAGATTTAATTTTTAATCGTTCGCGTGAAAATACGTGGATAAGAGAGCGAAAAATACTTTCACACCTGCCTCTAATGGCGAACATAAAACAAAGCTGGCAAAATGGTGTTCGTTATAAAGGAAAGATTGCGAGAATTTATGACGCAGGAATACTACACGATATTAAAAATTATTTTTAACACCAGACCGATTAATGAACGCAGTAAAATTATTTTTTTTATTTTTCATTAAGAATATATTGTAAATCTTTATTAAAAAATAAAGTCGATGTTAATAAACTGCAACGTCCGTACTTCTGTTGCAGCTTGTAACATTTTCCGATAACGCAAGATAGTAAATGTGATATATAAGAGGAAAAGCACTCAAAGGCATTTCTAAAGCTCCGGCATAAAAGAAAATTTAAAGCAATAGAGATAGATAATCCACGTTCCATTATGTAACAATCGCGCTATTCATAAAATTAAATTACACAAACGAACATTGAATTATCTATGTATATTTAATTTAAAAATGTTGTTTAAAGATATATATAATATATGTATTAAAGTATTTTTAATACATTTGATATTCATCGTATTTGATTTATGATTCATTATTATTTTTATCAGCTACAAAAACAAGAAGATTTCAATATATTCAGTAATTACGAATAACTGGAAGGTGATTGATATGCTATAATATTATTATAATATTTCTGATCATTTGAAATGTGATATTTATCTAAAGCAAACAGTTATGCTAACATAATAGTGGTTCTTAATTAACATACGTATATTACTCAAACAATAATATAAGTAATTCGATAATTCTTCAGACAGCAATTTTCAAGGCCTATATTAACCATCATACAACCAAGAAACATTAAATAGTGGTAAAAAAATTAAACACATATAAATAACTATATTAATTAATTTAAGCGAAACTTAAATAATATTCATTTAAATAGACTATTTTGCATTATTTCGAAATAATTGCAAATTGTTTGCTTCAAAAATATATTTTTTGCTGAAATCTTGAAAAAAAATCTGAAAAATAAAAAAAAATAATACTATAATTAAATCCAATATTTGTGTCTCATATAGTAAATAATTTATATTTTTGTTATTCTTGATTAAATTATTTATACTATGTGACAGTGACAGTATTTATAATAATTCAAGATTACTAAGCATATAAATTACAAAAAAACTCTAGACGTTATACAGATGCAAAGGTTTTGTTTTATAATTTCTTACACTTAAAAAATATTTTTATTAATTGATAATATTAATAATACGTTACAAACAAATGTGAAAAAGCTATGTAATTCTATTACCTTTTTGAGAATCATAAATATCATATTTTATAACGTTATCTTTAACAAAATATATTTATAGCATTCTTAATAATTTATTAGTATTTATTGTATTCTTAATAAGGTTGTTATATATATTTGGAAAGCAAATTAAAGTCTATCTATACCAATGAAAAAATAATCAATCAATGCATTAACAACCATTGTTAAGATTAATTTCAAAAAATGTTAGTATTCACCAAATAAATTTTTAATCACAAAAATCTAAAATAGATAAGCCCTTATTGGACAGAAAAAATGTATTTTTTTCTCTATTTTATAATAACTATATATCACAACATTGAAAACGTGATAAAAAAATATTATTCGTGGCAAATTTATAAAAATGAGTTGATCTATCTATACACCGTAAAAAATATTCATTGTTTTGTCCAAGAATTGAGCGAACTTAAAATATTTTATATCAATAATACATATTGATGTATGAAAATAAAAGTATATATTATAATAATACATATTGAGGTATGAAAATCTGTCATATACTGAATTGGATATAAATATATTAAGTTGAACATATGTGACATACAGAATAAATGTCAGACGTAAAATCTGCCATTATTGATAATTGTAAATTTGTTTCTATTTTTATATATAATATATATACAGTATTTTTGTGATTTTAAAAGAACAATTAATGTCCCTTTTTCAATAAAGTGAGCTTTTACGTGCAGTGTATAATGTATAATAGTATTTTTAAAATGTGATGAACGGCATTATTTAAGTGTTTTCAACATTTTGTTGATATTTACTATTAGAAATAAATATTAAAAAAAGTGTTCTATAGTATATTTAAATTGCTGTGGTTAAAATTAAAATATATATTTTTACACAATTTTATGCTGTTTAAAATCAACATAAATAAATTAAGATAATTTTATTAATTTATTACTTTTAAATTTTAAGAACGATTTAATAAAGTAATAAAATAAGTTCAGAAAATGAGACCTACAACAAATTTGTCGCAAAATTAGGCTTATGAGATATGTTTTGCTCTACAGACACTTCCTATTAATATATTAATAAAATTACTCAAAACCATTTTTTTACTGAATTCTTATCGTTAAAAATCCATAATCTTGAGAAATTATTTAAATGTAATTTATTAAACTCAATCAACTTTAAAACTATTTAAAATATTTTTTTACTATCTAATTTTATTGCAATCGCCTTTAAATAACCACTATTGACTATTCAACGCAGCTGGAAGAAAACTGAAGAAATGTGTTAATGTTAAAACTACCATTGAAAATGAAATAAAATCGAAACGAATATATAACTAACCGTAAACTTGAACCAACTGTAAAATTCCACTATAAAAATATTTAGCAAATATACACCACTTACACGATTTATAAATTTAATAAAATCTAACAATGTGATTTTCAAGCGGCTTATTATTTTTAGAATTAGATTATTATCTTATACTTCATGGGCTAGAAAAATATTGATTTTACGATTTGAGGAATTGATAAAATATAATAGATTAACACAATATAACAGTAAAATAACAATTACCAATAAAAATATTAAAAATATTACTTTTACAATAAAAAAATATGTTTAAAGTCGACTATTAAATGCAGCTGGCATACTAAGGATAAAAATATGTATTAAGTATAAAATATAAAACTAACCATAATTTTTTTAGGATTTTAGAAAATACAATAATTTTTAATTTTGTCAACTAATAATTTATTAATTATTGGGACAGAATCTTTGAATATTAAAACATGTTCTTATGCAAACCAAATTTTGTTTATCCTGTTGCGAAAAAAAAGTAAATCTAGCTTCATAATATATATTTTTTAAATTTAAAATGTGAAAAACATTATAAGTTCATTTAGCTGTAATTTTATTTTTAAATTAATTTATTTTCATCAACTTTAAGATGAGGAAAAAAAAATTTCTATTAAGGCAATTAATAAAAAGTGATTAATTAACACATTAACAATAAAAACATATTTTAAAAGTCGACTCTTAAATATAACTTTTATAATAAGGAAAAAAGCTTTAAATAGTAAAACAATCAACGGCAATATAAAAATCGCAACGTTCCAAGAAGTAAATTAAATAAAAAATATATTTCTTACCATTAACTAGGATATTTTTATTTTGCTCTTTGTTAAATTTATTTATTTTAGGTTATCGCTGAATCATAAAGTTATTAAAACAATAAAAATTGCGCTTATTTGTAAAAGATAAAAAAACAATAAAAAAATACTTTATTCTGCTGTAAAGAATATTAAAAGTATATCTTGCTTTAATCATCTCTATCAAACTCTCCTCTAAATTTGTAGTATTATTCTGGAAATAATTTTATAGTAAAACATATGATGTCGAATTTATAGATTTATGTATATTTTTTTAGTAGCCATTAATTTCTATGCAATTATGTGTTAAAAGTCATAGTTACAATATATTTATTTACAAATATAATTAAAATCGTACAGATATGGACCAACTGTTTAATTTTGATAGATAGTAAAAACTTGGATGAACACTTTTTTACAACATGATAGATATTTTGGTGATATATAATTTAAATATGACATTATTGCTAATATTTTTAATATTAATTAATGCTGCTTCTCTGAAGCTTTCAGAGGTAAGCCCAACCGGTTCCATATAGCCTTCATATCGTCGATGTACTGATGCATCATTGGAATTGTATGATGAAGAGTCAGAGTGTCTTCAATATCAATATATAAAATCTTAAAATTTTGATTTCCTTTCACTGATGGATAAGATAATTTTTTTTTGGAATTTTTGATCAAAATACTAATGTAGAAAAAATATTTTCTACGATCTTCAGACAGTTGAGACAATAAATAATTAAGTATTTTAAGCATAGTGATAAACGTTTTAGATATAAAAATCATTATAGTAGATATATTTTTTTTTAATCTGTTTTAGAATATTAAATTCATTTTTTATGTTCTCAAATATAACATTTAAAATTGTTTGAGAAAATTAAATAATCGAAAAAATGCAATGTTCTTATTTTATATAACACCAGACAACACTAACCAAAATCAATAAAATTACACATGTTTTTTAAAAAAGCAACAATATTATTTTCAAGATTATTTTAGAATTTAATTATCGCGATTAGATTAGTATATTTTACTTTTACTTTTATATAATTTAGTATTACAAAATTAAAAAAGTTGTTACATTATTTTTTAAATACCTAAATAATAAGGCATTATCTTCTAATAACAACATATAGTGCACCGCTTAAAACTAACTCTTACTACCCTTACCGCGTAAAGTTGACTCTATAGCACGTAGAAAATGCACAACCACGTGAATAATTTATGCTAACTTTGCGAAACTTTCCGCTACACTTTCTAACAGAAGTATTCAACCTTTTACCCGTACACAACGGGAATGGTAAACTGTCGGTCACGTGACCAGTTTTCGTGATATCGACACACGAGTGGTAGGAACGTTTGTAACGGTGGCAACGCGACGATAGCTTGACTGCCACTGGCCAACTACCCGTAGTAGATCCGTAGCTGTAGAGGAGAGTGGCAGTGCGCTTGCGCGCCAAGAACGTAGCCTCCGCATTCCCTCTACGGCCGACTACGATGGGCCTACGCCACACTCAATCGAATGCAGTGCCTACAAACCGACGCTGATTCAAATCAAGACACTAATTAAACTTCGCTTCGATCGATCAAATTACTGCTTATTAACTGGAAACTCTGAGGTTCAAAATACGCGAAACCCAAATAATTTATAATAATCAGAATTAAATAATATATAAAATATAAATTGTAAAAGATGTCTCAAAATTAACGCATGATTTGAATATATAATATAATCAACACAGAATCATGTATGATTGATATTTCAATTAACCTAAAAAAGTGTATAATTGTTTGATTCTAATGATATAGATTTACTGATGTCATTTTCACTATGATGAACAGCCTATAAATCATATACACTTTCTTTAGGTATTTATTAAAAGATATTTTTAAGAAGTAATCCAGCTGCAATGATGTTTATTAAACTAGAGCATTGTTTTAAAATATTAAAACATTTCGCGTTTAAAATTTTCTCTATAAAATAAAAATATTATGAACAGATTTTTATTATGATTAATAATGAACAGGCTTTTACTAAAATCACTCTATAATAATTTGATAGAGCACAAATGCGTTAATTTTAATATGAAATTTTTAATATTACATACATAAAAAGCTTACTACAGTGTATGGCATGCCTAAGAGGTAGAAGCTATGTTGGCACCTGATACTGCGTAGTATTCCAATTGGACTTATTTAGCGCAGTTTGTTTCTTGTATACGATCGATAATCAAAAATTCAGAAATACGCACTCAAGTATGTAAGTACACTGACGATGCATTAACTTTTATGAGTGCTTACGATCTTAAAACAATAGCATGTATGTAAATTACAAAAAATAAATATTTCGAGAGGTGGAAAATTAAAATTAACAGAAATAAAAAATGATCAATTAGACTTATAAAAAGGTAGACAAGCTTTTCCACTGCCTCTCCAAAGTAAGCAGAATAGTTATAATAAATGAAAATTTAACGTTATATACCTGTACTCAATTTTAATAAATTTTGCTCCAGAGATTTGTTGCCAGAAAAAAATTCATTTCTTAACATATTTTTATTAATTTTGGGAACCATGTGCTTTCTACGCTTTATATTGTGGCCAGTTACGTTTCATTTAAAATAAAAAAGTGATATAAATAATGACTAAAAATCTTGATAGACGTTTACGATCGACGAACTTTATGAATAAAGATATATAAAGTATCACATTATGCTATCAATAATGTTGATAAATAAATAGTAAATTTTAAAATAAATTGTTATAGTAAAATATTAGAGGCTTTTTATCTTTACTTTTCGATTATCCCTCGTCATTCCTATCGATCGTTTTAGATCAGGGACGTCCCGTGGGCTCAAGCAAGTAATTTGGTGCTTAGGGGTGGTATTTCTAGCGGAATATAAATATATGATTTAGACTTACACATACAAAATGCGTCTCATATTAAAAAAACCCAAAAATATCTTAAAGAACATTTCTCTGAATTACAATTCGATAAATAAGTATGACAAGAAAATATCAATAAGAAAGCCATATAACTGTTAAAAATTTCGGCAAAAATCGGAAGCATTATTGTATATTTTAATAATAAATGTTTCGTATTAAATATCATAAAAATAATTACGACTAGTAAGTATTAGTATTTGAAAAAAATGCTTACTAGTAAAAACTATGACTTAAATGTAAATCTTTGCCTTAAAATACATAGAAAATAATTTATATTTAAGATTGGAATAGATGTATCGCAATTATAAACAATAAAAAGTATTTTACAAAGCTGAAATTACGTGTGATTTCCAGTTTAAAGAAATCATTATCGACTTCGATTCAATAAAGACTAAAAATACATATCGTGCTGTTTGTATGAATCAATTTAAAAATAGTTGTAGAATATCTAACATAACATTTGATATTAAAAAAAATAATATATATGGTAGTTAGTAATAAACAGTGTATAATAAAAATATTTTTAAGTAATTCCCATTTTGTAGAAATTTATATTTAAAAAATATTAAAGCAAACTATTATTTTTTAAATAAAATTTTTTATATAGAAACATTTTATCTCACGAATCTCACTACCTATGATTATCATATAAATCTCAAACCTCACAAATAAACAATAAAATCTGCGGTAGTTTAAGTACAATATGATGTATTATTAGAGCAATGCAATATAGATAATATTTTTTTTAATCAATTACAAAAGACTATATATCTCAAAATATTAAACATCGACATATTAGTCTTATCTCATCACAAAATCACGTAAATTAAGCACTTTTGCGATATAAATTATTTACAAAACACTATTTTGCGAATTTTTATGTCAAAATATATATTTTAAAGTAGTTTTAAAACATTGTTTTTGTATTATTTTTGCATCAATAATGCTTTAGGAGTTATCTTACAAGCTTAATTTTTCCATAAATATCTGTCGAGCGCATTATAGTGCTCTTATGACCATGATCATAAAGCTTTAATTTTAATTTAAATGCTTTAATGTTTCTATATCATTAGTGTGTCTGAGGAATAAGCATTTGAAATATGATGATAATTATTCAGTATTAAAATATTTTGCTTATGATTAACGTTCTAATGAATTTAAATGTACCCTTTGCTAACGCTAATATTATTTACATTTTATGTGTATATTAATTAATATATATTTCATAATTAAAACAATTAAAATTTAATAAAAAGTCGGGCGCTTGTTATTTAAAAACATATTAAACAATATCATTATTGCAGCTATTGTAAACATTATTTTATATTAGTAATATTATATATATATATATATATATATATATATATATATATATATATATATATATATATATATATATATATATATATATATATATATATATATATATATATATATATATATATATATATATATATATATATATATATGTATGTATTAGTTAAATTCTTTTACTTTTTAAATATTATGTTTATGTATCTCTTCAATTATTTTTAATTATAAACGACGCCCGTTTATGACTGCCACAAAATTGAATGGCTCAACTCTAGCGTTTCCTCATCCAGCATCTAATTCGTCACAAAGCTATAAGAAACTTTCACGATTTGAACCATTCCCCAATTTCACGTCAATAAAAGTTGTAGAAAATGACACCCGTCTCTTTTTCTTATACCTTAATGCTTTTCAGCAAATACACTAGGGACTTAAACGTTGGGGTATACCGTTCCGCAATACAACAAAATACGCTGCCCAAGTCACGTACAACTTTCACAACCACGCACAACCCTTTAACAAAATAAACATAGAAAAGTAAGCAAGGGAAGTAATCAACGAGTTTTTGAAAAAAAAATGAATAATATCAAAACTATGATTTTGAACAAAAAAATCTTTACAAATGCATTAAAACGAGCTTGAAAAATAAATGTAAATTTAAAATTTACAGCCCAGTTCCATAGAATCTATGGAACTCTATATATGACATAGAGAGTAAAGCAAAAATATATTTATCTATATTCAACCAACGTTAATTCTTAGGTTTTCATTATAAATACATAGGCTCAAGAATTGAAGGAAAATTATTATTATAAACAAGTTCAGATATTCTAAAACTGGTTCTCGCTGCATCCATTTTTTCTGAGTAGCTATGAAGCTCACTTACATATACACCTAAATTAATTTTATGTGCTTTTTTATTTAGGAATATTAAAAGGGAAAAGAATATATTTATACATATATTTATATTTTTTTTCTTTGTACCAAAAAGAAAGTTCGAAATTGTTCTAGTGCTTAATCATAAAATAATCATGTCATAGTTAAAATACTTTACGCAGGGGATGTCATCACAAATCATAAAATATATTTATAAGGCACAAATTACCGTTTTAAGTTTTCACACAGGAGATGGCTCTGGCTAACGACTCTAAATTCTTAACGGCCGTCGTAAATCACCCGTTTTCGGCTCAGATTAATACAATATTTCAGCATTTGCGCCCTTATATCTCGCAATGAAATTCATTAAATCCAACCCCTTGCAGAACAGTGACGAAACTACGCACGTATGAAATTAATTGCCCCGGGCCAGCTTACTGAGGAGCACTATCCCTGATGCGGTTGGTTATGGCGGAAACTTTTGGGTCATTGCAGATTTTGGCCAGCCGCATTATTCACCCGTTTCACCTTGGACCTTAAAACAATTATCCGGACACTGTATGTTTTTTGCGACCCTGTTAAATTTTCCAGTCGCGCGCTCTGTTATGCAAATTGACAATCTCCGGCCGCTTCTTCTTGTTCTAATTCAGGAGTTCAGGCTTTCGAATTGCATGAATGAAAAATATCGTGGACATAACATTTCGTTTTCTAATTACCCGGTTTGCGAGATTGAATTGTTTTCGGGGCGCGGAATCGCCGGGCTCCCGAGATTCGGTACATAATATTTCATGTATGAGCTCTCAAATGTACGGCGTATATTTTTTCATTATTACAAAGCCGAGCGTGGTACGCATTAAATTACAGGGGAAGATGTTTTATAATTTATGGCTCGAAAAATACGTTTGAAATTTATTTGTGATTTTTTTATGTGAAACAACTTGCATCAATTTTCAATAAGGGCTGTCGCACAGTGGATTGGATTGTCAATCCACGAGAAACGCATATTAACTAGAGTATTACAAATTACAGTTAACGATAAGATAATATAACTTGATTGATGTGTAGAATTACACGCTGATATTAGTTATTTTTTCAACGAAGTCGCACAGTAAGAATAAATGGAACGTTGAAAACTATTTATACTAAATTATATAAATACTATGTCGATACTGTCTAATAATTTATGAATGTGTTTTTATTCTTATATGAATGATTTATTGCAATACTACAAAGAAGACTTATAATTTTACAATCAAATTAAAATTATTTTTTTATTTTTATCTGATAATATATATCACTTATAATAATTAATAAGAAAAATAAATGGATCACAAATAATAAGTTAAATATAATATAAAAATAAAAACCAACTAAATTATTACTTATGCATTATTTTTAAGCTTATATTTATACATATGTACATTTATACATTAGACATAACATATGCTATCTGCCTCAAATGTTTTTAATTACTTTTTATTACATTTGTTACCCCTTAAACAGTCATAATATATTTTACATAATATAGTAATGTCATATAGTAATTACCTGAGATTGTGGTAACCAACCTCTTTGGGGGTAAAAATCGGCAGATGTAAGTACAATTATGTTAGCATAAATAATATATTTATTAATTATAATATATAGTAAAATGTTAACATAGATAAATATTGTAACATAATAAAAATGGCCGACAGCGAGCTTAATGACTCCCAAATTTTCAAATAAAAGAAGCTAAGAAATTTAAAATAAAATCTAGTGAAAATGTTCTATCAAAGTAAAATTTTATTTTTATAAATAATGCATTTAATATAATGTATAAACATATAACAAAAATTTTAAGAACCAATAATTATACAGAAAGAAATAAAATTTAAAATTACCGTTCAATAATTGAGGTAAAAATATGTTAACTTGATAAAAGACAATTTAAACTGTAACAACAACTGACGAAATATAATTTACAAGGTACGTTTTAACTATAGAAATATAGATTATGAAATATGTTATATGAAAGTGACTTATAAATAGCGTTGATCTTTCAAGTCAACCGCGGGCTTGGTGCCTCAATCTCTAATGTTTTTGTTATAATTGCAAAGTATGTGGTCCTCTAGAATATATGCTTAAGAGGTAAAATCCCTTTTCATTTGGGATGTCATGGTAATATATCTGTGCTATAGGTGTAGATGTTTACGAGTGGACACATAAATCGTTGCGTCGTTCTCTTAATAATTTAAAAAATAGTTATAACTATGTATATAAGGTTATAAACTGTAAAATATATTAAAGTGAAATTAGAATCTATGTCAAATTTTACATAAATTATTAGGTACATTTACTATAAAAATTTAATATGTACATGTATTTGAATTTCAAGTTAATGGTAATTTTGAATTAATAATTGCAATTTATGTGATTTAAATATTATAAATAAATAATTTAAATATATTAATTTAATTGATGTTTTTAGCAAATCATTTCGCCGTGCAGCGAAAATTTTTAAAATGTATTATCACAATATAATATGCTTGGAACAATTTATTTTTCGAATAAATTTAAATAATATTATTTAAAAAATCTGCTTTAGGCAAAACTTAAGATGCCCTCCCCCCCTTTCTCCCCCCCCCCCCCCCTACATAAAACCATCACCTAAAATTTTAAACATAATTAGTATTTAAATTGAGAAAGAAAAAAAAAACAGAAAACTTACATTTTTATTAAAATTATTTTCTTATTCTTTTATGAATATCAAATTATATATTGAGAGACATTAAATCATTTTTCGTCTTTTCTATTACATAATAGTATTGCATTGCGTAAACCGGTAAATTAAACTCAGATTTGACTTTAAACTTTATTGGATTTGGTTCAGCGCGCCAACCGGTTCATTAATCTGTGGTGACCGAATGGTGATCGCCCCCCAAAACGTCAGTTTTCGTTGGCTGCTCGCTCTATGATATAGCACTATTTGCGAGCACTTGTGGCATGCGCATCTAACATTAACGCATATTACGATACCATTTTGAACCACGAAGGAAAGAATTAAGGATATTTACCTTAGATTCTGTTCGATTCATTTTTATTAGACAAGTACTATTTAGCTATTTAAACTATTTAAATTATAAAATTATACATCGATAACTTTATTAGTGAATACGGCAAATAGTGAATACGTCAATGTTTAAAAACAGATTTTATTTAAATAAAAACATATAATGAATCAGTAAAATCAAGAATTATTAATCATATTTCTTAGAAAAAAATGTGTAACACGATTTTGTTGAAGTTGCTGTGTTTATTTAAATTATAACACGAAATTACTGCGCAGTATAAAAAAACATGTTTCTTTAGTTTAATTGCCAAATAATGCAATCGACTCACTATTTATGAAAAATGTCTAAAAAAGATTTCTCGAATACCTGTACATGAGAGCATATAAATATTATCTATTTTCATTTTCCACAAAATTACTATACGGTATGCCAGGATATGATTCCCTCGAGTCGCATCGATAAGTGTACTTGGGAAAGCACTTCTTTAAGCTGCTGATAGGAAATATAAACAATCTGGAGTTTTTGTGCGCCACCTAATTACCAGCGATTGCGCTGCAAAATAAATAAAGTGCTATTTTTCATGAAGATAGTCAGAAATTAAAAATTAATTTGATTTTTCAATACTAGAATTTCCTCAAAATAAAGTTTGTTTTTGATTTTTACATAAAAAAACAGTTTTTAAAAATGTACTATATTTTGTAATTATTTAAATACAAATGTGTTCTTTTTATAAAACTTGTGTTTATTTAGTTTATTAAATAGTAATTATATTTAAATTACATATAATTTATTATAAATCATAAATTATTATGTCCAGTAGCTTTAAAGTTATAAACATCAAAGAATCAACATGTTTTAATATGGACTTAGGTTAAATTAAATTACAATTAAAATAAATCAACTTATTTTGTTCAATTTATATTTAGCCTTTGGGTTACTAAATTTATAGCGAAATACAAAAGCATGATTTGGTAACATTTAGTGACCCACTAATAATAATATTGATATATATACCAAAATTGTGGATAGCTTTTTTCAGTACCAAAACTTAAGTATATATACACAAAAAATATATGTATACCAACAATATTATTAAGAACGCTGTAGATTATTCCTAAATTTATATTATATATATTATAAATATTTTTAATTTTTTTCTGAAAATGTAGGTAAAAGTTAAATGCCTTATTGTACTGTTATACTACATATATATACAATATATATATATATATATATATATATATATATATATATATATATATATATATATATATATATATATATATATATATATTGTATACAGCACTGTCTCTATCAATCACTATACCCACTTCTGACTTCGCTTTGCATCGATATCACATTCCTACCCAATGTTTGGAAGGCTCCATTCATTTTCTTCGCTGTCAGGCTCGTACCAAGAAAATTCACAAGTTTATCTATTTATATATTAATTTTATCAATGTATTAAATTAATACGTTTCTTGTAAGAAGACATTATGAGCTAAAGCAAAAATGTATGTATGTTTTACATGGCCGGATATTTTAAAAGATGTACGAGCACACATAACGCAACTCATAAAATACTCATATAAAACACATCAAATTGTGACCGTATACCTTCGAAACGATTTTCTATGAAATTTTCGCTGGGAATTTATGTGCATACAAAATAGTACATAAAAGGAGAGAGTTGAGCGTAAGAAGAAAGCCAGCACGCCTTTTGCATAGTAAGCTGTTCATGTTTTTTGTACGATAATTTATGATGAAAAAGCCTCAAAGGAGCACGTCTCAAATTGGGTCAATTTCCGCTAAGCCTTCCTCTTTGCTTCCAGTCAATAAAAATCCAGAGCAAGTGATTATTGGTTGGAAAGTTACTTGGATATTTGATGCACTGAAGTTATCTAATCATATTTGAGTATTTCCAGAAATAATATAATAATATTTTTATAATAAAGCGATATGAGGAATGCTCTTTATTTATTCAATTTCGGGCACAATAAAATATTTTTTTATAAATTCAATTTATTCACACACGCGTAAAACAATACTGAAAAATAATTTATCTAAGGATATGAGAAAAATATTGAACATTTGATAAGAAAAACATTATATTTTGTGTAATATAAAAAAGTGTATTGTGTGTCTGTTTATTAACATAACAAAATATAATATCAGTATAAGAGATATATACAACTCGAATGTTGTTATAATACTACTAATATCCCAATAACCGTTAAGATTATATTTACAAGTATGTATTTTTTTCTGTCCAAATATCAGCCCTTTTCAAAAGTGATTAAGTTTTTACATTACATTTTTAATGGCAATGTTAGATATAAATCTATTTTCACAGTTTATGCTATATCTTAAAAAACTAAACTATTATTAACATACATACATATACTATATCATATATCTTCTAAGGATGATTTTTTTAGAAATGCTAAATTCTTAGGGTATACAGTCCCTACGCTCTTGTACATTATTAGCCTTTTGTAAATAAGAATATGGCTCAATAGATACGGAAACAGATAATTGCCAAATTGCCAATTATCTTTTTCTGCTGAAAGTTTGCCTAACAAGTTTATTAAATAAAATTATCTAAATGAAAGGTGCCTTAAAATAGCACCATGCTAGTTTGACTAAAAATGCAGATTCATAGTTGGACTGCAAATATTTTATATATTTAAAAAAATAGATTTAATATTTTTTGTAAAAATTCTTTTCAGTTCCTATTACTTGAGCTTTACTAACAATTTTATTATTCAATACTAATTTATTGGTAAAATTTATCAGGTCATGATAAACAGATTTTAAATAAATCTAAATTTACTTCTGAATACATCAGATTATTGAAAATAATTCGGTTTAGCATCGTGAGCTCGCCGAGTTCCGCGGAAAACGCGGTTTTACTATCGCGCGCCGATTGAGCGTTAGATAAGCGGCCCAAGGACAAGGGAAGCAATTTTCATGCTGGAAAGTCTCGGTCAATCAATAAAAATGTATACGAAGGTTGTGTGCTGGTCCCGTTTCAAACTTGGCAAAAGCTCTAGCGTGAAAAGCTTGGCCATCCGCTAACGACGCGTCGTTAGTTTTTCCGCTGGAAAATTTTTCGACAAACGCCTAATTTATTTTAGATTAAACTTTAAATTATTGCCGCTTTAGTGAAGACCGAAAGTAGAGCGATCGATTAACAAACTTCTTACTTCGCATAAATCTGTTCTTATCGAAGTATTTGGGTAAAGTAAAAAATGCGTAAACAAATTAAGTACTTCGTCGAATTATTCAGGGTCAGGTCACCTTTGAGCTTTTGCTTTATGCGTTTAATTAAAAGTGATGGATCACATTATTTATGTTTTCATATAAACGAAAAAGATTAGCAACTTTTAAAAACAAGCTTCTTGTATAAATTCACTAACAAATAATGTATAGTAATATTCTATTTTAAAATTACATATACATACATACAATTTAATATATATATGAAAAAAATAAAAATAAATATTAAATTGGAAAGTGTATTTTAATCATATAAGTTCAAGACCCAATTATTTTTAATGTAAACTTGCGTAAATTATTCGTTTACTTCATTGTTACTTTGAACCAAAAAATATCTGTGTTTCAAATAAAATAATCTAGTACCGAACTCTTCATTATAAATAAATCATGTAAAAAAATTTGAAGAAACTGTCAACGTTAGAGATTAGATTAGACCTTTGCATCATCAGCGGAGAATATTGCTGCTGTAAGTAAAAATGTAGCTGATGATCCGAAATTGTTGATTCTTTTACATTCGCAGCTTTTAAGCTTTTCTTATGGATATCTTCGGACTTTCACCTACACCCATATACAATTTTAGATAAAACAATAATTGTAGAAGAGACAATGGACAGCGAAAAATTTACGCAGATTGGGTGTTGCCACTTTTTTTAAATTATCAATTCATTTGTGGTTTTTTTATTAACCGGTTTCACCCTGCTCAGAATTGGAAGCCAAGATCTCGGAATTATTTTTCCGTCGTTTCTTTTGTGCAAGGAAGGTGCTTTGTTGATCTCTATCTCAACTGCTTTCCGTTTAGTCCGAACAAGAGGATTTTTTATCTTTGCCAAAGTCCTGATGGAAGAAAAGTTAATTATGTGTCATCATTAAATACATGTTAGGCTAGTGCCGAATTCCCATAACCTATTTTTACAGCTTTTTTGTGTTCGGATTAGTTTGTTCTGTATATGATTTTTTAGAATCTGCACAAAACATTTGATAAATGCTTTGGGAGTTATTTGAAATTATTAACTAATATAAATTCAATAAAATTAACTAATTTAAATGCTATGAATATTATATTTTATAACATAAATTATTATTTCGTTGACAATTTCTTAAATAAATAATTACTTCAAATATTAAATGTAAATAAAACAAATCAATCCTCAAATACATATTGATTTAAAAGCTGACATAATAAGTTTGTTAAATTTACGCGCAATAGCAACTGATTAAATCCAATCGTTACTTATTGATCGTCGCGCCATTAATTAGTTTTTTGTTAGCTTTAGTCGCAATAATATGAATTTTAAATTAGCCAATATTAAATTGTAATTTTGGTAAAGGTATTTTATCAGAAATTTACACCGCAATTGATTTCAACTTTGCCGGCCTCTAAAGCGCAAAATCGAGCGGCTATTGACAGAACTTATATAAATGAAATGTTTTCGATAGTTAACCCAACTCAAACTGGAAGGTGGGCGAACTTTCCTAATATCGTTTACCGACAAAGGCGAATTTCTACAAAAACCCAGCGAAAATAATGGAAGAAGAAAAAAATACCAGCGTACGACCATTGTTGAACTTTCGGTTTAAAGTTTCACACAATTTATATTTGAACGAAAAAATAAGTTTCTCGATGATTTTATCGTCAAAACGAAAATATTTTTGTTTGTGCTTTTCCCCCTATGACGAAGTTTATATCAGATTTAATTTACTTTATATGGTGTATATCTAATTTAATTAAAATTTCAGCATAATATTGTACATTCATTTAAAATTAATTTATTACACAAATTATAGAGTAGAATAAACATATAATATAAACAAAAAAAAATATATTAATTGTAAACTTTATACTTCTCATGCAAACTATAAATTACGCTTCGCTTCTACTTGCAAACGGATTGTTAATAAATATTTAAGAAAACCAACATTGAATTTTCCAACAGAGAAACTAGTTAGGCTGACGCAGTAATGACTTAAGATCTAAAATTCAAACATTGATTTCACTGATATTAGTTGTGTGGCACTGTAACAATTGGTATAGCTGAACCATAACTTGAAATGATAAAAATATATTTATCAGGCATTATTAGGATATAGAGATTTGTTAAATCTTTACATATCTAACATGTGTAGGAATGTATTGCCTTATATTGAATGGCCCACCTTCAGGTGATGTAAAATTTACCCTAAAAATCATTTTAAATGTACACGTATGAAAATATTTTAACAACATCAGTGTCTTAAATAATAAACAATAATTTACAGATATAAATAGTTAGACTTTTAAAACGTAGATAATAATGTTTATCTGGAATGTACAAGACATCTCCTACCCTTTTAGTAATATACTGTGAAAACAGCTGATTGAACCCCACTGATTAGTAAAAATCACTATAATTATATTTCGTAATTAAATTAAACAAGATCACAAAGGATCATTTGTGAGCAAATGAACAATTAAGATACAAATTAATATTCAGGCTACGAAACAGATTACTAAAATCACATCATCGAGCAGTCGACAACTATATAAAGCCCTTCAGAAACATTATAAATTCGTTTTGGTGTCAGCATTTTACATAAGACATTCCAGACTTGGTATTTTCCATTTATTTAAAAAAAACTCAAACAGGAAATTATGATTGCAAGAATAGTCCTGAGTGTGGGAGATCAGCAAATATAGGCGATGATGTCCTGGCTGAAAAAATGAAAGCAAATCCTTAGCAAACTATCCATCAACTAGCCGACAAACTAATACATTCCAATTCAAAAGTACAGAGACACATTAATACATTAATAAAATTAGGAATGTTTGAAACCAAGCTTTATAGGTTCAAAAAATCAGAAAAAAGGTTTGAAAAATTTCAATGCATATCTGAATATTCAAAGAGCTTTTGGATCTTGAAGATAATTCACCTTTTCTCGTTCATTTGACAATCGGAGATGAAAAATAGGTGTTGTACGACGACATGATTATCCAATAGGCAAATAACAAAACCTAAAAAAATGGAGGAGGTTATATTTTTAGACGTAAGTTACATTTTGAATGATATATTAAAAATAAACGTTTAAAAGTGGTTTATTTTTTAATAAAAAACGAAGTTTATTTCAGATTATTGAGGTAATTCGAATTAAATAGAAACATTATCAATGTTATAAAATAAAAAAACATCAACTTCTGCTCCTCAGATCATTCAGGAATTTAAATAAAGTTTATGGTAATATTATGATTGTTCTACAACCACTTTAACAGAGACGTTACTTGGCGAAGAAATATCTTTATTTTAACATTAGTTTCTATGCTATTTATGAAAGCCACCCAACGTGCTGCTGACATATGTATTTATACGCTTATTTCAGTCCCTCTATGACCTGTAATTAAGTACTTGTCAGCACTCAGTAAGTACCTGAACACCGACCAGCGTCGCCAGTAGTGAATAGTGTTTTAGCTCAACAGAATATATCTATGCAGATTAAACGAACGCAAATTTATATTTTAAATTAACATTACGATTTTATTTGAACCGTTATTATACAAAACATATCTTATGTATTGTCTGTTTATTAAACACACATTAAAATTATATCTGCAACGTATTTATAAGTAGGCTTCAAAAAACTGAAACACAATATATGATTCGGCATCTAGTTCGATACAAATAAAAAGTCTATAATACACCACTGTCGGTAAAATATAATATTATGTTGACTTTTTTTATCGCATAGACGTAATATTGTTATACGTGACGAAATATGATCCTCCGTATACTTTATATCATCTGAAACATCAACCGTGACTCATTTCTTCAACGCCTCTTTTCCCAAAATTCCAATGAAATACTCACACATACGAATCAAATAAAAGCAATATAATAAATTTTCATTTCAGAATTTATTTATCATACTACATTTGGCAAACACAAGAATGGTTTAATCTGTATGAATAATAAAACGCTTAACCGAAGATGAATGACAATTGCCACATATTTATTTTTACTAGTTTCCCCAGGGGTAAAAAATAGAAAATCTAGCAAAATATTTAGAAGCTCACGCTTTTTACAATTCTAATTCATCGATGCTACAATACCACATATAGAAATACCACCATAGAATTTTTATATAAAAGATACACATTGACCCAACACATTCTATGTTTCTAAAATGTATATTGTAGGGTATTTTATTTTTCTAAAAAATATGTATTCGAAATATTTATTGAAAAATGAATTTTAACACGTTTTACCACTTTTGGTTTAAATTTATTTACTACAAAATATGTATACGCTTTGAAGCTTTTATATTTCACGAAACTATTAAATACCTATCTGTGTAAAATTTCAATTTGCACACATTGAATAAAGTTTACGAATATAATTATCGTTAAAATTAATTTTAACTTTGCATATACTTAAATTAGATTTTCATCGAGTTGAACGAACTTCTAGTTTAAATGTTTCTATACATTTGCAGATAAATTTAGAAGCATGTCCATTTGTCTGGGGATTCTTAATGAAACGAGAGTCGTTATCATAAGATTTATTTTCAAGAATAACAACACTCGCAGTATTTTCTATATAAAATAATATTTATGAAATGCTTTTCAAAAACTTAATAAAATGTAATAAAAATATTTAAAAGTAATATATACGTTTTTCGCAGATTCCGTGAATCGGAAAAAGTATTGCGTTACGTTGTCAAGCCGTAATTGATTAACAATCTATTAAACGATCCATTGTCACTTTTGACGGATTGTTGATTGGATACTGGGTGTTTCACTCTCGCGGGGTTTGGAAGATAAAA
Source organism: Plectrocnemia conspersa (assembly GCF_051122295.1). Lineage (NCBI taxonomy): Eukaryota > Metazoa > Arthropoda > Insecta > Trichoptera > Polycentropodidae > Plectrocnemia > Plectrocnemia conspersa. The sequence continues at coordinate 18,382,170 of NW_028277173.1, forward strand.
GAGATAAAGGTTAGTTGGCGATAAATGAAAAAATATAATTAAATAATTCGCTGTAAGATTTCGGTCTATTTACTCTTAACAATTTAATATATTTATGATAATACAATGTAAGATTTAAATCAATGGGTTAAATAATTATTAAAAAGTCACTTGTGTTAATATTAAGTGTACAAAAAAGTATTAAACTAAAGTCTTTCAATCACCAACAACGATTGAACATTCACACTTTTGCTTTAAACCGCTATTAACATGAGCCGTTTCTTAACGGCTTTGTGACATGATATGAAAATAAATCGAATAGTGTATCAAAATATCACAAAAAAAAAGTTGACAAATAAGGATACCTCATCAGCGACAAAGGGGTATTATATTACTAAACAAGATATTTTTGTACATTTTATAAAGTATGATATTCACATCAAACTGTTAGAACTTATGTATTTAAACTATAAATTCACCAATGTGTTTTTAAATTGTAGTATAAAATTTTTCTTTAATAAAATATTACTAATATTAGAGATATATTCAATAGTAAATGTATATGTTAGATATAATATTGGCTTCGAACAATTATTAAATATTGCTATTTATATTGTTTACATTTGTTATACCTAAAAATAATTTTATTTTGTGGATTTACCTTGACTATATAATTATGGAATTTCTATAGAAAATGATATTTTCAACTTATATTTTAATAACAAAATTATATTTATTGCTACTATATTTATATAAACAATCTATTCCTCTAATTTTAGTAGTATGAAAATTTTTTTGTTATGGTTAATAGTATATTACTACTACGTGTAACGCGTAACGTGTAATGTATTGCTGAAATAACATTTTTTACTAGATATATTCTGGTTTATATGTAGTATGTTTATGTGCTAATATAATCCCACATTAGTTTTTTTAAAACTGTCGACTTATACAAATGACAAAATATATAGTACCAGCCATAATCTATATACATATTGTATGTATATAGATTATGGCTGTTGTTTATATACCGATTGTTCGAAAAATATATACTAGTTAGTTCATTTAGTCTTTTATATTTAGATAAAATACTTTACATGTTTTAATTAATAAATATAAATTAATTTTGTTCACACTGTGAATCTGTACAAAAAAATAAGAACTTCATAAGATTACCCTCTTAACCTAAAACGACTGGCTGTTAATTAACGTCAAACAAATAAACGAAATATATTTATTCCATGCAGCAAAACTAATTTTAAAGGTAATTACTGTAGATTTAATAATTCTTACCTTGAGAAACAATTGTGGACGTCAATGATTTGATTCGTGTCTGAGAGTCTTCGCTTAGTGTTTGAGAGTAGGTACTGGGGTCGTCGTTGATTTCAAGTAATTGCTGATGATATAAAAATTCGTTCAAAGTGGTTCTATGTTTGGGCAACCGTCCTTTACTTAGTAAGAATAATTTAAACAATCATTATCTGATAAAAGGCCAATTTTTTCTCAACAAGTTTTAAGCTTTTGTATTAATTAATGGCTATTAATTGTAATTGCTGTCTTTAGAGAGTCTTGGGAGTTTTAATGATTTATTATATCAGCTAGATTTTAAAGCTATTGCTAAGACCCCACAATACAATGGACTCGTATTCACTACAGTGAATACGAGTCCATTGTGTTATGGGGTCATACTAACTATTTTTAAAGAATTATTATTTTGTAGTTAATTATTATTTTTAAGGACAAAATGATATTTTTCATACAAAATCTACAAAACATACTAAATGTTTCAAAAAACTATACAAAAGAAAATGCTATGTATGTACATTTTCTTATGAATCTAAATAACATATATTACCAGGAATTCAAAATAGATTTCTCAATAAGTTTTAGAATAGAATAGTAATATATATTTAAATATAAGAACAATGACTCTCAAACTAATCCTATGTTTATTGCTGCAAATTTTGGTTAAAAAAAACAATTTAAAATTTACACTTGATAAATTAAATCAAAAAACCTTTTTTTACACTATAATTTAATGTTATTTTAACACAATCGAATCAAACGCCACTTTACGTGTTTGCCTTTATTTTATAATTGTTTCCGATAAGCGTTCGTGTCTATCCAGTTCGAAAATTATACAAGTTTTAACTCATTCTCGGTCAATGCCGAACCGTTTATGGCGGTCGTAAAATCGATTCATATCATGTCACAATATTAAAAATAGTTCGTCTGTGTGCAAGGGCATATATCAATAATATACAATTTTCCTTTCCAACAATCGATTTTTATAGCCATCGTTTCAGGGTTAAGTGAAGCGGGTTAAAAAAAATTGACACGATTATATATTGTTCCTGATATTTATTTATCGAAATTGATTTTGTAATACCTGTCATGTTTACAAAATTTTATGATACTTATTTGCGAAGGGTGTAAATTAGTTTATTTTGTTTTGAAGTATATTTATGTCGATACTTAGAAGCAATAATATTTTATTTAAATATTTAGCAAGTAGCAAATTGAGCGATATAATTAAAAGCACTAATAAACGATGACGTGAGCTATAAAACACATTATTTAATAACATTTATAATTAAGACTAAGACGAAAGTTACAAGCTCAGAAACTATCTATTCTAATTAAATATCATATATTACACTAAAATTTTCAGATTGATATATAATATAAAAAATATCTATACGACAATATACTCACGTATGTTACACGGTATGTGTAGTTTTGGTACATCGTTTTATTTTGCGCTTGCTCTCAATAAAAATCTCGCCCTCTCGCGCTCGCTTTTGGAACCTTTCGACGGGAGATAAACTGAGGTCTTGGTACCCTTGAATACTGTGACACGAAAAACTGGCATTTTATTATACCTTCGAGGGACATTCGTTTCTATCGCGGATGGAGGGACCTTGTTCGCCGTAATTTATATAAGCTTTCAAACACTTTTTTGGTTTATCTGGGTAAAAAAAATAACCGTGAATATGTATATATGTACGTGCATATGAATTTAGATGTTATGTAAATAAGAAATATTATTTTATAAATATAAAAATATTGTCTTGCATTAAATAGGTGTGATAAATTTATATTTTTTATACAAAAATACTTTTGACGTAAAGGCAAGAGCATAATAAGTAAAATGAACTACATATATAAGAAAATATCCATATTTCTCTCAATAACTACTTTTAAATATGGTCGGTAGATTTTTTTATATGTGTAGGTACATATAATAATTACAATGAGTTATAATATTAGTAGGTTTTTAATTTCCGAATTTAAATCAATTCTTTTAATAATAAATTTATTTTTATATCATTTAGATTTTTTATATTAATTATATTTTACCATACGTCCCAGTTAGAATGGAACTGTCCCGATTTCAATGTATGGTCTCGGCGTCTCGACCAGATATCCCGGATATTTGGTAAAAATTAAAAAGTGTTGAATTTACAGCAAGTACACAAATAATTTGTACTGTGCATTAAATTATTTTATGACCCATCTAATTCTTACATTGAGCTATGGGTAACGTTCTAGTGGAACAGAATCTTTTACTTAAATAAACAACAATCAATTATCTTGCTCTGAAATTGAAGCTTTAAGTTAAAAATAAATTTGGGTGATAAAGTGGTGATTTTAAATGTTTTTTTGGTTAGAAAAATACTACATTTGAGAAAATTCATTTTCAAAATCGTTCATTTTAAAAAACGAACATTTCTTGTCCAAATTACAGAATATATTTTTAGACTGTCAGGCACATATGCACCTGTTGATATATAAATGATATTCTCAATAATGAATTATATATGGTCTGAAGAAAAAGGTAGAATGGGTGAATAAACAGTAAAAGTTTTATTGCGCTGCAAACACAGTTGGGAATTGATTTGTAGTGAATTTTTCGACGCGAATCAAAATAACAAATATTTTTTAAAAAAAGTTCAAGCTAGCTTTATTTACTTTTTAATAAAAAGTTATGTTTAGATAAGAGTAATTAAAAAATATTACTATGTAAAAATTGTTTTTGGTTAATTACTTTATTATTTAGATTTTTAAATCATAACTTCTTAAACTAGGAGACGTCACTTTCCGTTTTAATCAAACTCCCAGAATGTTCCGAGTTTAAGAAAAAAAATGACCCGGTTTATGGTGAATAAACATATCAGTAAATAAATTAATCAAGTCAAAATAAGCATATTAAATGTAGCGTAAACTGGGGATATTGTTTTTTTATATTATTATACTGTGAAGTTCCAGCCATTAATCTTAAATTATAACTAGAATCATACCATTGAATTATTAAGTACATCATACACAAAAAAGAAAATTTCAATTATTTTTTAATTAAAATAAAAGTAGCTTATCAAAAATTAAATCAACTTTGATGAACAAATTGAGAATAATCGATCGAACGTCTTTACGTCTTCACCACTTTACGTTATAAAAATTTAAGACATACAAATTGAGATAAGTATTAAACAATACTAAAGTACAAACAGTTTTTTTTGTTTTATGCAGAATAGTTATTTTAAAAATATTTTGAGATTATAAAATCAGGCGAAATGCTCTGTTCTACTCCTAACGTTTGTAGCATTTCAGAAAAACGAAGCAGTTTTAAATATTGTGTAAATGCCGCTACTTGAACTATAAGCTGCAATTTTTTTAAGCAAAACAGCGTTTTTGATTTGAATATATTGTATATATAAAATGTCAAATGGCCCACCTCGAATGTGACCACTTGATATTTCGGCGAAAATTTTTAAAATTTAATTTTACATGTTCGATATTTTTGTATATACAAGATGTGTCAACATAAAAGGAATACATTCGCGTTATTTCAGGCAAATCTAACAGTACCTATCAGTTCCTAGTAATTCTGTTATGTAACAGAGAAATGACCGCACCCTTTTTATGATAAGGATTACCGGCGAAGTGAAAACAAAAGCAAGTATTAAATAAACGAAATATTATGTTAAATATTAGCAATAAAATAAAAAAAATTCAGGTAATGCACGTTTTATTAAAACAAGTTTTTTATAAAAAAATTATGCAATTCTATTTTTTTCTGTTACCAACTAAAGATAAATTGTACAAGACGATATGATTAAAATAAGTCATAATTAAAATGTGTTGCCAGGTGTTTCTTAAATCAAACATGGTTAATGTTTTATTTTTTAAATAAATAAATATTAAAAAAAAAAAATTTTAATTTTGTTACAACTAAATATTATTGATTTTTTTAAAAATAAAAAAATATATAAAACACACCTTTGAGATTTGCTCTGTAACTATGGCAATGTATACTTGATATGTTGTGTGGAAAAAAAACACATTTTTTTTTAATATGAGACGTTTATGTAATTATAAAATCTAGAATATTTTAATAATAATACTAAAAGATACTTTAACTTTATGTGTAAACAAATAAAATATTTTATCATATCTTCAATCATTGTCTTTTTTATATGCAAGAGCTTTTAAATAAAGCCAACGAGAAACACAAAATAATTAAGTAAATATTTTGCAGGTCCTTGCGATTAATTTCATCGTAGCGACCACGGGTGGTCTCAAAATAAGAATTAATAAAAAATACAATAATAAAAATATGTGAAATACTTACGTATGTATATCCTGATTTGAACTTTCGATATTCTCGTATACGACTCCGCTTCTTTACACAATGTGTAAGCTACGCCGTCGAGTACGTGTGCTTTTCTAAAGCCGTAAATGGCACACTCGAATCCTTGCAAAAAATATGAGTCTCACTTTAAAGTAGAACTATTCAAATACGACACAAATGTTCCATAAGGTTTCATAAAAAAAACATCCGTAACTGGAAATCTTATGAATGCAGCTCGATTTACCTCTATATGCATATGATACCTCTTTGTAAATAATCACAGATGGACTCTATAACCTAAGAATGTTTAACGTGCAGACAACTAAGCAAGTATTTGCGGCTCGCATGTTCATTTAAAAAATAAACATAGAAATATTTATTATTTGCATATCAAAAAGTTAAATAGCTCAAAAGATAGTGTTAAAAAACTTATTTGCGAGAGCTTCGAATAAGACAAAAACCGTATCTAAAAGTTATAAAACTTTTTCTGAAATATGTCCAAAGAAAAACATTTAGAAACACATAAGTGTATTAAAATTTATAGAAAGTACTGGAATAAAACTTTATTGACACCGAATTATATAATTAAAGATGTGTTGTTGTAATTTATTTAAAGGGAATAAAAATAACTACAGCTAAAAATATATACATTGCATTAAAAAATCATGTAACACAAATTTTAATAAAAATATAATTTGAAAAGTATCAAAACTCTTTGCACTTCCAGATACATTATATACTTAAAGTATAAATACTAAAATGAGATATGTTATAAATTTATTATATGCAAATTAAATCAACATATAAAATATAAAATACGTTGAAGTATAAACTGTTAACTATATCAGTGAAATTTACTGGGTAAAATTTAGTTATCAACGATTTTGAAACTTATTGGTATTATATAGAACTTTTCATGCAAATGAACGAAAATAATATATCTGAATTCAATAATGAATAATAAACGAGAAACTTTTAATTCCCTTACTATTTTAATTTATCACCAATAATAAGCAAAAAAAAGTTTCTAAGAATGAGTGTAAGAAACACGTAATTCATCATTGACATGTTTCGATGCGCTGAAAACACACCAAATCCAAAGTTAGACGTCCTAAATATTAATAAAGAAGCTTTGGCATCTATGAGTATTTTAAAGTAAGATATATTTATTAGTTTAAGTGTTAGATCTTGCTAAGGTCAAGTCCATTAAATTTAGAAAATGAGATAGGGGAGCTTCTTTTTCAAAAGAATTATTCCTCGAAATTCTAAAAACAAGTTTATTAAGTATTATAAGTTGTAATGTTTATGTGATATTAACTTTTTTTATTTTTCTTTAAAACAGGCCTAAAATTTATGGTTTTGTAATGAAAAATCTATCAACTTTATGAAAATTTGTGCACTCGTGTTATTTATGTATATATTTAGCAAAAAGGCGAAAAAATTGTATAATTATTAAAACGTTAATTATGATTTTCAGCCCAAAAACTTTTGGATCTGTAAGCTTTTTCTTCTTTTAGATTTTTCGTTAAAACAGGTCTTGAGTTCAAGGTTTTGTGCTCAAAGCTCTTAGAAAATTTGTGCACTTATAATTTTACTCTTTTTTTCAATTATTTTAAAACACGCCCTAAATTTAAAATCAAACAGGATAAAAAAATTTTCCTTAAAACCGGTTTAAAATTGAGGATTTCAAACCTAAAAATCCATCAAAAATAATAAAAATTTGTAGAGATATAATATTTATTGTTATTTTTGGATTTTTCTTTAAAACATTTTTATTAAAAATTTATTAAAATGGTTGAAAATTTGTAGATATGTTTTTTTTTGTTTTTCTTCAAAACATGTCTTAAATTTAGGATTTAAGAACCAAAAATTTGTAGACATTAAATTTTCAAGTTTTTTCAATTTCTTTTTAATACAGGCCATAAATTCAGGGCTTTAAGCTCAAAAATCCTTTAAAAAGGGTAAAAACTTAGGTACTGCATTTTTTTCAAAATAATAAATTTTTTTTTTTAATATTTTTAGTTAAAATAGGCGCTAGATTTAAGGTTTTGAGCTCGAAAGGGCTGAAAAATTGTGTATTTTTGCAAATATGTTTTTTAGTTTTTTTAACTAAAATTTTATAAAAATAAATTTATTGTTTTTTTTTCGATTTTATCTCTAAATAGTCCTTTAATTCAGAGTTTTGAGCTCAAAAATATTTAAATAGCCCCTATATACAGCTAAAATTAAATCTGTATATGTGTATTATTATAATATGCTGGCTACTTGTATCGACTATCATAATAGACATATACAATGTGTTTACAATAATATTTATCAAAAAGCATTTTATTTTTTGGCTGACGATAGAATATTTTAATTTAACCACAAGGTAAACGCTATTTTTTAAATATATTAGAGGCTATACGGCGTATAATTTCGTTATACCCATCATACCCATTTTTGCCCTGGTTATATTCACTGAATTATTTATAATGATCAAGATGTCGACGTGTAAAGAAATATACTGTGAACATCAACCAGCAAAAATAATAAACCATCAAGACAACATTATCATTCAGGACGTCACAATAATAACAGACAGAAATGTATTGGTAATTCGCCTAGATATTAAAATACATTTAAAAAAAGTTGATATTTTGATTCCAAATGAGCAAGGCGGTACCGCACCCGTTGGGAACCTATGATTAAATCAATCATTCAATTAAAAAATCGTAATTTTCATCACACGACATTTGCCAAGTTTCTGACGCGGTTTTCAACATTGGTCAGGTAGATTTTTTAAAACCGGAAAAATAAATAATAATATCATGTAAACACAAATGAAATAATCACCTATTGTTATGAACATTTTATTGGATATACATATATTATAATATTTTTACCTCTTGAATGTTTTACGCGAGCTTCCGATATTCAAGTTTCAACTGACGATAAAATATTATGCTTCGTATGTCGTGTGTTAAAAATTACCATTTTTCTCATTTTACCTATACCGTAGCCATGAAAATTTTCTTTCGTCTAATATTTATGAGAAAATTCTCCACTGTGTACTTCGTCGAGTTTTTCGACCGACCAAATTAAGCAATATATTTTCTAGCCATATTTTTGCAGGAACGTGACGTCACGCGTATAACGCTTCACATAATTGGTCTGAGGGGGCTTTTTTTTTCAACACCACGTCTACCTTTTGCCAACATAAATATATACATCTTTTTGCTTATGTGCAGTAAAGACAATATTTTAAAAAGCAATAACCTAAGTTAGTACAAAGAGTTCTTCATGTTGCTTTAACATTTTTTTAAATAATAAAAATTACTATATAAAAACTCGGAATTAATTGAAGCATAAATATAATTAAATTTTAATAATAATATATCAGATATACATCGATAAAAATAAATTATTAAATATAACTGTACATACTGACTCATAAAGGTGTGCTAGGATACGAATCTATAAAGTCGCGTTTACATATATGTTTTATATTAATCATATCTGTTTATAACAATGGCGGCAATTGAAGGACTTAATAATAAACAGTTATTCTTTGACTTAATCATATATTTACTATTTTGTATTGTTCACAAAAACAAAACTCAAAATTGTATCTGGTAGTGGCAGGGACTTATGAATCGCCCTGTATTATTCACGAACACCTATTCACTGTTTGTTATAACACAAAACACTCAACGATGAAAATATTACTTATAATTTATAGCTAACCGTAAAGAGCGAAAGGGTGGGAATATTATCCCCGTGCAAGTTATGTGTGGCAAAATACCATATGCGAAATATTTACAACATATTAATATTGTATCGACGCTGTTTACTCTCGCAAGTCTTTTGTTGTCCTTTTCCTTTTCTTTATCACCCTTTAGAAGTCCTTAATATTTATCTTACATTAACGAACGAGCACAAAGAGCTTTACATTATTAGCAATGTGGGTTGAAAAAAGATCGATCTAGAGTTTTACATGAGGGCTTATTAAGAAAGGTTATCAGCTAAAATTTGAATAACAAATTGCTTTAAATTGCCGGAATTTTATTCGCTAATCCCATTTAGCAATTTTGACTGATTGAAATTAATTGCGATTGCGAAAGGACTCAAGATAAAACATGCGTCAGGATTGTCTCATTTAGGCGTGGCGTTGTTAAGCTAAAACTTTGATTGATATGGCACTAATGAAATTAATTTAATAGAGCAACTTAAACTTTCTGTTTTTTGTTTGTTAGTCACATATAATATGATAGATATTCATCAGAAATATTAAACTTCAGTACAGCTTCAAAGTTTAAAAGCTTGTTTACCTTATCACGTGTCTTGTATTTATTAAAATATATATATATATATATAATATTTATCTGACAACTGCGATTTTTCAATATGCGATTAATAATATTCGCTGTGAGTATTCATATTTTATATTTTTTTCAAACAGCCAAAAGTTAGAATTTGTAGTATGAATCTTCCTCCGCAATTTTTAATATAGATGCATGATTTAATTAATTACGAGAGAAGAATAATTTCGCGTTTGATTACACTAAGCTTTCGTTCGGCCAAGCATAAAAGAGCATTGTCTAATGGAAATGGCGCTCCTTGCTTGTTCTCGTAATTCATTCAAGAATCTCGGACTCTATTTAGATTCCAGATGGAACTGAAAACAGCGAATGGATACTCAAAAGCAATCGTCGATGTGTGCGATAGTCTAGGATTCAATTAACTGTTGTTAATTAAATTATATTATTTTTTGATGTTTGAAAATTGTGATATAATAACAAAACTAGTCATAAAGTGAATATTATACATATATACATACATAGGTATATCCTTTCACTCATATATTGAAGATAATGGCTAGAATGTTTTGTTCTTTGGTTTGTTTTTGTGAAGCAAGTAATAAAATTCTACACCTTGTTTATAAATTATCAATATTTCACTATCTATAAAAGCTTTTTTTTATAAACTACTTAGTATTTATATATATATTCAATAATATAAATGCATACGTATGTATATACAAATTTTACTTAACCAAACATGACCAAAGCAGGAATATATAATATGCCGAAACGTCTATCAAAAATAAGAAAACAACGCGAAAACCCCCGTAATATGAATTATAATATATGTAAGTACTTGCAAACAAACTTTTAAAAGGTACACATTCTTATAGTATATATACATACAAATGCACACCATTTACCAAATATGTTTGATATTCAAACATCAAATTCACTAATGTTTAAAAATATATTACAATATAAAAGTAAAGTTAGATGAAAATAAAAAAAACATAAAAAAGTGTGAAAGACGAAGCTGAAAAAAAAGACCAGTCCGTAAGGTCAAAGACTAGTTAACCAGAAGTAGTGGCTACGAAACATTTTCTTTATAACAAAAAACACTATTATTAAAAACCGTTCACAGCTGCAAAGTTACATCTATTGATTATAAATTGAAATACACATAATAATTTATAATTAGATGTTATCGATTCCCAGACGTTCAGTCTGTTGGTTAATACTTACGTTACGTATTCATTATGTCTGATTGACTTACTCAGTTGGTTTATATTTACCCCGTTAAAACGTATTGGGCTTATGCCTATTAGGTTACAAGGAGAGATTGTAAAAAATATATTTAAAAAAAAATTAATCATGTAGTATTAAAAGATTAGCTACTTAAACTATATTTAATATAGAAACTTGCCTAACCTGAAAAACTCAATAAAAAATTATGAAAAAATCGTAATTGGTTAAAAAATTACCGGTACACAAAAATAACAGTAAATTTGGACTCACTGGAAGCAAGATATAATCTTGCACGTCATGCGGAGCCTAGCTGAAAAAGGCTACGAATATGTAGCAGACCCATTTTTATCTTTAATTTCCGAATATATTTTTCGTATAACGATCAGCAAACAATTGGATTTTTCCGTTTATTTTACTACATACCCAGGCTCATTATTGATCTTCGATGAACCCGCAAGAGGCAAAATCCCATTTCGATCAGATAATTAGTAAACAAACCTGAAAATTATCTCGAAGCTAAATTTTCAATTCCAAAAATGTAATAAATTTTAGACAAAAGCTTTAAATGCGTTGAGATTTATAGACTAAATCGACAATGGAACAAACGAGCGTCGAGAAAAACAATCGTCGTTGACAATCGAGAGCGATAAATTTCAATCGGTACCGATTCGGCTCTGGTTTAGACTTTTCCGCGTAGACGATAAGACGCCAATTTATTAATTCAATACAAATTGTTTATCAGATGGTTGCGGTGTAGTTGGTAATTGTCTCAATTACAATAAGCCGGCAATATCCCGTCGAGGCCGTGGTGTTTTCTCTAGGGAATAAAACTTGATCAGACATCAGATAAATACGATCTCTACGTTGGGTTTTCGTCTGATTGCTACGCTTTTAGTGCTTCTATTCGTTCGTATTTACATCTTATCGCACACGTACGAATGTGAATGTGTTGAAATAGTATTTCTTAAATCCTTTTGCTTCGCGTCTCAAGTTTTGTACGTTTTATAGAAGTTGTTATATTAAATTGTATACACTAATACGTATATATTTGTTTTTCGAACAGAACAAGTTTTTAAGACATATTGTAAATATTGTTAATTAATGATACAAAAAAATATTTTTAATTAAAAAAATAATCACGTTTTTGCTTCTTATGGCATTTACACAAGTAAATACAAGGGGATTTTATAGCACATTTATTTTATATAAAACAGAAAGATGCGTCCAACTCATCAATTTAAGTATTTAATTTATTTTCATTGTTTTAATAATTATATTAAAGCGCGTAATTAATAATACAGTATTTAGAGTATACATACTGTATATGAAAACTTTCATTATAAAGCAAATAATTTAAATTTATATAGAGATAATTTATAATACATAATAAGAATCAATAAATTAAAAAGTATAACTCGGGAAATTGTATTTTCACAAATAATATAAACTCGTGCAAAAGAAAGTTTGTAAAAGGTATGCCACAAAAATTGACTGACAAAGCTCAGAAACACTGACACGAAATCCGATACTACAAAATCAATATTACAAATAATAAAATAGATCTTTTAATATTGTTAAAAAAATTAAATGCGTTCTACTCATAACAATAACAAACGAGACCTGTAATTTTAATGGAGGGATGGATAAAGGAAGTAAAGGGTAATAAAAACACGTTTAATATCATGTAAGACCTCAAGGAAAGGAACAAATAGGTATTAGTTTATTTTTTTATGAGTTTGCCTTTTTTTTTTTTGAAACACTATTTTTTAATAAAACGGATACTTAAAATACCTTTGAATTTGTAATTTTGATTTTTCAATGTAGCATTACCAATTTTTTTGTATACAATTGTATTTTACTACAATTTTTGTAAGATTAACTATTTGTCTTTAAACTTATTTTTATATTTTTTTACCTGGCATGATTTACCATTCATTTTTTATAGAAAAAATCAAAAGTATTTTTAAGTCCTTAAGTCATTTTGAAAATGTTTTTACTGGCTAGAAATTTGAAGAACAAAATAGAAGGATTTATGGTGTTGTCAGCGCAAATTCAATTTCGCTAGATGCGACTTCAGGATCAACCTTCAACCATCAAATATTTATCATTCGACTTATTGATCATTCGTTAGTTATTTTCTTTATATCTGTTTTTATATGATAACGGAATTAATAGTATTAGGTATTTTTCTCAGAGAAACAATAATGCTGCTCTTTTTCACTGTTTATGTAATATTCGCTTATGTTTCAAAGAGTGCACATTTCTTCTTTTTAATAAATATATACATCGCTATTTCATTGTTCAATAATAATTTTAGCCGGGCTGCTTTTCACGCACATTTACGTATTTAGTACGAGCAAATTTGTTCCTGAAAATTTGATTTAAATTCTAAGAAAATCTACATAAAATATTAAGATACTTATTTTTAAGCAACTCACATATACTTTTCATTTATTCATACTTTCATAAATAAATATAGGTTATTTTCAAAAATAATATATTTTTCCATGCTAAGCGATTGAGCGGTTCGATGTTTTTTAGAACTGAATTTATTTTCAATTTTCCCTTTCTCACCTATTACCGGCTATGTTATCAGATTTTTCCATTTTTCCGGTTGCCCAAAGCAAAACAGATCGGGAACAAAATTACCCCATAATTTATATTCCACGCGATTTTAATATTGCATTTACATATATAATATACCAATACAGTATATACTTCTGTAAATATACATATATAATTATATTATCAAAAACTCATTGAATTACAAAACTCCAATAATACGCTACGTATTGAATCATAAATTCCGGTTTAATTCCAGGGGCTTGTAACTGAGAGTTGGTTCGGGTCAACGTCGAATCAGTGTCTTAAAATGTCGGTCAATCGAATTAACCGGTCTCTATATATTGACTTTGATATTTAATGAATTGTAGCACTCTAGATTCACCTTGGTGCTGTTCAACTATCGAACATATGATGAAATTATCGTATCGTATTTATATATGTATGATTACTTAGAATCACACTGTATATTACTTTTTTAAATAAATATGCTTTTAACAAGATGTATGCAAAATTATATACCGGATTCAGATGTATTATTACTTTAACATTTTTTAGATTAATTTTTGAAACAGTAATATATAGAACTAAGGTAAGAAAAAACTTATTTTGTAATAAAATATCGAGCTTTTTGTAGCGATACTTTTTCACTTTAAAAACCCATACTTAACCAAAATTCTACTTATGTGCTATGTGGCATAACGTATCAAAAGCAATCTTTAACGTTTGATAAAAAAACATTTTTCGAAGCGAAAATACTTTAAAAAAAATTTTTACAATATATGATATTAGTATAAATATATATGTATGTAAAATACATATGTTTCAAAACTGTATATTTAAAAGCTACTGAGTCTGTAATTTTTAATATATACATCGTGTTATTTTTGTGGCAAAAAGGCAAAATTTATTGTATATGTCGGATTCAACTCCTTAATTCACAATTAGAGGAATTAACTTTATTTTAGAAAAACCGGGTAATTCATTAAAATTAAACACTGTGTGATACCTCTTAACGGCTTAAGGTTCGCGCCATAAATCAGAAAGGATTAAATATCCGCTGCCTTAAGAAGAGATAACCAAAGACAACCCGTTTATCTTTAAAACGACCTTTTCTAACCTGCGCTGCCGTATACGGCGATACGTATTAAAAAAACACCCTTTTGTAATTGGTTCGATAAAGGAGCGCACAACAAATTATATCCTGGAGGGGGCCATTAATATAAATACTTAAACGCGTGCAACCTGTGATAACTTCTACTCAGACAGTTCATCTGAAGACAACCTTGAGAGATTTTCTTTGAAGCTATTGGCATCTACACTTTAACATCCACATCAGAGTTGACTAAGCGTCTGATCTTAGAGAGCCCTTCAACTTGGACTGCAAGCAAAAGAAGACTGAATCAACTCCGAATCAAGATCGCAGAAGCCGCCGCTTCTCTCTTCGCATCCAGCTCGACGTCCGAAATGTATTGAATTGGTGCAGCCTACGCACAACACGTCTCAATCGTTGCTCAAATAAAATACGCACGGACATACAATATAAAAATATTCTAAATATATTAAATAAAATCACAAGTAAACTAACATTAATATATCGTCTTAAAACTTTTCGATTTAATCATTTGCATATGAAGCGTCCGTTTAAAGCTCAAACTAGCGAGTAGTTTTGAGAGATCTAAATTATATTACAGATTATGCCGCCAGATAAGACCAAATTTACATTGATCGTGGAAACCCTTGATGAAATACAATGTATATAATCAACTATGTCTATCAAACGCAAAAGACGAATTATATATCGATTTTGGCAATTTCTCTGCTTGAGCTAATACATAATATAAGATTATAAATTCGTGCGTAACATTTTTGTATATAATTTAACTTTATGTTTGTATTTTTCTGGTGCTGCCTGACCATGTGATTCATATTGTCAGGCAACGCTTGTGCAAAATGATATTAAAAAACTGTAAATCTGTAAATGGTCTTAAACAAGAATTTATATTTACATATGTTTATAAATTTAAAAAAAAATAACAATTATCGATGTTAATTACGTTTGCTAAATTATTCTTAATAGAATATCATAAAATATAAAATCAGAATTAGGTTCATTTTAACTGTGAACAATACAAAAAAATAATTATGCAAGTGGGGGCAATATTATTTTGAGATGACCACACATATAAGTACATTTAAAAGGCGATTGTCTCATTGTTAATGACCGTGACTAAAAACGTATATTCATTAACAATGAGACAAACATCATGGCACAAGAGGGATTTTTTTTGACCACACACAGCACGGGTCGTTAAGAGAATCCTTTTTGTGACAAAACAATATGGACGCAATCAATCACCACAATGCAAACCCTTTCCAAAGAATTCGAAAATCTGGAGCCAAGCAAAAAACTCGCTTTCGGAAATACACATCCGATTTCTCGAATTCTAAGAAGTCACTGCAGCGATTGGCTAGGAGATCGATGCACAATCGCGATAAGCCAGTTAGCGTGTATCCTCCTAAAGGATATAAGCCCGGACTCCGACGAGAAGAGGGCAGACGGTCCGAGATACGAGATGGCTGAGGCACGAGACAAGAGACGTCACTAGACAGCAGAGCCAGCGACGCAGACGACCAGAGAGCCAAGATCTACCAGCAGCCTTCCGGAGGAACCAGCCACGCGCCCTCACCGACAGACCTGAAGATCACACCTGACACTCACCGCACGCAGCCACAGAGCCTGACACATCATCACCTGCACACTTTCATCGCGAGAAACGTCACGCCGTAATCGTCCATAGTCAAAATTGTAATTATAACTTGATAAACAATCTCAATAGGATTCACCGAAGAGTCTCATTAGCCACGAGGTCAACCACCCCTAGCGCTACGCCCCCTAAATTTTTATTGTCTATAGTGGTAACTTGTGTTTGTACCACATTAGCGGATAAAACTAAAGGAATTTCAATAATTTGCGAATGAGCTAGCGAGATAAGAGATGACTCATCGGTAGGAATTCAGATTAAAAATCCAATTAGTTCAATTTAATTTATAATTCTTTTTAAAAAACTCTATGCCATAACGGTCAAAAAAGCACAGTCATCTATTTAACGTGAGCTTTCGATAACGAGGGCAAGAAATGTTAATATAACAAAAAAGGTAGCAAATGTCAAAAAACTAATATTATAACAATTCAAACGATGAACCGCTGGTCTTAAAATATGACTGAGTGCTTAAAAATGAAACAAGTTAGCATTTCAGCTCTATTATAAAAAAAGTTGCAGGTCCCTAGTTTCACAATATATTTTATAAATGATAACAAATTATTCCTTAGTGTAATTCACGAAGGTAATGCGAGTTTAGGTTCTAATGAGTTCAGTTTATGTCTGCCTAATTACTTTAAGTTTATTTTGAAACAATTGTGCTTATATAGGAGTGATTCAACTATCAAAATATAAATAAAACTTTTGTCAATACATTTAATGACTGGTAAATTCCATATTCATACAACAGTTGCTTTTGAAATATGACAAATATTTTTTTCATCGTATTTTTTACTTGTTTACCTTTTTTTATAAACTTATACAGATAAAATTTCATTAATTAAACTTGGAAAAATATTGTAAATCAATTAATTGTTCCTGTAAATCAAATCAAATATTTTCCGTCTTACAAAGATTTTCTAAAAATTATAAGACAACAAAATAACCGTGAAAGTTAATTTATAAACGTTTACATATTATCTTAGTATAATGATATCGGCTTACAATCTCAGATAAAAAATATCGTGACGTGAAAAATATTGTGATTAATTCTGTGTTTGAATTTATAAATGAGATACTATAATTAGAAGATGCGGCGTTCTCTTGAGGGCCTAGTACCTGATACACACGAATCAAATCCACCACGAACAATGGCATATGTTGGGCATTTGGCCGGTAAATACCCACGGTTAAACAATTTACATATTCGTTTGCTATGGTTAGGTAAAATTGACCTTAAGCGCGCCGGATTTAAGCAGCAGCAGACATGTCCTTAACTAATTGAATGACCGAATTCATAGGAACAGATTTATATCCTCTCTATCAGCTCAAATGGGGAACGACTTACAATAGGATTAATTCAACAGTGAACGCTTGAGTGAAGGAACTGTGCGCAAATTAAATTTATGTAGGTGTAGGTCGTGCTTTAATTGAAATTCAAACGTTAGTTATTAATTAATCATGAAGTTCTGATATTAACTAAAGTAGTTATATCATACTAACAATATGACAAAACGATAGTGTATCGTTTATGATAAATTTAAACTTTCTGAATTGGTTGTTCGACTAGCTGCTGAAGATAATATTTTTATAAAAGTTTATACAAACACTACTTACATTTGTGAATATTTTATGAAAAAGTAATTTATATTGACAATGAATAAATCGGACACCATGAAACTTAAACTTAAAAAATATTTTTCTGTATTATGATATACTTTCTTTACTCCATATATACGAATATTCAGTTCAATATTTTTACTATAGGTAAATAAAATTGCAAGATATTATAAATACTTTAAAACACATAGTAATGTATAAAACCCAAAAAAAATAAAACATTATATATATACAAATAAATTATAGCACTCTTAATATCGAATATATATCATAAATCAAATTAATCTTTTTTTAAATATTATATGTTCTCCATTAATATTAACTACGTACATAAATTAATTTCCTCTTCGTAATCTTCCTCTTCAGGCAAAAAATAGTTTGAAACTCGCATTTATTTTCCTTTTAACAAAAATTATGATGATGTAAAAAATACATTAAGAAACTTTTATAATAAGTTGGCGCAATTTAAATAAACTTATATCATATATAATATTATATAAACTAAATATGTATATAATATAATATAAAGTAAAAACCTTCAAAATTAATAATTTTACCAACTCATTACGGTCAAGGTTAGCAGCGGTTCCATTTTAGCAACAATCCAACTAACCGACTTAATCTTAATCTGCAAGTTAAAAATAGACCAACAAAAGGCACACACGCCTAAGCCTTGGACCGGATTTTAAAGACAATACAAAGGTAGAAAAAGCAGCAAGCAAACACATGAATAAATAGAAAGCAATAATAAAAGCTTAGCGCAAAGGCCTAACGGGCGTTCACTTTAATAGTTAACGGAGCTTCTAACTCGCTTTACGTTTGTACGGGGGTGTATATAAAAAGTTTTCTTGTTAAGCCGTAATGAGATTACTTTTCATCATCCGCAATAAAGAAGCGCGATTTCTTATGGACAGGGGTTAACCAAAAAAATTCAAGAAACGGGGTTAAACACACGTGCAAAAGTTTCGGCGAATTTATTTCGACATGCGTAATTTTTTCTTTTGTGCAAATCGAAACACGCGATACGGTCGTTTGTAGAAATGTGGAAGGAGGCTTTTTTAAAAGTGTTTCTTGTCATAAGTGAATGTTTAAAAAATAAAAAGTTTAACATCTCTGGCTGAATTTCTTTATGATGTAAAGTAAGACTTAGTTAAATCAAACGTAGGTAATTTAAAAATGTGTTTTAATAAATAAAAGTATTATTATATATAAAAAATCTTATCTATAGCTAATTTAACTTCAACTTAGAGAACCAAATGAAAGAGAGCACTACAGAGTTTTATAATATTTGCCCCTTTATATTTATCTGAAATTTGATTTTTAAATTTCTACAAACCAATTTATAATAAAAATCAATCGAAAAATCAGAGATAGAGTTTTTACCCTATAATGAACCAAACTAAGTTAAATAATTTTATATTAAGGTCTTAAAAAAGAGAACCAAGGACAACGGTTTTGCCGATACAAGAGTTTAGATAGCATATTGTGATATATAATATAAATATTTATAAAATGTCTGTTTTGAACAAAACTATATTTTGTCATATAAAAAAGGTCCCGCAGTATATATTTAATAGTTAATAATAACGACGTTTTCTTACCAAAGCTTACTAATCAACTTAACCCTGATAAGAAACTACGTCGCAGGTATTTTTTTACGTCGTAGGTTATATTAAATATTTAGAACTTTTAAAGGTCCATATATGTAATAGTAGTGTATTAATCTATCTATGATTTATATAACGTCCGTTAGTCACTTGTAACAATTAAGTTTATATCTTCGATACGCATAAAATAAATAGATAATATACAAAGAATTCTCAAATGCATATTAAACGGATTCAGTTACAACAATCTTTCAATCCAATCCGACTACTTATGTAGCTTCTCTGTCAATAACATTAATGCCTACACTACACTCTCTGGAAGTTGTCCGAACTGAAGTTACAACTGAAGACAGCCGAGACCTACGACTTCGAGTAAGCGACCACGCTGCCGCAAATTTCATATGCCGTCTGGACGGCGGCCTCTGTCACGTACAGCTGACATATTTGCGCGCGATCAAAAAATGTGCCAAATAATCGCAATTTTTAAATTGTCATTTTATTCAAATTACGCTACTGATACTTATAAAAGTTTGTGTGGGCACTCACCAATACAATATCAGTGAAAACTTTTCGGTCGTAAATATTCAATTTACGCAAAATCTTTGTCGGCTTTTGCAAAATGCCATAAGGTACAAAAATGATACTTCAGAATACGAACACCACATCTGTGACTATCCTAGAATTTGTCGCCATCGATTCTAAATAAAAATTCGTTATGGTGTGACATTTATATAAACCGATCTAGGAAAATACATAAGGATATTCGAAACGAATTTTTTTAACAAAATCAAGTACCACTAATTATTTTTTAATTATTTAATTTTATATGAAAAAAAATATATAATAACGATATCTGTTAGAAGAATATATTATCCAAAATATAATTAATCTCTTTTGGTGCCCTAAAATATTCAAAGATGTCAGAAAGAATCTGTTGAAGTCCCCGATAAGCATGTGGTATTATAACTTCCTGACTTATTTTAGAGTAGTAAATTTATTCGTAGACCGAACATCCTTTGTGTCACAGCTGCGGCTACAGATTTTGTTATTTAATTGTTGCGGATGCCTTTGTTAGCCATCCTTTTGTGTCATGAACATTTCCGTTATTCAGGGCATTATTGTGATGCAAGTACAAAAAATACGTTTTTTTGATTTTGTTGAGGTGAACTATGACTGCGAATTTGCAATTAATCTAGAAACTTAAAGTTACTATAATTTCTTCGTTTGTGGATAGCTACCTATTATAGATAAATACTTATTATTTATTCAGGCGTAAATTAGAAAGGCGGAGTCTTACCATACGGTTTAATTGGTCTAAATAAGCCTTCTTCTCGTTCATCCAAGCTGTTTGCATAAAACGTATGAAAGAGTGTGCAAAGACTTTATTCAACACAACCATTTCGAGAGGCAGTAACATCACCTCCTATAACCCGAAAAAAAATATATACATATAGCTATGAGCATTTATATGCTCAAAATACTGATGACAAACAGAATATCCAATATGTATAAGCTGATCTCTTTCATATATTTTGTTATACGTTTAAGACTTCAGATATTTAATTTATTATTTATTTTATTTTAATATTAAATATTTGAAAGCAAACTTTGATCAAAAAATTAGTGGTCTCTTCTTTTCATTTTCTTTCCGGCGCTCGTAATTGCCACGAGCAAATTATGAATAATTTTCCATGCAAATTCAGCCAAATATAATCAAATCCACCCTTCTTACCCTTTGAAGTGTGATTGATCAATTTAATAATTATAGACGTTTATCGAATTTTGAGGAATAAATAAAAATAGAAAAATTCATTGATGGTATGTATTCGCCAACTTTATATTTTCATCAGCATTTCACACTTTTAACAAAAATATAAATACAATTTTATATATTATATGTTTTGGATACGTACACATACGATTACCGCTACGATATAAACAAAAATAAATAATTAATTAAATGGCAATGGAAGATTCGTTACAGGTTATGAATGAAAGTATATAATATTTTTAATTAATATGAATAAACATCGAATGCAATCGACTTCATATATAATACAATTGAATTTGTAAACTAAATATAAATATAATATTAAAAGCAATAATACTGAAAATAATAAAGGTTTAATGAATTATCTTTTAATGAAATATATGGAATTTAACTTTCAAAGTCGAATGCATTCATTAGATGTAATATGATATATATTATTATTAAAAAATACAAAAAAAACTCCTCCTGAATTTAAAATACTGATAAATTATAATTTACATTTTTGTGCGAATATACTTTTTTTCTCTTCGTGAAAGCTGAGTTAGGAAACTCAATCATTTCAATAATAAAAAAGCTCCTTAATGATGACAACAAACACTTCATGTAATTGCAAAAATTAAAAAAATAAATAAATACATATTTACAACAACAAAAAACGCGTCCAACCATAATTCATAATATATAAATTAAAAACCTATCTACTAAAACAAAGCTAATATACAAATTTGGTGTTTTATCATATTTAATAATAATTATTTAACATTAAACATATTGCATACATAATCTCTTTTTTATGTATATTTATATATAAATATATATAATCACACACATTTCATTCTAAAATCCATAAGAACTAAACCAAATCCAAAACAAAGCATGATGGGACGATTAAAATTTACAATTAAATTTTATATACAATAATAAAACATATTCAGAACCAACTCGCTGATGTTGAACAATATAATGCCAATAGTCTTTGTACTACTATTAATTAAGTTTAATTTTTAATATTTAATAGAAACTGTCTATACAATTATTTGTCGTTTCATCATTAATAGACATTCGAACACTTTTTAAACTAGGATGCAAATCAGTCGCATTAACACCATCGCTTCCGCATACCGTTTAATTGATACACATATATAATATCCTTCGTCTAATTCTAAGTTAATTGAATTTCGGAAGCCAGGTGTTTATACAATTTTATTAGTTTAAATGCATCTTAAAAAAAATGATTTTGGTCTCGAAACTATAATATACAAATAAGACTAAATGATCGAGGTATCGAGGGCAAGACTTTGAATAATACTATTAGGTGCATATATCATCCGAAAAATGAGATCAAATCTCGGCCATTTTTTTAATAGACAATAACTCAAGTATTGTCGTTCTGTTAATTTATACGGCTATGCCAATGGAAGGAACGCAATATTTATATAAATTATCAAATAATCATTATGAATATGGAAGGATATTATGCCCTTTTTATTTTATACCAATATATTATTTTTAATAAATTCCCATTTAACATTACCACTCTTGAAAGATTCAGTTCCATTCCTGTAAAATATTTCAATTTAAGCACCCATTTTGCTTACATATTAAATGTATATATTCGTTTCTTGTTGTTTATTAAATATTCAATACAATTTAACTCCATTGTAAATGTTAAATTCCATTTAATGGAAATTTTACGTTTTAAAACAAATCATTTTACATAATATTATATAATAGTATCGATTTATCGTTCAAATAAGCGACCTATGAGTAATCTACAAATCTCACTATACCATTGATTCCCATCTCAAAAATTTATTAAAAAAAATATATAAGTAAATCAGGAATCAACACTACAAATTTAAAGCAAAAATTAATTTAGTATTTTACTTTAAGCTGTCAGCTAATTTTAGTTTGACATTAGTAAATTAAAAAGTAAAAGCAATAATTAAAATATTGACCATGTGTTTAATTAGATGCTTTGACTAAGACTTTTGGAGTCAATGTTTGATATTTTGTAAAAATAGCTTGCTGTCAAATTAAGTTAGTACAATATAGTCATAGTAATCGATGATCAATTTAATACTATATAATTTAACACAATAAATAATCGTGGTCTATATGTTCACCAATAATCTTATAACCCTAAACTTTAAAACCATAGATCTTAACAAAAAGTATCCAAAAATTACCACATGAAAACTTAAACTCGAATAAGCATGTGTGATTTTTATCAACCGTTTTCTGGTAATATTTTAAGTTCTAAAAAAACAACTTCACTCAACTCCTTTATCTACTTTCGTTTGTCGTAAGTGTCTAAAAAAAGTATACAAATGATTTAGAAATGACAGAGCGAATGTGATCGAAAAGAATTTAATAAATATTGGAATTATAATAAGCACTAAGTCCCAAAAGATCTCAAGTAACACAGATAGCTTTGTAATTAGCCATTTGTTGATGTGCTGTTTTGTAATAACTATCTAAATATTGATTGATTACATAAAAAAATATTTTTCCTTACAGTCCATTATAAATGTATCCAATTTTTTATTTAATGATCACATCGAATGCTAAAGCCAATATATGAGGTTCTGGCAATAAAGGGTCTAAAAGACACTGTCAATTTGATATTTCTATAGCTAGTGAAAGCACGTGCAAAGAATGTAAAATAGCATTTGATCTGTTCCTATTGTTTTTATGTCCAATAAGTTAGCGAACTTCAACGTTTATTCATTATTATTATGAATAAAAAGCTTGGAACTCAGGGTATTTTATACCGAAACACACTTAATGTTTCTTGTTATTTTCGGAATGTATAATATATCAGCTATCATAAATAATATTTTTGATAAAAAAACGGATTTTAATTTAGATAAAAAAATTGCTTTTACTTATTAATTTACCCACATATTTAAAACCACTATTGGCAGTATGCAATATAAAAAAAAATATTAACCAAAAATTATTGATCGTCATACATTTCCCTAAAATTGTATGGTAGAGTTAATTATTTAATCACACTATATACATTATTAGCAAAGTATCTTTTGGCCCATCAGAACATGTTAACAAGTCCAATGTGGACAAGCGTTTACGACCAAAAACTTTTCAACACAAAAATAAACGGCAGTGTAAGCTTTTATTTACAAACGCCATTTTGTTTCAATCGTAAACATATTAAGTCTTACGCTATCCTGTCAAATACTTTGAAAGCTAGCAAAATAATTTATATAAAAATAATGACTGGTTTATATAAATATACATTTCATATTTATATATTTGTATATATATTTATATATATTAACACAAAGCAAATTGAATCATCTACATCCGAAACTTTTGGCTATAACAAAATGTTCCGTTTCGGACGTTACAAAACCGATACACGTAAACCAAAAAAACATACAAATTTCTTTCAAAAGACATTATGTAGCTGCTTTGGATGAGCTAGCGTCTTCGTATCAGTTAGGCTACCTATCGTCAACTGACTCCATGACAACTTGCTTGAAAGCTCGCACTCCTTGTGACATTTGCGTTTTGAATTGCCTAGTACCCAATGCAGTTGTACCGTCTTGAGCGATGAACAGTTGTAAACCGGATGCTGGAATGAGAAAAATCACAATTTAAAAAGTGTTCAATTTTACCAATCATGTTATGACCAAGCCTTAAAAAGTGCTTATACAAATTAAATAGACAAAGTAACAAGATCCAAGCCTATAGAAACTCTTGAAAGTATACTTGTTTATTTGTATGTTTGCAATAGTATGTTCTCACCAAAGCACTGTTGTTTTTATAATTATTTACTCGTTAGCGTTAAGCAATGAATAATATACTTACTTTCTGCATTGTCTTCGACCTGCTCCAAATTCGTAGACTTCAAAAGTTGATCTATCAACGAATCCGGATTGACCCTCGTATTTTCAACCCGTCCCGATACCAAATGTCCAGACTAAAATTAAATTAAATATAAATCATTATAACAAATCAGTTACCAGTTACTAACCAGTAATTATTGATTTTAATTTTAAAAACCTGAGGTTCAGGTTCAGTTCCGACACATCCAGATATCGTTCCGTACGGTCCGACGTTGGTTTTCTGCTTCCGTCTTTCCAAAGCAGCCTTTGCTCTATCTAAAGATCCGGTTTCGGTCATAACTAACCCGCCGCTCGGATTCCTTGTGAATATAAAATAAAAATTGTTTTAAATACAATTATTTTATACAGATAGCTAATAAATATAAAAAGCAATACATATATGTATTTACACATATGTATGTTTATACAAATGAAAATGTAAAATGAAATATTGACATAGGAAAACCAGTATGTAGATTGCGATAAACCTTTTGTATTTTCATGTCCTGTTTGTTGAATTCAATGATGTGCCATTCTAGATGATTTGTGATCGTAAAATTGAATTATGGCCGATATGATAACCAAGCAATTTGAATAAAAACACATTGAAATATGTACAACTTACATAATATTTCATTTAAAACATGACATAATTATTCATATATCTAATACAAATACGGTGAAATATTATTCGTAATTTTTATATTGTTTGAAGTATCTTATTCCAAAATTTGATAATTACATTTTAATGGATTTGACAAATCAATAAACTTTGTGAGAAGTGTAAAAATATAAAAGATTTATATATATGTGTATATATGTATATATATACATACATACATATACACAGAATACCATTGTAGTCAGTAAAGGAGACACTCGTTCTAGTAAAATGAACATTTCAAATAAAAATATGTTTGAATTAAGCACCATGATTTCAAATTTCAGAGTTATGACAATAAATAATATGTTGTTGTCAAGGTCCTAGAGTGTAACTGAGCAAACTTTGGTTTGGATGGCATTCTATATAATATACATATTTTCATAGAGGGTGGAGTGGGATAAATATTTTTACAATACAACTCTTTAAAAAAATGTCATCAATATAAGACCTATGCCTTAACAGAGTTCTAAAGAATAACTACTAAAAATTTATAGATTTAGTCAAAAGGTTGCATTGAGAGCATATACAGAACATATTCAAAAATAAAAATCACTCATCGAATAAGATGGTTTTAATTTACATTAGCATATTAATTTCCAAACATATGTGATCTTTCACTTGAAAGTGAATTATGATTTATATAAAAACTGTTTATAGTGAAACAGAAGATATATTTAAAAATTAAAACAAATCAAAATATAACACAAAAAATAAGATGATTTTATTAATTTCAATGCTTTCTCTTACCTATAAGTTGTAGTATAAAATATAAAATAATGCACAAAAAATATTTATTATTTAAATACTAGAATAACTGGACCTTAAGCCAAAAAGGTTAGATTTATATAGACATTTTTGAGGATCGGGGTAATAATTTTAATTACTAAATAAAAATCAATTTATAATGCTTTATATGTATTACTGATAAATATGTTCTAAAAAATGACAAAATCGCAATAAATGTTTGGTTATTACTAAGTTGTTTTATACTACTAAATAAATCATGAAATTTATTTTTGAAAATTTCAATTGAAGTTTTCACTATAAAAATCACTAGAATCAAATTTTTTCAGAGACAAAACTTTCCTCTAAATTAATTTAATATTTACTTAATGGCATAATCAATGATAAAGATGTAATAAAAAATATATTAAAGCAAAATTAAATAAAACATTATATGGGAAAAAAAGCATTACAAAAAAAAAGCGTGCAATTTTTCATATTAAATTGGTGGCTCTCAGTACCTATTTTATTTCCAGCATTGATATACAGATCTTATCGCAAAATTTTGTCTACAATAAATATTATTAATTGTATCAAAGTAGTCTAACTTATGAAAATATTTTTATTCTTCGATAAATATTATTAACTATATTATGTGCAATCATATATAACCTGAAACGATCTTGTTTTAGCTTAAATCAATACTGAAAAATCAATCAATTAGTCAAGCGTTGAAACACGAGCAATCAAAACCAATCACATTCAACATTCCGCCATACACTTGTGCATTTTTGCGATATTACATACAAACACATCACACCAAAGATTATACATACGGTGTATTATAATATAAGAAAATATATACATATAAATACAAAAGCTATGCACAGCTACAGTGTTAGTGTATATTGTTTATTCATATACATTATAAATAATCTACTAAGTCATATATATATATACATACATATACCATGCAAATTATTTTGAGAACTACAAATACACATCACGTGACGGTGTCTACGAGTCTAATCTTTCAATTCAGTGCAAAATAAATGGTCGACTATTTAATTGTATCGAGAGACTGACAAGCCTGTGGCGCTCGGTCGTCGATGCTTGAGCGTCGGCGGAAGACTATCGCTCTCTTGCTGGACACCGCCAGCTCCACACTGGCGACACCACGTATCTCTGAGCATCACCGAATTTTGTTAATGTTTAGAATACATTCCAATTGTTTATAAATTATAACGACAAAACGAGACAATATGTTCTAATCTAATCTAAATAGTCTTGTACATATTTATGTTATTATACGTGGTGTGTATTATATTATAAATTATTTTGTTAATACAAGATGACGACATGCCTTCAAAGTTCAGCACATTTTTAAAATGTATATTTATATAATTTCATGCGAGCATATGTTAGCTTGATTATGAAGTTAATGCAAAACCTAAAAACCATATTGCTTGGTGTTCTTATTTATAATTATCATGTTATATACTTAAATTAAATCAACATTTGCTCATTTATTCGCTACATATAATACAAAGAAGGAGAACAACAAAGGACTTAGAATTGTACCTTATCACTATACCTAGCCGATAATATTCTTTGCAGTTTCAGAGCTATTTGATAATAATAAAGTCTTCTTCGTAATTAATTTGTAACACACATATCCTGCTATTATTATGCTGTATTCACATAAATGCAAAAAATACACAAAACAACAATGTATTATGTTTATCAAATAGGTTTGAACAACCTATGGTTTTTGCTCTCAATTCTAACTGACCAGCAATTACAAAGATTTTTTATTGGAATATTTTTATGTGGCACATCATTTTAACATAAAATTAACCATCATTATGATATTTATTGTAACGGTGAAGGCAAGGAGAATTAATTCTGTTAGAAATAAAAATTCGAAACGCTTTGATCAAGTGGGATTCTGCATATAAACACATTTTCACACTTGGGTCATTGCCTTAATCGCATACATATGTAACCAATTTTTTCACAACCATTTACATGTCATTGCACGGTTTTGGTGGATCCATATTCCCTAGCAGCATTTATAGGGCTACCAACATTAACACTAGATTTACAGCACCCGTCAAATTGACGGGTTTCTGATTTATATTCTAATTTGATTTGAATCAGAAAGTATTTTTTCTGTTTTTTTTATATTTAAACAATGCAAATATATTAACACTATTTTTATTTTCGGAAACTTCTTATTTTTGAAAATCTGGTCGATATATACCTATTTTTAATGGCACCGGTCAAATTTATATTGCGGTAATTCACTTGAATTCAAGGAATTTAAGAAAGGAACCAGATAAGTGTTAGCTTCTTGCTTGTATATTATTTTTCAAATGAGTAAAATAACCAGAATCGACTTTTTGATCTTTATCATATCATTACTTAATGTCAAAGAATCTTTAAGTAAATGAATACTATCATTATAAAAAAGTTGCATCTCAGAGATTCGCAGCAACATTTTACAAAAATTACATATCGCAAGTTTTATTAGTAAGACAGATAAACTTTAAATATTATAACACTGAAGATTTATTATATTTACAGAATAGTAAAGAGAACGAACATCTATAAGTTTTTTAATGTGAACACAGCATTAAATTTGTATTTGTACTAAAATAATAAATCTTTAAAGCAGCTCTTCAAATCAATACAATCTTACATCTTGTAAACATTATTAATACGTGTAAACTAAAAAGAAAAACGTTAATCGACATCACTAACATACACAAACACTTAAATGATGTATATACAGATCCAGTAGTTACTTTGAAATCCTCATCATTTACTACTAATGTACAATCTGATCAAATTCACACGGCGATTCATGTATTCCATATACTTTTCACCTCAGGTTGATTTCACAAAAACACCACCAAGCAATAGAAAATAGGAAGTAAATATGTTAGAGATGTAGCGCGATTATGTTTCGCCCGTCACCGTTACATTCAAAAACAACCCAAATCGCAAACGACACATACCTCTGCTGCGTATTTGCTTGAGAATTTCTTTGATTGCTTAACGCCTGTCCGTCCGTCATGCAATGCCTCAAGGGATATGCTGAATCAACCACATCGCCGTTTCGTAGAACAACACCAGACTTGGAAGTAGCCAACGGATTCATCTTATCAATCTTACGATTGTTGTTCATTATGTCTTCGTTTTGGTTGGACTTTGGAGTTGAATGTAAAAACTTAGACAACAGTGTCTCGCTACATATATTTTTATTATAATGCGAAGGCATCGGACTTGGGAAGACCTTTCTCTCGTGATAGCTCATGCTCCTCATCGGCGATTTAATATCAAACTCCGGCTCAGGAGTCAGATAGAAATCATCTTCGGTGCAACTAGAAAGTCTACTCTTATCGTGAATAGAATTCTTTCTGTTGGCCAACGGAGTCAAAAACGGAAAATTATGAAACAATTCAGTCTCATCCTTCTGCTCTTTGGCAATCTGTTTCTCGACAAAATCTGGGATTGTATTGAGCGATTTCTGTTTGAACAGTTGAAAGTTGGTCAAGGGCAATACTTTAGCAGCCGATCTCGCTATAGATATGATATCCTGCTTCTTTTTATCAAAGTATGACGGCAAGTGATTGCTAGAGTTCAGCGAACCCGGAGAAAACATCGATCCCTCAGAGGACTTTGGCTCGTGTTCATTGCAGACGGACAAGTTTGTTCTACGTTTTAATACAATCGGGGGAGAAGAATCGCTTAGAGTGCTGTTTGGGGTTAGAAAGATGTCTGCCGACAGATCGCTCGAGTTCGGTCCTGGACTGCAAGCTTTGTACTGCCTATTTCTGTCGATGAATAGTTTTGGCGCAAGTTTTCTGGTAACACAATAAATATATGAAGCCAAATGTTAAATAGATCACAATAATATTAGATAATTTCATAATTTTCTCGTATCACAATCACAACATAACTGCAAACTATAAAAAGCCATCTGTAACACCCACCAGTTTCCCTTATCCAATGTTAGTGATACAGAATATCCACATGGTCGTATGATATACATTCCTTATCGTTTTACACCAGTTTATTTAGAATTAAATTTAACGACACAAATACTTGCACGCGTCTTTCTCATACATATTCACTTAAAATTCATCGTTTTAATGTACATTACTCATATATATATATACATTCTCATTGAATTACATCGATAAAACGGAAATAAATATAAAGTGTGTTATCATACCGTATATGAGATGAATTAACGCCATGACGTCCACCTTCAGAGGAGTCGCCACCTTCGGAACTTTGCCTTGAATGTTGACTCTGTTGACTTAGAGAGCTCCCATAGCCGCTAGCCTAAAAATAAATTATTCATAAGTTTAATTATGAACAGAGTCAAAAACTAAAAATTAATATTTAAAATATACGTACTTTAGAAGACATCTCTCCTGAGGTATTAGAACTATTCCTAGAATGTGTATGGCCTTGGAGACAAGAAGGACATTGTGCATTCACAGTGGATAGAGCTGAAATGTACATTATTAACACAATTAATTACTCTCTCTTGCATAAGGATCATATTAATTATTCTACAAATTTTTAGGCCAAAATATTTTAATAAATATTAAGTTTTTTAATTATCAAAGTGCCATGAATCATTGCATGTCTTTTGTCATATTGCCACTAAATATTCTCTATATGGAATGTAATCTTCGACCATAAGAGGAAAAGACAGAAACGTTATAAGACTTTTTTAAGAACTGGTGTTGATGTTAAATCCCATAGATTGAGTAACACAACTCTGTTCTTCGGCAACTAGCCATCAAAGAAAGGATTGCATCAATATGTTAAAGTTTTTTTGCATATTTTGAGCCTCAAGAAACTAGTTGAATAATGAGTGAACTAGATTAAATTTTTAACTTAACTAGCCATTTATCCTAAGAAAATATTTTCAAAAACATAAATTAAATACTTACATCTTTCAAGCATATCTGATCCACTTCTTTGTCTTTGCAAAGTTCCACCTACATTATCACTTTCTTCCGCACTTTTATAATTTAAATGATCAGCTACGCCTCTTACTGGTGGTACATTATCATTTCTAAGAGCAGCCACATTCTGATCTGATCCTATTATGTCGTTCGGTTGATAGTCAGTTGATATTATATTAGTTTGCGTCTGATGATTCAAAAGTTCTACAAAAAAAAGAACAATCATTAAATAACATCTAAAATTAAATAGTTAGCAATTTAACAGCATACCACTGCCGAAAAGCGCAGGCCTTTTCTTGGGAAGCGATCCAAATCCTGAACTACCGGACGCTATCGATGACCCACAATCGTCTCGGTTATCTGCTTGGCCAGCGTTAGACGTTAAGGGGTTCACGGGTTGGTCAGGCGTGCCTGAAGGAACATTACCAGAGCCGGCAACCACCTGCTGCTCGGGCAGCACAGCGCCGACTTCAGCGGCCGTTAAATGTTCGGAGAGTTGCTTATGCTTCAGTGATGGAGAAGGTCTGTAAAATAGAATTTAATTAAAAATAAAGTTAAAAATGTGTTTATAAACATACAGTAGAATCAAACTTACACTTTGAAGAGAGGATCTCCGGACAGCATGTTCATACGTATTCGTAACCGCAAAGTGCTGTTGTCTTGACGATGACGAGTGTCGTAACCTTCGAGTAAGCAACGACGGGTCGCCTCACCAGCTCCAGCCAATTCTGCTAGATTCATGTCAACGAATCCAAGTTTTTGGTAAGAACGGCCGCCTAATATTCGAAAAAAAATCAGGAGAGATAGATAAGTTCATGGAATTAAAAGTAAGGAGCAAGAAAAAATGCTTTTCTGTAAATGGTCTTAGTCGATTTATAAAACCTAGTACTAATTCTATGTCTTTATTTTTAATCTATATTATATTTATACAGCAAATTATTTTAAATAAAAAAATATTGATTGAATATGAAAATACCTTTGCATTCCTTCCGAACAGATATCCTCAAAATACTTGGCTCGAGCACACCATTTGAAGCATTGGCTGACATTTTACAAACAAACGTAAACGTAGCATTCCATCTCACCATGTGATTCTTGACTTCCTCTCTGCAAATTAAAAGTAAGTCAATTATTACGTGTTTATGGAACTTAAAACATATATAGAACACTATAAATAATTTCTTGATGGTAGCATTATAAACTTTCGCTTATTAACTAAACTCGATCGTTAAAAATTACTCATGGTCACGACTAGATGAACATATGTTGCAAAAAATCTTCTTGAGCAATGTCAGATTTTTTAAAACACATAATGACTAGTAATTTTGAAATATTGGATTAGATACAAGATCATATCTATTGGGAATTGCTTACGAATTAAATAATGTTCAACGCAAAATTATACAGCTAAACATAAAAGATTTGACCTTTAAGACTTCCCTTTTTGTGGCGATCAGAACAATTGAGACAAATAATTTGACCTTTAGAGAGTTAGAAATAGATTAATCTCTTTGTTTTAACATACACGTTGGTGCTGAATAATAATAATAATTATTATTATTATAATACAATCGATCTTCTCAAATATTTTTTTCTCGGATTTGGAATTGCAAACAATTAAGAAAAATATTAACAAAAACTTTGCAATTTTTGTCACACTTTTGCTTTGTTAAAATATTAAATTACATTTTAATGATATTTTTTTAAGATTTGTTTTCCTTTTGATCTACCGAACTCATTTTGACAAAAACAATGGCTTCGTTTGTGGTTTTTTACACTCCCCCTTTATACAGGTTATCGAGATCAAGCAACATTGTTTGAAAGCGGAAATATATTTTTTTAAATAAGAAAAAAATGTAATATTCGACGATGCTGAATTGATATTCGATTTTTGCACAGTTTTATGTAAAGTAGATTACGCAATATTGCATAAACACGAGATAAAGGCCAATAGAAATTTTAAGGATGAACCAAAATAATGTTATTTTTGTAGAAGAGAAAATCTGTTCCACAAAAGAAACACTTTCACCAATATGCCCCCAGAGACTGATCGACCCCGAGAACATGCCGATATCCGGTCCTTTCCGACCTAACCTAACAAAATACAGAGAGTCACAAAACAATATGACTCAGATTTATTATTTTTTGTGTCAAGATGCCTAAAAAACGAAGCCAAGAGCAATAGAAGTTCGACATTTTTTTGTAACCAATATTTATCGTCAGTTAATAACATATTAGTACAATAAACATTATTTACAAAAAGATTTCAAATTAAATTTTCATTGCAAGTCAATCTGGGATGAGAAATATTGTTTTAAATAAAAGCAATGCTTAAAAAATAACTAGGACGAAAAACTTAAAATAAAATCAAAATATTTCTTGTTGAGTTTAAATAATAAAATAAATATATAACAAGAAAAATAAAGAATATTCAATATTTATATGTGACATCTCATTCATCCATATCTAAAAGGCAAAAGGAAGCCACTACGTCACAATCCATTCTTAGGTAGACGTATGTTATTAAGGTTGTCTCTACATAGTTTAATTCAAATATCAATCCCTTTTGCTTCGATTTAGCTAGATCCGTGCTCACCGCATGTAATTCACAAACAAGTAAATAAGCACCTGAACAAGCAAATATTGGATGATTCGTCTCCTTTAAATATTTACTGTGGTAATCTATTGCTTCGATTACATGTCATAAGTTTACGTCAGTGTTGTATGAACTTTTAATTCAGTGCACAAATTGCTTAGTATTTGCATACGTGTCAAATGTGTGGCATGAGTTACATAATGAAGGTTATAATGAAGTCTATATATTTTGACATAAAAACTGTAGCTGAATCATTCTGTAATGTACTTTTTTAAATATTATATTAAGACAGATGTTGTGGCAAAATGTAGGCTATATTTGTCCCGTTGTAACGCATTGGGCTAACGAATTTCATAGTGCAACGGAAGATTTACAATAAATATGTGTTACGCACAATTCCTCAAAATAGATTTGTCTTTTTAAAGATTTTAAGGAGAGATGATATTTTTTCAAGAAAAACCTAAAATTTAGAAGAAACTGTAACGATTTTTTTAAAAGTTTGGCGAGCCCTGCAATCAAACAACCATACAAATGACCGTCGTCCGAGAACGGTCATCTGGCCAACGTCCTGACCACGCGTCACAGCTGACACCAAATAGGTATACCAGTATTAGTACGGTACGAACCGTGTCATGGCTCCGAATACAAATTCGTTCTTAGACAAACCGATTTGAATAACCTAATCACCCTAATCCATTAATGAAAGGCAAGGTACGGGGAATAACATGACAGGCAAGCGTCACGCCATTGCAGATGACGTGACACTTAATTAAATATGTTTTAATTAATATATGTATATTGAAAGTCACGGTCATGATTATTTCATAATTCATAAAAGTTCAATCCGGTCAATCCAAAGATTTGATAGTTCAAATTTATTGCTTAAATAAAGCAGTAATTTATTATAGATATTCGCGTGGCAAGAGATATGAATATAAATCAACATTGTATTTACAGTAAAGTTCAAGATTCATAAAACTATCGAAAAATCAAACAACTTTGAAGTGTAGCTAAATCTTAAGTTTTTAATTAAAATAACTTTGTGGGCAAACACAATACCGATCCCCAAGAGCATAGAAAAGGATATTAAAAAAGTTAATCTCGCCAAAAATAGATTCGCTTCTCAGAAAGATATTTATTACTCGCAAAATATTTATAGCGGTATATATTTTTTGTAATTGAATTATTATTTTGTAAAATTTGTAACTCGAAACAGTATCAAAAAGCCACAAAGCCTTGTGCGGCTTGATTGAGTTGATCTAATTTTAAAACTAACGAAGCGAGATTAAAATATTAAACGCCGATTTAAAGTGCTTTAACCCTCGGATTATTTAGCTTATGCATAAATTTGGCGCCGGTTAAGTTACAGATTGTAAACCAAAAAGATATGACGTGATTTATATTACAATAAATATACATATATCAACATAAATTATACATATTTTAATAAATATATGTGAATATCTGTATTTTATAACGGTAATTCATTAAATAAAAATGCAGATTCATAGCCGCATTTTTCTGAAGAAACATGTAAACTGAAAAACTCTATTTTCAATAATATCAAAAAGAAGCACTTTTCAATTTTGAAAATTAATTTTTACAGTAAGTTTTTAGTCACTTAATGTTATTTTAAAATTTAATAAAAGTGACAACGCATGTACAGGAACGGGTGTTTTTAGTAATATATGGAATAAGACTTACATAGCAATGAATGTTAGGAAACTTGAAAAAAGTTAGCATACTGACAAAGGTATTCGTGAACTTGGTCGTCTAACAGATGATCGTTTTAATTTATGTAGAATCATTGATCTTCTGCAAATAAAAACTAATCATACTATGTATTTTTACGTTTAATATTTGTTTTTATAATTATTCATATTATTAGTCGAAATTATTTTGGTCAAACACAAACTGATTTCAAGCTGAACTTATTCAATAAGTATCTATTCGAATC
Organism: Plectrocnemia conspersa; assembly: GCF_051122295.1. Classification (NCBI taxonomy): domain Eukaryota; kingdom Metazoa; phylum Arthropoda; class Insecta; order Trichoptera; family Polycentropodidae; genus Plectrocnemia; species Plectrocnemia conspersa. Next base: position 18,418,413 of record NW_028277173.1, read on the forward strand.
CAGTTTAATAAATTTCATATTAGTGAATTACAATTGAAAATTAACTCCGAGGATTTCCTCCATTTGTCCAAAAACAGTTACTCTTATATGTAGGTCTCTATCATAAATATCAATGTTAGACAATCAACCAGAAAAAAAAATTAAAAAAATACTATATTTTTATTAACAATAAATCGTATATTTATATTAAAAATTGGTTATAACAATTTCATAAATCTTCAAAAATCTAGTTAAAGTACTTCACGTGAATAGTGTCAATGTAATCGATTATAAAACGTCCATGAGTTAAATAATCAACAGTTAATGTATAATCTTATTATTTACTATCATATCACAGCTTAATACAAAATTTACAAATCAATTTAGCGTCAGTACCAAATTTGAAACAAACTACACAAGCAAACGCATGCTTAAATATTTAACTAAAGCAATTACACTCTAAAATTCAATAAATGTTAAAATAGTTTGCGCACGATTGCATTGTGAATGTTTGATAATATTTCAACAATTTCATTGAAATTCATACACCGATTAAAATTCTAGATAGGGTACCGAAAATCTTGATTAATTATTTATCGAAACCATAAAATACAAATTAATTAACCGCCAGACTTATTATTTCATTACACGAAAGCCATAAAATATCGATTTCTTAGTATCGAAGACTGATTAATAGGAGAGCAAATCTAGCGTGCCGATATCCTCTCTCTTTCCTATCCGATAGAGCAGAACAATTTTTATGTTTTCGCTTTCGGGACAGAGATATGAGCATTTTTATGCCAGACGACGAGATCGATTTCCGTTTACGTAACAGAATTGGAAGCCTCTGATTCGATTTGATATGGAGCGCGAAACTTACGACATTTATTATTCATTGTTATACGACAGAACAACATTGTTAAGCACCGAGGACAATGGTACAATATTACTATTATTAATTGTCAAATCGGATCAAATATACAATATTATTATCATTTCCTTTAAGACTTATGTGTTACACGAGCATTTTCTCTAGTCTTTCAATTTATTTATATCAAATCCTAATTATTAGATAATTCAATAAATATCTTAGGGTTACATCGCGTAAATTTATTTAGATATGGGTAAAACCCATTAAGGGTATTTATTACAAATTTATATTAGGTACATACTTCTCTGAATATTAATTTATTTTTTACTTACAGTATATTGTATTTTAAGTGCCATTATAAACGAGTTTCCAAAACACTTTTAATTTAGATATTTTATTCAAATTTAGAAGTTCGGAGAATAAAGACACATATATTTTTAAAACTTTTATTTTAAGATTAGCTGATTTATAGAACACCTTTTTTAACATAACCACTATAGATATTAATGCATTTGATTAGGAACGAATTTGTTGATTTCAACGTCATGTAAGATGAGGTGGCAAGACATCTACCTTTGAGGAGGATTGTCCTTCTTGAACAAAAATTTCTGAAATGACATTTTTTAGCTCCTGTAGTAATTAGTATTTATTTGTTCTCCTCGAACAAAAATTTATGTGTTGACTTTTTTATTTTTAACTCCCGCAGCAATTTATTCTCTTCGAGCAAAAAATTTCGAGGTGGCCTTTTTATTTATTAGTAGTGTCCTCCTTTGATATTTTCAAAATCTGGTCAGCTTATGACTTAGGCCTGCTCTCTGTTGGTTAGCACAAGTGTTTGTTAGCACAATATTTCGTTTCATAAAGAATACTTTTTTCATAAAATACATTAATCGTTGAACACCTATCATCCCGATATTATATTTCATCAGTGACAAAAGAAAGGCCTTTCATTAATTTCTGCATTATGAACGTAACTCTCTTCTGCTTTGAATTCACGAAGCCATTTTGCCACATATTAACTGTTCGTTGCCACCAACAGAAACTAAGTGGCAAATTATCATTTGGCCAGGTTAGAAATTGACACGGTCATTTAAAACATTTAAAAACCAGAAATGGAATACCAACGACCAACCAAGTCAAATAAATTAATCTATATTTTGACAAGGATTATATCTTAACATTCCGAATAACAATCGAACGAAAATACAGTAAGATTTAATGTTTGCCACCCAAATGTAATACTTTAATTTCTCGAAACCACTCTAATGATATAAATCGGGATTAGATCTTCTAAAATAAATGAAAAGCCTGGGCTTATTGAAGTAATAATACATATGCGATCCTCTATGAGCTGAAGTAGCTCATTATTAAAGAATAGTTACTACATTATATGTACGATCTAACTCATCACGATCTGTATGATTGGGTAAAACTAGGAAATCATTTTGAAGATCTATAGAAATTATAATTATATTAAAATCACTAATTCCGATCTTTCAAATAATAGTCACCGACTTATACTACTCATTATTATTTAGTTACTTTATTTCACACAGTGCTTTTGAGAAATCTGCTCCCTTCGCCAAGCGCAAGAGATATATGTATATCAGTTTTGAGCCACAAATAACATGTATTCACTTATATTTTTCTTAGTCTGACGCCAGAGTTTTTATAAATGACTTGATAAATATTTCTCCAGCAAACCAAATCCCAAAAAAATGTCCATATGTTATGTTTAAAAATCAGTTTGCATATTATTGGATAAAATAATATAGTATCTGTTTAATTTTTATAAATATGTTTTTTTCTATAATATTTTTAAATCCTTATATTATTTTTAAGTAAATAATCAATGATTCTTTATATTTGAATTATTATGACTTATTGAATAATCTAATATAAATGTTTTAAATAAAAAAATGACTCATACAGTCGACTTTGTATGTTTGTTTTCATTGTTCTTAATCTTAAAGATTATTAATAAAAAATATATAATAAAATGGAATTTGGAAAGGTCTGGGTCAGAAACAACATCTATGTTTCAAGTGTCATAAAATATAGAAACCTGATTACGAGCTATTGTTTTTCATAATATTTTTTTAACATATTGTGTGTTATTAAGACATAATAAATAATTCAATAATATATTTCTTACGACATAAAAAATTTTAGCGACGGGTTTTGATAATGGTGCGCGTAAATGAGAATTTACTAATCGTTTATGTTGACTTTTTTTGTTGAAATTTACATTTTTTTTATATTGTTGCCTTTGATTATACATCAATCTAAAACTGTCTAAATCGCGTTTATTCGAACGTTGACGCAGAATTCACTCTCGAGTAACTTACATAATGAAATAAAAATAATTATCGTGCACTTTTACAATCTCCTTTCGTTCGTAATGAGAAAGAACTTGAGAAATCGCGGCTCGAACGCAGAAATAAAGAAAAAACGTCTCAATGACAGCATCAGTCGCGTGAGAAAAGTATACCGCGAGATGTTTGGAGTGAAGCAAAAAGTATTGTGTGCGATGGATATTGTATAATATAATAAGCTAATATTCAAATTCACTATTAAATAATCCATTCACAACAGCTATGACAAGCGCAAAAATAACTTTATATAATATATATTTTAATAGCGATAATGTAACTTTTCTACTATCGAAATTCAAAATGTAATATAAAAATTAAAAGTAATAGGTATCATATTTTTAAATTAATAATAACATTTTATACAAGTATTACAACTAAAACAATATATTATAGCAGTATACATTTATAAACAGGCTTTTTTTGATTCAAGAAATTAGGACAGAAATGATGACTTAAAACGTTTATTTTATTCAATAGACAATGGAAATGGGAAAAGCTTCTAGTTATTCAGTTAAGTTAATGAACTAAATTTACACGAATTCAAGTTGATTACCACAACACAAACTAACCCTCAATTGTGTGGGCATTAAACATATATGTGACTGTGGCAACGATCAATTTTGACACGTTTAATGGCAAAACCTTTTTTTATTACAAGAATCCCGAATCATTCTAAATGATTATCCAATTCATAAATCACCTTGCCTTCGCCATAACAAATCCCACGAGCAATAATTGACTTGAAATATTAATGCTTCTCTCTAGTATCGAAGGAAGTCATTAAAATGGTATATGTTGAAAAATAAATAAGACTGTAGGGAAACTGAACGAAATGGCTAACGTGCCGACACAATATAAGACACGATTTATAATGCTTTAGTTTCAAAAAACTAATATACGTATGAAAATTAAAGCTTAAATAAAACACCTGACCAGCCCCGGCGCTGAGGTGTTTTGTTTAAAAATTCGCTCATATATCATCAGCATAAAGCACGAAACAACACACACACGCACCATAAAAAATATACAAAAAAAAAACATTTTATATAAATTTCAACTTTCACACGAATGTCATTGTCGGTTTTTGCGAATAACAATGGACGGTTAGAGATAAAAGTTTAACTCGAAAATTACTCATGTAGTTTATTTAGCTCACTACATAATATAGTTATTATATGTCGTTCTAGATAAAGAAAATAATCTATCGGTAACCATCAGACAAAATACATAAAGTAAAAAAAGTAAACTGTTAAAATTAACGCACAATGGGTTATTTTTAATTAAAAAATAATATTTGTTGTGCGCAATTTTATTTTATATTAAAATATGATTTTGGTACAGTATTGAAACCGGTTAAAATATACTATACTACATATAAAAGTCCAAGGATGTACATTTATTATATAATGATTACATCTTACGAGAGGTATTTTAAATTAAAGATTAAAATATGACAGGATATGAACAAAACGATCAGCCAATAATCCGATTTTCCGGATTTCCGATTACGTAAATTCCAAAGTCTATTGACTAAAAAGTAAAGTAACTATGTACACGTGTTTAAACCGATAACAAACAGTCTAATCCCGTAGATGTATTGTTATTGTGATGGCGTATCGGTATAAATAAGCAAATACATATTTTTCTTGATTAACAATTTTACAATAAAACTATACTTATTATAGTGTTAACATTGTAGAATTAACGCCTAGGTTGAAAATTTAGTCTAAGCTATTTTTATAATAGGTCAGTTATTTCAAGTGGAGTGTAAGAACCTAATTTCAACTCTGGCTTGTGTTTAATCTAAACCAACATCAAGTACTCGATTCAAAAGATAGATAAGGGCCCAAGTACCGGATATTGTACATCAGTCTCGGGTGGTTATATTTCCTAAGGTCAATTTCAAAGACTAGCATCGCAGTGCGAAAGTCTTTGGCGTTGAAAACCGTCGATTTTCGTATCGCTAGATTATTATCGCAAATAGTTGCACAACACTCGACTACGTAACACAACACAATAACAGATACGTATCTCCTCTGTACAGCAATTAATTTTAGTAAAAATAGAAGCGACCTTTGTTACTACTACAATACACCGTTTGATAAATTGAAGCCCGTGAATGGGCAATAAATAGATTAGATCCGAACGAAAATAAAGACGGATTTTTTTATTTTGTTAAATATATTTACGATGTCAGATAACGATATTTTTTTAATACGATACCAGAGTTTCACTTTTATCATTCAAATATAGAATTGTTTTATAGTTAATACATAATACCTAAGATAATTTTTATTGGCAACAAGAATTATTTAAGACATTTTCCTTTTCATTTATTTTGATGCAATTTTCTGATATTAAAATGTTTTCATGCATAAATAACGTTGATCAATGGGAATTTAATAATGTATTCTTGGAAATGTTGCCTACTCTTAAATAATACGAGAATGCGTATTATTTACCTTCACAAATATGCAGTAAAAGAAAACCCAGCTCTAAATGCTTTTAATGATAAGCTATAAAATCTCCTTTGATTATAATTTTGTTAAAATAATGTCAACCCCAACTTCGCAAATGTCTTTCATATATCCAGTAAACACTTTTTTTTAAATTTAAACATAAATTCTTTGTTGCGTCACGACAAAATATGTACGTGATCCAGATCATGCATTTATCAACTAAAAGGCAGGCCGAAAGCATCAGCCAGAAATCAAACAGTGGAGTCAAAACAGACAGACTGGATCGGCCGGTGCGTAGAGTATTTTTCCACCGGCCAATATATCCACCTGCTGATCTGCCCACCACACCGACAATGTCTTGACCATGAGTAAAAAAACTGACGATTCAATTCCTTGAACTTCGTCGTAGAACGAGAGCATTACTGCGCTTAGTTGAAATCAATTTAGCACGCTCGGCTAATAGTTATTAATAATTTTAAGTAATACTAACACCCAACAAATATGAAATAAAAACTGTCTCCAGAAGTCTCTTTTGGCAAACTAAACCTAAGAACCAGAAAGTGGTGACTCAGACGTGATATAAACACGCTAATTTTAGAATCAGATCACAGTTTCAACAACAATTACGAGACGCGTGAGGCAATCGAGAGTCAAAAAAGCGACTACATATGTGTCGTAATTTAAAATCACTATCGAGGAATTCTGTGGAGACTGCAAGTTTCACGGCAAATAATGACGAGGCAAAAACAGATTCCTTCAGCGAACCACACTTAAGAACCCGAAAATATGAATATGTATAATCAAATACCTTTCATACTTTCACCATAATGAATCGTCCCTAGTGAGTGGTCAATTTCACACGCAGAAAAAATATTTTCGTTATAAGTGATATATTTTGATTATACATATATATGTATGTACATATATACATAAACGATTTAATATTGTCGTTCAACAGAAATGAGAATATGACGGCAGGTTCTAGACTGAACCTATAAATTGGTTGGTAACATCCGGCTCGAAGGACCGAATGTTCTCGACTAGTCTAGACTAGCGAAGCAAATATATAGTTTGGTACTTTATGTCGTCTTAATACTCTTTCGATATGAAGTTTCTTTGTAGCTCGTGGGCCGCAGGTTGACCGCAGCCCAGACCAGACGCGACACAATAGGGGGCGAGGTCGCGCAAGGCCGCCGTGCGGTGAATCAGCCGCGCTAAGTGGCTCGCGCGCGGAAACTCGAAAATAATATCGCCGCAACTTCTACAACCTAACGACTAACGAACGTTAACGAAATCTCGTTAACGGCTGTGCGTAAGCACGCGAATTAAACGCGCGACGACGCAAGGTCGCGCGAGGTAATTCGTAAGAATGCGGAAAATCTAGAAGTCTCTAGAGGCGAATGGACATCAAAAAAAAAATACATGTGCTCAATATGAGACCTTTAGGTTGATTCGATACGTCAATATAATGATCTCAATAGACATTTTGGTGTGTTTGTAAATGTCTATCCTAACCTAGTTCCTTGCGTCAAATGTCAAGAGCTCGCCGACTCCGCTATGGCTGACTTCTAGCTCCATAACGAAATCGCTATATTCGAACTAATCTTGTATCATTCGAGACAATTTCACATTATTTTTATATAACTTACTAATTCATTATGACCAGATTAAAATATGATTTATTATATAATAATCGGTTGCTTAGACCTAGAAGTTTAGAGAATATAATTTCATTCCCCGGCGTGGCGTGTGTAACGCACAAAGACGAAAGCCACGTGGGTGACGGTAGCGAGATGACAAAATCGATCTCCATTCTTGTTGTATAACACAAACCCGCATCGTCGAAGCGTTCCAAAAATTTCGCCACTTGCATCGGTGCAAAAATAAATTTGAACGTGTGACGCATTGCCGATGTTATAAAAAAAGATGGCTCAATGGGAAAGGTCAAGAGATGTGCATTATACAATACATGCAAATTTGATCTGTGCATCTTATGCAATACACAGGAAGTATAAGTGTAGTTTCATTTTTCACACATAATTGATGCATTAAAAGCCTCTGCTTTAGTACTGAATTGACGAAGCTAAGCATTTTCATTAAAAAGTTATTTTCATTACATCTTGACAGTCATTTATCATTGTCGTCGTTGAATATATCGACTTTTAAAATCATTAATATAAAATAAATATATATTAGAAATTTTATATACAGGTTGATTACGCGTGTTGAAAGTGTCAAATATTAGTTTGCAACAACACATTTACGAAATGTGTTGTTGCAAACTAATATTTGATATTAATAAATTATAAAGCAGCAGGAAACATGATGCTGATTTTTCAAAGAAAATCTTATTCTCTAATGAAGCACATTTTCACCTCTCTGGGTATGTTAGTAAACAAAATTTCCGCATATAAGGCGAGGAAAATCTTCATGTAAATCACGAGAGACGCTATTACATGCCCAAAAAGTGACTGGTAGATGCGCATTGTGGTCAGGCGGCGTCATCGGGTCTTACTTTTTTGAAAACGATGAAGGTCGGACTGTCAATTTTGGCACGAAGTCAAAGATATTGATGTGGAAGACATGTGGTTCCAACATGACGGCGCAACTTGCCACACATTGAGTGCAACGTTGGATGTTTTGCGTGAAAAATTCCCAGGTCGTATTATTTCATGTTTTGGTGACGTTAACTATTCGCATTTGATATTTTGTGGGGTTATGCTAAGAGTCATGTATATGCCGACAAACCCGAAACATTTGAGCACCTAAAAACCAACATCCGTCGAGATACCGCCTGAAATGTACGAGTAATCACAAATTACATCGAAAGGATCGGCTGTTACAAAAGTTCCAGAAGTGGCCATTTTATTAATATTATTTTTCATAATTAATGAAATACAACAAATTTGATTAATAAAAAAATTCGAAGATATTTTTAAATTTGTGGGTTATTAAAAAAAATAGGAAAGTGAAGTTAGATCACCTTTATAAATTAAAATATTGGTATATTAGTAATAATATTATCAATAAGTTATTCAGCGTATGCCAGATGTTTACATGGCACATCGATTATAACAGTACCGTAGATCTCTCGCTCAAAGTAATTAAATGATTAAAATACAGCTTTTTTTTACAGATGACTAATATTTATATGCAAGTTAATACAAGCATTAAATTACTATTTCACTTGAAACTAAAATATCGAATGTTATTTGGATTAGATATTCTATAAATATTCAGTTTAAATTCGAATTATGTATACTACTATACGAATCAATTCATTAGTTTAAATGTAAATCGATTCCTTCACACAAATTCCAATTAGACATAGGTATTACATTCCCGAAACTTAAACCGAGATTTAGTTATAATACTTCAATTAGTTAGTATTTTAGAATGAAAAAGTAAATATTGAACACGTATTTTAGATTGTTTTTTGGCGAATTAAACGTTTAACGTGTGCAATTAATCACTCGTGAATAAAACCAAATGTTCGGTAAAGTCGCATTAAAAAGAATTTATGTAAAGAGTGTTTATTATTAATGACTCGACGTGTGCGATACGATCTTCACATTTTAACCCTTAATGACGATAATGTAACAAAAAATATTTTCACCTCTTGAAAAAATGCTACAATAAAATGGCAATTTCAATATAAAAATAGCACGGGATTATTTATGCTCGATATTTAAAAATCTTTCGATATGATATGATTAATACATAAAATATTAAATTATGGGTGCTATTTAACAGGGAGCTTTGTTCCATAAAACGAATTGTTTATGCATTTGTGTAAGGGAAATCTTCGTATTTTTTCTTTGGAAAAGGATTCGTTACAGAGAGTTCATAAGGTTTTCACTGTGCTGACCAACACTCGCTCGCATCTAATACTGTCCAACAGTAATGCACAAGCAATTCATTTTATGGAACAATTATTTTGTATCGTACCTAAAAGATAGAAGCTATGTAGACGCTAAATAATGAAAAAACATATTTAAAAATTATAACTGTGACCTACAAAGATATACCTGTTTAAAATACTCATAGTCAATATAACTAGTTCTTAATATAACACAGAAAGAAAAAAAAATATAAAACAGAAGCTATAATATTTAAGTTTATTAAACATATTACGATAATCGGAGTTAAAGGGCTTGCCGCCATTGCGGTTCTGGTACACATAGTCATCAGAAAATGCGAGTCGAAAAAAGACAAAATTGAATACATAAATAGGTAGTATAAAATGTTTTCAAATATAGAGTAATCAGTGAATATAAACATAAAAACCTCAATGCTATAAATTATCTTATTCGGATTTATAATTAAAATATTATTTATAATATTTCGATTTATAAGCAATGACGTGCATCATTGACTCGTCTTGTTTTTATGGCGATATAAATAGGACGCGAAAACTCACAATTAAGTATCGTGTTAAAAAAACAACAATAATGTCAGTTTCTAAAAACACAATATCTATATTAAATACACCCACGTTCAGAGAAAGGCGAAATTTGCGCGAGAAATTAACGATCAAACTTCGGCGAGTTACGTTCGATTACATGAGCCAAAATAGACGATAGACGACCATTGTTCATTTTATACTCTCTCATTTTAAGTGTTTCTTCAGCTATTTTAACCATTTGTGTTCTATTTTAGATACATAACAGGTAGATATTATTGTATATCATACAACACTATTGATATTAACTAATAATATTTACTAAATAATTCCAGTATATGAATTTGATAAATATTCTATTATATACCATATAAAAAGAAATATAAATATACAACCAAAGCAAATATAATGAGATGTGAAAACAGACATATAAATTTATTTATACGTGTGTATGAGGTCTGTCCCAGACGTAACTTTACTGATTGTTTATTTAAATGTATATAAGACTCGCATGAAATTGCAAATTATCTCGTTCAAAGAACGACCCTTGGGAAGTCACTGCGGTTCCAACGTTTTTACCACTGATCATAGCAGTACCGAAGTCTGCTTTATTCATCGGTTAAATTTTTTTTGTGTGTTTTACAGTCCCGTAATGATGAGAATAATACTTGAATTTTAACTCAGGTAAGAACATCTACAACCTAAACATCGTTCTTCGCCTTTTTTCCAATTTAAACAGTTGTGTGAGCAGGCGCAGTATTGTGGTGTAGCGCGCATATTTATGTAACACTATAGTGATCTTGCGCCTTCACAGCCTGCTCATTTTGAAGGTTTTGTGGCGAGTTTTCTCGATCTTCTTTAAAGAGTTTGTGCCAAAACCACATTTAAATCACATCACACAAACAGAGTAGTGCAGCACTGACTCAGCCGATTAAATTGAAACAAACCTGGATATGCAACTGCGGTTTATACCAGCAAAAATAGGTTAAAAATATGTTGTTTTAATCGTCCGTTGAAATCTGGCAGGCGTAAGCCAAAGGTGTTACTATGGGGCAAATCAATACCAACTGGGTAAGTCAATTAGGCACATACAATACTTACGTATTGATCACTAGACAATAAGTCTGGAGATCTGTGACGAAATGTTTAAATATAAAGAATGTGTTAATTGATTAAATTGAGCATCGATATCTTTTTCAGTATTTTAATAAAAATATCGTGATTGCCACTTCTTGTGAGTTATTTCCCACTGTTCGACGGTCGGCAATCTCCACGAAATTTTACAAAGAATTCAATATTAGACGCTCACTTAAACGCCGACACATTGTCGTGAGAATGAGCCGAAATAAATGGCTTTTCAGCACGCCAATGTAGTCTGGCGCACGCGACATATGTACATTATGTACCTTTGTTCCAAAACAGAGTATGAATCTTTGCGAAAAATTAGCACGAGCAAATCAAACAATGTCACAATGTCTTATTAGCAGTGAATTTCTTTGTCTTTTAAAATCTAATTTAAGCTAAAATATATACTGATTACTCATAGTATGGCTAGCGTGTCACACTAATATCATTATTAAAATATATCATCAACTAGTACTTTAACATAATTAAATAATAGAGATCCTTAATAACCAATTTTGTTAGATTAGATCGATTTTTTTTTTTTTTCAAAAACTCTAAATATATAATAAATACGTATTTTTACAAATTTCGGTTTTACATAAAACAGAAGTTAGCAACATATAATCTGCGTATTTTAAAATGGAATTTTATTTAACCACGGAGCGAGAACATTTCTAATATTTGAATCACCAAAATGTTGAAACCACTTTAACCGCGTAGTGAGAAAAATTTGGACTTTACTCGCAAGTTTTAATTTATTTCCGATAGTCGAAAACTCATTTCATCATTTTTTAAATAAATTAATATGGTATTCCTAAAAAAATATAATATATCAACAACCTTTCTCCTGAGGAAAGTAAAATTATTTATTTAGCCGTATTAAATGGTACATGAAAATAGTAGATTTATAAAATACGGTATTTGAACATGAAATACACATTCGCAGTTAAAAAAGGATGCGAGATTTAAAAACGCTCGATCGTGTTCCATGGCATCAAGATTTTTTTGTTCATATAATCATTTTTATGGAAGCTCAGTGAATATAATTTATAAAAGATAATAAAATAAACATGAATATTTAGACCCATATTATCCATACTCCTTCAAATATAAACATCTATTACTTTAGAATATTTTATTGTTCAGATATTCTAAAATAGCAAGATATAATGTAATATTCTCTCTTTCGAGATCGTAAATTTGTAACGAATTTTATTTATTTTGTATAAATGTAAAGATTCTCTACAAATTAATCAATTAAGAGACTTCGTATTTTATAATTAATGAAATAATTTATATATAAAGCGAAATGTACAGTGCGGCCATCGTGACTGAATTGACAATGGCTGCGTGATCTTTGATGTGACAATTCGCTCGACATCGCAAAACCGCCAGATTAATCAATCTATAGGGTGTTTTTTTAGAGGTTTGTTTTTCGAATTGGCGACACTTTTTTCAGCAACAGCTAATTTGACAGCTGACAGGTGACTTGTTCCCTGGAGAGCGCTATAGATCCATAATTATTGACTTTTTCGTTCCCCAATTGAATGACATTAATTTCAACAAGACGGCGCAACATGTCACAATCATTTTATTAAAGGAAACATTCGATGTACGCATAATTTTGCGTAATGGACCTGTCAATTAGCCTTCAAGATCGTGTGATTTAACACCTTCGGATTATTTTCTGTGGGGATATGTGAAGTCGCTAGTCTACGCCAATAAACTAAAGATGATGGACGATTTGAAAGCCAACATTCGCCGCGTTATTGCCGATATACGGTCCCAGTTGCTCGAACCAGCTGCGGCGCCTACATGCCTGAAATTATATTTAAATACTAATGGCATAAAATTATCTTGCAAATAAAGCCAATACCATGGCCATTACTACGATTATTATGTGTTTTATTCCATTTTAAATGGCTATATCTCTAAAAACAAACACCCCTTAGAAACTCACGTACTGTAAATTTGTTAATGAAAGATCGATAAAAACATCACTCATAATTTGCGATGATTGATAAACTTTAAGTAACAGTAAAACGCCGCCAATAGGAATACTGATAAAAGATTGTTTAATAATGAATAATTATACGAAAACAACAGCTGGACTAAGTTTTCAGCGGCCCTACTCCGTTAATTATCAATTCTCGGAACCTTAACACCGATTTCACCCCTTGTCCCAAATTCTCGAAACCGTGCCACCTATTCCACCCCCTGTCTCGACTTCTCGGTACCTCGACTAATTATACTACACCGAAAATTGCGAGATACATTCTAAAATAGACAAATTCGCCTGACGTAAAATCAATCAAACCGACCAGAACCAGAATCTGGTCTTAGCGACGCGTCATGCATATTCAATAGAGATTCTACTTGCAAGGTGCCAAAGATCGACGCAGAGACAAACCGATGTTCAAACCGGACGGACGGGTGTCTACATGGCCAGTCGTCTTTTTATGAAACCAGACACGAACACCTTTCCGAGACCTCTTGTCCTTTACCCTTTGTACTTAAGAAGCAGTGTAACACTCCGTTGGTGGTTTATAGATAAGAATCGCCGTAGCTTTTTCTTTTACATGCCAAATAAACATTGAATAGTATTTAAGATTAATGGTAAACTAAAACTGCGTGATTCTAGTCACCATTAGTTTCACTGACAATGTCACAAGTGAGCAATCTAAATCAAATTTAGTAAAGTTATTTTAAAGGCCCTTCACAAAACATAATCACTCTCCACTAAAGATACTCAATTGGGCCTCAGGTCCCTGTAGGAATATAAAGTTATTATAGGATTCTGGATATAATTTTGCATAAAGAAAGAATCTAAAGATTTTTTTATTTCATTTATATTTTTTTTATAACGTCGTATTGCTTTGATTTTGAGTAAGGTTATATTTGTCTACTTTTTCTGAAGAACTGTCTTCAAGTATATGTGTTTAAATATACTAAAAATGTCTCGAGCTTTTAGCAATTTATATGCGTTAATTCTTGCCTTGAGATTTGTTTCTCTCCCCATCAGCACCCTACAATACGATTATTTTCATTAAACAAATATTATGCTCCATGATCAGGAAAATGGCACGGAATGTGACGTCATTTCACACCAAATGAAACAATGAAATTCCAGTTTTAGGCGCGTTTATTTTTACTAAATCAAAGGGCCCCCAAAATGGCGTTGATATGAAACAACTTGACCATGCGGCGCGCGCGCAAGATAGATAACGCGTGCGCGGCCATGATACACATTTCACATTTCGTTACACAACGCCGGTATCGAAACGCCCAATTTACATACTTTACACGTATCATCACTCCACGCTCTGGTGGTCGCGGATAAAAACAATAGAGAGCAGAACTGGAAAACAATAGTAGGACACGCAGCATCGTGAATACCCAAAAAATAATCCGGATTCGATAAGGGAGTGGCGCAATCGGAACAATACGGGTATCGCTGTGAGAAATTTTCATAATGGTTTATAAAAAAATAAACAATTAGGTAATTGGTGAATACGAGCATTTACCAATAGGTTACCGAAATTTAGACGGGCTGTTTCATAAATGTTTTTTTGTAGGCATTCGACATCGAGTAGGCTTGGCTTTAAATATAAAGGTATTGTAAATCAAACCTAACCTTACCCATAATATGGTTATTGGAATAATATTGATTATATCAGTAATAAATCACATGTATGACCAATATAGCAAATGTATATCATAGTACAAAAGTTTGAGATGCACTGATTTGACATATTATATTATATAAATATACATATTTTACTTAGATCGTTAACCTATTTCGTATAAAATAAATCCTGATTTGGTATCGATTTTTTATATTATTTATTATGTTATACATAATTATATAATGCGTTTCATCGTTAAATACGCGACCTTAGTAAAATTTTAGTACTAATAAAAAAATACTGCACCATAACATTTTTATGGTATGTACTAAAAAAGGTACATATGCACATTTATAATTATTATTGTATACACCGTGACGATCAAATTATTGGAAATTATCAATCATTTAAATGAACATCGCAATAAACTTTAAAATTAAAATATTCTGATCAGTTTAATACAGTCATTCATAATTAAGAAAGAGTACACAAATAAGCAAACGATAAGTAACAAATAAATAAAAATATGATTAGTTCTCAGGGTTCTAGATCTATAAAAAATATGAGCAAAATTCATAGCGGATAGCATAGAATATGTCTGCTAGAGTTGAAGTGGGTGAATTAAATATATTTTCATTTGTATCTTCAAGTATAAAATTTTGAAAAGATATTATACATAAGTATATCAATGAAATGTTAAGGCTTGTTTTTTTATCTAAAAATATTATATTCATCTCGACTATGTTGTTTAAACTCGATAGCTTGTGTCAAATAATGGCGGAAATAAATTAAACGCGATGGAATTATTGAACTGATTGAAATAAAATCTTTGCGTCTTGAAACAACAAATACAAAGACGTAATACAAAATTTGAGATAAGCGTTAAACGATAATAAAGGGTGGACCTTTCCAAGATTTTGTTTCATTCAATGAACGATTTCTGCGAATTTCAGTCATAGTAGATACGGCCGATAAACATGCTATTCACAAATATTTTTCGAATGCGTAGGAGCATATTTTTGTCTCTGTATCTCTCATTTCGAATCAAAATAAAGGACTATGGATTTTGGAGTGGTACTCAGGTATATTGAGATAAAAAACGACTACCTATATTACTAAGTATACAAATTGTTACATTCTAAAAAAATCAAATTTCATTAAAATAGTATAAAAAATTATTCATATAGTCAAAACTCTGTCAAATAATTAAAATAATCGAATATTCGAAAGAGAACCCTAACGACAGGTCCATATATTAAGGGATTGTTTATGCAATAATAACTCGATTGTGCAAATTGAAAAATGATTAATTGTTTTAACATATAGACTGAAGTACGTTTTTAAAAATTAAACTGATTTTTCACTTTCCATTGTTAGAGAATAAAAGTGTACAGATTGTAAAATTAAGAACACTGTATAGTTGGCACATGTTCAGCATTACACTGTTTGATTCGATCGAGGTCAAGGACGTGATTCGCGAGCAAAGTACAGTTTTATGTAGTTTTTGCGCAATCGTGGACACAAAAGTATGTGACGAGTCAACGTAAAACAATCAGTCAGATTTAGTTGAAAATTGAGGTGTCATTTTTTCGACGAATCCAATACCACTCTATATAGATATGTACATATATAATACGTATATTAATAATTAGCTTAATATATCAATGCGATTAGAAGACAGTTCAAACGCCATACTGAGCACATACGCAAGTGAGCGAATTATTGTTCGATACAGATCCGAAACATAAGAAAGCCAAATATGAATTATTCCATTGATGAAACGCCCCAGCTATTGAAAAGCAATATTTCACGCTCAATAAAAAAAATCCAATATAATAACAGCTTTTATCTAGCCGTTCGTAAAGCTCGTTACACCAACCCACGCGTCGATATTTAAAACGTATGTGTATTTTCCCAGTTATTACTTACGTGGAAAAATTACTCAGCTCTTACTACGCGGAAATTATTTTACAATCTATTATTATACAATCAAAACAAAAACAACACTCGCGTGTATTATTTTAACCGTTTTAACAAACGAAAGCCTCAACAGGTTCTCTCTCATTCAAGTCGACAGTAAACACGAAAGCTGGAAAGGCGTCGACGGGTCAAATGTCAAGACGAACCTTTCAAATTAGCTTTAGAATCAACATCACACGCCACGAGTTAACGCAGTAATTTAGAGTGAATTGAAGCAGTACAGCAAAGATGCTTAAAAAAATACGGTTTCTAACTTTTGCCAAAGTTGGATCACAAACCGTGACGTTTAGTGGTCATTCCCACCGTGGCCGATGAGCGTCACTAATTTTGAGTGAACATTAACTCAAGTCGGATTTGTTTCGTAAAATGCGAATTCGACAGTAACATACAACTCCCAAGTAAAGTGTTATCATGCATATACATATATACAATAGATGTGAAAAATACTTTTTGTATTAATACAAAGATATTTTACAGAAAGCACGCCGCACTTCAAATTTCTTTCTATGATTGAGTACTATTCTTTACTGTACTTGTTCTTTAAGTAGCATCATAATAAGAATTTTAGATACCAATACTATGTTGTGTTGTATAATATTATCAATTTAGAAACTAAAATCTATCCTCATTCATATTTAATAATAGGTAACAGCTAATTATATTTTTTATTATTTTGATCAGAATCGTTCACAAAAAAATTAATATGAATAATTTTCTATCGAAAATGATTACAACATTTACATGTATTTACAAATTCAATAAAAAAGTTGAAGTGATACAGTGATAAGCTGTAGCTATAAGCCAGAGTTAGGCAACCTTTTCAGGATCACCGGCCACAATTAGAATATCAAATACAGTTATTAAAAAATACACTATTCGTTATACAATAGTTACAAATTATTAGGGCAAGTATATATAAGATGTGCTATATTTATTATATAGAATTATTGATACTGTGGAGTTTTCATTTTATTTCTTTTGCGCCATTAATCACAGATTAAGAAGTCACCATAACTACTACTTGAACAACGAAAAGAGAAATCTTCCGTTGCGAAAGTTAAGATCACACAGCACACAACAGAAGAGAGATTTTAGTACCACAAAACAGCAGCGTCAACAATAGAACGTGCACGACACCGAATATGACACAATAGCGCAATCCTTCCAAAGACGTTAACCACCCTTTACCACCGCCAATAAAAACAACGCTTTGTATGAGAAGACTCACGCCAATACGTTATATATACCATTATCATTGTTCTTCGAACTCTCTGAACACTTGGAACAAAATACTATTAATGCATGACATAGCTCAATTTTAAATTCATCTGTGAGATAAGAGAAAAATACGCATGATGATCGATCTGAATTAAAATTAAAATAATCACCAATTCCGATCTCTCAGGTTTTATAACATAAGAAGTTCATGTTAATTAACGATTTACATATACCACAAATATATCGTGCTGCTCATTAAAATAATAAAGCGATCGTTTGTAATGGATTATTATGAAATTTGATTTTAAAAATTAAAATTGTATTTCAACATGCTTGCCTATTACAACATGAGTAGTCGATTTTTGAAATCGTTGTGATGTGCATATTGGTGAAGAAAAAGGAAATGAGGAAGCTAAAGAGACTACATCTTAAGATATATTTGTTTATTCCCAAAATATAGAAACACTAAATAGGGATTGTTCTTGAATAAACAATCCCTTTTTAGTGTCAAAAAATTTACGCTCTCAAAAAATCTTACAAATTATAAGAATTTTGAAAAATTCACATTAACAAGAAATATACATTGCTATTATTGCATATTAAAATAAAAAGAGGTAAGAGTCTTCGTTTCGCGACGCTAATTGTTTAAAAGCAGGAGACGAGGACGGAACTTTGATTGTACTGCGATGTTGACTTTGTTCACCTATGCCCATTTTTTGTCGTAAATATTTACTATATACAGCACAAATACGCTTTACCACTTCAATGCGGTATAAAATTGGTGGTTTAACATCAAAATTAAATGAAACATAAAAACACATCTATGTGATTTGTCAGTTTTTTTTGTAAATATATATTACTCACAAACTGCGTTTAATCTTGAGATTCGTTTGACCACAATTTTATTTGAAAAAAATATTGAGGCTTTTTTTAAGTGACCCATGGATTTATGAGAAGAAATATGCAGTGTAATGGAGAAAGCCGCGTAACACTCCGTCTTAGAAATAATCACGTACATACGGAAACTTCCTCCTGCTATATACTGATATGTAAAAAAATATATGTTCATGTACTTAGATATCATCGATCTATGGTGCGTTATAAAAAGTCGTAAATTATAACCAAAAACGCCGTTAATTAAACCGAGATTTACGTTACCGGCCAAACTTAACTAGCCATTATAAAACTTCAATGTCGTTAATTAAAATAGAAAATTCACGTTTACGGCGGAACAACACGCCGCGCAAGAAATTAACTACGTCGCACAAGTCTCACTTGTGTTCAAAAGACGAATAAAACGTGAGATTAATAAGTGTCATTATAAAGTTTGAAAAGTACTGAGAAGCAAATAAATTATATAAACACTTAAGATAGCGCTTTCACAATTTTGACAGTTTTCAAATATATTTAAACATCAAGGGTTATGTACCGGGGTAGGTAAGTTTTCCGACCACTCGTAGAAGCTAGTTGGATTAATTAATGTTAATATATTTATTTTAAAAGGAATTCAATCACATATAATAAAACCAATAGTTGTTATATTGACACTATACGCGGGATGCTTACAAAGTTCTAGGAATTTTATTCTGCTGCTTAATCTGGACATGCTTACTATTGATGAGATAGATATCTAGCATTTATTTTGTGCTAGGCCTATGCTAGATAGTTTTTAGCTATAAAGACATCAAGTGTAATAATTATATAATTATGGAAATATGGTATCAAGTTATTGCAAACCATACAATCATCTACAAACTGTTAATTGTGAGTCTGCTAATTCTTAAACTATCGAATGATTTAAAGATATTAATACGAACCTTAAAGATAAAAATTGACTGATAACACTGCAGTCAACGAATAAAATATAGCTATAATGGAAAAAGAATAATGCTATATAATGTACTTTATTGAGTTAGACATCAGTTCCATAACAGTTCATGAGATTCTGACTAACGTTTCCAGACTAAAATTTCCTCTGGTTGCGTGCCGCGACTCTTGGAACCATTTCAGAAAATGAATTTTGTACATTTGTCATAACTTACTCACTCTACATATGACACTGAGCATTTTTTTGTGAATGATTAATCACGCCTGATGACACTTTTAAAATCTTGGTGTTGTGAAAGGATAATCATTGTGTTTTATCCTCTAAAAGGGACTACAATCAACGTTAAATACTATTCCAACCTACACATTGATCCATCGCGAGAAAGTTGATCTAGAGCCTCGAATACAAATCACCATTTGGCCGATAGATGCTGACAATTAGACGCAGATTGGGCCGCTGCAGTAGTATTTTATTAAAGAGATCGGTAAATGAGGCGCCGCCGGTAGTCGTACTCCCGCCGTGGTCGCCAAAAACTCTCTTCGCCGCTACGTCGGTGTTGAAAGCCGAGCGTACAGCGGAAAGAAATTACGGACGCAGTATAAAGAAACCGCCCGTACCACTGGATGAATATTCGAAACAATATACAATGGACGAACATTGGCCGATGACAGCTTTTACACCAACTGCTTTCGAAACAACAAAGCTTATCTGAAAAAAGTGTCGTACCCCATTTAAACCGAATTTATTGCACAAAAAAAGCTTTTTCTGAGTTAACGAGCAAACATTATCACAAGGCAGTTTTTATAAAAGTATCCAAATGGGGTCCATTTCCTTTAATCTTATTGATCAAATCAAAACAAAGCCAGGTCATTGCTGCACTTGGCACTTCCGTTTTCGCTACTTCACTTCGGACAGGGAATTAAATCAGACTTGCGTCACTTGATTTCTTTATTTAACATTCCATCCCTTTTACTCCTCCATTACTTACACTCTCTCTCTCCAAAGTTTTTACAACTTGCTACAACTCGTGCGGACACTCCTACAACTAGCGAGGCACATATTAACGCTAACTTTATTAAACATTAATTCAGACAGATTAATGAACAGGTGAATTCCTAGAACTTTGTAAAGATCACTAATAAGAGCTAGATTAAAGATTAGAAACATACACTATATAAATGCATGTATATTATTGCAACACTATTGATCGTTTCAATGATAATAAAATAACACATTTAGCAACCAACATTCTAGCTATCTAAGTAATTCGATTTAGGGACTCACCACATCGCAATAACATCAAATCAATTCCATAATTTCGTTTTGACGTGACTGTTATCGTTAATGAAACCACTCATTTATTTTTCACGTCGATCGATATTAGACCTTTTTATTTACGTGTATAACAACAGTTTTCCATCGCAAACATATAAAAAAGTCACGACGCTTCTTCTTATCAAATGTGCCTTAAAAAATAGGCACCAGATAAAATTTACCAAAAACAATTTGCCCAATAGCATACATCATCACGTGCGTCACCGTGTTATTGGAGGGTGAAAGATGCATGCCAAAAAATGTTTGTTCTTCTCTCCCCGGAGGGCGCTAGATATATTGTTAATTTTCCAGTTGGGTTTTCAAAAATGAACACAATACGAGTTCAAGACGTGCCACGCGTGTCGGGAATACTGGCAATCTTGTTTGCCTTCGGTAGGCACGTGTACATTATATTTAAATGCACGCGTGGTACTTTTTGGTAATTTGCTAAGAGAAAATAATTTCAAACGGCGTCGAATTTAAACTAAATTTAAAATTATTGGTCATCACTTTGTAAGCGTTTAACTTTACACATTAGTCAGAATTCGAATGAGCGAATGACTTATTATTAAGAGTAATATATACTACGTATATATTATAGATTGGAACGCTGTCAAGAAAACGGAGAAGACCCGTTTAAATTACATTGGAAGAAGAATCTCGAAAATTTGCGCATTTAGTTATATAGAAATTTAGTTTTATATGTATAAAATATTCTGACAACAAAAAAGAGTCGTTCGTAATATGAAATCATAAAGTTGAAAATGTTTTTTTTTTTAAGTTAAACTATTATATGAAAAGTTAAGGCAAAAAGTTTAAACAATTTTAGCACTTCTTTCATAATAAGAGTATTTTACATAATAATCGATTACCACTTGATTTTAAGTCGTTACCTGCCTGAAGGAACATAAAAATTATGTATACCAAAAGATTGGGAAAAAAATTATTTTGAAAGCGAGAAAGATACTTATACCTATAATTTTAGAAAAACTGGATATTGAACATTTTTATTCTATGAAAAATACCCTAAAGTCATATATTTTAAAGATTCTATGGGTAAACATTTGAAACTTGAGCAAATTCAGATGTACAAAATTGATCAGTCATTAGAATTTTTTCTAGGCTTTGGGATAGATTTAAAATTATTAAAAATATTGACCTTCCCATATGATGTATCTATTCCTATGAAAGCGAAAAAAAACTGATTTATTAAGCTTAATTAAGCCAAATCAATTTTTATAAAAATTTACTACCAGACAATAAGACAGTGGAATATATTGAAATGCATAGTGCAGGTGTCTCAAATGATGAAGATTAATGCTGTACGATTATAAAATTGTTATGTTATGATTTTTATAAGAATTTTCTGTTAATTTTAATATATTTTTTTTTCTTATTTTACAAGTTTTTTTAGTATGTATATATTCAATAATGTTAAGCTTTAGCGGTAAATATGAGCAAATTGGTAATAACACATTAAAACAAAATTGATACACATTAAAAAAAAAATTTACAACAGCCTATGTAAAAAAATAATCGAAAAACGACAAATTTTCAAGTTGGTTTTTATTTTTATATTTTTTTACGTATAATATTTTATTTCTAATATAAATTTATTATGTATTAATATTCAATGTTTATCTTTAAAACTTGTTATAAGGTATTTCATTGTAATCAAAGAAGAAAATATATTTTTTGGGACAATTATTGTTTTTCAAATAAGATCTTCAATTAATACAAGAGACAAAAACGTAGCATTTCCATGAGGAATTAGTCTATTTTTTCGTCATGGTTTAAGATAAATATTAGCGTTTGATATACATATGTATGGCAACAAAAGGAAATTCAGAACGCCACTCAACACGTTACATGCTAAATTTCAATTTGATTTTACTACTAATTGTGAAATAATGAAGAAGTTTCAATAACTAAAATCTAGGCTATTTACACAACAAAATATGTTTTCTAAGGCTATCGAGCATTCTTTCAGAACGAGTTATCAAATAGCTAAAAAATGCAAATCTTTTTACATGACATAATTGTTAAGGAATGCTTTATTGACGTCGTGGATAAACAGTATTCGATATACATAAAAAAAATACAGTTAAAGGACGTATAGAAAAAAATAAGAAAAACGTAAATGAACACTTCACGAAAGATAATTATCGACGTGTTTTATTTTCCTTATATTTTAATCAAGGTTTTTGCAGATTTTTCACTAAAAAATTACCGTTGAGAATAAATCTCCTGATTTTATTGATTTGGCAAAAAAAATTAAAGTAAAATTTTTACATAAAACCAAACACAGAATCAATAAAAAGAGCAATATCAACAAAAGAAAATTTCGTACAACAATTTAGTGTTTTTTATGATAAAAGGTTTTTCGATGTTACCATGAATTATCTTCTAACCTCCCACCCCCACCCCCTACTTTTGCTATCGATTAGCTCAAAGGGTTTAAATATGCTTAATATTTTGGGAATTTTATGACAATTTTTTTTATCTAAAGTCGATCCCGACGACAATTTGGCCACCCTTGGTACATACAGTATGTAAACCCATACATTCTATAACACAAAATATTAGGCGTATATTGATCGAAATATTTCATTATTTTTTCAATACGCCGCATCGTCGATGACAGGATGTGATCAAAAACACTACACAAGTCTATTCAAAATGTATCCTTGAAACACGTTCATTGGATCGATATATGATAGGTGCTCAAAGAATATAATCCTGTATAACATCACGTTTGAGATTTATTTTTTCTTCTCGGAAGAAACCCAGAAACTCACTGAGCGGAAATTATTATCGCATCATATCGAAAACGTGCACATGACAGAACGTTATCAACTGGCATGCCGAAGAGCAATTTCGAATTTCGACCATGTTATACATTTTTTTAACTCTTTCTCTTTCACTCCGCGACAAAACATGGTAATTTATATTGCGAAAAAAATCCGATGAACAAAACATAACAGCATTTGCGGCGCTTATCTGGTATAAACGTTATCAATTCGCGTGTTAATATTATCGAGTGACGTGAAAGATTGTAGTATGTAATTATCAGTGAACAAAAATTAACTTTACAGCGTATAACAGTGCTATACTCTACTATAAAATATATAGGGAAATATTATATAAAACTAGTTAGAACAATAGACGCCTATATATCCTAAAGCAGGTGGATTGATCTTTGACATTTTAGTAGAAATATGCCAAATTGCAAGACATATAAGAGAAAAAATATTTTGCCTATTTTTTCTATAAAGAAAATGTGCATGTTTAAATAGCAGCGCAGTCTAAAATAGTAATTCAATTATAAATACCAAAACACGCATTGTTTATTTTTTTCATTAATTGACATTTTCTTAGAAAAGCGTAATATTATAATATTTCGCTAAGAAATATTATTTTTTTATACTCATTTAAATTCTGAAATTTTACTAATTTATATTTGGTATTTTTAATTATAAGCTACCATTTTCCGAAATACGTGGATTTTAAAATGTAGTTATTATAATTAAAAAAACAACCAGATTTATTTAGCTGCGCAGCAAAACATTTTCATAAACGGAGTGCGCGCAAAAAACAGCCTGGTTAATAAAATAAAGTTAGCATTAACATCTGCTTATATAGGTTGAAAAAATATTACTACCTTAAAACGACGCAGAGTTTGCTATAAAGCAAATGTTGAACGAATGAAATTCGGCCTATAACTGTATCTGTCCCATGCCTTTCGATGCTCGTTTGATTGCGCCGATTGCTCTAAAGATATGGAAATATGTATGGAATGCATTTGAATTATTATAAGATACAGTTGATCCAGAAACTTGAGCATCGAGATCATGTATACCAGCAACTATAGTATTATAATTATATTCTACTCGTCTCTAATGGTGACTCGACTTTTACCTCGCGGTGACAATATGGCGTGGAATTTGGTAAGGAATTGTAATTGGAAATATTTTTGAAGACACTGTGAGTAACATAGTAACTGTGAATGTGTGTGTAACTGTATTACAATCTAGAATTTTCTGTTCCATCGATTGGATATACTGAGATAAAAAAAAACATAGCTACATAACATACGACACGAAACAGTCGAAATTTTGAAAAGTTACACTACAGAAGCGTTGACAACAATTGGTCGCCGATAACTGTGATGTTTTTATTCCTGTTGAGATTTTTTGACGGAAAAGTCTTTTAAGTTCAACGTTGATTTAATGAGTAAAGCACAATATTCAGAAAGAAATATTTTCATTAGGGAATGGTATTATAAAAGTAATTATTTTTTAATACCAAATGAACCTGGATGGTTTCACATTTGTAAAACCTTCACATAGACTTTGCATTACACATTTTTTAAATAATTATTATCGGATTAAGCAGCGCGGAAGCCATTCAATAATGATGAGGCTTTGCGTATGACTGGTCGATCAAATAAATCCCGCTAGGTCACGTTTTACTACAAAAATTCGACAAGCGCCTCGTCCTTGAACCATTCCGGTTCTACGTTACTTTGATCACAAAATTATTTCGCAACATATTTTATGTACCTATCTGCCAGACTTTCTGTTTATGTCTTGCCTCTTGTATCATGTCACAAATGTCAATCAACGATTTACACCTGAATACTCAATGCCTTGAAATGTGTGCAGCTGTTTTATTAATCACTTGTTTTATATATATTTAGTGTTTCCATGTAAAATTCATATATTTTTAACATCATATTCATCTTATTATATAATTTTATTTTTTATATTAATCAGGATTTATAAAAAAATATCAATATCCCTATTCCAAAATACCAAAAATATCTGTATTGAAAATATAATCTAAATAAGCCTCATTACCTTTTTAGTGCCAAACGAAATTAGGCGGTGTATGCTAAAATTGCCCAAGCATTTTTTTTTGGCAAAAATATATTTAAAAAAAATATTTCTGAACTCTTTTTGTGTGAACTTATATGTATTTACTATAAGAACAAAATAAAATACAATTTATAAAAGTGATTACACAAAAAGTATAAAATATAAATATAAAATATAAACGGTTAACAGCTATGTACAAAAGATCTAGTAGTCACTTTTGTGTTTTCTTTATTATAAAAGTTGCTTTAATACGCATGTTTTATTTAATATTTAATAAAAGAGATATAATTATAAATGAACATTAGTGTTAGATTGATTGAATCAACTTGATTCATATAAAATGGTAAATTTTTACCAAGTCGAAAACGGACCATGATTGAAACTAGACGTTCGAAATAAATAACCATATTTTTTTATTTATTTTACGAGGGTCACTGTGTTTTTATTGTATTTTTTATTTTGAAGTCAGACTTCTTTTGCATAAAAGATTTGCGTATCTTTTTTGTACGAGTTCGAACTGAAACACAACGCAGCGCAGGCTACAATAAATATCAATTTGGTATTTGACGAGTGTACTGTTAGTCATAGAAGTGTAAAACGTTTGTTTAATAAATGTAATAACCTCCATCTGTTATTGATGAAAAAATATTAAGAATCGTTTTTGAACCTAATCCACAAACAACTGTTCGAACACTTTTTAATGCGTCTGGATGCATCAGGAAAATGTTTAAATCATTCATGACAGTTTCATATTTTTTGTTTCATCTGCATAGATTAATTTTGATATTTAAGAGTATTCTCTTTTAAAAACATTGGAGTACATTT
The DNA here is from genome assembly GCF_051122295.1 of Plectrocnemia conspersa. NCBI lineage: Eukaryota > Metazoa > Arthropoda > Insecta > Trichoptera > Polycentropodidae > Plectrocnemia > Plectrocnemia conspersa. Next base: position 18,445,292 of record NW_028277173.1, read on the forward strand.
GAGTGTGAATTTGAAGAGGATTGTAGTGGTGAATGACGAGCAAGATGAGCTAACAAGTTTATAAGATTATAAAATTTATAATAAATTCTTGCAATTAATTCCACTAATTCATCAGTACATAAGCAGTTTCATATATATAAGTCAATAAAGTTACGTAAGTTTTTGTTTTAGTTTGTATAAAAAATACAGTACGTCTACTTTTACACAAAGAACTCGCGTGGTTGAAATTGAAAATCGATGAATACGAACAGTTCGCGTGCACACATGCAACGTTTTAAAAAATGCGTACTTTCGGATGACTAGTGCTGCATAGCTCGTGTCAACATCGTCTCGAGAAAAATGTATTGCAATTCTAAGAACATGGATGTTTAATTTAGAATATTTAATTTAATTAATTTGTGCTTATTATTAGGCAGTTGACCCTAGAATTAGGAAAAAATCGATCGCTGTCCTGAACCGAATCCAGGTCATATCCTTGGACAATCGTCGCCGAGGTTTGAAAATTGGAACGAGTCATGCGAGATTATATAATAATAATTTATTATGCAAGCATGAAGGCTTATAGACCACCGTGTGGACGAACGACAAGAAGCAGACGATTATGGCGCAAGACCATGATTGGGTCCCATGGTAGCAATTGGGTCACAGATCGTCCTGAAGGCCGTTCTCGTTCCTCAAACCGGTCCAAAGATATCGACAACTCACGGCACATTCTCAGACCACCGTATCTACAAATATATGCGATGAGAATCAATCGACAGAAATATGAGTTTTCGGAAGGCCTCAATAATTCCAGGAAATAAGTTAGTATTAAGCAATTACCAGATAAGTTGATTGCGAGATTAAACGTGTTTCATGTAACTTTTTAATGTTTTGATATAAAGATATAAAATTATATGTAAGCGGTAAGCATTGGATTTATTGTATGTATGCTAAGTAACTTGTTTTCACATATAAATATTTTTACTATATAATATATTTGTTACATAAAATGTTCTTTACTTAAAAAAAATACATCAAAAACCTTTACGAGATAAACAAAGCTCACAATAAATTGTCAAATAGATTACATCACGACGTAAACGCATTATTAATTTAAACGTCTGTCATAACAGGCCGTTTAAAACGTTTCGTGTTACAGACATTCAGTCGACATACGCAAACATCAATAACGAATAATATCCATCGCCACATCAAACAAAAATGCTACATCGAGGCAATATTAAAAATTGCTTTTACGCCGAATTTAATCGGTGGGTGTTAATTTGTTTTACGTAATCATTTTTCAATCGGCATAGACGACGATCGGTCAAAATTAACCACGACCCGATAAATTTAACTTTCGAATTTATAAATCCAATAATTTTTCGTTCATGAATCTGATGAGTTAATGCGATACGAGTTAATTATTCCGAATTTATCCGAAAAAAATATTTAAGGGCCTTTTGTATGAAACTATTAAAGAAAGGCACAAAGTCGTTTATTAATTAATAAATTAATAATAATAATAGTATATTTACACAGTACTAATACTCAATAATGTCGTGGGTTCTAGCTAATCTTCTTATACCTCGTAAACCTGGCATAATTCGATTTCTGTCGTGTCTGGGAGATAAGAATTAATTTCTATAATCATATTATAATAAGTCCAATCGATCTAGCGACATACAAGATTATGAGAAAAGTATATTATTAGTAAGAACATTCAAAACCTATAAAATTAAAATAAGGTGTATTAGATTCGATAATATAACCAACAGCATGTGGATTGAGCTCTGGTACAAAACAAAGGACTCGACTCGACTCGACTCGGATCCAGTTACTATCTATAAGCACAAACACCGACGCTTCTACGTTTCAGTCCTGGCAAGTCGTTAACCTTCGAGTCCTTGAGGGTGAAAATGGGTTCGTTCTCTTTGCAAATAAGTACACATACAAATTTTACGATTTTAATTAAAATTCAAATTCTTAACGTTAAATTTTATTATATTTAGAATCAGTAAGCCAATAAAAATATGTGTATTTAAATCAAATAATAAATACAAACGTAAGCAGTATATAACCAATATGTAAATGCTCTGTTGTTTTACGATCAATAGTAACTCATCTGACAAGTAATAACTTTGATGTTGATTAAGATACATAGCTAATTCGAGGCTTTGTCTTATATTTATAATTTATTTAGCCTTAAAATATGGCATCGCTTAGTTCTAAGCGATGCCATATTTTTAGGGCACATTTTAGTCCTTAAAGTCAATTTTGGCACATTTACATTACAAGAAAACTATGATGTTGTTTACATGGCAAAAATGCTTGTCGAACCGACGCATAAACATGACATTAGGTCAAAAGTTGCACTGTCTGCTATGGGCTGTGTGGCAAATAGTATATTTTAATACAAACAAATTCAGAATTTTTATGTAATTTTAAGCGCAGTGAAGTAGCAAATAAATATTATTAATTAACTAAACCAACTTATAAAACCGCAAAAAATAAAACGTTACTCATTTTAGAACAGAATATTTCTATATAAATCTGATATAAACATATAGTATGTACATATATGCCGATGATGCATGTATCTCTTTAATCATTCATTTTAGTGAACAAAATTCAAATGATAAAGCGAAAAAAATACTTTTATTAAAAAAAGTATTTTATCTTATACTATTAACAATATTTATTAATATCAGCCTCATATTCAAACAATCACACACATACATTTAATACACCTATTTTTAAAATTATTCCAGCTCTTTATAGTTATCGCCGAAAACATTATTGTGTCTGACAAACTCATTGAAAAGCTGGATGGCTTGTGTAAGGAAGCGCTGTGTTCTCGAGCGCTGAGACATCCTGACCAAAACGGTAGGAATAAGGGACGCAATCGCAAATCTCAAAGGCACTCTACTGTCCGTACCGAAAATAACCGAACATTGACGAATTGTCGACACCGCAAAACCTACGTTAAAAATACAATGAATTATATTTCAGCAGCCAAGGATACAAATACATTTGCATAAATATAGAGCTGTTTCAACTGAATATTAAAAAAGTAGTTTCTATTTATTTTTATATAGGTATGTATAAATGTATGGAGCATAGGTTACTTCACGGATTATTTGTTGTACATCCGACAGTCATCTTACTGGTCAAATTTCAAAAACGGGTGGAGGCATGAAAGAAACGCCGTCCACAATGGTCGGACGTGCTTGTAAATTATTATGAATGCGATCGGCGGACGCAGGAAGAGGAAGTTATAAAGGAAATGATAGATTATACTAGGATTAAATAAGAACCGCGTGCTTCCTGTCTTTTTTTCCAACGAAATGTTTAATGAATTAATTACGGGATGCTACTGGATGCTGTGCTACCTTGCTGAATGCCACTGGTGCGAGGTGCGACCTTAATCCTGACCGGCTCTAATACATAATACATATAATGCTCGACGGGATTTAAATATGGGCCATAATTCCAGAATACAATTCGAAAAATATTGTTCCAGTACAAATATTTTATTTTTCTTTAGTATTATTATTACTTAAATATAATGCCTTATTTAAAAGTATTATTTAAATTTATATGATGAGCACTTCACTAAACTTAACATTCTTCTTGAAAACTTATCTTCATCAAATATTCTTAAGCTTTTAGACCGTCGAATATGTAATAATAAATTCTTGATTATCATTAACTATTTAATTTAATTAATATTTATATATTACACATTTTACTTTTCATAAAGTTGGTAATTATTATATTAACTGATTATACTTATTTATTTGTAGTGGTTAAAGTGTTAAAACTTACATTTTAAAATATAGTTTAAGATAAATAAGTATATTTTAAATCAGATAATCTATACAATCTAAAAATAATTATAATTTACTATATTAATTTATTTTTTTAATGAGGTAGATAGAGCCAAGTTGTGACATTGAATTAAGAGTTCTGAAATACAATATTGTTGACTGTAAGACGGACTAATACATTTAAAAATTATAACAGTACATTTGTAGGCTCGCTAGGAGAAAAATTCGGAATTTCAACGACCTCTCAACACCAGCTTGAATTCGAAACCCGCCAATGAGTCGCATATCTAGACACGAAATCGTGTGTTGATTGATTGTAATGACGGAGCACAATATGTGTAATACGAGTTTTGCTGCTATAAAAGCTACAACGTCGACTTTTAAACCAAGTTGTGTGCCGACATCGATACCACTTATCCATCTATGGATTTGAGGTGCGAATAGAAAATTAATACAGCCTACATCAGTGGTCGCAAAACGGTCGATCGCGAGTTATTGGTAGTGCATAGCACTATTTTTAATAGCTTAGTTTACCAAAAATTTTCGGATTTTTTATTTGCTTTAATTAAATTGCATGTGATAACAAATGCAAAGTCACAGTTTCGTAAGTAAAATACGCTTTGTAACTAATATATCATATTTTTTTAAAAAGCACTTAGATCCAATAAGACTTGTACATCTCATTCTTAACATATCCCCATAAACAAAAATCAGAAGCAGTTAGTGCCGTAAGATTATATCTGAACCATTTTTTTTATACAAACAACCTTTTAACAGAGCTCAAGTTGAACTGTAAGTCTTCAGATTAATATGGTAATATTTTAATCTTACACTGAAATAATTAAAATCCAATTTGTATTCAACAGCGATTAATAACTGCTGTAACCACTGCATAGTGTTTGATGTTAAGACTGCTAAATCTTTAATGAAAAGCGTTGAACTTTTCATATAGTCTACCTTCTAGGAATGACATCAACTTGTGGTATAATTTCACTAATAAGATATATTTAAACGTATTTTTAAGAAAAAAAAACATGACTTACTTTGTATGTGCTAACACATTATGACCCAGATAAGTCCAAATTATTGAATTTTATTTTTCATTATCATATTTCTGTTATCCTATATTTTTTAGCTTTAGCTTCCGCAATTTGTTTCATATTAATTATGCAAAAATTCGTTAACAAATACCGTCTAGCTTTAACTAGAAAATGATTCGTTCTGCTTATCAGTGTAATTCGTTAACATAGCGTATGCAAATCGTTCACCAGCTTTTGAGGCACTTTGAATACATATTTTATTCATGGATAATACCCTATTTAGGCATTTGTCGCAAGGGCTGTTTGTTATGTAATATACCTTCAATTTTGGATGTAAAATCGCTTTACATTATGTACCTTGTCCTTTTTATATTATATTGCTTAACCTCCTGACCTGATTTTTATTTTTCGTAGAAAAAATATTCTTGTTAAATACATTAAAAGGACATGAAAAATATTTTTTTTTTATTTTGAAATATTATGGTGTATTTTGAAATATTATGGTGTATTTTTAAATAATATTGTGTATACTGTGATGTACGAAAGATCCCAGTGAAAAATAGACGTTTTTTTATGAAAAATTATTTTACAATATTATTCTACAAAATAATCTCCATCGACTGATACAACCTTCTTCAATCGATCGGACAAGTTTTTAATCCCACATTTGTAAAAACTGATTGGCTGTGAGTTAAAATATTTAGAAAGGAATGTTTTGACTTCACTAACACTATTAATTTTTTTACCATCTAAATTATGTTGTAAAGACTTAAGTAAATGGTAATTTGATGGTGCTATATCGGGATAATATGGTGAATTATCTGAATTAGACTAGAATGGCAAAGCAAATTCCATGAAGCTCTAAACCAAAGCACATTTTGCCAGATACAGAATTTAACATAGTATAAATCTGAACTATTCCTGAAGAAACCTGTGCTAGCCGATGTTTAATGAGAAGAACCTTATAATTGGGCTTTCTAAGTTAAGAAAAACATTACATTAGGACTTAGCTAAGGAAGGAAAAATATTCATCAGTGGTAGAGAAAGAGAAAAACTTCAGACACTATCGTAGAGATTCTTTAGGACTAGAATAATCTTCACGATATTGTTTTAAAGTGGCACAGAAACAAAATGACATAGTGCTTCACTACTTTAACTAAATTACATATCACACATGACCTGCGCATCGAAAGGGTTAAAAACGCATTCCAGTCGGCGCTACTCGTTGCATCAAGCAATGCAGATCAACAGCCACTGTTACGTAATGCGGTCGAATTCCGAAAAAATCGGTCACTGCTTAATTAATGTGTTTGTATTATACAATCACTGGTTCCCAAGGAGGTCATTCCGTTCGCAGTACAGGTCCCACACTTCATTTCACGCGTGCACATGAATGAATCGACCGTCTCTGTCGGATTCGAACCGGGTACCTCCGCGTGACGACACACTGTGTGTGGAAACGAGATTTAGCAACCGAAATCAATAAATGTTGAAGTAACGACACGCGTGCCTTGATATTATTACAGAAAACGTGCCCGACCTTGACACACACCCACAAAAAAAAACGGTATCGGGAAGCTTTGCACGGTGGCTAAAGACCTCCCTCTGTGCGTAAGGATAAGGAGGAGGATTTCAATAAGGAGAATGAACGTGGCTATTATTTTTTGGGTCGGGAAAAGTTTTACGTTAAGCTGGCAAACTTTATATTAAATAAGCATTAAATTGTATGATGGGTATACAAATAATATACTTAAGACTAGAGTTCAATATTGCGATCGAAATTTGTAAGTTGTACGGTTTTTCTCATTAAATAATTAAAATAAGTATTCGGTTTCTGTTGAAGTTTAATGCAATGACTTTATTTTTTATCCTTTTAACATATGAAAAATATGGCTATTCATGCCATATTTTTTAAAATAATATAGTTTAATAAATTCAAGTGATTTATAGCCTTAAATTATACTAAATAACTATATTATTAGGTTCAAATGTTTATGGCACTTTTAGGTGCCCAATGAGTACTAGCGATTTTCTGATGACTTCTATAGAATCATCCGCGGTACAAGGGTTAAAGTGTTTTAAAAATTGTCGATTGTATATAAAAACTTTTCTTTGACACGATTAGTTTGTAATTACCTTATAGTGATACATATCTAGTATATTTTAAGCTCGTTTAAATCTGAGTTTTAGTCTCTACGAGGTGAACTTTTAAAGTGGAAAAAGTTTTTTTTGGAACAGTAATTTTACCGATTTCAATCAAAATCGCTACAAAAACAAAATTATCAATTAAAACACTCTACCAATCATAATTGCAGGGATTAACTCATGTTAAAGTGTATTGTGATAAATCGATTTAAAGGTATGAGAAAAAAATGGACAACACTGTTAAAAACCTTTTAACAGATTAAGTCACAAAGTCACCGCCATTAATGAGAAATGATTAAAATATTCGTCGCTTTGAGAAAATATAACGCATGAATTCGGGTTTGCCCTCGAAACAGCCGTTTCTAATCTGCTCTAGCGACCAACGGAAATTTGTCTAAAAAAACTGGCCACCCTTAGTCGTCGTTCCAAAAAGGGACAGAAAACTAAATCCCCTATAGAGGGCCGTGGATATAAATACAGAATTATGGGCAAGAATGAATGACTTTATTTCAGAGCTCCACAGAGACTTCTTCTAATGGCATTCACACTAGAACTTTCGTTTGTCACTTAATCAATCTCATAAACCGCCGCTTCTCTCTTCGCATCTCCTAACCCAGCTCCACGTCTGGAATCCAGAGTGAACCCGCTTCGGAGAACCCGCACAAATGACAACGTTTCACAATTGTTACACAACGAAATAAATAATAACAGTGTCTTTACAAAATAAATCCCCTAATCTGAAGATCGGGATATAATATTTTTTTAAATATCTATTTTTGTAACTTATGTATTTGCTTGTTAGTCATTTTCATCAATGATACGGCTAGAACAATGTGCAAAATCGTTGCATACAGATATAATATATCGCTGATCAAACAATGGGATATTTTTTGAAACTAACTGGCCATTTTCTGACGTCGTCAGCGCCGTTTTCAACACATTTTTCAAACAAATTCAGTCAAAATTAATGAGGTCCGCTTCAGTCGTTCGAAAACCAAATAATTTACAACGAGAACCGGCGTCTCTTAGTTAAGTCTAAAATTATGAAATACGGAACTGCCTCGCTCCCGGCTAGCACAAAACGGTCTATGTAAATTTCATTATGCGGTGCATTCTAGACGGAAATACACATTTCAAAGCAAACACAGCAATGTTACACGAGATTGTAAATACTAGGATTTTTATTAATTATTTACAACATCGCAGAAGCCCGACAATTATGTTATAAAATAGTGCCGACATTGAATTGATTGTTTGCGAGCCTTGCATATGCATAATGACTAATACACGTGTCGTAAAAAACGTGTTGCATTGATACTAAATCAATAAACATATTAAAATCGCGACACTCGAATCGTAAGTATATGCAAATGATATACATACATACATATATAGACATATGTTTGGATAGTATCTTGAGAGTTTAAAAGTGTTCCGAAGTAAAACTATTTACTTCTCCTTTGACATATTTCAATTCAATTCTTCCGCGCCAAGTTGGATAGACTCGATTATGGTAATAGTTATGGGAAAAATTTAAGTTTATAACCCCGATCTGCCGGGCGGAGCGAGAGCATGAATAAATTTCTATGAAAATCCATAATGTGCTGAAAGGTGGTTTAAGAGCTACGAAGAATTATGACGATACTTAAGATAAGAAAATTCATGCCTAAGTAAATATATGACATATGAAGTAATTTAAAATACCACTTTTCTGAAATTTCCATTTCGCGTAAATAAAAAAAATATATAAATATTTCAACAAACACAATTTTCATATAAAGTTCCATCATTAATAATTTGTATCAGTAAAAAGATCGTATATAGTTGTAACACTTGATATTGAATGAAAGGGAGAGTGTGAAAGTATCTTTATCATATCTTCAAGACCACATGGAAAAGAAATTCCACAAATGGAATATGCCCTTTTTGATATATGCGTTCTACATTTTACCTATATAAATATATTTTATGTTATTGTTTTACTATTTTAGTCACAATTAGTAAACATAAATGTACATTAAACATCAACACACGTACGGTAAGTGATAAAGCAAATATGAATTACTATCGTATACATCAGAAATATTTGCTATGCATATTTACTAACGTGTTGAGCAGCATGCATAGTAACAGACTATGACAAACCTTTAATTGAATCAACAAATCCTAATTTAAAGGTATATTTTCTCGCTCCGTACTCAAAATCTTGTATTAACACTAGTGTAAAATGTATACATGCTCGTATTAAAATATACTGGTAGATAGGAACACGTCGCTTGTCTTTAATATCGATTGCATTAGTAACATAATAACACGTAGATCGATAAACGCTTGTGTGTGTCGCATTTCGTCGTCGTTGGACGACGAGGAACATTATTATTAAATTAATATACACATACAGCCTTCGTAAATTAAAAAAATGTGATTGTTTTTCGTATAAATTATATTGTATTTGTATTAGTCATGTGTCATGAGGATTGAACCGTTTCTCTGTAAAAAATGTAATTATTTTTAATGAAATCAATTCCAATTGTGGATTTTATTATCACGTCAGTGTGCAGTCATTCGAGCGAAAATGACACGCGATTTCGCGTCGACGGGTATGAAAGCGACGACTTATGCACGAAAAGGAATGTTCACCATCAAACGATCAAATTCACTATACGTCTAGGTTTGCATGTCAAATATTCAGATGACATACTGCGGCATGTCATCTTTCACTGTCGTAATACGATTCCGACAGTATCCGGTCGTCCCCCAGATTCGATTCGCATAATATTGTCATGTTAGATGGATTTTGGCTGGCGGTTTGCAAAGTGACAATTTGGACATAATAAAGCCTTTACAACCAATTCATACATAACTGGATTATGAACCATTAATACGATTTTTTTCAAATCAAGCTACGCAGCCAATTAATCCTGAACATTTAATGCTCATAAATATTTAAGATTCACACAATATGGTAAATTATAACATTGAATACAAAAAAAAAACATTATGTAACACACCTAAAATAGATAAACACCATCCCACGTTCTTTCCAGCTCCTCATAGCTATCGCCTAAAAAATCTTGTCTTTGGCAAGCGTAATTAGAAGCTGGATGGCTTGTGCATGATAAGCGTACTGACCACGACGGGCAAGAAAAGGGATGCAATCGCGACTCTTTAGGGAACACTAAAGTCGATGAGCATATATGGATTGCCAACATCACTACTTAGCATCACTTCAAAAAGTGTTTCATAGAGTAGACGCTACACCGAGATTGCAATGAATTGTATCTCAACGCTCCTAGAAAAAATGCACTAGACTTCTTTTGTAGATATCTAGATTTTTTTATTTGAATTCTCACCGACAACAGGGAGTATTTCACTTTTCTGATATTCCAGACAATGGAGCCTGGCGTATCGTACAGAGCGCGAATCGCCCAAAAATTGTTAAAATGACACGCGGTCTACATAATGTAACCTAGCATAACATTATTAGAAATATCCTAGTTTGTTTGCACTACGAGGGCATTTATTTTTACTTTAAAGAATAATAGTAGCAGTTCAAAATATAATACTTATACCTATATAATTTATATTGCGCTGTAGAACTGACCAAAATATTTCATTTATTTAAAATTTCAGAAATGGGTTAAAGTGAGTATGTTTTTACGAAAATGAGCGTTTAGATGTTCATCCATAATCTTAAATATTATTAATATAAGAGAATAGGCCTGAAGAAAATATTAAATAAAAATATGGATGAATTTAAAAAATTAAGGCACTTCTTGCTTCATATATAATATTGAAATTTGCGTAACAAATTTGATTAGTACATTTTAACCAGTATAAGTAGATTTATATTTTTTTTATCTATTAACAGCAGTTCTTATGCGATTTGATGCGCTGTCATGAGTGCGTGGTATCGCAATTATTTAGACGTAGAACATATATAAATATATATGCATTAAATTTACTGTTCCAAAAAACTGTATGTAATATGAAAAAAATTATGACAGATTTGAAATCGGCGTATAATTGTAGTAATAATCTTTGTAGCAAAAACACTGCTACTCAGTGCTAATAAAACATCTACATTTTCACTGAAACTGAATGTGTTCAAAAATCGATTTTACTTATTTAGACCAACGATCCCCGCCTAATCGTAATGCTAAAAGGTGTCACGGGACAAACTGTGGCCTTCAGTGTGGTAATAATCACACTGAAGGCCACAGTTGTTTATTTTTTCGAATAACATTTAACTTTTGGAATAGCCAAATTTTTATCTATAGGACCAGTCAACTGAATTTTTAGATCCCGATTCGATTTGTATTGGGGACCGCTGACTTACATCGCGCAGGTGATGGGCAATAAATCCATTCATGCTCAAATCTAATGGACCATATATTTACGATATCGTTGAACTTGTTTACAGACGACCGTCTGAACTGACACTTTTATAATGGCACTCGACCAAAAAGTGCTTCAGACACCTGTGTATCACAAATGTACTATTTTTAAAACTATCACATGTTTCAGCGCTCAACAAGCATCGCGTTTGATCACATCGAAAATTTTCCAGAAGCTCTCAAATAATATTTTATACAAAAATGAGATTTTAGGTGTTTGGCGCGTGACTCGAATTTTATCGAACGCCGTAGCAAAGGGTCGGTTGTTGGCTCAAGTTTAGCCGAACAAAGGACTCTGTATGGAGAAATTATGCTGGTGACGTAGTATTATTTTGATGCCTGGAACGTGTGGGTTTATAGTGGAATTCAGTAGTAAGTGAGTGACTATGAATCAGTTTTGTTCTTTGATTTTTTTCTACACTGCCAACGGAACGGCACTATAAAAAGACTAGGTTTGACATCCGTTAATTTTGAACTGGGAGGAAGTGGACGTCGACGCGAGTCGACTAAATAAGAAGTAGCTCGGAAATGTAGAAAGACTTGTATACAAGAAAAAAACCTCTTGTGTGGGATTCACAGTCCGTTATGAAATAAATTCAGAATTAATTCAATAACAATATTTAAACCGGAAAATTTATATTATATTCATAAATTAATTAAATTACGACACCTATAGATTAACTCACGTTAGCTCGAGATAAAGAGATGAAATGGTATGGAGAAAGGGGGCAATGTCAAAAAAATAGTTAAGCGTATCACAAAAAATTAACATGCGTCTAATTAACCACTAAAACGCCAGCGACTCACTGGTGCGTGATTGTTGATTATTTTTTTTTACAAATTATTTTTTTAAAGCAAGTTAACGAATTATATGTTTCTAATTAATATAGATTATTGTACTAGCTTCATTTATCAGTAGACCAAGTATTTTATATTTATTTTTAGAAAGAGATACTGACCCGTGAAGAGAAATAACAAGTGACTCACTAAAGAGTCGCTGGCGTTTAAAGGGTTAAATAATTTATTCATGGACTAAAACTAATGAAAGAAGTAAAGTGAATGTGTGAACATAGAGCGAAATTATAAGCACGAAGAACACACTTATGATCTTATTAGGCAATTTATTTAGTACGAAAATACAAACCTATGAGTTCAAAGTGCTAAATTATGAGATCGTAGCGCGAGATCAAGAGCACTTATTCGAAATAGTTGTCAACAGAGCTTGGTGTCTAGTTATCATAGTATTATATACATGGACTTATACAGAGGTCACTCGCTCGTGGTTTAAGCGATGAGCAAAACAATGCAGTTATATTTAGCCGACAAGACGACGAATGACGTCTCACGTCATAAAAAATGTAATTAGCATTACGTTATAAACAGGGGGGTCGGTACCAAGCGGTCCGTCAGGACACTATAACATCGATCTTCACCCGAGTCGCAGCTATCTCGTAGAGATAATAACTACTTCATGTCGTGTAAAGCTTATTAATAAATTCAGTAGCTTAGAAGTTAGCGAAAGTTTAAATAAAATATCATAAGCCCTTTTCGAAATCTTCTGCAATAAACTTTAACCTGGAAACTGAGAAGAGTAGCTAAGTTTCATCAAAGATTTCACTCTCCTTAAAACCTTCACATCTTAAGGATTCATCAACGACACGCAAAATCGGTGGCATCGATGAAATTCATCGATACCGAATAATATCAGCGAATACAGATCAAGTTAAGTCGCGGCTGCTAAAAAAAAGTTCACTCTTTTTAAAGCAAAAATATCACACAGTATCTAATATTTAACATATCCCGTCCAATATTGAGGCATTTATCCACAGAAGCCCTCGAAGAATAAAATTATTATTTTAAATAGTAAATCGCGAAAGTATGATACTAATACATTCATGCCTTGTTTTACGTTTCGAAGTAATTGGCGTATAGCGAATCGACCTATAATAAAACTGTTGAAACATATTTATAGAAAAGTCATTACATTTTAAATTAAAGCAGCTTTTATTGAGGCAATAAATCGAATATATCATCAGGTAAAAATACCTCCTATAAAAATGGACGAAAAAGAAAAGAATGGTCACGTATCATAGATATTTATAACATTTACACTCAACTCAAATGATTCGTCTCAAAAATGATCTCAGTCGAATCGTAAAAATAAAAATAGTCAAAATGACCAGCGGATCCTCAGACAACCGGTCTGATGGCATCGTCTTTTTATATCGACGGCTTCGGGTCAACGTTAAACCAGCACCTGTTTAATTCATAGCCTCTGGCCAAATCTGTACATTAACATAAGATCATATTAGTTAGAAACACGCGACCTTTTAAAGGTCGTGCTGCTTATACTTAGCTAGAACCTGATTTGAATTATGACATCATAAGTGTCTTGACGGCCAGCGCTCAAAACGCATATGACCTGCAAGGCCGCTCCGACACGAAGACGACGCAAAATGACCCACGCTCAGTAGATAGGGACAGATGAAGATTTCTATAGGATATTTTTAAATCATTGTATTCATATATTCCTTAGGCGACTTGTTTACTAGGCAAATGACTAGACATTTATTTTATGATTTGGTAGCCCTAATCATAAGTATATGGACGGACGACAAAACGCATTTGGCGCAGACAGGTTGCAAAACATGCACTTGCACTGGGAAGCAATTCGGTTAATAGATCTAATCTGAGATATGTGCATTCTAAAGAATTGGAAGATATCTCGTTTTGATTATATCGATCCGAGCGGCATTGTAGAAGCAACGGCGCTTAAAATAAGCGGAACGACACGTAGCTGCAATTGTCGTATATGCGGCGGTCGTAGTAATCGGCGGACGTAAAGTATGCGCTTTAGAACGAATCGGACAATGTGGAGGAGGATTGAGCAGAATAAAAAACACATTATCTGCTCTAGAACATGCGCATAATTTAGCAATATGGACCGCGTTACGTCATTGAGCGTGATGATGATATTGAACGTGAAAAAATGTTGAGGTGAAGGTCTAGACGGCGTGAACTTTAGATTCGCACGAACCATATTGGGAAGCTAATAGATCGATTGTGATTTGTATAAGCTGCAGAGCTATCGATCAAAGTAATAAAATGAGCTTACTGTTTAGTTCGCTCAGGAAAATATTCAAATCAAGATTCTGTCCGTCTGTTTTTTACCTCATAAGATCGATCGACGGAATCCATTTTAATACGATGTTTCTACATTGAATTTATGTTTTATTAATATGGTTCATTCTCCTCTTAATTTGAAAAACAAGTATATTCAGTTTATACAAAAAAAAATCTTCTTGAAAAATATGCGATGTACCATAAACCCTAAGTTTCGAGTAATGTATATAAATATCAGTTTGAGTACCACACTAATATAATATACGGCAACAAACCTAGATACACCTACTGTCGATTAAAGGGCTCATGATCGAAATCCAAATTATGTATCGTTGTTAATTAATTTTAAAATCAATCATAATATATAAATAGCACAGTTAACTGTGAACTAGGTCACTAAACTCTCGTTAAAAAAACAATTTAACAATCGGATCGGTTTTAACCCTCGAAGTTGAGTATTAGATACAGCTCCGAGTAAAGACCACACGTACGCGTCGCCATAATTGAACATTAATTTATAGGCGCCTTATAGCGAATGACAAGCATGTCTGAATCCCTACGTGACGCCTAGGAGAAGCATCGAATCAACGAAGAAAATTAAATTATCGACGAAAAGTCGTCGAACTGACTGACCCTGAACGAGGGCAAAATTGGCAACGAAGGATCAACATGAAAGAGGACCGAGTGTCTTTAATTAAGGACTACATCTTGAGCATCGAACTGAGAGAAAACATGGTATCAATTTCAACGATTCTATTCAATTCATCCTAAGGCACTCTCGATGTATAATGTTTACTTCTGGTTGGAATCCAAAGAAGCTATTTTCTAACAACCGTTATCAAGATTGTACATAGGCAGCTGTTAACTTATGACGTCAGCTTATTTTTTGCGTCCAAGGAGGCAGTGACAAACGAGCGCCAAACGTGGTTTTTATTGGGATTCAATCCAACTAAATATAAATGCAGTATTTATAGATACTATAATGTATATAAATCACGAGCGTTTGTAGAAATAGTTCCACGAGGACCGTCTGTAGTGGCACTTTGAAACGAACGTCAGAACTATACATACGTGTATGAATGAACGTTGTGATGCTTGCAGTAGAACTAGGCGTTAATCTGTTGAATGTGTCTCTTTGAGCCTAAATATACACTGCCAGTTGTTTTAAGTCGTTGTGCTTATAAAATGTTTTTTTTATATACATATATATATATTCAAATTGAATTTCACTAATATAAATATATTCAGCTTAATACGCAATTAAAAGTCGAATATTATTTTTCAGTTTTCCAGATACATAATTTACCAGCAATAATACATTCCAGGAAATGTTTCCAATACAGAAGATATTCCCGGAATATAAAACATAATAAATAGCCTTGCAAAATAATACATATTAATTATTCTTGTAGCTGGAATCTAAATACATACATGTGTATTGTTTGTATATATGAAATATATTATTACGTTAAAAATATGTTCTGTTCGGCGAAAAATTCAGAGGTTTTCCTATGAGGCAAAAAGTATTATTTAACTAGTTATTAATTAATAATAAAAACGTTTCAAATCACACAAATACATCAATTATTTTTAATAAATTATTATAATTTCAATGGACCATCTTAAAATCAGATTTTTCAAATTTCGCGCATTCTAGTCGCACTTATGTAAATTTTGACAACGATTATTGTATCATAAACATATTGACAAAATATATATGTAAATATCTATATTGCTGTTTATATTTGTTTACTTATTTAACATGTTTCAGATATTTTGAAACATATCAGCATAATCGTTACATTGCAATTAACTTGTACAGAGTCTGTTAAAGATTTTCCCTATACTATTCACATGTGCGTGCAAAAGAAACGACCCGTTTTTACACCATCGGTCCCGGTTTCACACATCAGTCTCAGTTTTATCAGGATTATCTCGGTTTAGAGTTTCATAATTATAGTAAGCCTATATACATACTATATGGGATAATTGTAATTTATTGTACGGCCGTGTTTAAACTGTTGAAACTTAAAAATAGCCTTTGAATTTGCCTAGCACGAGTACCGCTAAATTATATCGTTTCGTACAAAAATTTAAATACTCAATTAGATTTTTTAGAATATTATTTATGATCATATTTTAAATTAATTTTGAACGTTTACTACTTAGAAATAGTCAAATGGGATACTTTTAAATGCGCCATACAATGTTCTTTGAAAATAAATTTTAATTATTAGAAGTCAGTTGGATTCTAAAAAATAAAAATAAATATATTACAGTACTGACTGTTTGGTTAAAAACCAATGACCAATCCTTGTGTAGTGCTAATCAATTTAGTACCTATTAGATATTTATGATTGTAGAATATTGATGAAATTATTATTGTTTAGAAATCGCAGAAATACGCAACATTCCAGAATCACAACTATATTTTTATTTGTTTTATTTTCCACGACACGTAAATAGTTTCTACACTACACTATTCGCTGGCAGAATGGGGATAAATATCCATCCATTTTTGTGAAAATATGTATACTTACACAATGAAATCTGTAAACATGAATGTTTAATTAAAGAAAAGGCTACTGCTAACAATTTGGATATTTTACTTTAAAATAAGGATTAAATATTAGTACAACATTACATTTTGCGAATAAACATGAATATTGATGGTAAAGAAAATGTAGAGAATTAATAAGTTCGAAAGAGCGAAAGCTTTATGAATGTTTCTAAGGTTATTTTTTTATAAATTGTAACTTTTATAAGAAGCGTAGAGATACATATATTAAACTAAGCAGAGTAGTTTTGTATGTACGTATTAAATGTATACTCATAAACCGCTACTGGGATTGCGATCGATAACGTTGCAATTTTGACGGATGAAATTCGACCCATAGTAGCCTCTGGGCCAGACTTTTTAGACTTTCGTCCCATTGCTTGTAATAACGATGATACCCAAATAAAAATCCTAATTGGTTCATATGATATTAATTTAAATATATATGTATGTATCAGGCGCGGGCGGTGAGATACTTTCCCTCTCGACGAGAGTGAGTGAGAGATAAGAGTAAGCGGACCGCGTGCTCTTATCTCTCACTCTGACATAAATAACAATATTTAATTACACAATCAATGTTTATCTACAATACATTCCCGGCAGACCAAAATCTTTTTATGTTTTATTCCTTTAAATAATTAATTTTGTACAGATGCACTATTTATTATTCAAAGGTATAAAACAATCACTTTATTACCGACAGAAGAAAAGAATGCGAGTTGACTTTAGAAACAAATGAGACAATCAACGGTAATGTTTTACAAATAATAGACATTTATTAAGTCAAAAAATATATAAAAACCGAAATATAAATGAAAACATTATCTAGTTTTAAAACTAAACACAGTTTTAAGAGCAAAATGTGGTATAATGGATAAATGCTGCAACATTAGCAAAATGTAACTTACCCCCTTCTCGCTTCTGCATACCAATCTAGGCACAACTTCGCGCAGACACATTTCCCTTGACAGATCATATTTAGGAGCTTTATTTTTAGTTTTCTTCGTCAGTTATTTGCGTTAACAGTCCAAAGAGCTCACGTATGATATAATTCCGTGATAAATCGCACACGCTGCACAATTTATTATGCTCGTATGGGCGAAAAACGAGAAGCATAAAACATTCACAGTGAAGAAAAGCTACGAAAACTTCCAAAATAGAACACAATATACCAACATAGAGCGAGCAAAAAAGAGACGTGCAGAAGTAATCCCTCGAGAAGGAGAAAAGGCAAATATAAACACCCTATACGACCTTGGTATACATATATATATATACAAACACACGTATATATTTTGACTGGATAACAATACATGTCATGCTACATAGTAAATACGTATCGGATCTGAAATATCAATTTACACTTTGTACTTTATCAAAATGTAGACGTAGAACCGAGAAGGCGACCCTGACATTTTTTTATTATACATACATATTCGGGATGATCTTATAATGGTACAAAATCGCGTATCTATAATACATAGATCTTAGATACTTGACTTACATGTTTTATATACATACAAGACATACTCCATTTAAAACGAAAAGAGAAAAAAGCATATTATAATAATATAACAATACACAGTCCAGTGAAATACCGAGAAGAGCTTTTCAAAAACTACCACGCTACTAACAATACCACGAAATCCATCGGATACAGAAATAGATCGCAAAATCAAAACAATATAATATCCTATATATTTAATCACCACACAAAAGCCATATGGAGAGGTTTATAAATAAGTATGCTTATACCATCTTAAAGCTCTATTAAATCGTAAGCTAATATAAACGAATCTGTCAAAATTTAGATCGATGGACTCGTGAGACATCGTATTATATTAAAGAATAATGGCATTTTAATTATGATTGTGATGAAATTTAAGAATTATACGTTCATAATTAAGGCCCAGAATGGCCTAATACAAAAGATGCTTGACTAATTATTTACAGTAAAAAATTATGTCATTAATATAAACCGATAAATTTATCATTTACATGTCATTCATGTTTAGAGGCTTTCATCTGATGTCACAGTTTTCTTCGAGAGAATATGATAGAGTGATAGACCAACAATATTTGATCAGCCCTATATAATCTACAGCACTCCCAATTCCTGAAAGCACACTCGACTCGATTTCCGTATCGACTCCATTACAACTAAGAAGCCCGGGTCCCAGGCCATTCATTCCCGACTTGGCGTTCCATTTTCCGCCACTCGAGCATAGCTTTTTATCAACTATGTGTGCGGTCTTCTTACGCTATGGCGATAACTTCGTTGGCATTTGGCTGGCGGGGGCGCTGCAGCCCTCTGTGACCCAGATAGGGAAGAACAGGGTCACGTGTCCGAGGTCATTGGCGCCCACGCGGCACAGACTTGGTCGAAGTTTGGATAGTCCCGCGATGACGTGCGCCCGTTGCGAAATTTGAGAGGGGTGAGGGAATTCGCAGTACCACGGACTACGGGGTTAAATCGATGCTTTCGCCTATGCCGTGGGTTCAAACTTCGACCCACGGGAGAGTTAATGATAAATGGCGCACTGAGTGCTCGAGACGCGTGAAGAATATTGAATCGTTAAAAGTTTGCGCTCATCAATTTTCAACGAATTAGTCGCCATGACAACTATTTGCCAAAGTATAAAAAGATTGTCTTTTTTATCATGCCAAAAGGGGTTTAAAAATCAGCATGTTGTTAAAACATTTATTATTTGAAAATTTACCAAGGCTACTTATGATGTGCAAAAATAATTTAGCATTTTATTTTACTCGGTGGAATATTGTTTAAAATATCCGAAAATACTTAGAAACTTGGTCTCAAGAGTTTCAGGGGCAAGAATCAATCACATAAGGGAAGGGATGATGCGACATGAAGCAACAGTGTAGGCTGTACGCAGAGGGTAAATAATCAAATTAAACTTGGTATAAGACTATAGTTGGTATTTATTAGGTACGGTAGTCAGAATAGTACTTACATACGTTTTTAGCTGAACAACTCATTTTAAGAATTTCTGTCTACGTTTAGCTTCACCTGGTGTATGACAATAAACCTCAAACGTTGTAAGAACTCAAGAGCAATATTCGTTACGAAATACTTAATTTGGAACCTAAAAACTTACGATTAATAATGGAAAGTGCTTATGGAAAGATACAATATTTTTCAGTAAAAGAATAATTATTTCCTGTTATTTTTGTTTCACAGATCTGAGTCAACATTTATTATGAAAATTAAGTAAAAATATAATTACAGGTTGTGCCTATAATTGTTATAGCAAAGAAATATCTTGATTAAAATAATGGCTCTAAGTTTGTAAGTAATTAATACTAATTCTAATTCACTCTTAGTTATAAGGAGGGCTGTCAAATTTTAAATTAGGTTTCGCGGTACAAAAATAAGAAAAAATTACGAGGGTTTTTCTCGAGATTTTTCTTAATTAATGATTTTGATTTCTAATTTAAAAACTTCATTTTTCCCATTTAAAAGTGTATTTAATAAAGAAAGCAACAAAAATAATAACTCTTATAAAATTATACTGTTTATCAGGGCTGTGGAATCGGAGTTGTAGTCGGAGTCGTAATAAATCGACCGACTCTAACTCCTTTTTAACCCTTTCCACCTCAACCAATATTTGTTTAATTGTTCGTCATGCACCATGTGTTTTATTTAAGTCGGTAATATGAAGTAAACAAAAGTTATTATGCACTTAATCAAATACCTAATTCGCTAACACATCATCTGACTCACATCCTTTCATAAAAATTTAGAACTCAACAACGTTTGCAATATGTATAGAAAAATCACGTAAATTGCTTTTTGTTCTTTTTTCTTTGTTGTTATTTACATGAAAATAAATAAATAAGATATTTAAAAACAATTTTAACATATGTATTAAGATTTTCTTGTCGAAATTTTTAAATTCAGAGTTGGAGTCGGACCTTGCAAAAAAGTCGGAGTTGGAAAAAATTTCGAACGACTCCAGAGCCCTGCTATTTATCCTAAAAAAATATATTTTTTATAACTTGATTTTTTTTTAATTTGAAATCTGAAAAATTCATTCCGAAATTCTGTTTTATCTTCAACGGCTTACAATTCAGTTATAATCAACCTGTTTGTATCTTTACGCCAAGCACTCGTCATTAGACTAAAAATCATATCAGATATATTGCATTTGCATGTGGAGTCGTGGAATGTATTTTTTTTTGTTATTAAAAAAATTAAACCCATCTTTTATCACACGGTAAATGCCTTTCTTTATATTTGCCATAAATCTCTGTAAGAAGATATATCCTTTAAACAATAAATCTTGATCCACTTATATTTTAATTGCGTTAGTGATTTCTATGATTTCTTAAAATACTGGTATGCTATGCGAAAATAAGTTTGAGATAATTTTGTGGCCATTAAAATTAAACCATTTCATTATACATTTCAGCCGTATCAAATAAATTGTTTACTTCCATTTTAAACCGCCTTGAAGCATCAAAGTTATCACAATTTTGGATAATTTCATGAACATTTGCTCCATAATATAAGGTAACCAGATTTGGAAAATATCAAAGGACACCTCGGAAATCTTTGTTAAAGGAGAACAAATTGTTGCGGAAGCTAAAATATGTCATTTCAGACATTTTTGTTCGAGGAGGACGAAGAGGACAAATTTTTGAGAGAGCCAATCCACCTCAAAGGGGGACGTCTGGCCACCTTTATTCTTTATTATTATGCTCATTGAAAGACTGCTTTACATTATTGGTAATTAAATATACTTGAACAATCGTAACATTATTACCTGCATTTATTTAGCACTGGTTAAAATATTGAACATACATACATTCTTTACAAATTTGCATTGTCAACTCATGGCGTAAGCTTCGGCGCGCACACTTTGAACGTTTGGAAACTGAACAGTGAGACATACGGCGATTTGCGCAGGCGCTTCCAACATTTAACGCATTCCGCAACATTAGCGTGCAACTAAGGTGACCAGACGTCCTCCTTTGAGTAAGATTGTCCTCAAAATATTGTCCTCTTTTTGTTTTTCATTGTCCTCCATGAACAAAAATGTTTGAGGGTCTTCAAACAAAAATTTCCGAAATGACTTTTTTAGCTCCCGTAGAAATTTGTCCCCTCGGACAAAAATTTTCTTTTTATGGCATTATTTTATTACTTTACAAGCAAAATCTGATATATGTTTACCTGCGGGACATTTAAATGTTTATGCGGGACGCGGGACAAATCAATAGTATGCGAGACGTCTGGCAACCCTGGTTATAAATGACAAAGGAGAATGACTTTCGCAGCAAAATTCACTTTTTAGTGAAAGAGAAAGTGTATTGAGACGAGAATGTGCAATAAAATAAATTTTGAAGACAAAGCTAATTATGTGTAGTAGTTTGCAGTTGCTTGAAATATTATATTCATTAAATAGTCATAACAAAAAAAAACAATTTAAGAATATCTCTGAATAAACAAATAACAAATAATTAATAAATATGTGATTGATAGTAGCAGTCATCATTCAAGAAAATGTAAAACTCGAAAAACTCATCGATTCGCGGTGAATTTTTTCCCGTTCAATTAGTCGCTAGTGAAATAATAAATATTTTGTCAATGGTTTGTTTATATGTAGTATTTACTAACTGTTTTAATATTTCATGTACACAAATATCTTTTTTTATTGAGACTATATATATACGTATACGTATATACAAATGTATATATATACTATAAAATAACATATAAAAAACACATTGAATAAACAACATCATTACTGTTCTCATACGTCATAATCGATTGGGCGGATTTCTAAATGGTCTGTTTTTATAAAATACAATAGCAGATCTATATTGGAAATAATAATGAACTACTATATACTATACAAGAAAAAAACTAATATACATGGAAATGTTTCGATTAACTTAGAATTAATATGTTCCTTAAATTACCCAAAAGCTAGATTTACGATCATTACATGACTAACTTCAAATACATTTAGCTTTGATTTGGTATATACATCATCAATTATAAAGAAAGGCAACTACAAATCATGTATTGTGACGATTATTTCGCCACCCTAAAGGATTTAAAAACGATGTTTCTCGGAACCACTTGAAATAAAGATAATAATTGCGATTAAGCTTTTTTAAAAAAAATAAAAAGCATCGGTTTCTCTGGTTAGTTGGTTTCAAAAAACCCTCTCCTTCCACCAGGCGCCATAAATACCAAATATTTTATTCAAAACTGGACAGTCGAGTTTAGAGCAGAGGATAGAGCATCCAGCGCAAGAGTATTTTAGCCCATGGCTTATTGCCCCTCCCCCTCTCCCTCCCATTCTCTTGTAAAGGTCTCTTAGGTCAGCACAGCAGCATGCCGGCAAAAGAGTTTTTTGGCACGTCGTCGGGCTTTCGATTTTGTCCGGTTGGATCAACTTTTAAGGCATTTTCCGGAAAAGGGCACCATATATAGCTCCCCTGAGAATGCAGCTTCAGAGTTGCATCCACGGAGCGAGAACAATGCGCTCCACGTTAAAGACTTTGGAGAAGAGCCCCTGTCGGTGACCACCGAGATAACAGCCATTCGAACTACATCCACGGATGTATTTTTTATGTACTGTATATATTATATTTTAATATAATTTTTCAATTTTTAATTTATTAAAAATATAAAAATGGCTTGAATTGCAGCAGTGATTTTGAAATTATAGGTCTAGCAAATTAATTTTGCTGTTATAGTAGCCATTGAGCCATTAGCATACAAAGAATTTTTTCAGTAATTATATTACAAAAACACAACTGAAGAGAGATGCTAGTCCTCGATAGTCCTTGATATTATGCTAAGCGACGAAGATTTCTGAGCAATGTACTACTAATAAATTCGCATACTTTTTAATTTGTAAAAAGAACAGAAAAAACTCAAGTGGAACCACAATTTACTAGGGACTTGACTTGACTGAATATTTTGAGAAACGAGCAACTTTTTTTTTAATTTCACTTGACATATGAGCAATGTTTCGAAATACGAGCAAAAGAATTCCGTAACTTGAAAATATCATTAATTTAGGTAGTATATCCATTTCAAATTTTCCCATTGAATTAATAGTATTTCAATTAAGAAAATTAATTTGACATACGAGTAATTTGAGTTACGAGCTCCGTCAAGAAACAAATTATACTCGTAAGTCAAGACACCACTGTATTGACATTTAAACTAAGCCTATATTTATTATGAATGCAAAACACGAATTCTGTTATTAAACACATTTGATTAATAAGCAATTTCAACATGTTTGCCATTAAACTAAATATTGCCGAATAATATAATAATATCGCAATTCATTGAATTTCATTGTTATCCTAATAATGTTTTAGCATGTAAGCATTATTTAACTATGAAAACGATGATGTTTATATTACGGTATGATTTTACTTCATAATAGTATTTTTTTTCATTAAAAATTCGTACGAACTAGATAATTCGTACGTATTTTTTATGATTAAAAAAATATATTAATTTGATTAATTAAACATTACAAAACCGAAGGGTTTAAGTAGGAGAATTTCATTATCGCACGACCTTAAAAATCTAAATAAACAAGAAGATAAGTGTGAATCGCTAATTTGGCGTTAGATCGAAACTAGCTATAAAATCTAATCTTACAAAAATATATCAACATCGATGTAAGATAGTTTGTTACATGTGTCTGCTACGTATGTACGCACGATATAGAGATAAAATTGCTATAGCAACAAAACAAAAACGCACGAAAATAAAACGTGATTAAAAAAACTTTGAGAAAATCTATATGCATAATTTATAACAAACGACTTTGAAAGAGAGCGAATCTTCTCAAAACAAAAAGAAATTGAAAGAGAAAGAGAAAGAGAGAGGCTGGAAAAGCGTGAAACAAGTTTCATAGTTATAATTTTCCATACACAGCATCCACTCGTCGAATTGAATCCAATCATTTTTTATACGTTATTCAGATTTGACCTCCAATATCATTCACTTTGTGATGTTAATTTTAAACGAATGCAATATATAGCTCTATATGGTATCTGATTAATTATATAACAATTTAAAATCTATCAAAATTCACATTTAAGGTGTATATCTGTCGTTTTGGTAAATGTACGTGTGGAGTAGGAAGTTCCGGAAATGTGTGTTCCGTCACAGACTCTCCTTAGACAACATAATCTATTGCAGTGCAAATTACAATGAATGTAATTAGACCACAAGGGAAAATTCTCATTTATAACAATGGAAAAGGACCAACCTTCATAATTTTTCTTACAAATTATCGTATAGCAAGGTGAGCGAGCTTGCTCTGCGACATTTGTAATTAGCACCAACAATCAGTTACATGTTTTTATGACCTTATATAAAATCTCAGTCATAAAATGTAGCATGGGAATTTTTAGGAAGTTTTCTTCCTAATATTTTACTTAAAACAATATAAATTATGCTAATATTCACCTAGTGCTGTACTCCTGGAAGCTTCCACCGTCCAAGAGGCGGACCTTCGCGAACAGTACGCCCGCCACGAAGGGCACCTCCGACAGCTCCTCCAGGCAGCATTCCACGTTGAACTTGTATCTCTTCTTCTTCATCATCATGAAAGCCATATCCTTTGGCCTCGACGATGCATCACAAACACACCTCCAAACGACACTAATTCTTCTATCTGACCGAACCGCAGAAAACGGAAACAATCACATCATTGTGCACATTTTTTTGATCTGAAAACACTTACACTGGCACTACCGCACACGCACACAACTTACAAAAAAATAATCGGCTCCATTATCTCAGATCCGCGCAAACGAACGCAGGTCAAAGAACATCCTGAAACAAAGGACAGAATTCACGGTCAAAGTACGTAAGGAATGATTACGGTGATAAGGTATATTGGCTAGAGGTCGCCAACTATATTTAAATGATATACATATATGCAATAACAGCTATTAATAATGTATCTGATGTGCAGATATGCTAACGCAGAGATATTATTTTTGCCAACAAGCTTTATCGGTCGATGAACCGGATCAAATAAATACTGCAGTTAATTGATACAGGGGGTTTTCTTATCTGTATGTGGTATGTAATTTTGTTGTTAATTGAGTAACTTTGCGTTGATTTGTTTACGAAACAACATAACATATTATTAAAAAAAGATGAAGTATGTTGCCATTTCAGACAATTTCTTTCACGTATATTATAATAAATTAATTTTTTTCTTTAATATTATATTTACTAGCCTTGATTACATTATATATTTATAATTTGCAATAAAGCTAAATGGCTCAACAGAGAGAACTAAATTAAACAATTAACATAGTGGAGAAAATGAACAGATTCGTACACCGTAATGAAACTCTATGGCGACAAAGCGAGACAAACTATTTGAAAGATAACAATTTTTATTTGAGAAAAATTGGCATACATATATAAACAAATTCAATTATGTTTTACCATTAGAACTATGAATACTGAATGAAGAGAAGATAATGACATAGTTTTACTTAACCAAAATAAAGAGGAAAGACACGCGATATTGTAACAAGTGATGAGCAGTCAAATATCTGACACATCCTAAAGAAATTCAAAACAGCCATAAAGCAAAAGCAAACCCTACTAGCAAATTTAAAATCATTATGTTACTGCGGATTCTTATATCACAAAGAGTACTCTGCAATCGAATAAGACTGGCAATTACACGTCTGCGAAGAACTCATGTAAATTCTGTTCTCGATGCAGAAACTCAAACGTCAGATAATTCAACATCGAGTTGCAAATATTTAGTATATAATGATTCAACCGTGCTTCTTATTCTAGTTTTATATTCATCGGATATAAATATGTCGCACAAAACAAAAATTTGGAAACTGCATACGTCCATGAAATGTATTTATAAATAGTAAATATGCATATGTACAAACACATATAAAAAATGATTTTTGAGATGAGTCATTACAATTATCTACACTGAATATACAGCCTTATCAATCTTGATCAACAAAAAACCTTATCATCGGCAAGGTCGTTTCTAACAACACCTGGTGTTGACGATCGCTGACACACAATGCAATTTGACCATTAGGTCATTCGACAATCGGAGAGGTCGAGTCTGCTCTTCTTAATGGACCCCAGCGACTGGTTTCCCAATCATAATTAATTACAATGTGATTTCGGCCGAATGGTGATTTATTCGGTCAGTGCTTCTCAAAATTTATCAAATATATACACATAAACACGAACACCTACTTAAAAATTATCATATTTCGGAATGCCGCTATGACGTGATTAGATATTGCACTCGACAGAACAATTAAGAAATTATATCTAGACGTCCTTCGTCTGATTAAGAAACTGCGACTTCTATTAACTTATAAATATAATAAAAAAACAATGCCACTTATTCAGATAGAAATAACCATCGCAATAAATAAAAACAGAAGTTTCAAAAGACAGTTATTTCTAAGGGGGCGATAAATTACGTCACTGGTTATCTTCGAATAATATGGCCATGTGTAGTCTTTCAAGATGACATATACGAATGACAACATGTTTAGAATCAGCATAAAGTTAGAATCCTTTTAACTTTTTTTCCTCACTTATCTTTGACTGAGTTACATATGTTTATATCCACATTTGAGTCATACAAAAATCACCGTTTCAAATCGCAATCGATCAAGTCGCAAAACACATATGGAATGATTTGGTTTGGAAAGAAATACTTACACTTTTTTATCTAAAATAAATATTTGTTCAAAAGAAATGAAGTATGTTAATATTTTAAGTTGGATTCGTGAAAAATTATTATGGAATAATATTTCTCAGTATAAAAGATATCGTTCTATATGTATAGATATTTATCTAATAATCAGATTATGATAGATACGACTAAAAAATGATACCGCGTTGTCAAACTAAGAAATTCAGCTCAAAATTTTAGTTTATAATTGCTGTAGATGATTATAATGAAGTGTAATTTAAACGTTTAATTTTTACAAAGAACCTTTACGGTCGAAGACCTTAATTGGACAATGACATTATAATTATACTTGGCTTGAACTCAAGAATAAAAACATAAAATGAACGTAAAGAATATATTGTGGTGTTTGAAATATCAACCACGTTTTCGTGTTATAAAGTATGCAACGTGACGTAACAGCAAATATAATTACCCTATTTATTGCTATCTATATGATATTTTAGATAACTATTTTATACTGTTACCGAAGACCCAGCTTGATATATTATAATATAGAAACATGTAATACACCATAACTAATACAAACCTTAGTTATTTTGATAGTATACTACTTACGTATCAGTAACGTCTAAATAACCTATAGAATTTTAATCCAGAAAATGGTAATTGCATGTATAGTATAATGTATGCCAGAGCCAAAGGCCGCAAGATTTGTGTGACCTTTGAACAAAATAGTAAATTTCAGAAAAAAATATGGATTAAAAAAAGTACTACTATTCATTGTTGAGATGCTAAATAAAACTCGAGATTTTCCTTGAATAAAATAGCAATTTCTGAAATATATAAACAGAAATAAAATATACGTACGAAAGAAAATTTTGTAAAATATCTCGCTGCTTAAAAAAATAACAGTTATTGAGAATTTGATGTATTTTGCAATTTTTTTGTGAGACGAGAATTTTCGTTTCCTGACGCTTACCGGTTAAAAGGATCGTGCCGGTCCCAGGCCCGGATAAAGGAGAGAATTTCCATCGAGGGGTTAACCATCCAACATGGAGAAATCCAACTGGTTACGAAAATATCACAAAGAAATAATAAGCCCTGCTCGATTTATAATGACCTAGGCAAACGAAATCTGGATAAACGACAACTTAAATGTTGGAACTTGGAATCTGCAAACAATGTTACGACCAGAAAAGATGCAAACAATAGCGGAAGAAATACTAAAACTGAAGATAGATTTAGTAGCAAGAAATCAGGTGGAAAGAAGCAGGACAAATAAACAAACAGAATTACACCATTTACTACAGTGGCACAACCAAGGGGGCACACCGAGGTACAGGATACTACCGAATCAGTATATATAGGATTCGAACCACTCAACGACAGACTATCAAAATTAAGACAAAGGGACCTTATACAATATAACTTTCGCCAATGCATATGCTCCGACAGAAGAGAGATATATTTTATGAATAACTGCAAAGGCCGTGTGAAAAAGTCCCCAAACATGATGCATTAGTAATTCTAAGATACTTCAATGCTAAAGTAGGCAAGGAAGATACATTTAGAGAAAATACTATACTACCTTGCGGCAGCCAATAATCAAGTAATTAGTAGTACATGCTTCCCACATAAGAACATAAATAAAAGGTATGTGGAAAATCTGGGTAACACACTACGCAATCAAATAGATCATGTGCTGATACCTAAAAGATAAAATTCCATACATGATGTCAAAACATATAGGGGAACAAATGTCAATTCATACCATTACTTGGTAAAAGTTAAGTTCAAACAAAATATATCTATCATTTAACAAAAAGAAGGACAAAAAAGGAAAAGGTGACAAATTGAAAAACTAAAAGACAAATACACGATGATAAACTATCAAAACACACTTAAATAAAAACGAAATAGTCAAACAAAGGGATGCATTATACACACTCATCTTCAACCGGGTGATGGAAGTCATAATTAGAAATCTAAGTATAACTGTATATATAGATTATAATTCATGTTTGCATATGCTGATGATGCGGTAATGACAAGTAAAAGTAAACAGAGCATCATCAGACAAGGCGAGAAAATAAAATATGTTCTCATCATGGACTTAAGATAAACCACGGCAAACCGAAATTCATGACCAGTCAACAAGAGACATAGCCAATAGACAATGTCCAAGTGGGAGAACACGTATATGAAGGCGTGAATAGCTTCACCTATTTAGGATCTTCACTTAATGCTCGAAATATACCAAACGAAGAAATTAGAAAACGTTTTCTACTTGCAAACAAATGTTACTATGCATGCTCGAAGTTCCTGCGTTCACGGATACTCGGAAAAACAAAATTAAACATATATAAAACGATTATCCGCCCTATCATTACTTATAGTAGTGGAACGTGGATAACCACACAGAGAGAAGAAAGCCAATTCAGAGTCTTTGAAAACAATTTAAAAACCAGAAAATTTCTCGAGAATTTACATAAAGCCTTTTTTGTTAAAAATTTAATTTGTACTAATAATTTTAAATATTTTACAACCGTTTCATTTTTATACCGCTGCATAAAAATGGTGGGTCCGTGCCAGATGTTTTTTTGGAAGCTTTACATAGAGATCGGAAATATTTGAATGGCAAAAAATTATTTACGATTTTCTTAACTAAATTTGCCTTATTTTTGCTTTGGTAATCTTAAAACTACATTAATAATCAGATAAGAAGAAGCTACTCCATATAGGAATCAGCATATTGCAAAACCGTACGGGAGATTTTTATAGCTTTTTTCCACATAATATTTCCCAATAAAAAAAGAAAGAGGATAGCCGATTTCACTTTAGATGATGCAAGCTTTTTAAAAAGTTATTTTTAAGAATAGTGTGTGATAATGCACCTACTAATGTTTTGATAAATAATAAATGTTTACTAATTCTTCGAGCTCTTTTATATAAATAATATAGTTAAATGTTTAAATATTGACAAAAACTTATTGCAAAAATAAAATCAGACAAGACAACAAGATATTTTACATATTATATTTAATATAAAGATTCCTTTAATAATATACTGTATAATTATAATTAAATACTTTATATTACATGTATTTTTTATCTATCATAAGTTATCGAGAATTGAGAAATAAAAATGTCGATAAACCAGAATGCATATTTACACATGCTTTAATTGTATGTCTCTGATATAAAATTAAAGCATTTAAATTAAAATTTATTTAATACAAAATAAATTTTCGAACCCTTCCACATTAATAAATAGGGTGCGGCAAAGGGAGAGAACAATGGGAGAAATCAGGCAGTAGTGGGACGACTGCTGGAAGAAGATCTAGATAAAATAAAAATTGCAAGAAGAGCCAAAAACCACTTCCGGCGGAAGGCAATTGTGAAGGACATATGTACATATGTATTTATATAGATACATACATATGTGATAATATTGACATATTAGAATATATGTATTCAAATTATTTTGTTTATTTAAAAACATATACAGGCAAACTTCAATACAATTTAAAAAATGTTACATATATGCAAAATGATTCATATTTTATTCAGTTTAATTGTAAAAATTGAATAGAAACAGTTATCAAATCTGACATTACACCATTTTCGCCCTTGAAATTTGAGGATTTTGATCTCAATTTATATTTGCTCTAATCAGTTATGCTATTTATAGACAACTAGCGTCGAGTTAAAAATTTACTCGAGATATTTGTTTTTTTGCCAAATAACAATATATGCATTTAAGGATTAATTTTAGTAAAGTATAATTTTTTTCGGCATAGAAAGGAAAACCGTTTTGTCACTTTTCCGTTCCGTAACTAGAAAACTCCGAACGAAACGGAGCTCGAATCGCGTGTGGAAAATGCGAGCACATTTTTCCGTTCAACTAACCGCATGAAACCGCGAACGTTTATTTATGGTATCACTCTTCTTATTTTATTTCCATCATAACTTTTATTGCCTATCGTCAATCAATCATTGAGTGCTCGGCATATTCGACAGGCAAAACTTGCCTCGGCTTTTATGTGCGTGTATCGGCAACAAAATAAACACAAGCAGACTAAATAAAAAACGCGAAACACCAAATAGTTAATAATGTATCATATCATCGATAGATCACAATCACTCAAAATCGGAAAGGTCGCGGGCATTAGTGTTATGGCGGGGCGATATTTTAAACGCGTCACCTGTGAACTAGAGCGCAATGGGCGCAAAGGCGCATGTTCGCCGTTCCTGGCGCAACGCCACATTGCAGTTTTACCTGTCAAACACACATAAGTACACAGCAAACTGTAATACCATAGCATCGGTATATACTCGCTAAAGAGCCGAAACGTTGCAATAAATACATTAAAGTCCAGATTATAAAAACCTGGAAGAAAGCAAATAATTAATGAAAAACGTTTGCCAATCCTTCGTTACGCAGTGATTATTATTAGACAATGACAAAGAGTCTGGTTTCACCCAGAATTAACGAGATTGGTCAAATGATCGAGAACTGGTAGATACGTTCGACTTTCTCTAATTCTCAAGTGTGTATATAACTTTACTGAAACACATGAAACAAAATTATTTCAGTCAAAGTCTGCGCGGAGTTTCCACTTCGAACGTTCAACCAAGTTGTTATCTTGGTATTTTTATGAATCCTAAGATAATTTAATCCGATCTTCAATACGACTTGGAGATCACGTGACGCAGTACTATGGCCAATAACAGAACTTCGTACTTATAAAAATAAACACGTACAATGTCAGTTTCTTACAGATGTGCGAAATAAATAATGCCACATACCCAGCACTGTGTCAAGAGAATAAGATTGTTTTATAAAAATTCGCTAGAAAAGGTTTTAACAGTCTAAGCATCATTGCGCGTAATCAATCGAATACATTCCCAAAACGAAATGTGTGATAATTATCAATGAATGAATACCATTTAAAATATATACTATATTTTAAACTTAATAATGCAATTTTGAGGTTATGGTAAAACGTGAATTAGTGACATCAACCACAACGAAATGGCCGCGAAATTGAAAATGTCATCTAAATACCAGATGTTACCATTTCCGAATACATTATACCGAAATGATATTTTGCAAAGAATAAACATTGCCGCTGATAAAAAATACGAGCTTATCAAAATGTTAACGCTGATTACAAAACTAATCATTTGAATATCAACATCAGCTCTAAAAATGCCGCAACAATATCTCAAATCACATTGTTGCAAAACTCAGTTTATGTTGAATTTAATTTATTTGCTACACTACAAGACTAGTTAACGACTTAAATTAAATAATCACTGAAAGTGAATAAACTCTTAACGCGAAGCGCCTCTGTGTGTTCTTGTTAGATACTCAACAAACAGATGATTTCAACACGTTTTCAATTAATGGCGCCCACAACAAACATACCATATACTATCTTACAAAATATCATATATCACCACTCATTCCACACACTAAAATATTAAATTAAATTTACTTTAACGTATCACCTTATCTACAAACATACCAACTTAACAAGCCAGATTCGTATAAAATATATTATACTTATTTTACCTGTTAAACAAACGTAAAATAATATGGTAAAAATCCATTAATAATCTATATATATATATATATCTACTAAAATTCAGCTATGCTCATGAGGAAGTTAATCCTAAACCAGCACATGTTTTCTGTACTATCCAGCTCTTTTCATCCCATCCGTTTAAAACTGTAAGATTCAATTTAGGACCTCGAATTAAAATTTAGGTCTGATAGATTAAGATATTTTATATGTGTACGATTTAGACGAGAGTAGTTCTACATCGTGGTCATTGCGACCATTAAATGAAGGTTCTGAACACTGGCATTTTTAATACAATCAAGGCCTTGAAATTCTGAGATTATGAAAATCTAAGAAAACAAAAACTGTGATGACTGATTACCTCCACAAAGACTATTGCTCAATCTGAGAATGATTGCCTTAAACGATGAATGCTTCTCTCATTGTTAATTTTATGTTTAAATTTCACACACGGAGCATCCGAAACATGCATATTTGTTGACTAATGTAAAAAAATAACTATTATAAAAAAACTTTTAAGGTACAGAAAGTTGAATACGAAAGCTAGTATATACATAAAAGAATATATCTATGATAGTTTAAACGAATTATATTGTTAATTTAATATAATGTTGTATTCTTCATTTATTAATATAATAAGCACTTATATTTGTACTTATTCGGTTGGTGATCAATAAAATTATTTTTAGAAAAACATATAATATTTCATCGATCTCCTTTTGGTCGATTTGTAATCCATTAATAAATGTATGTGTTTGTTCTTATTTTTATAAATACAGAACACATGATATTATTCAACGAGTGGGCCGTTTTAATACACGTTCGCGTACATCTAAAATTCATTGGAAAGCTCTTTCACAATTCGAATAACGCGAGAGCTTTCTACGGGGGAGAAGAGATTAAAACTTTCCCAATAAATGCGATGTATAATAAAAATTGGCGGGCATTTATAAGATTTTATATATTACTATTATTTAAAATCTACCGTTGTGCCGTGAATATAATTGATACATTACAACGGGATAACAATCGGCACATACGAGTAGGCATTGAAGCAACACTAGACTGAAAATCGGTAACACCCGTCGATGATAGACTATGTGGTGTAGAAGGAGCAGGCACAATGGAGAGCTTATCCGCTCATGAGAGATCAAGTAGAAATTCTTTGGCGCTTCGCCAAAACTAGCTATACGTTTTCCCTTTCGTATTGACTGGAATGCGGTAGAAATCATTTCATTTCGAGTTGCGCCTTACTGGACCACCGTGTGACTATTTACGGATCCCGAAGTAACGACTTCCAGATTGTTGAGAAACCGATCGACGACGAAGTCTCAGAATCCCATAAAGATCGGTTTCGTTTAATGGATTAAGATCAATGAATGTTAAGATTTATAAATGAAAGCACTAAATTCTGAACTCGAAAATAAATAAAAATGGTCAACACCTAATAGGTTTACTTAAAAGATACAAATTAGACAAACGTGACCATCTAAGCATTAATTGTAGATTGCGATATAAATTGATAATTGTGCAAATATATGCGGCCCGCAAGAGACCTGGGCATACAGCCATATATACAGAGTACAACATATTTTTGAATCGCGAATTAAATAGTATATACACTATTAGCAAGCGTATTGAAGATGAATATTTAATCTACCATTTGTGTGAAACTTGACACTGGAAAAAGTAACCAGAGATGGTAAAATAAACACAGTAAGTAGTATATATATAATAAATTTGTACAAATCTTCGCCTATGCAGATGACAAAGATATTGTAACAAGGTACTAATGGAAGCCTTCAACACTCTTAAGTCATCAGCCAAGAAAATAGGCCAGAAAATTAACGAGCAGAAAAAACATGCCGGTTATGACTCAACGGGGACAGCGTCATGAAAATATTCAAATAAATGAATATTCTTTCGAGTGTGTCAACAGTTTTATACAAGATTTCGAACCGTTACATTTTATTTCGGGATTCGTTCCGGTTCAATTAAAACAAAATATCGGTTTGGTTGCAGTTTTCGTTCCGGAAAAATAACATTTTTTTCGGTTTTCAGTTCAAGTGAATAATTTTTAAATTTTTAAAACGTTTTTATTTGCATTAAAATTTATTTTCTACCATAATTTATATTTTATTAATTTTTTGTAATAAGCATAAAACAGGATGATGCAAATAGAGTTTCCTGTGTTAGCAGCACTGTAAATCAGACACCTGTCAATAATGACGCGTGTTCAAAGTATCAAATGTTAGTTTGCAACAACACATTTACGAAATTAATCACTTAGCTACCCGCTCAACTCGTTAAAATTGTTTAATTGTTTTACAGAAATAACAATTCTGTACGAACTGTGTATCGAAATTGACGGGAAAATTATGATCAGTTTCATCGTCTTACTGAGCGAACAATTCGCAAAGTAGCAAAACAAATTGAAGAGGCTGGAAGCGATGGAGATAGGATAAGGCCTATACATCATCTTTTCTTATTGCTCCCTTTAGCGCATTTTGGATTTGGACTTGCACCTACATCCGTATAAAATTCAGATAACACAAAAGCCTAGAGACGATGGACAGCGAAGAATTTACGCAGATTGTGTATTAAAAAATGAAAGCATAGTTAAACAAGAGAGAAGTTTTTATTCTAGTTGAGTTTTATAAGTTATTAGGTTGTAAGTGATAATGTCGATTAATCTAGTTATATTACATTTACATATACACATGTCAGCTTTTCAACGGGTAGGATTCTAATTTTATAATAAAATTCTAGTTAAGAATGTCATGACTCACAGTTCTAAAAAAATTGAACCATCCCTAAATTACTCACGTTAATTATTCAGGCGTTTTAACAAGTTTGCGTGCAAAATAATCTCCTGTTTCGAACGGTGACATACGAGATGATGATGATGATGATGATGATGACATATGCTGCCATCATCGCGATTGGTAAAAATATCTATATACATACATATATGTATACATTAAAAACCACTGACATCACTCAGCATTACACGAATCGAACGAATGCAAGATTTATGACTCCAACAGGCTCACCTCATAAACGCTGCATTATCTCATCGTTATCTGAGATTGCGGATGTTTTCGCGAATAAATATAGTTCGGTACATCGTTTTACAGCTTTCGAGATACGCAGAAGAAAATTGTGAGTTACATCCTAACCATAAACTACGTACCATTTGGGTAGCAGCGCGATAAACTTGTGCTAAGTAAAGATTTATTTTTATTAATGGTTCGACTAATTTGTATTATTTAGTTCGTATTTATGTCTATCTATTGGTAAGATTAAAGGTTTAGAAGTCTTGTTGCTGTTGCTTACATTTCGATCCTGTGTTTCGAATTAATGGAAGTATGGAAATTGAATTGACAACACATTTGTATATAATATAAAACGACAATAAAATATAAACACTTGATTTAAAAAGTGTGATTAAGTTTTCCAGCATATTTTTAATTACTTATATTCCACCGTTCCTAGAAAAGCATGCAGTGTAAATAATATTTCTTAATAAACGTATTAGACATCTGGGATCTGAGCTCACGATTATATTTTTACACCAGCACTTTTCAACTGCAATTGAACTGAAACTCATGCATAACCTTGTCTTAATTAATACATTTAGCATCGTGTCACAAACGCATAAATTCCACTAAGCTATCTACTGAAATTCGAAACAATTCCACAAAAAAAAAAAAGCACAACATTAATTACATAAGCGAAGTCATGTCGCTCTTTTTGTACAATGATTAATGGTTTAAAAGAAAAACTAAATAAATAGTTCACTGTTCAATTAACGTAATAGGATTGAGTCAGCGTAACTGGAAACGTTTGAATAGCCCAGATGAGACGGGAGTTGGGAGGCGATAATAAAATTGGATCGTGTTACTTCGACAGCATACCATTTACTTCAATTAAAGTAGTTTGAAGTAAAAAGTTTTATTTAAACTCGTATATCCAAGCTGAAGCTGGAAGAAGTTCAAATTTGAAATTGCTTAAATTTCTTGGTTTGCTCTTGATGGATTATTTTTTAAAATATAAGTGCATAAATATAGTACAGTGATCAAGTACTAATAAAAACCTTCTAAGGGAAATTTATATTACAATGAAGCTTATTAATTAAAAAACCGGATAATTATTTCTGAATTATTTGCGACATACAAAATAAAAACATTTTTTTTTATTATAAATAGTATGTATTTATATGTAGAGTCGAAATAGCGAAGTCCGTACGGTCTAGACCAGGGTTTCCCAAACTTTTTCAGCGACGGAACACTTGGCAAATCCGAAAATTTTGGCGGAACACTTAGCTTATTTTGCTGTACCCAGTGGCGTAGCTAAGGTATGTGCTTCCCAGGGCGATCCTTAAAATTGCCCCCCCCCCCATACTTTTTTTGCAGTCATAAAATCAGCATTTTTTAAAATAATAAATTGGTTATTATTAAGCTCTTGTTATTTGTGGATTTATATATGTTTTAGTGCATTAAGGGTTAAGAACCATACTAGTCGATCCCATCGCGAATATGCCGCCCCTAAGCAAGTGCCGCCTGGGGCGGCCCGCCTCCTCCACCCCCTCATAGCTACGCCACTGGCTGTACCCAACTTCTAGGTACTAAAATCTTCGCCTTCTCTTGACGTCATAAATCTCAATTAAGTTTAACCGTCATTCGCCTTTCATTATGAAGTAGAATATGTTCAATTTTTTTAATTTACTATACATTTTTGTGAAATATCTATTTATATTCTCCGCGGAACACCAATTTTGGATCCGCGGAACACCAGTGTTCCGCGGAACATAGTTTGGGAAACTATGGTCTAGACTGGTAACTCAGAGGCCGGGTTCGGGACCTGGTAGTAACATCGAATTTTTGTTTATAGAAAACGCGCTATTCATTTTCCTTCTTCTAAAAATACTTTATACGCTAGTCCTATGTGTTATCTACGAGTACCAATAACAATTTTGACGTCATTGATTTCCACTTCTGGAAAATTTCTACAATTGTTTCGAAATTTTCTATGATCGTTTTCAGAAGGGGTGTATTTTGAATAAATGAATATTCTATTGCATAACAACAAACGACTTATATTTGTTTTTGGATCAGTCAGTGTTGACAGACAGTGTATATAGTTAATTATAAGTTATTACGTGTATTATAATTTATTAATCAATAGATGTCACTTTGCTGCTGATGGCGGTTTCAATAATAGCGCATTTTTATAAATAAAAAATTGAACTGTTGCCGTGGGTCGAACATGTGGCCTCTAGGTTACCAGTCAAATGCTATTCCAACCTTATTTAAAATTATTTAGTTGCATTCGATCTTTTGCGCCCTCTTTCTCTCTACAGAGTTATTTAGATTATCTGTGGACATCAGCTTCCGTCAACGATCTGCCCCAATACTTTCATAAAGCCTTTTAAACACTCGTCAGTGTTGTTTAAACTTTGTGTATGGAATACACTATTTTTAATAGTAATATCGCCACCTGTATTATATCAGTTGTTAAATTATATTACTTTTTTCATAAATGGTGTATTGTTGATTAGGTAATCCCTGTTAATTTTATCAACGATTACTATTCTAGTGAATTAATTCTTTAGTGCAACACGTCTAGTTTAGAAGAACGTTCAAGAAGTGGTCCATAACCAGTTTCAGTATTTTTTTATATAAAAATCAAGAACCCGCTGAGATTTGAACCCAGTTGAACTCAATTCGAAATAGCTCGCAACTCATACACTTTCTATGGCAGAAAAAATGTTCAACGCCCCTGCCACCGGCCGCGAAGCGTTCAAACGTGCAATTATCAATCGATTTTCTCATCGAAGCACGCGACAACTCTGACGGATCGGAGACACGCCATGAAAAATTGCATAGCCCATTAATTGGCCAGCACGTAGAAAGCAGGGAATGCTGCGAAATTGTTGCCAAACTATGCGCCGCAGAGTTGCGAAAGAGTTGCCATAAGGTTGTCGCGGTCGATCTGTGGCAAATGCCTGAGATTAACTGTTACCAAACTATGCGGATAGGAAGCACGACTTCCACGTGTCTATCCGAACTGCAAACGAAGTATTGCGGTAAAGTTTCCGGACTCGTGCTTTAGCATGGCACATACCAAAAGTATAATCACCTGCACATACAGCAGGCGTGTTGAACACGTGGGGCGCGAGCAGATGGGTAATTGATATTAAACTAGCCACATCACTCGCCTCTGTCTTAGATCGAGCTAGAAGGTATAATATAAAATAAATTAGATAACAATTTTAGCAGCCCTATACTAAAATGAGGAAAAAGTATGTTTTATGTCTGGCAATTCCTTCAGTTTTATAAGAATTTGTCGAATGAGTTTTCTCGATGGCCATTTGTATGGACGAGTATTTAAATAATGTAATTTAAAATACATGAGCAACTCGAATGCTACTTATGCCACAATCCTATCCCTATCAAATGCGCTCAAATTTAAAATCGAAAATGTAATATGCAATAATTGTCTTTCGAAAGTCTTTCATTGTAACATGACTAGAATTAGATGGTCCAATGCGTTACAACGGGCTAAACACAATCAACACATATAAATAAGTAGTAAAATACCAGAGTGATATCAAAGTCTGTAAGGCAATGATTATTTTATTAGTTATAAAATAGTATTACGGCTCACACTCAAAAGATTTCGAATTATTTTTAATTCTTCACCCATTAGATTAGAAAAATCTAGGAAAACCTATGCTGTAACGATCAATCATAATTATAATTATATAATAATCCATGTGAGATTCGAACTTAGTGGGTCTTGCAGGTATTAGTCAAAGACTTACATCACTGTTCTTTCATGCTAGCATAAATTCGATAAATACCTACACAAAACGAGCAATACGTCACAATAGTATAAATCAACGTGAAAGTCAATGAAAGCAATTTCACGATACAAAAAATACAGCACGTTTATCGATTGAGACGATTAATGGACGAAGTTATCTAGTTGAGTTTTTAAATACCCTGAATACAACATTACAGCACAAATCCATATCATATGGTAGCTCTATTATGCTGCTGAGGTTACTTTCATCCACTAAAATTGACCAATAGAATGAAATAGAATACATATATTATTGAAGCAGCATACATAGAAGATGAGAATGTGGGGTCCCTAGCGATTCGTTTTTTTCGCTTCAACTCGCAATATCATGAGCGGAGTATTAAAAATATATACGTATATGTGCTGACAGAAAAAAAGATTCCACTGTTATATAACTGCCACTATAACAAAATCAATGTCAAAGTAGTTTACTCTAATGGTAAAAATGACTAGGTAAAAACAACAAATTGCTCAAATTAATATCTTGCTTTAGAAAACCTTCCCTTTCTTATACCTAAATAATACAGTCTTAATACGACAGTCTATATTAGGGTTCGGTAATCATTAACAGTCAGTTAATCCATTGATTTACTATTATTATCCTAATATCAATTAATATAAAGTAAGCCAATCTTGAATTCAGTCACTTAAGAAACAAAATATGTGTAGAGTAGGGATTCCAATCCCGGGCCAAAATTTTGATCCCGGGATTTCGGTATTGCAATTAGTCGATCCCGGGATCCCGGGACCAGTCCCGGGATAATTTTCATGCTATTTTATCGATAAAAATAATTTAAAATGAATAATACAATATATTTTTACATCTGGTTTTTATAACGTACAATGTATAAAGTACGTATAATTTTAGTCTTGGACTTAAAATAGAAAATAATATAATAAAAATAAAAAAGGGAAGGTCTTATATATTTATTTGAGAAGAAAAAAAATAAACTTTTGACAATGTATGCACATAGGTATGTACATTCATACACAAAAAATTGAAAACATTATTTTGAATAAGACTCACGAAGTAACATCAAAGCATCAAGTGTTTTATCATTTAGCCTTGATCTGATTTTGGTTCCTAAGCAGCCTGCTGCTGAAAAAGCACGTTCAGACTCACAGCCTCAAAGATTCACAGATGACACGTGCAACTCGCGCAAGTTTGTACACGAAATATAACGATGTTGTCAATAATAATTCGATTGTGCTTGATAAATCAACCAATCCGAAAAAAACGGGATTATGTTTTATAATCCCGGGACTCATCGGGTATTGAAAATCGTTCGGGATCCCGTGATCCCGGGATTCGAGATCCCGGGATTGGAATCCCTAGTGTAGAGGTTTCCCCTTGCATAAGTAAGTTATTGATTTTAAAAACATAGTAATTGTTTAAATAAATCATAAAAGCAAGATTCCGAGAACTTTCTTACCACAATACTAATAAAAAAACGTATTAAAACTCTATAAAAAAAACCTTGAACAGTAGTACATATTGCTCGTTAAAATCAGCCAAAGTATCTCGCAATAAGAAGCGTCAATTAAAATAATTCAATATCTCAGGTGTGTTTCAAGGTAAACTCTGTGCATTTTCAGATAACTATTAGGAAAAAAATACTAAAGACAACCTCGGAATACTTCAGGCGGTATTTTGTGCATTAAAAAACGGATAAAGAGCAAAACATCGACTTTTGTCAATACCAGTTCTTACGTAAAAAATAAACTAAAACATGATCCTTGATCGACTAAATATCATATAATATAAAAAAAATACTTAGCGGCCTTAACAAGTAAGATTTGAATATAGTTGAACTCAATATTACATACATACTCGTAAAAATAGTTATGTATTTAGATATGTGAGCATTAATTGCACATGCTTCGGAATTGATTAATCGTTCGCCAACTATCCTCAAAATCTGTAAGTAATATATATATTTTTTAATAATAATGTTATGACTTTGTTATGAGAAACACATTTCACAACGATCTGTCAGTTATTTGTGTCATCGACGACACTGTTTCGCAGCATTATTGAATCGGGATCTATTATTTGGAGTACCCAAGTGACCAAATACTTCCTCCTAATTGAAAAAATCAGAAAAGATTATTGAGATATATTTGTATTAAGCTATTTAGTTATTATCTATTATTGTATACCAGCGTCTTGAGATACGTTTCGTTAAGTTCTCGCATAAATTTGTATGTCGCTAAGCATTCATTTAAATTACTGAAGGGTGCTGTTGAAAATTTAACTAATCTCTAGGAATTTCAGTTTTTGGTTCCAGAACGTTCGAGAATCTCTTTTTATGCATGTAAGAGCCAGGACGTCTGCACTAACTGATTCGCCTATGTCTGTCGTTATCCAGCTCCTTAATACGCTGATAGTGCACATTAATATATTTAATTTCAGCTAAGAGGAGGAATTAGTATTTTATGATTTTAATTTAATTTAAATATATATTAAATTAATTATCGGCTAGGTAATAATAACTCTAATATAATAAAGATAAAATATTGTACATATTAACACTATTAAAAACGAAAGTGATTTACAAATATGGAATAAACAGTAGATCACTAACCGCAAATTAATTTATTTTTTACATTAGATTACTACATGGTAATTATTTTATGAACAAGCTAAATATATACTTAAAACGTGTGTATTTATAACCTTTTTACAATATTAAAACCGCAATAACCAATAGATTACAGCGAAATAAATAAATTCTAACTTGAACATAAAAACTTAATAGATTTTTGATAGAGCAAATTCCGATGGATTGATTAGGCAATTGAACAATTCGTGTGACACAATAAATAGTGATTGAGCAATAAAGATAACAATAACAATATATCAATTAGCAGTAATGATTAAAAATAATTCTAAGGGGGAAAAAGAAACATACAGAGGCAAAAATACATTACAAGATAAATGGATTATATTTATATATTTAAGAAATTATCATACGGATAAAACCAATCAA
The DNA here is from genome assembly GCF_051122295.1 of Plectrocnemia conspersa. Lineage (NCBI taxonomy): Eukaryota > Metazoa > Arthropoda > Insecta > Trichoptera > Polycentropodidae > Plectrocnemia > Plectrocnemia conspersa. The sequence continues at coordinate 18,488,517 of NW_028277173.1, forward strand.
CATTTGTAGGCGAAAGTGCGCTTAAACCAATAGATCGCTTTTTATGTTGATCAATGGATTAGAAAGAACAGATGGTATGTGAAGAAGCAGTTGATGAATAAATATATAACAAATAAATACAAACAAGGAGAAGAATGAAGACGAACATACGAGAATTTATTACTTTCATACCAATAATATTTATATCGATACATACATATATGTATAAGTAATAATGATATCAATATCGGGCGTATATACATAGATGCATTCTTTTACTAAATAGCAGTAACCCGAAATTCTAACTAAATAATTAACCTAATTAAAAAAAAACAAACAAACAAATAATTTAAGTATCCCAGATTAGTTTGACAGTGAACTATAAATCATGTCAAATATAATCAGATAGCTACAGAAAAACTCGACTAAAAATATAGAACTATATATATATGTATTTTTATAATATTTACAATTTAATGTTTTTCCATCAAAGAAATAGCTCTCAAGAGACAAATTTTCATTGAACGCCTCATTTTCATAGGATCAAAGGAATGCCTGCATTTTTTCGCGTTACATCGCTCTCAACTCCTGAGCGAGAAACGCGTGCTAATGGAGTGGAATCTCTGCTTATTCTCGCATATCAAAAACGACTTGCTTTCTTGCAAAACACGCCGTCATACCCATGTGTGTATATTTATTTGCACAATCAATTCGCACACCTCTGTCTTACTTCACAAAAATGAACCGATAACAACAAACGAAAGTATTGCTGAATAGTGAAAAGTTATAAATAATGTAATTGGATTAAACTAAATTTACACGTGTTATTCATTTATGATCCGATATTTACATGTGAATACGCTATTCGAGGCAAATGATATCTTAATGAGGAAACAGGCAATTTGATATACATGGACAAATGTGAGTCTCCCTTTTTATATTACAAATCCATCTCCATACAAAAGGTGTGCTTTGTTAAAACGCAATTTGATTTAACAATCATTTTATATGTGAAACATCAAATAAACACACAATAAACAAAATGTCTACATGCTACGTTTATATCATATGACTAATTGAATACAAGAAAATGTTTGTTATTAGTGTTTGTATTGTACACATAGAAAACAATATCAAGAGACCTTTGATATAAAATATATATTCTTTTTTTTAATTATAATATTTCGTAATACTTTTTTAATTCATAATAATATTCCTCAAACATGGAAAAGTAACATAGTAAATCACTAAAGGCTTATAAATTGCATTGCAGTTACACTCTCCCGAAATTGACGAAATTCAGAAGGTAAAAGAAGTCAACATCAACAGGCGATGCGTAATCTCCCATACTCCCACCCTGGTTGGAATATGGTAGGCGACCTCCTATGACCTAGACGAAGGGTGATTAGGTCTCATTAGTATTCAGTAAGTCCTAAATATTTTAAACACTAAAATAAATTTGAAGTCGATTATGCATTTGTTGAGTTAGCCCTTAATATTCCCAACGCTGAGAACGTCCTAATAATTAAATATGATCCACGTGCATGATGAGATAAGTGTGAGTATTATTAAATAAATCCACATATGAGTGCATTTAAATAAAAATAGAATTGATATATAATAATAATTATATTCAACCAAAAACGAAATTAACGATGACAAATTTCAAATTCGTAAGTGATGTGAAAATATAATTAAAAATACCATGATTATTATAAATGGAGTAGCGATTATATGAAAGATATATATTATAGATAATATATAACATATAGATTTTATTTTTAACAGAGAAAAGAGAACAGTTTTAAATAAAAATAAATATATAACTATAAAACAAAAAAATACAATCAGGGTATGATAGAGTAATATTTATTCATTTATTGTATTATTATATTAATTAATAATAATATATTTATATATTTATTAATAATAATTGGACTTATATACATATGTTTCGTTTTAAGTATAATGAGATTATCTGGGTATTGTTAGCATTGTCTATGTAATAAATATATTTTATAATTAAATTCACAGTGTGATTTATGAATGGTTCCATTTCATTAGCATTTGTTTAGAGTTCGCAATCAGACTTTTCTTTATCAGAAAGTTTTGAGGTTTACTTAGATATTAATTAAATTAACAAATGATTTTTAATTAAGTCAATAGTATGTACTGTAATATATGTATATACATTATGTACATATATTCTAAAATAATAACTTTGATGGTAGATAAATAAAGTATAATTTTGTTTACGTAAATATTTAAGCCACTAAAGTGTATGATTTTTACTTTCAATATCGGTATTTTGTGATATATACATAATATACTATCATCAAGTTTTCATAATTACAATAACCTGTTCATTTGTTTATCTTATCAGATATTTAATATATTTTTTTGTTTCTAGCATTCACATACATAATATGAAAATGGTCACTTTATTTATACATAAGTATAACTATTATTATTAAAAAGTGTTTTGTTTGTATCAAGAAGTTTCAATTCATAAGCCTTATTGAGTGATACAAAACATGATAAATACATATAATATATGTTGTAATACATCTAGTTCATTTTGGGTTATTAATTCTATAAACAATCATTTTGATCCACAGTTCCTATTTTATGTACATGTGACTATTTAACATTTTGTGTAATATTATTATATTTTTTTAATCGATTATATAGTACATAGTACAATATTGATAACGCAATACTGAATAAATGTAGCATTCAAATTATGAAAAGTTTGAAAAGCCCGTTTTTTGTATGTGTATACTAATTTCTACTTTTGTGCAATGTTTGCGCTTCGTTCACAATTTGAGCTAATATCTGCACAATTAGACGATATCAGCACAATCGGTTACTAAGCGTGTACTCACAAGTTGCAACGATCGAGATGAACGCGTCCGTTGACAGTTGGATCACTTGACCGTTGGAAAAGTGAGGATATCCGCTGGGGGGCCCCGAGCGGTTTGGGAAGATGGAAGCGCGAGCTACGAAGGCAAAGGCGTCGATCGCGACTGCGAGACACCAACAAGCGGCGAAGTTCACGAAGCAAGAGAAGCGCACTACCGCCAGCCACACTTAACACGACGTCACTGAACAACTCGAGCCAAACGTCAAACATTCAAGTCTTAGCACCGAGTTTTTTGACCATGTCACAATTCAATGACAACAACGTTTTATAAATTATTTACTAACTAAAAATAATATTTCACTGTCACAAAATAAATGTTAGTGCATTTTACGCCATTACAACTATCTTACATAAAATATAAAATATTTTTCGGCAGTAATAATTGTATTTACTAAAATTGTTTATAATAAGTTTCGATGAAATATTCGCTACACGAACAAATTAATCGCACCGTTTCATTAAAATTCAATAAAATTATTAAAACACATATTCACGATAGGATGGTCTAGTGTGGTTTGCTAACCCTGAATTCACTAACATATATATATTTATATAAGAACTTAACAATAACTTATATATTCTTATTATTACATTAATTACATAGCTTTATCGTTTTTATACGAATATAAATATTTTATAAATTGTATTGTGAGGCCTGTTTATATTTATATATAGATTTTTATTATGCCTAAAATTTGGCGGCACTCTAGATGGTAACACGGGCGTGACGGCTTTTTTCTCTCGAGTGGCAGCCCTGGTGAGACTCACAACTGTTGGTTGCGGGTCCGGCCCGCTGATCCGTGCGTCGTCTATATTCCACTATGTAAACAACTTCATATTACAATAAAACATTATTGCAGCGGCTCAATCTGTGTCTATTTGCCACCCGTCACCATCAACCGTCCCTAAAATACATAACTTATTGGCTAATTTTATAATTTAAAAAAAATGTGGTTTTTTAACTATGTATGATATATTGATTTTGTCATGTTTTATACTATTTGATATTTTCGGGGCTGTTTGTGACGGGTGGCAATGAGACACAGATTGAGCCACTGCAGTAATATTTATTTGATGATTACGGTTTGTTTTCATTACAAAATGGGGCGGACGCGCGACGACACGCGTCCGAACCCTTACAAGCTTGTCGGTAGAGAGAGAGAAAAACCGCCACGCAATGCCACTCCAGCATCGACCAGTTTTGGCCATAACAAATCTATATTGGCCCCCAAATGGCTCCGGCCCTAGCAATTTACAATTGCGAAACATAACCAGGGGGAGGTATGGGGGCCTTGGCGCTGCTGTTAATTAAATGCTGGTGGCACAAAAGTGGCAAAGCCGTGACGTATGGTGCGGCGGCGTGGCCTCCAGTGACGCGCGGCATGCTTCGCTCCAAGCCGAGTGGAACACATGTAGACCCGGGCGGCGCGTAGGGCTCCAGGGGGCGCGAAAATAACGGGCATGTCCAGGATCACTTATCGGGGGCCTGTGGTGCGTCGGTGCGTGACGGGTCACGCGTGGTCCACTCGAGCCTGGTCTACGGCAGCACTTCGGTGGCTTCTCGCTGGAGGCTCGTGGTGGCGCCGGATGCTTCCTGGGTCACGTGGTCGGCGGCGGCGGCTGTCAGCGGCGACGGTGGCTGACGATGGCGGCACATGGTCGGGGGCGCAGGCCCATCATCTTGGTGGTCCACGAGCTCGAGTCCGGATCCAGGAAAGCTCCGGCGGGGTGACAGCAAGTGAGTTTGCAGCGGCTCGGCTTTTTGTACTGCAGCAGCGTCTGCGTCTGCCATTTTGCGTCTGACTCCATGTGCGTGCTCAGGATCACGTCGGGGCCACCAATTTCGGGGTTGTGTTGGTGACGGGTGGCAATGAGACACAGATTGAGCCGCTGCAGTAATATTTATTTGATGATTACGGTTTGTTTACATTACAAAATGGGGCGGACGCGCGACGGCACGCGTCCGAACCCTTACAAGCTTGTCGGTAGAGAGAGAAAAACCGCCACGCAATGCCACTCCAGCACCGACCAGTTTTGGCCATAACAAATCTATATTGGCCCCCATAATATATTGCATTTTATTGTGTTATTTAAAGTTAATAATAATGATAATTTGTCAATTCATTATTTTATTATATTTTTATTGTATTATAAAACACCTGGTTTAAATAAGAAAACAAATATAACATACAAGAATAAATAATATGCATATAATATGTGAAAGGTATGTAGCAAAATTGGGCAGTGGGCAAAAGACCGTCTGTGACGGATTATCTTAAATTTCAGTTTTTTTTTTTAAAATGTATGGGAGGAGCGGCAATTTCAAGGATCGCCCCGGGCAGCACATAACCTAGCAAGGCCACTGCCACCAGCAAAGGGGTTTAACTTCTTCTCTCTTATAAAGTAAAATTTAATTATACTATGAAATATATACAATACATCTAAAAATTCGTTTCCTACTGTCAGGCATTGGTTTTTTTTACAGATCTAAATATAATTAAATACACGTGCATTGTAAAATAACTACGCGTATTATAAACTAATTACATTTTTTTTTCCAGAAAAAAATATTTTAACTTAATATAGCAATACATAGCATAAAATTACTAAAGCAAAAAATATTTTAAATAATTACGTATGTTAAAAATATTTTATTATTTTATTGAACACAACATATTGTAATTAAAAACTGTCACGATATTCAGTATTACCCTATGTTGCTCACGAGTTTGTTTTTATGTTAAATTTATGTTATTACAATTTTAATTAAATATACTTTATTTATTATGTTAGATATTCAAGGATCAAATGCTATTACAATTACTTCAGCAATTACAAAGTGGTTACAATATTTTTTTGTATTATGTATTTATAACTTTAACTTGTCGCACATGCGCCTGAGGTGTATTTAAGTTAGGATTCAAAGTCGTATATTGTGGTTCTTAGGCCAAACTTTGACGGGTGCTTTGATGTTTATAACCTATAAATTTACTTTGTGTCACTAAATTGTTTGATTAGCGTGATTATGGTTGTTTGGTAAACATTATATGTTAATCTATATACGGTAATCTTTGCTTTTTAATTGCAGTTAAACACTTATTTTATTTATATGGTAGTAATTATTGAAATTGTTTTTTTCAAGTGAATAATGGCTATTTCAAAAACAGCTATTGCCGCATTCCGAGCGTTGAATGGTGTGGCATGTATTTATAAACCATCGGGTATTAATGTGAGGTTTGTTCAAAAAGCAATTCTCAATAATCTCTGTAGAGGTGAGTGTTATTATTTTAAATAATAAAAAAATATAAAAATATATATCTGGTTCATATAATATTTCAGAATTAAACGATTTACATGTAAACCGTTTGGGTTCAAGAGTAGAAATCACAGGACCTACAAATGGACCTATGGAAGTCGAAATTAAAACCAATTACGCTGATCATCATCTAGTTATCGGACCTATGTATAAAGCGGATATCTTCAGATCGAATTATGCAACTCACCTCAGTCGTAACACAAGTGGCGTGATGAGTAAATATATTGTTTACTATTTTATGTAATAAATAAATATTTTTTAATTGATTTTTTAATTGCACATATTTTCAGTGATGGGTATAAATAGTGGTACAAAACAAGCGATAAATCTTAACCTTGCAAGGTTAACAAGAGCTTATAAAGTGCACGGAATTCTAGGAAAAGCAACTAGTACATTCTTTAAACATGGAAGAGTTGCTGAGAAAGCCACATACAAACATGTGACTGCAGATAAAATGGATAGAGTAGTAAGATATATGCAAATGATGCATCAAAGGAAAATGTATGAGTAAGTAACATCATATTAATTTATCTTTTATAATTAGCTACATTCAGTTCTATTACATTATTTTTGATAATAAAATATCAAGTGTACTGAATAAATAAAATTATGTGTATTTGCTCTGTCTTTTTTGCAAAAATCAATGAAAGAATACACTTGAGATTCATAATGTCATTTTTTTTGGAGACCCATTCTAGCACTATTACATTGTGCTTTTATATTTTAAATTAACTTAATATTTTCTTGAACGAAAATAGTTTAAAGTAGCGATAGTTGAATGGTGTGATTACAATACCAGTAGTACCAGTATTCGGGCAAAAATTGCCCTTCGGTACTACCGGTATTACAAAATAAGGTAACGGTAGTACCAAATATAATCTCATTTTTTCCGTGTATCTTATTGTTGAAAGCGATATCTCCATTGCCTAGAACTTCGAAAATGATAATACCCATATTGCTTGAAAGCAAAAGTGAAGAATAAGATGATGCTCATTGTAGAAGATTAACCTAAGTTGGTTTGTCGGGGTAGGATATCAAAGTAGAATAATATTATCCCTTTTAGTCCCAGAGGGCTGAAATATCGGCCCACCCTATCTATGCGTAAAAATCCCACCGGCTGATTTTCATTATTTAAATTTACATGTTCGATATTTTTGTACGATATGCGCAATGTGTCGAGATAAAAAGAATACATTTACTTAATCTCAGGCAAGTCTAACGGTACCTAGCAGGTCTCAGTAATTCCGTTATCTAACAGAGAAATGACCGTGACCACAGCCTCATGATCCCTTTTTATGATAGGGATGGCTGATGAAGGGAAAACAAAAGCAGGTATTGCATACACAAAATTCTTTTTACTCTTTGGGCATTTTTAATTCAAACAGATTTTCACCCAAATAGTCCATAGAATATGCTTCACTAAACATAGGTGTTAAATATTAGCAATAATTAATTCTCAATAAGTATATTTAAATATAAAGTATTTGAAAAATTTACGCGAAATGTTATGTTCTTTTTTAAAGAAAACTTTTTGCTTGAAAAATAATGCAATGTTATTTTTTTTCTGTTACCAACTAAAGATAGGTTGTACTAAACGATATATTGTATTTAAAATAAGTATGTAATAATTAAAACATGTTGACTGGAGTTTTTTTACTTCAAACTTGATTTATCTTTAATTTTTTAAGTAAATGAAAATAAAAATAATAATATTTTTTTATTGTTGTAACAACTAAATATTATTGCTTTTTATTACAACACATAACATAATTATCCTAAAAATTCAAATCAATGATTTTAAAAATAAAATTCGCATAGGCTAAATTGTCTGGGACTAAAAGGATTTTGCAGTATTTACGTATTTTTTATTCTATAATATTTACATAAACGTTTATAATTCAAAATTTAATAAATGTTACTTTTAACATGATTAGAAATAAATAAGTAAATGAGAGATAAATCTTTCGAAAATATATATGATTACGATATTCTAAAATAAATGATAAATGTGCAATAATTTAAATATTATTTATAAATCACACTTCAATCATATAAATATTACAATCATTAATCATATAAATCTATATTTTTTTTTTAAAATATGTTATATTTTGTACAAACAGATTTACAATTTTCTACGCACTCCTTTCTAATAATCGTAACTGACAAAAAATAATGAGTAATGATTAGAAATAAATTGTGTGGTACTTGGCTCCTGGTATAAAAATTTAGAAGGCATCCAGAAGCGGTCGATCAAAGACGATATTTTGTCAACGACAGTATTGTCCTAGATTTATTGTTCCAAAAGTAGAAAGATTTTGGACCTGTATTTTCGAAAAATTTTTTTTTTAATTAATGAAAATGTTTTATTAAAATATAATAATTTATAATTAAAATATTTAATATATCGAAAAAATAGTTGCCGGAGTATTCGAAGATTTGATTTTGCTTATCAATAAACATGGTGAATCATGCGAGCGGTACTCGGTCATTTCGGTAAATTAATTAAAATAATATTAATGTCAATACCGGTATTGAAAATTCACTACAACCCATAGCACTACAAGCCTTGCTCGTAAATTCGAAAATCAATCACTACTCTTCTTTATGTATATATTAAAATCATTGTCTTTGATTTTCGAATTTATGTTAGTTTAAAAAGCTTCTCTGTAGCAAAGTTTCATGAAAATCTTGTAGACTTAACATCGATGATCAGTTTGCACACGATCGTCGGCACAAAAGAGAAGACTAGAATAACTTCTTATTCAGATCAGAATTTGATAGAGACAAACTGAAAAATAAAAAAGTTTATAAATTAAAAGTTCATGTTTAGGTTGAAACTGAAACCGAATGCTTGGACTTCCAAAGATTTAAATAATTTAATATGATTTTACTAATTATAATTAAAGTTATGATTTAAATAATTTTAATTAAATTATCTTTAGGATGTCTGGTCTTGATATGCAGAGTCAAGCCGCTTATGAATTAGCCGTACAAGGACCTATGCGACCTGCTTCAAAAGATTTACCAATTCTTTACGGAATAAAATGTGTCTATTTTAATCCGCCTGATTTTATTATTGGTATGAGCATTTATAACTTTACTTAATACAATAAATGGAATATTAATTTTGTCAATTTCTAAACATATAATTTTTTTATGTTTTAGAAGTACAATCAGTTAACGAATACGAAAAATATCTTCACACTCTAATTCACGATATTGGAATGCAATTACATACATGCGCTCATTGCACTTTAGTACAGTGTATAAGACATGGCAAATTTACAATAGAGCATGCTCTTCTTAAAAAACACTGGACTCTAAATCATGTTATCGACTCAATCAAAACAGTCGAAGAAATATTTGATAAGAATGAAGATTTACTTATGCCTCAATCAGCAATTTTGAGTTAAATTTAGGTTGTTAGATCTTATTAAAATATACTATTAGAAATTAATTCGAAAATTTTATTTATCAATTTTACCTCCTTCACAATCCAAATATATCCATTTCCTATTAGTTGTTTTATTATTATTTTTTATAAGAAAATGTAATAGTTCAGCTGTATGTCCTCTACCGATGTACTCAGAGCTTATAAGTTTGAATTGTCTCATCCTTTCAACAGATAAATGCTGCACTCTTCTTCATCCTCTCATCAATAGAGGTGAGTCTGCAGGTACTTACTTTAAGCTTTTTCAGGGGAGGGTCAAAAGTTGTTCAGTCAGTGGTTGTTTTTTTTAATATTTTCATTTCATTAAGATTCATAGTATTTCATTAAATGACATGCATTGTTCTAGCTAAATCAAGGGGGCCCCTGTCTATAATCCACGTCAAATGAAATAAAAAGTTTCCATCGCAGAAAAAGCGCTCGGTTACCTAGCGTTCATATTACGACTTGAAATAAGTGAGAATTTAATGATGCATATCTAAACTGAATTTTGACGAATAGGAGAGCGCAAAAAACAATTATCCCTTCTCAGAAGTCAAAAATCCATATCAAAAGCAATAAAATCGTGCCATCGCCGTTACAGTAGAAACGCTCAATACCGAGCGTTCCCACTATGTCAACGCCGACTCGATTTTGTTGCTTTTGTCGTGAATTTTTAACTTATGAGAAGTAATAATTGCTAATCAAAATTTGGTTTAAAAACACTTTGACCAATACTCTCATATCGGAAGTCCGTAGTAATATTGGTGGAAAAGTTGTAATCATATAATTTTATTAGCACCTGTCAGATAAATTATATTTTTAATGGTAAAAATATATATTTACCAGTGAAATTGTATTCGGATATGATTTCACGAAAATTATATATTTAAAAAAATATTTTCGGGATAATTTCGTTTTTAGATTTTATTTGAGGGATAACTCGAGAATGAGGTTTAGAATCAGGGACGTTATTTTATATTTTTTCAGGGGGAATGGACAAAGGTTTGCCAGTCAGTGGTTGTCTTTTTAATATTATGACTTAATTAAGATTCATAGTATTGGAATGAATGACATGAATTTTTCTGGCCAAATTTAAGAGGTGTGGGCAAATGCTCCCACTTGCCCCCTCCCCTCAAATGAAGTTCCTGTGAGTGATATGATTATCCTGGCAAATGCGTCATTTTCAGCTATCTAGCTTCCAATTAAAATGTACATGATTTACTTTCTTGAGCTTTGCTACTAATGGGACATATTTATTAGTAAAACTACATGGTCAAAAATAATATAGTTGGAAACAAAATGGTGGCGAAGCTCTCAGTAAAAACTAATGTACATAAAATAAAACCGTTTAATTAAATATGCTTAATTAAATTGATATACTAATCTTTATGAACAAGAGATATATTGTACTATTTAGATTTGGTTTGATATTTATTACAAAAATCAAGTTATTTTCTTAAATGTTTTTACTTCTACACATAGATGGTACTATAAACTCAAATTATAAATATTATAAGTTAAAACTTTGGCTTTGAATACCTAAATGTTTATTTTAATAATATAAACATTATAATTTTTCAATGAGAGCAAAAAGTATTTTAAATATAAAAAATATATTAATTATTTATTAACCCGCTACATAATTTTGACCCACTTTCAGTCGTTCTTGGCGCTCGCCAATAGTAACGGTAAAACAGTTACAAGTACTCACTGTCTCGTTTTTTCTTTTAAAAAGCGCAGAATATTCACAGGAGAGTCGTTTTATTATTATATTGATCAAACCTGTAGAAACAAAGTGCAGCAAAAAAGGAGTTCACACGTGGCGAATTCAACCTCTTGTGACCCTAGTATGTCTTTACTGTTCACGTAGCGTGACATTCGTAAAAATGTGTATACGGTACGTTAAATACGTGATTGTGAATCTGATGCACCATAAGAGTCTAGCAAACACAAATTAATAATAAAAAACAGGATTTTTTTTCTGGCGCGGCTTGATTAATTAAAATATTAATAATAGAAATAATTTCTGTGTGGCAACTTTTTAAATACTTTCCTACGTTTCTTGAAACCACTTTAAAACTGCTTTTTGTGAAAGATTAGTTATATTAGGCACAACATTTTTGAGGATACTTCCTCAAAAATGTTGTACTTCTTGAAGAAAAAAAATCAAAATGAGCTTTTTTTAATTTTGGCAACAATTTGTCCTGTTCAAAAAAAAACAAAATGGCCTTTAAGCAAAAATTTAAAATTTCCGAAATACCATTTTTTTGCTCCAGTAACGATCTGTCCTCCTTTATCCTCCCGGACAAAAGTTTTCGAGTTTTTGAACAAAAAATTCTGTGATAATCATTTTTTTAGCTCCCGCAGAAATATCTTTTTTGAACAATGATTTTCGAAATGTCATTTTTTATTTTTAGTGTCCTCTGATATCTTAAAAATCTAGTCACCTTTGTTTAAAGTCTTTCTAAAAATTATATAAATCATTAGCTTCTGTTTGACACGTTTCTGAATGCTTTTGAAAAGGCCACTTTTTTTGCCAAGCATCGGAACGTCTAGAGTTTTTGCCCACGTCAGACGGTTGAATTTACGTCTACGACCAGAACAGTGAGGAGAGCGCACTCAGTTTTCTTACCCTGACACCAGAGTTTCTCTAACCTTTGGACTGTCGGACCCCCATTTAAAACTTTCCGCCGAACTTTCAACTTTGGTCAATCGAAACGTACCCTTTTAACAACAGCCCCTAGGTGGCGCGTCACTAAGGGCATGCGGCCTCAGATAATGTGCTCCGTAAACCAGGCCAATAGTGGCTTGTTTTATTAGTGTTTCTTTTATATGCATATATTATTAAAATGTATTTTGTGATTAAATAAAGCGCCTGTGTTCAGATATCAGCGAACCAAAGTTCCATCCCTCTTTTAAATAAATTAGTACATTAGGTTTAATAGTATACGATTATTAAAAATGGGTAGAATTGGTAATGGTGTAATTTATATGTAATGTGCGTTCGAGAGTTCAGGTATCTGTCGGTAGAAATTAGTACGTTAGTTATAATAGTTTAAAAAAATCTCATTACAATATTATACATAATTGAATAAATATTATTTTATATTTTCTCACCACTTTTACAGAACTAAAGTATTTTTAGAATATTTTTTAATCATAGTATTTAAAGTTATTATTTAATTTTAGTAAACACTTTTTCTTGTAACCATAACGTATAGAATTGGTTTCATCGCGTGCATTTCCCCAAATGCGTGTTTATCAAGCATTTGTCAACCGAAATTTCAGCAAAACGTATTACCTAATATTTTGAAGACTTCCAGGATTTAAAATTATATAATATGCACAAAAAATAATATAAATTATTATTAAGTATGGATTTTTAGCATAGAATAGTCATTGCATTACAATTATTTTAAGATTCGACAGCAGTTTTTTAAATCATGATCTAAGTATTCTCGTTTCATAAAGTTTATTTATTATATATTTTTCAGGAGAGGTTTTCAGCTATATTTTATTGCCATATTACAAATCAAAATTTCTCTAATAAAGATAAATATCTAAACCTATCTGATGCTTAATCAAAAAAACAATACTCCTGTATAATATAATATAAAAAATACTAGAACCAATTTCAATCGATCGCTCATGGAATCAAGAGAGAGGTGACGTGTCTTACATTAATAAATGCTTATTATGGCTACCTCCTTATGAGCGAGAAACATGCGATTATGAGCGCGTATTATTCGATGTTTTTCAGGAGAGGTTTTTAGCTATATTTTATTATAATTCAGCATTGAGATGCCTAATAAAAATGTAAATAATGCGTCATTAATAACATCATATAATAAAATAGTAGAAACAATGTGCGTATCGGTATTTTTTATAGATAAGTTCTTAATAATAAATTATTTTAAAATTCACAACAGCTTTGAAATTAGCCGTACAATTTGAGTAAGTATGTGCATATGCGTATATTTGTTTATTATCGTGGTTTTGCGCTACACAGTCTCAAAATCACCTTCGAAGATCGGGTTGAACTCTTTGGATTCCAAGGACTGTTTAACTTGACTTGATCTAAATAAGTATAAATGTCGAGTGGCTGCTATTTTGGGTTTTTAATGGCCGTTTCAGTCGAAATACTGTGTGCGAGTTTGGCTGAAGTCTCACTTATCGAAAGTCGAAAGCTAAATGGTAGTTTTGGATTAAATTATTGATGGAAGTTCAGTACGGCCATGTTTGAGCTTATATATATTTCAAAATTACAGGGAGTTCATCGTCCGTTCCAGTTCTCGATTGACGATGATTAGGGGCGGAAACTGACAATTTTTTATTGTCTAATAAATATTTAGTTAAGCTATCATCGTACGATGGTTGAAAAATGGGTAGAATTGGCAATAGTATAATTTATATATAATGTGCGTTCGAGAGTTCAGGTACCTGTCAATAGAGATATAAAACACATTCCCTTGTATTTGCTACCGACCATTCAACTTTGTTCAGGTCCTCCTTGCAAGTGCTTTTACACTGTTTATTGAATGTCATGATTGTTTGTATATCCCTGATGAGAAAAAAAATTGGTTCTTAGAAAGTCATAAATAAATAAAGCAATGCAACGCTCACGGATTGTCCCATAATGAGAGAACGAACGTTTCCTAACTTAAAAAAAAATCTTGCTAGAGAGTACGTTGTTATTCGTATTATATTAACAAAGTACAATTTAGGTTATAGTATTATATTATTCTAAGTTTTCAACTGTATAAATATATTTCTCAAACCAATCTAGAAATTGAATATTTGTTTTTATTCGAATATAGATGTTTCCGACAGCATGAATCAGTATTTTTATTGATATTATAATATGATTTGTTTCCGCTGCTGTCAATCGAATCCGGTATCAATTTTGATGTCTGTAGAATTAGAGGTACATACTTATATGTTAATGTACATATGTTATCTTTAGCAATGAAATTGTGCCAACCAAATAAACCCTCCGTATTCATGAACACAGGGGAGAACGTGAAAATAATGCCAGACTAACGAGAAAGTATGACCTCATCGACGAGGTGGGAAAGCGTAAATTGTCACGTGATGGAGTATCCCATCGTGTCTGACATGTCAGGTTGTCTGACCTAATTTCACGTTGAACGTCTATCACGTAGATTAGCATCATTTTACATTTAATCCTAATATGTTAAAGCGCTTTATCATTTTTATTTTTAATACGAACACAAGGTCAGTGGCGAAACTTAAATTTTTTAGATACAAAAAAAATATCATAAAAAAAATTTAGTAGTTTTCAGATAATTTTATTTGATGTTAAATACAATACATCATATCCTAGAATTATATCTGAATGGTAATACCAAAAAAAGCCATAACAAGATCCTCTTTATGAGGAGTACACAGAAAAATATTCAATATATTATATTTGCGGCTAATTAAATCTAGTAAATTTCTTCGAAGAACATAATAGTTTATTTCTTAAACACCAATTTTCAAGCTTAAAAACATTCATTAAAGAAATAGTAGCTAATTAAAAAAAAATTTATGTTAAATATCTCAAAAGTTCACATTGCGTAGATAATTGAATTTTCATCTCATCTTAAGTAGAATATCTAAAAAAATCGCACTGCAAGTCAACGTCTCATATTTATTTTTTTAATTAATGTTTAGGCTCACTACGTTTTTATGATTTATGAATAATATTATTTACATACAATAAAAAATCAGAAAATATAGTTACTTGAAAGATATTATACGGTCATAAATCATAATATGCTGATTTTCCATAGTTATATAATATATGCAACTTTTCTATCTCTCTTTGTTTTCATACACAGCAGTATACATTTTTTGAGACATGTCCGTGGGCAAAATAGTGGAGCTATCTTTTGGTTATGATTTGTCAAAAAAATACAGGAAAATTAATATTTAATTGTTATTCTTTTAGCTAGCTTGTCGTTTCAGTGCTATTCTGACGTAACTGTCATTTAATTGATTCGCAATAAGCTCTTTAGACTAGGAAACTTTATATAATTCTCTAGTAAAAGGCGACAATCGAACAAATGTGCTTTGCCAAACTAAGTGTAAAGCAATGGATAAAATAAAGAAAGCTAAAGAATTTGAAAAGCGTTAATTAACGTTACAAACTGTTTCTAGTACCTTTATTTATGTATGATCTTCGAGACACGCGACGAAAAAATACTCATTGTATTACGCAGCAATTATTATATCACAATGGTTTCGCATATAAAGGATCACCTAGAAGACATATTATTATTTCAGTAGAGGGGTTCTATATTAATACGTGGGGTTGAACAATACCGTCATTCTTTTGAATAAACCTTCTCTCTCATACGTCTAAGAAAATTAAAAAAATATTTGCCACTTGCTTCGAGAGAATACAAGCTAACAACTTAACAAGTTCAGTGAGACTCATCACTTTTAAAACTTCACCATTTCTCATTTGACACGCCTATATAGCACTTTTTTATTGTCAAATTACAGAAACAATTCAGACGAGTTCTATATAGTACGTACGTATTTCAATACACATTTAAGGCACTCCTACTGTCTACCATTTTTGGACAGCTTTCACATAATTAGTAATGCGCGCTAAAAATAAAAGCCCCCTTTTTATTGTCGTGATTACTTCACGATATAATTGAATATTTGACGCAAGAGGTCAGAGGGCACGTAATAGCGTCAAGCGTGGCAGTTAAATTGTGATGGAAACGTGAAAGGTTTTTTCATGCCGGAATTCAATGACCGAGCGCACCTTTGTCGGAGACAGGGAAATTAGATCACAACAGGGTGGGACTTCATAAACGCGACCTCGTGACGATCCCAAAAATATATATTTATATTTTAATACCTACTTACTCGAGGTTGCTAAAAAATAACGGAAAGCGAATTTAATCAATAATATATTATATATTTCATATATTCGTTCAGTAATTTATTCAAAAAAAACTTGAAAATATATTTATTTATAGCTATGCTCTGACATATTTTTAAATTAAATAACGAATACGATGAAATAATAATATTTTTTGAGTAAAACATGTAATTTGTTAATAAAAATTAGATTTTAATTTGAGTAAAGAGAGTAGAAGAAAACCATCGCTACTCTGTTTAATTTAAAATATCACGTGCAAAAGTGCATTTTTAATAAAATAAAACATAGAAAAACTATTTTTTTACAATAAAATCGAAAGACGATAAAAACTTTCGAAATCTGTTATCAATTCGTTAAAACTATGAAAGGTATGAATGTTGCCAGTTGGACTTTTTTGTGTTTATACAGAATAATTGCGTTGTTTAATGTATTTTTTTTTATTTAGAATTTAAATTACAATTAATGTTACTATAATTTGACTATTGTTATTATAATTATTTTTTAATTTTAAATCACAATTTTTCATATTTTTTTACAAGCACACTGGGTGTACATCATCAGAACGCGTAGATTTTTTTGAACCGTTAAAGCAGTAGCGAATTAAGGGGTGGGGGACGGACCGCCCCGGACGGCACATGCTTGGGGGCGACATTTTCGCGATGAACGCAAGACGCATTTTTAACGCGCTACAACATATATATCCACGAATAGCTACAACAACAGTTCAACAAATGCTAATTTTATAACCCGGCCAAACATAATGTGCCGCCCATATTGATAAAAATATTTTTGGTCGGCCTAAAAATTTGGCCAGTTCTTTAGAATCGGTAAAAGTCGATGTTACGCCATATATTTCACAATGTTTTTCGAGTCGAGCACGTGCTAAAATGCCTTTAATACCGTAACATATATTATGCAACTTGAAAACTGTTTTGCACGTATTTTTATATGATTGAAGGGTATGATACGTAGCTAGGGAAGGGGACAAAAGGGGTCACGTGCCCTGGAAAGTTTCGGTATATTGAAGACATGCAATAAGCTATAGATTTTTAGGAAGGCCAGATTTTGTATTAGTTAATTGTAATGGAAAGGGGGGGGGGGAGGACAAAGTTAAGATTCATCCCGTATGAGACAAACTCTAGCTACGCCACTGCGTAAGAGTGATGAGATTTCGAGAGGGTTTTTATATGGTCGATATTCAATATTTAAAAAAAACAGTCATAGTTGTTAAACTGCTTTTCTTCAAATACGGACAATACAAATGTGTGTGGGGGTGAAAAATATTAGTTTATTTAAAATATGAACTGATTAAATATACTCGCTGACCAAATCTTTATAATATATAACTAGGGTTAATCAACATGATAAGTCAGTGTTGTAAATTGATGACCAACACCTCAAATACCCGGATTCAAATCCCATATGAACTACAGTTCTTAATTTTTTATCGCGTGATCGATTATCACAGATGAGGTTTTCCTAGATTTTCCTAAGATCGCAGTTGAATATTTTGATATATAATTAAAATAAAGCTAGATTATGAATATATGGTTTTAACAAATCTGTAATAAATAGCTAAATGTATTCTATTATATTATACACAATGTTAAATAAAATCAAATTTTGAATTGAGAAATGAGAGTATAAAAAAGCTTTCACTGCCAAAAACCATAAAGTTAAATAAAAAAGCAATTAAAAAGCGAATAAGAAGCTCAGGGAATGTACTAAAGAAATGAAGGATTTAATTTTTTATCCTGCAGTGAGGTCCATCGGCGACTTGCGGCATTTACATAGCTTTCATTGAAAGCTTCATATATTGCGTTAAAAGCGCCGCAAAGCAAACCATTAGTTTTTTACAAAACAGCTTAGAAATTCAAGTTATATTGTTTTAATTTTTATTTATTATTACAAATCTGACCATTATGACTTTACAGGTTTTAGCAATGCGTCATGATGGCCATTATAAAACAATAATTATACAATTAAACATTTAAAAATATAAATAAAAACAGTTATGATGCACATCTAAAATAGATAAGCACCATCCCATATATTTTTTCGGTTCCTCATAGTTATCTCTAAAAACATCCTTGTATCATATTTTATTTATTGAAGGTCTTAGATGGCGCAGTACTATTATTTTATTTATTTATATTTATATTAAAATTAGTACACGTTTTTATTCACCTGCGCGTTTAAAAATGCGTCAGAAACATTTACTTTGATTTTCCCAAGAATATGAGGGGCATTTTCCGGACGATACCGTCTCTTAATAAAATATACAACACCTTCGCTCTAGTCGTCTATGTATGTATGTGTACGTGGGTATTGACTTTCCACAAAGAAATACAACCTAGTTTTTAGCGATCAATAATTTTCCATGGCTGTAACGTCGCTGTTATGGGGGAAAATGTAAATAGGTGAGTGGGTGAAGCGAAATGGAAAAAGAAAAACTAATGTGACTAATCGATAGCATTAATCTTTTATGCATTATAAAAAGGCAGTAGCATTTTCTGCTTTCGCTGAAAACATTGAATACATATTTGAATTTGGCGCGCGGGCGAAAACTTTTATTAATATTTAGCATTGACCTAAGGTTTATTTACCTTTAATTTTAGATTGTCTATCAGTCGTAATAGATTGTCGTTATTTTTATGTTCTGTGACTGGTGTTATAGAGTTTGTGTGTCAACAAAGAGGCGAAGGCGGTGTCCTCCGGTGAATGCAACTTTGGTCAGTCATTCGCCGGTTGTCTGGCGTGAACGTCGTGCGTTGTGTGAACGTTCAGTGCTTACTTATCGTACAACTCAAAATATTGACAGTTCAAAACAAAAAATGTAATTTATTATTTAATTAAAAATAAATATTATTTATATGTATAAATTAATCTAAAAAAACACCTGTGCGCCAAGTAATGCGCAAATCGCGCACCGTGCGAAAATGTGCAATACTCCATCTTAACATTTAAAATTCAAATCAAGCTTATGTTCATCAAATAAATCGCGCTAATAATAATAATGAAATACAGCATTAGTAAATAAATTAATGTGACCATTTAAAAATAATTTGAATCGCGATCGATTTTTTAAATAACGATAAATGTGGCGCCGCGCGTCGCATTCGCTATTTCTTTCTAACACATTGGTTTATGGACGCTGAAAGAAAGAGACGCAAAGTTTAGGTGTTCGCGCGCTTTCCGCGCTTAAATTTTAAAATCCAATCGCACGGCGGCTCTTTTTCGCCACTTTTATTTATAAGGTGAGTTTTATTATTATTCATATTATTTAGCTTTATACTTTTCTTTGCTATTCTTTGTGCCTGTGTTCCCATGGCGATAAGTCAACAAAGAGTATGCGAGAATAACTGTACACGGGAGGAGTATTTATTATGCACTGATGAACTCGCCATGTTCATGACAATGAACCGGTTCCGAACGAGAAAAAGGCGAAATACCACGTTGTGCGCCATAGACCATCACGAAATGTTTTAAAATTCATGGGACGAATGCCACAAACCGTGTGTGTATGTATTGTATGTGAATTTTCCAAAAAGTGACGCGTGTGCGTGAAATTTGAAATTTTTCATGCGTCAACTAGTGACGAGTGTGAAGGATGGGATATGTGAACAGGTGGAAATTATTATAAAAAAAACTTCTAAATTTAGTCATATTTTGGATATTTTTAATAAAAATAGAATATGTATATAATAATATTTCCTTATGTACTGAGAATGTTCATGATGAATCCATTGACGAATTAAAAAATATTGTATGATACATGATAAATTTGCATTCCAATTGACTTAATACCTTTTATAAAAACTATATAATAATTTATTTTTTAAATTTAAAAAATTTGTAAATTTTTATTTTAAAATTATTAAAATCACTCAGCAACTTAAAAAATCCAAACACAGATTATCTGTTTATGTGTCTGGATGTAAAATAAAATTTCTTCTTTCTACATATTGCCGTGTAAACTTTAAAGAAAATTCGTTGATTAACGACTGAATCTCTGCCAAAAACTTTTATATCAATTGAGCATGATCTGGACTTTCTTTGTATTCGTAGAATATTTGAAGCTTAAAATTTAATGCTTGGATTAAACCGAAAATGACAATAACTGTCTTGTTAACACCCTGCAATTAAATATTTAGTTTATTTAAATGTATACAAAATTAATTATCTACTCGACTGTAAATAATTTAATGTATTTTTTATGTAAAAATACTATTTTAAATACCTATCTAATCATTAAAGCTCATCACGAATATCGAACGTTGTTGTACACAAATAAACTATAACACAATGAGTTTCACTTGGCTAGAAATTTATACTTTTTGTTACAAGGTTCGTCATTTTCCAATTAAAATTTATTAATGTATGATACAAAGTAAACACAGACTGTTGTAAATATATTGACATAATCATATTAGCTGTGAATAATTCACATGCCAGCAAAATATTCATACGGGGCTAAATAAATTTATATTATTAATTATAAATAACATTTTATACATAGTATAAAATTCGTTTTATTGACTGGCTAAATTTCAGTGATTTATGTTATAATACTTGTACATAAGTATAATTAAATTTAGATTCACCGGCAATTTATAAAAAATATAATCAATGACTGTTTTACAAACAAGATATTGTACAAAATTATTTTTTTACATGTATCTTTATATTTTTAGCATTTTATATTTTTTCTATTTTTTCAAGTTTTTCCCTTGATGCTAAGAATTTATATTCTATATACTCGTACATACATGTATGATATTCTCTATGAGTAGCTCATTATTAGAGATTTTTTATACCTAATATGGACGAACTAGCTCGTTTTAAATTAATCATCACGATATGCATTTATGAGATTTGGAAAATCTAGGAAAACTTAATCTGTGATAAGCGATTATAATTAAAATTATATAATAATTACTAATTTTGATCTACTAGACACGATAAAAATATAAAAAAATGTAATGGTTCATTTGGATATAAGTCACCAACTATACCACTGGTTTATCGTGCTGGTCTGGATAGTGACCATGTCATGTTTTTTGTTGTATCTGTGTCATCCTTTAACTGATTGGATAGCCATCAAAACAATCTTCAGATCTGAAATAATCTAAGTATACGATTTACAGTATAAACACATTGTTCCTTAGAGCACTCAAGGTCCATGACTCAACTGCGTTGAGAAATATTGAGAACATTAGTCGGATCTTGGTACTAATGCAGTTTTCATGGTCACATAATGTCTTCAGCCAGTGCATTTTCTATTTATATGTAAGTTTATTATTGTACTTGATATATTTTCACCATAAGTTAAAGCAAACCTTAGATATAGTAGCTAAGGTACTTTTATGTTTATTTTTAAACCCAGTGATTCACTTTCTACTTGTATTAGAGAAAATATATAATACTAGCTAAAATATTTGTGTTTCATCGTTGGCTAGAATGTTATCCTTAGCATGGCGTATGCTGGATATCTTTTGACACCTACTTTTGTTTTGGTGAGAGAATATATACAGACAACTTTTTTGAGTTTAAAATGTGCTGAAATATCTTCAATAAAAATACAAATTTTGCACCATAAATCTCTTACATAATTTCAAACATACTTTTCCATTTGCCAAACTCAAGGCGCAGCATCATAGGCTAATTAAGCTGCCTACTCTTTCAATTAGTTAATATAAAAATATAATCGCTTTTACAGATACAAAACCTGCTTGTTCCATCTAGAATCTTATATATAATTGTTCTAAACCTCATGCATAGATATGCCAGAATATGTAAGAGAATATTTTTGCTATGAGACATTAGAAATTTATATTAATAAATAATAAAATTAATTAATATGTAATAATAGAAATGCACTATAAAGTAGTAAATCGATAGTCATTTACTAATAATATTTAACATTTAATGTTTTATAACAAAACATTTTTTATTACATAGGTAGATACTATTATTAGTTATATACAAAAGCAGTTTTATATATGGAAGTTAATAAGTAATAATTTTGTTTTGGAAGAAAGGAAAAATTACCTTTTGGTTATTGGAAAAATGTGAATTAATTAACATCTAATGTACTTATATGGTATAAATTCACCTACATGATTTACATGACCTTATTTTACACTTTTTCGTTTATCTAATTTACATTGGTACATAAAAAGCATCTGATTTACTATCGATTTTTTATAAAATGTACATACGATTGGTTTATAATTATTTCTGTGTTTAATATTATAGAAATATTTAAATTAAACTAGCAATTTTCTATGCTAAAGAAGCGGACAGTATGCAACGCCATAATCTGTTTTTTTTTTGGTTTCACTTTAGTCAGTATCTGCATCTTTATGCAATGGCAAAACTAAAAATTAATTATCCAATTTGCTTTCTTTTATAAACAAAAAAATATATAGTTGCAATTAATACAAAATAAGCGGTAAAAATATAAATTGATGTTTTTTAGTTAAGGTTTAATAAAATGTATTGATAATTTAAGGTCCATCAAGTATGTTCCGGAAAAAAATTTTTTTTGAGAACAATGCTTTATAGCAAATATTAGGGACTGTCGATTAGAATACATAATAGTGTATTTCATAAAAAAGCGTCATTTATTTTTAAAATTAAGTTTCATATTTAAACCTAAAAAGCTTTCTGTATGATGGATTTATACCAATTTTTTTTTTTTTTTAACTTTTAAACCATATATATATATATACGTATTTTACACTAAAATTTTAAAAATAATAGTATTTTTAAATTCAAAGATTTAAATAAAGTCTATATATATTTTTAAAATCGGCCTTCGAACTCCTCGGAGGCCCGTCGTCCTCCGTAAAATGTCGTTTGCCTTGGTCCGAGGATTTAATTTTGCAAACAGGTTTTTCCGACTTGATCCTAACTGGACGCCCGTGGGGATTCACGCTCATCCTCAGAATCCACCATAATGCGGCAAAGAAATATATATATATATAGACACCCAATAATACTTTTCCCTATTCCTAAACACAACTTTGTATAATATTAGTCAAATAAAAAAATATACCCTAACATTATTTTATTTATTATCACAAATCTGACCATCATGACAGGTTTCACCGATGCTTCGAACAATAATTTTACACAATAAATAGAAACAAGAGCAGAGGACCCAGGTTGGATCCACGTGGTACTCCACAATAGCTTTCATTCTGACGGCGGTGACGTTACTTGTATATTATAATATCTAACTCCCTTGATAATATAATATTAATATGCTCAAAAACATACACTGCACAACAAATATGCATTTTTTGCCACAATAATAAATATATTTTAATCAAGATCGTAACGATAGAAGGACAAGCCCCCCATAACATAACATAGAAATGTTTGTATTTACTTATTATATACATATCAAGTCTTAAGATATTAGGTTGTAACTGAAAATATCCACACACTAGATACAAATCCCATAGTATTTTGCGTGTATAGTTTAAAATAATAATGCATATTTTAATATTATATCTGATCCCGAATAGGAGTTTAGAAAGTTGCCTGATTATGGCATATTATACAGGAAAATTTCTGCATTGTAGCTTAATTAGAAAAGTATTTCAAATCATTTTGCTATGAATTGTTACGAATAACGTGATGATTTGTCTATTTGTGTCATTAAGCCCTTCCTGTTAATCAATTAGTATTACGTGCTACTTGATTTACGATGAGTATTACAACCGCAACCCACAAACCATTGTTAATAACATATTTCAAATTGTTATGTTTCATTCAATAAATACTAGCTGTGAATATCATGGATATTCATAAAGTAAACATACAAAATAAAAACAATATTTCTAATGATTTTTTATCAAGATTGACGTATAATTTTGCAACACCCCTCATTCTTTTTTTAATAGTATCACTACATTTAGAATGAGTTTGGGAGCGAGCTTTTTAATTCTAACGTCTATATATTAATCTTTTTGTCATTATAAACGCCACTTCTACCTTCTTTAAATTCACATTTTTTAAAACGTCATTGCCATAAACAGAAACAAATTGGCAAAGAAATTTAGCAGTAGTTTCTCCTTTCGCACTGAACCTTGCACTTCGTGAAATCATTTTGTTTGAACATCTATGCTTATTTTGAATTAAAATTGACTGATTTTTCCGCGACTTATCTCATTAAATTGTGTATTTCTCCGTGATTATTGTAAAACAGGTACAACATTGGGATGCTGAGTAATGAAAAATAGATTATACGCTTTTTCATAATGCAATAGTGAAATAATTCAAACTAAATTCGACCAGTCCAAAATGATAGTGAGCAAATGCATTTTATAATATCGTTTTTATGGTCACCTCTATACAAGCAAGTACTAAAAGGTTGTGTTTCTAGATTATATGCATTTCAATATACGCTGTGAAATATTTTAATTTCTATATAATTGTATCGGGTTTATAGTATGTATTGTATTAGAAGGCATTCACGAAGATATTGTATATTATTGGTAAATAGTGCCCTTCACGTATCAATTACGTACTTCCGCTTCCGATCGTAAATTCGCTCGAATGTCTTCCATAAACAAGCCATATACCTTAATTAATTTACTTGCTAAATTTAATGGAAACTGCCGTTGTAAAATTTAAAGATTAAAAATGAATAAGCAAGTACTAGGTTAAAAGCACATTACACAATTGATTTGTACGTTTTTTTCTGTCAATATTTTAAAATATAATTTAAAATAAATATGCTAAATTATAATATACTAGTACTGAGTTTTTGGTTCTAAATAATATTTTTCTAAATAGCAAAAATTTTATAAACTTTGTTTACATTCTTTTATCAAAGTACTTTATCGCTGTAATTAGTTTTGATTATTATAGTGGTTTTTATATTTTTTACGGTGCTACAAAGATTCTGCAATTATTTTACTAAAATAAAAAAATAATTTATACTGTAGCATATGCTAAAACAAAATTGATTGATTATACAAAAATATATAATCAATCAGGTTATTCTGTTTTTGATACAAAAAAATATATCAGTTTATTAAGTATTCTCAAATTGTTATAAGATTAACACTGGAGAGTAATAACTAACGTTAATCCCTTTTTTATCCCTAATCATGACTGATTGTTTTTGCTACATTAGTCTACAATTAAAAATAAATATTTTTAGCGTAGAATCAAAAACATAACTATGTGTTTTTGTATATTATTATTTTTCAGAAAAATGTAACTTAACTTGTTTTTTGAAATTTTTTCTAAGCAATATTGCAAACCAGTATTTTTTTTTTAATAATTTAAAATAAAATAAAATATACCATATCTAATATGAAATCGCAAGTAATGTAGCATATCAATAGTGTTATTTATTTGGCAAAAAACTGGATGGTATACTGCATAAACTATTTTGAACTTTAATTTTTTAAATTGTTATCAAGTTTGAGATTTTTTTTATTAGATGGTTGTTTTTATAAAATTGTTTGTTCTTAATCTCTTCAATGTTATATTGGTTTTTGATTTTTAAACAAAATGTACTCTTTTTAACTCTAAATATTTCAAATACACGTGCGTGTGTTCGTGGCTTTAACATAGCGACACGATGATTCACCTTTTGGTTACATTGATAACAGACACGTTGAGAATAACAATCACATTATTGTAAGGTAAGTGGGCGTGATGATGACGTTCAACCAATACGTGACCATTTTCTTACGTAAAATCTCTCCGCTTACAAGCACGTACCTTGCAAAAACTACTATTTGATTAGATTCAGGCCAACTCAACATTTGCAAACACATCTTGCATTATGCCACATGTTACACATTAACTCGTAGAATTAACTAAGCAATAAACATTATAACAATACATTCATGATAACTTGGCTTTTTAATAATACACCATATGATGAATAAATCGATTATATTGCCCATTGTTGTTTTATGAAGTTTTCTTCGAACCACTTGCCCTCGTTTTTCCGATGGTACTTTTGTATGGTGTTTTAGCATTTCTAGCGAAAGAAACTCAAGATACGTAAACATACGTTCGCGAGTGACTTCGATTTTATTATTAACGGAATGTATGCTGTAAATCTTGATACACATAAAGCTTTGTAACGCATGACTACTTGATAACAATAGTAAATTGGCTCTAAAAATTTCTTTCTCAGCTGCTTTGAATTGAATTACAAAATTTATAGTGTTATTGCTTTGGTTAATGCGTAATTTAATTAATGGAAAAGTATCAATATCTCGTATTCAAATGTGCAAATATCAATTTAATTAGTATACGGCCTGGCCAAAATAGTGAGACTACCATTATTTGTGATATTTTAATATTTCACCTTTTTTTAGGCTGTTGTCGTTAATTTTATTTAAGTTTTTGATTTGTACTTGTATGTATTATATTAAAGGTATTTTTTTCAACGTGACCCAAGCAATTAATTAGTTAACTGTGTAATTGTATATTATTTTGATTCAGTCTTTGCGAATTCAATAAAATTATATTCGCTTTTTGACCTTAACTTAAAACATGACTTTCGACATTTACGAAATGTTTATATAATACTTTAAATATTTTTTAATATAAAAATTAATACACGGCAAACGATACCATATAACAGACGGTTTCTTTCTTCGGACTAAACAATTAGTCTGCGACCTTTTCTTAAATTAGTCGGTAAACAACAGTTATATAATGGTAAAAAAATATGCAATACTTAAATTAAATATTTTTTAAAAACACTACAATTTATGTAGAATAATAACATATATTACCTAAAAATAGGAACGCTCGTTTCCTATAAATAACAAACCTATTAGTTTTAAAAATAAGTATGTTTTATTATCATCGTTTTTTAATTTTCCATTTTTATATTTAGTTACTACATGACCGATTCTTTACAGTAGTTATTAACATTAAAGCCTATTTGTAAATAAATACCTATTTGCTGCCTTACAAGGTTAAATTCTTCTTAGTTCACAAAAAATAATTAAAATATTGCTTTCCAAACGATTAAATTGTGTAGGGCTTAAGGACTGACGTTAAAATAATAAATTAATAGGAGCTCTATTTTTTTATTTTACGCGAATAAAAATGGAAATAAAACAATATGTCTTACAATGTCATTTTTATTGTTTTTTGTTGTTCAAAAACACTTATCTATTGTTCTCAAGTGCTAATAGGTTAAACTAGAACAAAAAAAAAAATTTAAAAGTATTATTTCGTATGATTATGTCAATGTATTCTAAATTTAATAAAGTTTTTTAAGGTCAGTATAAAAAGGTGTGTTATATAATATTTTTATTGATTTATTTTTAATGACTTGGAGCTCATAAAAAAATTAGTTACTTCACACCAAAAAAAAGCGAATGATATTAACGGTCTAATTAATAATTTGTACGGAAAAATCAATCGACGAAACTTGCATGGGATTATAAATAAAAATTAAGTTTTTGTTTCAAGTTCTGCAATTATTTTATAAAAGAATGATCTGATTTTAAGGCAATTTTCCTCATTATATTGTGTGTTTATCTACTGATTTTTGTACAATATTAGGGTGCTATGTAATTAAATATAAATTATGGGACCATTTTATGACACAATATAATAGAAAATCAAGGTAATCAAAATCAGTTAAAAATAATTGTGAGCGGATGTTTATTAAAATTACGCATGTTTTAAAATCAAGTATTTATGGTTGCCTTCATACGAGCATATATTATGATTAGTGTAGTAAAGAGCGATATTCTTTACTTGGATCATAACTCTGAATCTCCTCTCGATATTAAATTGATTGATTAAATGATATATACTATATCCGATTCGATTCTATTGCTTCCATGACGGAACATAGTAAAATACTCATGAATCTTAGTTAATGCAAAAAATGTAACGATAGAGGGCATCTTGGCGATACGCGACGCTGAGCCGTTGCATTTCAAAATTCTTGTCTGTTAGGAAGCAAAAATCCGGTTTAGCGAGTCCAAATGGATTAAGGCGTTGCCAACAAGCCGTAACAGCCGATGTCCGAGGAAAATGTTTTTTTTTGTGAACACACAAAGAGGTAAAAAAAGAGTCCTCTCTTGTCCGCCCACAGTCCACGTGGTGTGACTGCAATTTGACCGTAAAGTCGTAAAATATAGTTCCCCTTTTGGATTTTGGAGTTCATACACCACACCAGTTGGAATTCGCAGACGTTCAACGAGCACTATTTTTTATACCTTTCCGACCGGTTATCGCACGATTGTAAAGTAGAGAGTGTATAAATAAATATTATGTAATGCTAAATCAACGATCGATTCTGTGTGTTTGTGTGTGTGTACTTTTGAACATCTTGTAGTACGAAGAAGCTAAAACAACATTTATAACCTCTAGAGACGTATTCAACGTTCAGATTCAATTGAAGGACAAATTAGTTATTTTGCATTGGATTTGAACTGTAGATGCATTTTCTAAAATGATCCTTAAAAATGTTTTTATTAGAAATCACCAAAAAGTTAAATTTTAAAATAAATTTACAAGTTTGAACAATTTCATTTTAAAGTTATTTAGGTGAAGTAACATTATGTAGTCTACTTTTAACTAGGGCCATCATTCATCCTGGATTTCCGGGAACAGTGCTTGAAACAATTCATTTAAATTAACGATAAATATAACAATCACTAATATATCAAAGTTTCAACCGTGTGCCAAAATGTTTCAATTGTATTTTTTTTTTAATGATAGTCGAAAGTTTGAACTTATGTATATTTTGATAAAAGGTTCATAGTTACTGGTTCCTATTTTTATTTTCATCAAAATTACTGGCTTGAAAAATCACAGTGAAAGCGTGGCTTTTTATATAGCTATCGTCACGGATAAACTTTACACCGTCAAAGTATAAGAGGAGCATTTTTTGTGACCCCAACTAACTCCGAGGTCACGAGCTGGTCTTCGGACACAATCCGATACTTTTCCGATAATTCTCTTTTATGTTCCAAGTCTCGAGATTAAGTCGTCGTGATCAATCACGGCTAGCAGAGGTCGACGCACCTAAGGTTTCGCATTTACGAATTTTTGTCATTGTTTTTTTGAACTACAGTTAAAATAAGGTTCAACCGTTAACTGCGCCGACAATAGATTGTTGAGAGATCTCATTACGAAAGTTTACCGGCGGCGAATTAGCCGTTGGATGATATACAACGGTGTCTTGAACACCTATTGTTTGATGTCTTGTTTGTATGGTACATATTTTTTGGGAGTTAAGCAATAATAAAATATTCTTTGAATAACAACAGTCCTGTGACGAAATTTTTAGTTGCGGTCGTGAATTCAATAAAATAATTGATCAGAGATCTGTTTTCATATGCTCCTGTTTAGGGTGATACGTTATAAACAGCAAAAATATATAAAATGGTGTCGTAAAAAACAAGTGATGTTCATTATAAAGCCATCCGATGTCACTGATTAACGCCTTAAATATTGAAGGAATAATCTTTGTTTGTCAAATCTATCTGTTTGTATAATTTTCTTAGTTTGATTTTTAATATCACGATTTTTTAAAATGGTAATCAAGATTTTTGAGCTATTTTGAAATTTATTAGTACGATTTAATTATTATCATAATTATATTTGTAGTTAAATAATAATATATGTAATGAATATAACATGTAATTATTATTTATGCTTATATTAACTAATATTATACTATTTTATTCATTTTTAGAGAATAATTTCAGTTTGCAATCTATTATATAATATATTACAATACTTCTTTATTTATATCCACTGATCAAGACACTATTTTTAACAATATGTTTATCGAAATAATTAGTAACCTATATATAAAAATTATTACTCTTATAACCCCTATTTATTTTTATTTTTTATGGTTTCTATTATGAATTGCTCACATTTGTTTGTTTTATAATTTATGGATTTTTCGCATATCATTGTTGACGCAAATACAAATACAAATTAATTACTTAAACAAAAAAATACAATATTGTGAATCCACTCATATTGATTCCGCTTGACTTAGCGCTTATGACGTCACAACTGCGACTGAACTATTTGGCCCATATATAGATGTTGTTGGATATACACGTCCAATCTCTGCTAAGCGAAGCGAGCGACCGATAAACAGATGCTTTGTTTGTTTAATTTCTGTACGATACAAACACATATTTGAACGTAGTAATACATTCATGGAAAAGCTATTTTACTAATATCTTATTCATTATTACAATATATTATTATATAAACTGAATATTTTTGTTATAAAGTGAATGACCGGCAATGACGGTATTGATCAATTCTCGTCTTTGGTCCGTGAGATATGTACATATTCATTGTTAAATGGGATTGTATTCTCGCGTGCATTTTTTTGACATGAAATATTGGTACAAACACCCACGCATTTAAAAGATTTGTTTTAGTTACGGTTTGGAATTTGATGTTGACTGGTTACATCAAAGAATACAAAAAATATTAACCATCTTGAAAAAAATCGTCAGTGTTATGCCAATACTTAGCAGCAGGTTAAGGTCAAGATTTTCGAAACCATTGGAATGTCATTGCCGATTACGCTAGAAAGTTCACATATTCCGTAACTTATTATAAGTTTCTCAATTTCGTGAGGTGAATAAACCTTTGGTCTGGCATGGCACACGGCCGCTATGAGCAATTTGTAGATCGTGAGAATAATTCCACTTCCATTATCTATTATCTACGAAAAGATTCTCTATAATGATACTAGACGCTGGAAAATAAACGGAAGCTATATTTTACCAGCAAAAAATGTTTAGATAACAAATTTGAGTTGTTGACAAAAGTAATTTTCGGTAGACGGATGACTATTTAACTTGTAGAGAAAATTTCGTTCGTATGCATTTTTAGCGCATCTTGGCTAATTTCAACGTCACAAAGGTCGCTTTGGTGTTTTTCTTTTTATTGAGTGCTGTTGTTGTGTTAAATTTTGGTTTTACGATGATTACACGGCTCGAATGTGAAGCTGTAAAAAAACTGAAACTTTGCCTTGAGTATGTATTAACATAATCGTTTTTGGAACATTGTCGCGTATTACCTTGTGTATTTGAATATATAATATACGTAGATTGAGAGTAACTGAAATACATTTAGGTTCATGTTTCGTTGTATTTACACTATTTTCCTATTTTGTCTGATTTTTAAAAGTACATTGATATCTTAATTGATATATCGTATTACAAAGAAAATATTATTAGTGTATAGAATAATATAAAAAAGCGAGACTGTATTTTTTGTTGTTACTATAAAAACATTGTTTAATGGGAGATATTTAATAGCTTGTCACAAAAAAATCTTAGATACTTAACCATAATCTCACTGGCAAATTTGTTCTTTCTGTAAAAATTTAAGTATGTATAAAAAATATTTTTTTGTAATAATATGGTTTAAAATACACTTTAGCATTATTTGGTTATATCATTATTAGCTAAATGCGGTTTTTATTAGTATTTATAAATTATTATATACTTAAGTAGTAGTATTTAATTATGAGGTTTATACTTATTAGTAAAAACTTATATTAAGAACATTCTATAGCTTACTATTAAATACAGATGAAAAGTGTACACAGTTTTTTATATTAAATATGGTTTTAGTTTACTTTAGCTCATGAATATGTTGAAAAATCCCTATATGGTCAATAAAATTAAGATTATTAAAGTGAACCTAATTCAATCTGTTTTATTAATAATTGAAGTCATGTTTTGTAAATATTTACTTCAAAAATATTTTATTTTTAGTTGACAAAAGTTAATTAGCTTAATAAGTTCGTTTCATAAAAGTCTCTACTTTCCATTCACCACTCTTTCTACTTTTATAGGTATAACCAGTTCTAATTTTGTATTGTAACTGTCAGTAGTTAGTTGATAGTGCAGCTTGATGGAACATTGCTGGTTGGTCATGGATCAGGTACATTTATTTTTAATTGTGAATTTTTCTTTATAATATAAAATGGTGTAAAAATCAACACATACTAGTAGGTATTATAGAAAGTCCGAAAATTGATAGTATATTTTATAATATGGATTTTAATGCAATTAATATGGCAAAGTATGTTTCTAAATTAACTATATATTATGTTAAAGTTGACTTGTTAAAAATATTACATGACTGAATTTATGACTTTGTAGTAACTCGGAAGATTAAAAGTATGACGAAGAGTAAAAAGAAAAGCTTGGGGAAAAGTATCATAAAACTCACGAAACTAATAAAGCTGTTCTTGTACATGTTCGTGTGTTTCGCAAAATATTGGTTTTGATTGATGATGGTTATGTAAAAGCTAATCATTTGATTAGAAGAATATTGAAAGATATATTAACCGTTGAGAAATCAACGTAAATCTTACATACTCAAAGAAATATATTTTTTTGCGTCAGTCAGAGATTGCACGCAGCTTTAATTATTTGGTTGCTATTTAGGCATACTATCTAAATATCGATGTATTCCACAATTAAAAATATGTATATATATGTTCATAAAAATCGTTTTATGAACATATTTATAAATGTTCACATGGAGCGTAAAAAATGTATCCAATTCTTTCTTCAGTAATGATGTTTTTATAGCTAAAATATCGGATTTTGGCAACCAAAGGGTTAAAAAGTCATACATACACATACACTTCTTATTCGAATGTGGATTTTACACAACTATATTTAGCTGTTCTATTTTTATAAACTAGCATAAAACCTAATTTTCATGGGCGCCAACTCGTGTGTTCCTTCCATTAGCTGCTGTTCAGAAACTCTTATGATTAGATTGAAAGTCAAACGCTGCAACAAGTGACGACGAACGCATCGTCAATCTTCCAAAGGTGTTAAGGTGACCGATGACGAAGGACCTATTGTCTGATGAAATTTACATTATGGCTAATGGCCGTCGCGCAAAAGTCTTTGTTCCACCATTTCTCCAGGGGCGTGTTTGTCAGTTAAATTGTCTACAAGTCTACATAAAACGCGATGTAGCATCTACCCATAGCCATATACACTTATTTTTAAATATTTATAAAATGCTATACTCACTCTGAATGTATAGTATAATATATACACGCCTGCTAACAGTGGTTTTTGCACGTGTTACTCAATCTTGGCGTGATGGCAAAACTTCTCGAGAATACATCGACGTTAATATATGGTGTGGATGTGTATAGCGTATTGTTCGAAAACCGCAAAATGTTTGCACAATACGTGCGAGATACCTTTGATGCATCTTTCATTGTGTTTCCAGACTTGCCAAATGTTGTTTTATTTAAAATTATAATATAAATATTTTGATATATTCACTGTGTATATGCTTCACGTATAGATAGAGAATAAACGCTGTATATATGTTTTGCAATCGATAATAATATATGTAGTGGATTCGATTATTATGGTTTTTGATATTTTCTATGATTCTATAATTGCACTGAATTTAAGCTGCATAATGGCGACACTCCG
The DNA here is from genome assembly GCF_051122295.1 of Plectrocnemia conspersa. Lineage (NCBI taxonomy): Eukaryota > Metazoa > Arthropoda > Insecta > Trichoptera > Polycentropodidae > Plectrocnemia > Plectrocnemia conspersa. The sequence goes on from NW_028277173.1 coordinate 18,522,537, forward strand.
TTTCAGCCCGTGAACGAGTGACGTCATATATTCAATCAAATGTTATAGTATGTAAATCTAGTTGATTTACAATACCAATCTAATATTATTGTAAATAAACCAGATTTACTATATTATGCAATAATAACAGTTAATGCAATGCTTTACAACGTAGTGAAGAGAATAAGCAACAGAAAATATTTTTTATAACATACGTTGGGTACAAAGATGTCACCACATTCTCGCCACATTTTACACTTAAACTTCATTTTAAATAAAATTTGCTTAAATATACATGTTTATTTGCCTGAATAATTTCAATATATATTTTGTTTAGTAATAAGATCGATCTATATTTTTTTGTATAATTTTTAAATTAATGTTAAGTAAAATAAAGTTTTAATAATGTACATTTGCGTGTTGTTTTTTTGGCTATAGTAGTATTAAATAAAATAAACTTTACATATACTATTATATAATAAAAAAACAAAATAACAAAATTGAAATCGACATTCGCTTATAAAGTTCTTGAACTTAATACACGATATATAAAATATATCTATATAGATGTTTAGAAGTAGGTTTGCTATTGCTTAAAATAATGCAAAAATTCAAGTTAAAAATATTTATATGTATGTAGAAGTAATAGCACATGCTGCTTAAAGTAATTTGTAGAATGTTTTATTACATACACATTTAACCGAACACTCAATAAACTCAAAATTCTCCTAAAATAAAATTAAATATTTCCCAGATACAAATATTTTAGAATAATTTTTGTATACTTTCTTATAATTAAAAGTATTTCAATTGCGTACTATAAAATTAAAATTCTCATTCGATATAATTTTATAGATTTTTTTACTACTTTTTCTTGTACACATATATCTTAAAGTGAAATTTCACAACATGACATATAATTTTAAAACGAATGTAACACACCTTTTAAATATATAGAATCTTTAATAGCTTAAATGGATCTTATTATTCGTCAACATCCAAGTGTTATTTCTATAGTTTTTACTATATATACATATCGGTGGACCAAGACATGATTCTTGTGGCACTCAGAACATTTTTATTTATTTATTGTAAATCTTCTGTTGCAACATAACAAGCGTTAGCCCAATGCGTTACAGCGGAGTAAACACAATCAATAACTACTAAGTGAGTAGTGAGATACCGGTCTAAAATCAACTTCTGTAAATTGTTGACATGTATTTTTATCAAATATACAGCTTACAATCAATACATTTGCTATGCATGACCTAGTTGGATTTTATTTTAATTATTTGTCACGATATCAGTGAGATTCGAAAAATTCTAGGAAAACATAAACTGTGAAGATCGATCGAATTTAAAATTATATTTCTAATTTCGTTAATTTTATTTATAAAAAATAAATATAATAAAAGAGAACAGTTCTAAATTTAAATAAATATAGTGGTATAAGAAGTATGAAAGAGAAAATACGAAGGGTATAGGTTAAGGTAATATTTATTTATTGCAAATCTTCCGTTGCCACATAACAGGATTTAACCAAATACGTTACAACTTGGTTAACATATAGTTTATAATTTATTTAATTTAATAATAATTAAATAGATATAATTTCTAAATATAATAAACAATGTATTTCCCTTTATTTCGTAATTAATTTCCATAAGGTTTATTATTTGTATTTTTATAAGACTTGGAATGCGATGCACGATTTAGCTCAATTTATTTTTTTATTCATCACGATACTTATCCGGGAGAATAGAAAAATCTAGGAAAATATTATTTTTAATAATATAAAGAAATTATAATTATAAATATATTATTAAATATTGATCTTCCAGACACGATAGAAATTAAAAAAACTCTAAGATCCATATTGGATTTGAACCTAGATCTTTCAGGTATTAGTCACCGTCTCATTCCATTGGTCTATCTTGCTGAAAATGTTATTTTATATATTACTTTCCCACTTTATTAAAAATGTTTTTTTTAAATCAGTTTAATACTTTATTATTTGAGATTTGTTTTTTAATATAATAATTAAAACTTGGTGTGATAACAGTAATAACCTATTGTATTAGATTATAAATGCTCCATCTTTACGATAGCATACATACACGTAGTTAATTTTCTATTATGCAAGACCAATTAGAGTCAATTTGCTGCATAATCACCGTAATAATCAACGATAACCGTCATTGAAGAAAATCACCACTAATTACCTTATATGTATCTATCTTCATATTGCAGAATCAACCTTCAATGCTAAATAATTAATTCTAGACTATATAGTCTCGCATTTCAATTGATACTTCCTCAAACCCACTCACCTACTAAACTTATATCAACCGCATCAAAGCCATTGTGACCGCAACACAATTTCACATTTTTTGTGACTACAGCCATAGACATCTTGAACACTCACGTGTGCAGTTTCGAAATTCGAAGATGCATGGTCAATGGGTTCACGGCATAGAATTTGAGTCCAATTCTCACCTTTAGTCATTCTGGGTAACCTACGCTCATTGAATTGACACAGATCTAGTCAAAAACAGATGAGTCACACCAGATCAGCACACGTGTAGTATTATTACTATTGATCCCATGACACATTTAAGCATATGTAAGTTAAGCCATCAGTATGCTTTATTTAAATAAATAATAAAAAGAATGCTTGTCTTTGTTTTGTAGCTTCCTTGAGAACAACGGTTCAGTTCTCCCTTTAAGGCATGACAAATGCAAAAAAATGCCGTTCTTCTAATTAACCTTGTTGGATTAAAAAGATCGATTGCCGGCTGAACCGCTAGTCGCGTGCAAGTTCAATCGAATGTCAATTGTTAAGTTCGTAATGATTTCCTCATTGATCTACTATTTATTTTGTGTGAATTAAAATTGACTTGAACAATGAGGGATTATTTAGCAATGAGCACTTAATACATTACACATATATTTGTGCTAAGTTATTGTACTTTTGCTTTGATGAAATACTCAACAATTATATGTATGATGAAATATGGAATAAATAACTTAGTTTTGGACTATATTTATTATCATACTTTTTTTAAATAGAGAAAAAATAATAAATCACAATAAAAAAGTACTATTTTTTCATTAAATTATAATTAAAGCTTTAGTAGTGATGTATTATATAATATAATACAACATATAATTTATTGCTGTAGTTAGTTTTTCTTGTATTTAATTTTTTTTTATCTATTATCTATTTTTACATTATATGTATCAAATTGATTTATAGTCAAGTCCAGCTAGGTGTATTGCTTAACGAAATATCATAAATAAAATTTTTAATCATTCATATTTATAAATCGTACGTCGCATAAAGAATTTTCTATTTTTTATTTTTAAGGAAACAAATTAATTAGAACATGCAGTACATTTTTTCATGAAACTGTTTATGTATTTGGCCCCAATTTAATATAATTTAATTAGTTAAGAGACACTGTTTGAAGTTTACTTTATATGCAATATATTATTAATTATTATATTTATGTATCTATTTGAAGATTAAGAATCACTTATTTGTGCATTTAATTATATTTTTAATTGTAAAGAAACATTAACTTAATTATATTTTTACGGATTTATAGTTGTATTTAATACTATTTTAAATCAGTAATATATTTTTTTCATTACAATTTAATAGTGGTAATTTTTTATGGACACATTAATTCATATTTAGTTCGTGATTTGTCTATTGAGTTCTTATTTCAAGCTATTAGTATTGTTTACTTTACAACATGAATCAATGCCCTGTCAAAAATATATTACAGGACAAATATGCCACTTGGTAAAGATGATCGAATACACGAAAACTTTGGAGGCAACGACTTGTTAAGGTCGTACCAGATAACATTTTGCATGAGTTCAAAACACCCGAAATGAATCAGAACGACTGAATCAAATTCGCAACGAATCATTGTCACGGAAAAATTTTTATGTGTTATTTATGGCACATACAATTGATTATTGATCCAAATCGAATAAGAGGAAGTTGATTATTTTATCATTATTTATTATCAATTTATCAATTTGTAAAATGGTTTAAGGAATTCAGTTAAAGACACATAAAACCAACAGTTCGATCTGACAGATAATTATTGTTTAATAATCATACATTTAAGCTCTATTGAAATACAAGATTTCGTTTTTAAACTTGTTCATTTGAGTTCTATCTGAAATGCATCATCCTTAAAGTTGTCGTTTATGTAAAAGATTTTGCGAAATAAAAAAAATACTATTCATCTGATCTTAAAATATCTAGTTATTATCTTATTAATATGCATGCTATATCATATTTTAATCTTAGTATTATACGATAATAAGCTAACAATCATCTAACGCCATTATTGCAACGACACAATAGTATTTTTTTTATATAGTGTACATACATATTACATAATGCTTCACATGACCTTATATTATATATCTACGTGTTCGTAGGTGTCATTATGTCAAAAATTTACTCTTGGCTAAGGTCTTGAACAAGTTATCTCGTTTGGCGGATGTTCATACACCGTCTTATCTATCGAGCGTATCTTGAAACTTTGCATCTTGGACAAGTGCCTAAAGCATAGCGGTGGTTGATCGTCAAGGTAATTTGGGCTCCTGATCGCTTTTGAGGGGCTTCACCCCTTCCTGTGTTCCCATGGCACCTGACGTCCCCAAACTTTGGGGGGGATGTCGAATTTTATTAGGGTTACCTTGACATTATCGGTTTAACGCACGTATGCATGTAAGTTTATATTATGACACATAAGATAATTGCCCATTTAAATTACACGCGCGTGATCCACATTCATAACCATATGTTATTAGTATTCTAAAATAATATTTTTTATTAATAAATGACGACGACGAACTGCGGTACAAATAGTATACATGGGGTTATACTTTTTAAATATGGAACACATTTAATTATAGATTTAATAGTTGGCTTTTCAAATACACATTTTGTATTATTTAAACCTAATCTAATCGCCAATATATAATTTTTATTTAGCTTTCCGTCAATTTAGCAATGCATTCTTCACTAGTTAAGATAACGTCTAATACATTGTTTCATCAAAATGCAGTATTTGTAAAGCTGGTAAAGTCCCGACATTACATTTGCATCGATTATTCTCATATTACTTGTATATATGTTATAACAGTTATAACTTTAAATGCAACGATTTGTTGTAACAGGTGAAAAAGCTAACGTGTGGCACAGATAATGACACGCATTAGTACACCATGACGTTTTAAATACTTTACGTTTATCTTCAGAAACGTAACATAGTATAGCGATAACAATCCCGTATTCGAATCGAACCGTCCATTGTTCAGCGTTAAAATTGAACAAATATTAAGTACTTCATTTGTGCTTCGGAGACGGTTCACTCTTTTAAGTATAAATGTTTATCTAATACCAAGAAAGCATAAGAAATATATAGCATTTTAAATTATGGAAATGTACTTGGTTTGAAAATCCCTTGAAAGTATCTCCGCAAGCACTTAGCAAATTGGCGTCGTGAATATTTTATGAGTGTGTGTTTGATGTTTTTTGTACCTTCACCAAAGTCTTTTGAAGTTATTTGTTATATAATTTTAAATATGAAAAGTATGTTTATCAATGGCGCTGCGTGATTTAAAAGAAGCTGTAGTAAAATATCTTTGTAGTTTTATTCGTTCTCACTACAGGTAAAAAATACCAATAAAAAACCACGCTGATTTTCAATATTACTGTTATTATAAATGTAGTAAAAATGTAACGAACAATTTCTAAAGCTTGTAATATTTTTGCTAACACAAGTAAATCGCAATAGCTTAAAAATAAATTAAGATTTCAATACTGATATTTGGTCCGATAATAAAATGTTATAAGATCAGATGGATATGTTACATTATGTAAAATATTTTTATAAATTTGCCTATTTTTGTAGTCTATCTGAAAGAATGCTATAAAGTTTTCTATGCAATATAAGTGAATACACTTTCTAAAATTAAAAAAAAAATAGATTTTTTGATTGATATACCTAAAAAATGTAAGACAATTCTTACACATTTACATAGATATAAAAATGAGAAGAAGTTGTAAATCTAATGCATTTGTTCTTAAGTCCCGGAGTTTAAAAGACAATGTTTTCGTCGCATAATATTGCAGTGAGTTTAGCTTATACATCTGTTTTTTCACCGTCATTCAACCTCTGCTTTGTAGCGAAGTTGGGTGTTATTCCGTGATATAATTAGCCAGTAATTGGTTTTCGAATACAGCGTAATCAAAGTCAAGAGCGCTGTTAAAACATTAATTAGGCGGTCGGAAAAGAATAGTGCCGAATCTGACCGCGTGCTTATTGCTTCTTAACCTACTTTCTGAGTGGCTTATTTTGTATTGCTTGATACATATTATTTTTATTTGTTTAAATAATTTAGTTAAATTGTTAAAAATAAATAATTTTAATATAAAAAATATTTTTTACAACTGTAAAAAATCATCTGTATTATTTATTACTTAATTGATAACACCTATATTAATTTCAGAAATAAAGTAGAAAAAGTGGCGCTTCCAGATCTTATATTGACCCACCGCCACTTACTCTTATGTACCTATATATTATATATATTAACTAAGTAACTGTTGAAGATTCGCAACATTCTTACAAGCTGTAGGCGAAAAACACGACTGTAAAAGATGTTTGCTCCCTAGTAGAATTTGATACTCGTGAAGTCGTCAGTAGAGGTCTTTTCCATTTACGGATCTCTATGTATGTAATAGCATAATTGCGATTCTCTTAGACTTGTTCAGTAGGTCGGACGTGCTAACTCGATAAGTGTAGTTTTATTGAATTTTCTTTGTAAAAAGGTAATTCAATTATTTGCGCTTGTATTGAAAATGAATTAAGCAACAAAAGTTTTCCAAAACTTTCTCGATTCTTTACAAAAGTTGTAATAGTTTAATCGAGAGTGAGAATCGAATTCCCTCGAAACGAGCGAAGCAATTTGCGGTTAGATTTGCCCATACAACGAAACTGAAAGTGGACTAAGAATTTCAAAGAAAAAATATGACCCTCGCAACCTGTCTGCTAGTGAATCATAATGAAAACAAAGTCATTCGTAAATATACAAAGATAAGAAACAGTTTAGTTCTAGTCTTCGGTATCTCATTGTTCAGCGTTTATATTCTAATTAAAAATATTCTTATATATACCTAACAAAAAAGTTCTTAATATTGAAAGAAACATTTATAATAATTCAGGTAAAAATTTTCTTAAGATGCTCATTTTAAGAATACTTACATTTTTTTTATAGAATGTAAGTTTTTCATAGAGTATGTATCAGAATAGCGAGTGTTACTAAGATAATTATCCTGTTAAAAAGCAAATGACATGCGGTAATTATTGACCAGTAACCGGTTAGTTCATAAATATATTATACAAACATTCGTCGAATCTATGAGCCACCGGCAACTACGAAAACATGAACGACGCGCGCGACTATTTCGCATTCTGACTCAAAGATATTGCTTGATGACCGTGATACAAATAATTTTCTAAACTCACATTTAAATTCTCAAAGTACTTTTGAAAAGGAATATAATAAAAATTAATATACGTACAAGAATAAAATAGTTCACCTTTTACATACATTTTATATATAATAATAAAACGTTAACCTGCGTTTGCAATCTTTCATATTACAATTTTATCATGGGTAAATATTAAGATTAGTATAATTTGACGATAAATTAAATTTGGTTTGATATTTTTCATACATGTGTGTACATATTGATTTCAATACCACAATATCCGTTCTATAATTTAATGTCATTGGCCTGCAGATGGATGTATTGTGGTATGACTACTGATAGAGGATGTTCCATCAATTATATCGATTCTATATTTTTTGTACCAATTACATTGAACACCTAAAATAACGAACGTCAATGGCAATCCGGACATTGGTATGATAGCTTCATGATCTTAAACATTGTTTACCGAAGCTGTTAACACAAAACCGTTACTAAGACGACTTCTTGTACAATATAAAAGCAAACCGCACAATTCTTCACGTGTCTCGCTGAACTATTTAGAAACTCATTTAACACTTCACGTATGTGGGAACGAGTAGGAGAAGAAATCTCGTCTCGATCATGGTGGTCAAGAAATCAACTCGTATTAATTTACTTTCTGATTTATTAACGTTTGGGTACGTTTCGCTAATTTAGACAGTTTATTTTTGATTGATTTTTTTATTGGCTCAATCGTGCGAATCGAGCGCGTGCCAATTTGCATTAACTGCTATTGTTGCGAAATAATATACATTGGTTGTAAACTTTTGTTATGATTTTCGTTTTATTAGTATATGAATCGATACAAAGTTTAAGGCCCAGGGCGTAGCATCCATAACCGGTTTTGGCTATGAGTCCCAAAGCGATGGCCAAATTAGAAAGTTTAACCGGGCCGGAATCTAAACAGGAACATCATTTGTGCAAGATGTCCCGTTATGATCACGCACAGAAGTTTTCTCAAGTATATCATTCTAATTTCTTATGCTTAAAATAAACACGAGAGAAATCCAAGGTTCCTTGTTTAAATACAAAAGCATATCAATAGAATTTAGTGTAAATTGACTAACTATAATGCTAAGAAATTTGACTAACTATAAAGTGGTCTTAAAACTTTTTGATTTTGAACGCCTCTTTTAAATCCTTATTTATCAAAGGCACGCTTTGTTAAATTAAGCGAATATTTGGTATAATTAAAAAATGCAAAATATCTCAATCTATCGTGTATTATTGAACCAGTTGTGTCAAAGATGAACTTAAATGTCGTCAGTTCCGTGCCTTTTTTATCATAAATGGAAGTCAAATTTCCTGACTTGCTCTATCTTACAGTAGTTTGATGGCTTAATTATAGTAATGTTTTATTTGATTTTTTAACTCAGTGGAGCAATTACAATTTTTCTCAACAAAAAAACACCTATTATCGAATATTGAATGGTTTTGGAAATTAGGCTTTAGAATAATAGTGTATATAAAGTGGCATAGACCAGTGGTAAAATACCTGGATTAAAATCTCATATGAAGCACAGTATTTATTTTTATTTTTATCGTATTTAGGAGATTAAAATTAGTGATTATTTTATAATTTTAATTCTGATTTTTCATCACAGATTAGGTTTTCCTAGATTCTCCTAATCACACAGAGGAACATGGTGTTGAATATTTAAAAATAGTCAAAATAGGTCATGCATAATGGCATATATTAATTGTAAGCTAGTAATATTAATAAAATATATATCATTGATTTTCGGACTTTGATTTCAGTTTTGTGTCTCACTACTTACTTAGTAGCTGTTGATTGTGTTAACCTCATTGTAACGCGCTCGGCTAACGTCTGTCGTTGTAGGAAAAAATATTTTTTAAGTTGTTGTAAAGGAATAAATGAAAACGAATGGCAAAGAAAACGACTCAAATATAAAATACATTTTTTTATTAAATAACCTACTAGTAGAAATTATACACACTTTTTAATGGCGCCAAATACACATCTGTACACCCATAAATGACTAATGAAAAAAATGCGCGCACGTCGAGCAACGACCCCTTCTTTTTGTATTCTTCACATGCTAGTTGCACCTGTACAGGTTGACCGTGATAAAAATTAATCGTCACACCTGGACTGTAGAGATAGCTGGTCGATCGTCCCGGGATATGTATTATACATTCCTATGCGCATTACCACATATCATTATCGAACATAAGTCACAGATAGTCTCAAATGACTCGCTTGACGAGTAAGTGATTAAATGGCATTCACCTGCCCGAACGCAACAAAAAATATGTAACTACTTCAGGAAGTTGATTTTTATAGTCGCATCCAAACTAGAATTTGAGGCAGCGCTTCTAAATATAATCAGATAATAAATATGATATTATCACCTTTTTTTAATCGAATTCTTCTTGGATGAAATTGGTTTAAAGAAGATCTACTGCATATTTTAAAGACCTGCTTTTTCAAAGTTTTCTAAATAGTTTTAAATTTAGATATGTACATACAGCCTTTATCTCACCTCAAGTATTAATAATATAAGGTCTTTAAGAATAATTTAAAGTCTTGTAATATAAGATTTTTAATAAAAAAAAATGGCCGCTAGTAGATTATGAGCGACAGTTTTGAGAGTAATCCATAATCAACCCGTTATCTTTTTTCAATCATTTTTTATTAATGCTGGGTATCTTGTGACTTCAGCTGCTAAAAGGTTTTTCACGGTGGTGTCCCAATATAATAAAGAAATATATTTTCAAAGACGGTTAAAATGCTTGAATTGGTGTTTGTTGTGATTAAATAGCATGAGTTAATCCATTTAATTGTAAATATAAAAGAGGTTCACTTGACGAACCTGACAAAATCAATTATTGAAATAATTTATAAGTAGCAATAAACGAGAAAAAAATTACAAAATATTAATAAATAAGCATATATATATATGATAAAAAATATGTGTCAGGAAGAGTAAATGAACTTTGTATTGGTAGTATAAAATAGATAATTGTCTCAATAAAAGATAAAGACAAATATTGATAAGTAAATAATAATTAGTTATATGTATGTATATAGTAGAAGTTTTCAAAGATTTAGATCCAACAAATCAAAAAATGATTTTGATGAGTTAAGTATTAAAAATAGTAACTACAATATTAATTAGAGTCTGAGAGAAGATAAAGGATAGAATTAGCAACATATTTAATAAATCATTCAATACAGTACAATCTGAAATTTTGGACAATAGCTCTCATAGAATTTTAAATTGAAGCATCTTCATATGCTGACTAGAATCGAGAAAGTATTGCAAGATGCTATAAGTACACAACTGAAAAAATGTTTTAAAAACAGTTAAGGTTCAAAGAGAGTTATAAATGATTATGCCTGTATTTATATTAATGTATAAGTTTGGAAACAACCCACTATTTATTTTGATATGTAAATTGATAAAAATCTTGATTAACATTTGTATTGTAGTGCTTGTATAATACTAGAAAAAAGGAGTTTCAAAAATCAACGATAAGAATGGAACAAATTTGGAGCGTATTTTTGCAGGGACTAATAAATAAGCTTTACTATGTATATAATAATGTTGTCTAACTATATTTATAATGTCTTTAAAGGCATAATGTATATTTATCAGGGGCGTATATTCAGGGTGTGCTAGGTGTGCGGCGCACACCCGCAAAACCATCTAAAATATAAATTTAGAAATTTAGAAAATTTAGGGCGTAAAGCGACATCATTTTGCATACAGTAGTATGCAAAATTATAAAATTTTAATATGCAGTGTATAGTATGCATTGGTATTTGTCATTCGCTCTGAACGTTTTCGCGCGAGCGATCGTTTTGGAACAACACATATAACGCGCCGACCTTGCGCGCGGCCGCCGACTAAAGTAAATTGTTCCGAGATTTAACGGCTGAAGTCGATCTGTCGGCTGGCAGCGCTCAGTAGTAAAATTGGTCTCGAATTTGGTGCGCGTACTTCAAAAACTCTTGCGTCCGTCGCTGCTTTTTTATTACATTATATCACAATAACAGGTCACTCATTTTTTATATTTTGCCGTAAAATAGTTTATTATCTTATTTACATATGATCAATATTTAATTTTCTATTCTAGATTATATTTTTTTATTTACCCCAATAATGATGAAGAATACTGTTGAAGATATTCTGAATAATCCATTTTCAAAAAGAAGTTATGAAATTAAATTTAAGATAATCAAAATTGCCAAACCACGTCCACCTCTTCCCAATTTATTTATGAAGCATAAAGACAATAAATGTGAATATACAAGACATTTTTCATTTTCATCATATGAACGAACTGAGTGGTTAACAGGCTGCGAACTTCGATCTAGATTGTTCTGTTGGCCATGTATATTGTTTTCCAAAGAAAGAAGCGAAGTGGATTTGCTGACCTTAGTCATCTGATAACGGCACTGAAAAAACACAAAAGAGCGCAGTCACACGTTCAATCATTTTTTTCTCTCAAAATGTTTGGAAAACAACGAATTGAAGTCATGATTGACTTTAATTCGAAAGCTAATATAAGTCAACATAATGAACAAGTTCATAAAAATAGAGAAATATTAAAAGGAATGATTGACGCAGTAGTATATCTAGGAAAACAAGAACAACCTTTTCGAGGCCACGATGAATCCTGTAATTCACTAAACAAAGGAAATTACCTTGAATTTTTAAATGCACTTCGAGAATACGATTCTGTTTTGGATACTCATTTAAATACTGCAACGGTGTTTCGTGGTACTTCCCCATCCATACAGAATGACATAATTGAAGCGATTGGTGATGTTATTAAAGATCATATTAAGGAAGAAGTAAATTCAGCAAATTTTGTCGCTATTATTCTTGACGAAACTTCATATATAATGACGAACTCACAGCTCTCAACAGTTTTGCGTTTTGTTTATGAAGGTAAGGTTTACGAGCGGTTTATTGGCTTTACAGACGTTAGCTCTGATAAAACAGCCGATGGCTTATTTTGCCACGTTGTAAATATAATTGAAGAATTTTAAATTCAAGAAAAATTAGTTGGACAGACTTATGATGGGGCGAGTATAATGAGTGGGCATATTAATGGTTTGCAAGCCAAAGTACTCGAAGTTTATCCACTGGCTATTTTTACACCATGCTATGCTCATATGTTGAATTTAACATTACAACAAGGTCTTTCCAATATAAAAGTGTGCAAATCATTCTTTCAAACTTTAAATGGATTGTCTGCATTCTTTTCGAAATCTTCCAAACGAATAAATGCTTTACAAGAGTTTGTAGCTAGAAGACTTCCTTCTGTTACACCTACAAGATGGAATTATACATCACGGTTAAGTAACACAGCGCAAAAATACAGAAACGAATTTACGGACTTTTTTCGAGACGTCGTGAAAAATTGTGAACTATGGGACCCCGACACTGTAATAAAAGCACGAGGTTTTCTTAGCTTTTTGGAAGATTTTGAAACAAGAAAACTTCTCCACATATTTTCAAACTTTTTTGGAAAAACTGATGTGTTATACAACATTTTACAATCCAAATCTTTTGACATATTATATTGCCGTAAGAAAGTTACCGAAATTTTGCAACAACTCAGACATGAACAGGAAAATAATTATGAAACATTATGGGATTCTTATGTAACGGAAGAAAATTATCCAAGACTGAGTAATGATTTGCTTGTTGAAGAAAAGCACGCGTTTAGCCAACTATTTAATACAATAGTTGATAATATATGTAAGCAAATTGAAAACCGTTTTTCTTCAATGTCCAAATTGGAATATTTTCACCTTCTGGAGAAAGAAAAATATGAGCAATATTAAGAAAAATTTCCAAATGAATTACTTACCAAACTGCAACAATTCTATGGAGCATTATTTGATTATATAAGTTTAAAAAATGAGCTTGCTGTTCTTTATCATTTACCTAAATTTGCAGAGAAATCTGTTCATGAGCTTGTACAATTTATGAACACAAATAATCTTGAGTCAGGTTTTCAGGAAATAGATAAATTAGGCAAACTAATATTAACTCTTCCAAGCAGTACTGCTTCAGCAGAACGTTCATTTTCTGCTCTGAAACGAATTAATAATTGTTATCGAAGTACCCAAGGCCAAGAAAGGCTATGTGGCCTTAGCTTGATTTCCTTAAGAAAAGGGATCCTTATGGATATTAAAAATAAGAGCACTTTTTATGACAGCGTGATAGAAAAATTTATGATTAAAGAAAGAAGATTAGATTTTATAAATAAATAATTATAAGTATATGTTTATTGGAAATTTGATATTTTCGTATAATAATATTTTAGATTAGGTTTGATGTTTATTTATTTATTTATATATGGGAAAAAGCTGTAAGGCAGTTTAGGCATGTCAAAACCTCGGCTAATAAAAATGAAAAAATGTACTTTTTTTTATTTTTTATAGCACACCCAATATTAACACCCACCGTACGCTACTGATATTTATAAGTATAGAATACATATATGAGCTCTATTATGTAGTTGTCTAGTTGCTATATTCAGCAACTTTATATGATATTGTAGATATGTTCATGTTGTTACCTAAAAATCAATACAGTTGTGTCTCTGAACCAAAGTTACTACATTAATAGGCAATTATAAAAGAAAAACGCATTGCGTTTGTTTCATTTCGACTTCATGCTCTGGTGAATTTGAATTAGAGATGGCGTAACTCCTGTTTTCATCACAAAACGTTCATCCAATCCTCTATTCATCTTCCGCAGGATGGGATTCATTCATGCCCGACAAATTCGATCGGGACGTTAACTGTAAACCATTACGGTTTATGTTGGCTAACTGCAATATACAAATTTATGAATGTAAATGGGGTTAGTTATATACATATGTATTATATGTATAGAGAAAGAAATATTATTTTTATAATATTTGAGAAAATCTAATATTGAATTGTATTGTGTGCGGAATCGACGCCTTAAATTTTTCGGGAAATATGTTTTAAAATTAGAAATAACTTTTACTTTCTTTAGTAGTAAAAAAACACCGTTAACGATATGTTTTTTAAAAATATTTTACAATTTTTTTTTTTTTTTAATACAATAATATATCTTACTTATATACTCTAAGTCAATTTAAAGTAAAAATATTTATTAGTATGGAATTAGCACATGTAAATTTAATAAATTTATTGTCTTCATTAGATCCATGAAAGGCTTAAGTTTTGAGTTATGTAATCTCGTCTTCAATATAATTCTTCGACATAACTATCATACTCATTTATCGTTCATCATTCAAGAAAGTGGTCATTTTTCATATTATTGAAGCCTATAAAATGTTAATTTATGAGTATGCAGTACTGATATAAAAATATGGGAAAAAAATATTTTATTAAATTAAGTATTCTGCCTTGTTTACATAATTTTTATTTTTGTTTAATTAATTATATTATGCATAGAGATAGATCATCTCAGATTATAATCAATTTATTTTATGATATAAATCGTTTAGTTAATTAATTTTATTTTTTGTTTCAGATCTATCTACGTATTCCATCGCCGCAATAATTTATTAACTAAATAGTGAATTTTCGTGCTTTAATTAATACAATTTAATTTCAATTTCTAGCCTTGTGATTTAAAAAAAAAATAACTAGTGAATGTTTAGTGAACCTAAAAGTGTTGTGGCAAATGTATCAAAAGGAGATCGCGTTCAGAATAACCGATTGTGAGATGAAAATGATCTGTAATCCGTAGCCGGTGCTGCAAGATAAAGTCAGTGGTTCGAAATGCAGCGATGGCCAACAAGAAGGCTGTGTATTCGGTCAGCGTGGCATGTCTTGGCTTCGTGTGCTTCGCCATTGGAGCTACGGCCGTCGGGCTGCCGATGTGGGGCTACTTCTATAATCGTAAGTTAAAACTTTATATCAAATATTATATTATTCACACACGCTCGGGCATGCACGCTGTGTCCTTATGTATTTGAAACGGCGTAAATCGTACCCGTTTGTTATGTTGGTTAGTTAAGCTATTCATTGACTTTCAACGAGTACTATACAATACTAATAGAAGACGACTGCGTAGAGAAACTAACAATGGCCACGATTTAGCGTCATTTTCCATAAACAATGCCTCACAACATATGTGTATACATCTCAATTTGTCTCATAGAAATAGCAAACATGCAATTTGAACGTGAGTTTGCAGTTTCGATGTAATTGACTGGTGCTTCCGAAAAACGATGGACAGGTCACGCTGCGTTGAAATAATAATAATTATAATAGGTCTACTTGGAAAATAATTGCGGTTTGTGAAATTTTTCTTAGCTTAAACATTATTAAAATAGACAAATTTCTAACAATAACATAAAAGTTTATTTATTATGGTGGTGTAAAAATATGGAGTCTTATAATTGGTAAAATATTGAAATTCATTTTTGGCAATAGCTTAGTTCTTGAAAACCTTACCATGTAAAAATTATCAAAATGCTTAAACAAATGAGAATATGTTGTAGATCGTACGATGTTTTATTGCCATGATTCTACGCCATTATAATAATAATAATATATTCTTAAAGCTCTTATGCATGTGTTCAGACAGAACCCACCAATGCAAAAACAGTACTCAAATTCCTCTCTGCCCATGCATGAGTGTAACGCTATGCGTGTGCATAAATTCAGTGATACT
Source organism: Plectrocnemia conspersa (assembly GCF_051122295.1). Taxonomy (NCBI): domain Eukaryota; kingdom Metazoa; phylum Arthropoda; class Insecta; order Trichoptera; family Polycentropodidae; genus Plectrocnemia; species Plectrocnemia conspersa. The sequence continues at coordinate 18,538,743 of NW_028277173.1, forward strand.
CCCGAACGATATTTATTTTATTTATTTGAATTAAATTAAGACCATTGTAACCTAACAGGTTACCCCAATGCGTCACGATAGTCGAAATATGTGCCTGTGATATTTATTTTATATTACAATTGTGATCTTAAGATCACAATTGTAATATAATAAAAAAAAATAACTAGAACCATTAATGGTTCTAGTTATTTTTTAATTTAAAATGTGTTGCCTCACAATAAAATTAAATTTACTTTAACCCTTTGGCGGTTAAACAACAATATATCGTTGTTGACGTAATGATACTCTAAAACAGCGGTCGGGGAACTTTTTTAACCATTACCCCAAAATATTTTTGCGTAAGTCGATATTACCCCCCCTCCCATTCTGAAAAGAAAACAATCAATGTAAATTTTAAATAAACATTATTTATTGAATTAATTTACATTTACATATTGTTTAAGTTTGTAAACATACTAACACGTTTATGAAATAGCAATTTAAATATTAAAAAAAAATTCCTATTACCCAAAAAAATATAATTTTTACCCCATTTGGGGTAATTTACCCCGGTTTCCCGACCGCTGCTCTAAAAGGTAAATTAAGTCAGGAACTTGTTATTCCGTATGACTGACATAAGATATTTTCTTTATATAAATATAAAATTTTATTATTATATAACATGAACCTATAAATTTGCGAAATTTGGATTTAAAAAAAATCGTAGAAGCCATAGGCTTATTTCTATATTACTATCAAAATTAAGCCACAGCGATTTTTTCTGCTAGCTAAAACCATATCTTTCAAAATAATAATATCAATAAAGAAACATCGCCTGTCTCTATCACCAAGCAAGTGCTTCCTTACCTTAAAATATTCGATCAGCTTTTAAAAATAATTATACACTAAACAAAAATTCATGAATAAAAAATGTAAAATAACGAGCGCAAAGTATGATATTATGGGCGTTTTTTTCCAAATAGCCACTGGCAAGTCCAGATTTTACATTATAGTGACATTTAACATTATAATCTAATTTAAATTTATAAAAAATAAATTTGTAACATCCCATGCTATCATATTACGTGGGATCCTAATAAAAATATATACAACATTAACGTTTAAATTAGATGTCTGTATAGTCATTTCAGTACAATCTTTTGCGCATGCGCTAAAATTTAATGACCGATCATTACTTTTTGACATTTCTTCGTGTTTTTATTATCGTGATAGGAAAATGGCTCTTCCGTTTAGTATGTATAAATAATTTATGTATGTATTCGAGTGCTTCTGGAATATTCATACACACATATTGTATTTTTTAATACATAGTATGATAAGTCATAACAAAGGGAACCTAACCAACATCGACAGATAGTAAATGTAATGTGTGTATATATTTAATTATAAACCATTTCTGGTATTAAATTTATATATTAATTGCAAAAATATTTATCCATTACATATAGAATTTTTGCAATAAATCCATTACAAATACATATATTTTTTGCAAATTTTTTCCTGTTGTAATTTTTTTAATAAATATAAAGCTTATATTCGAAGATGAAGTATTGTAGTAATGTAAATAGAACGATGGAAAGTATTAATATTAATATTTACGCAATCATCTTTCATCATCATACATCATCTTTCTTTTATTAGTACTTAAATGGATAATTTATTATTAAGTAATACTATTTTACCGAAAATTATTAATTTTGTAGAATTATTTAATTTTTGTAATACAAATTTCTTAGTCGATAAACATTAAATATAAATAATTATGGTTTAAGTAATTTTGTTTGTAAAATATATTCTTGAGAAACTAAAAATTTGCAATTGAGTCTAAACATATATTATATTTCAGCAATCTGGATCAAATGATCTCAATCTATATTCAATTGTAACTAGATTTCAACAAATGTTTACGAAATTAGTCACTCGTCACTCAATTATTCGTCACTCTAATGAATAGCAATAATTCAATGATCTGATTTTAAAAAAAATATCATAAGATTTCCAAATAAAGCTACTTGATAAATTATTATTTAAAAATATAAAAAAATAAGTCTTAAAATATTATTTTATAGGAGGGGTATTTTAAAAATATCTCGAAAACTTTCGCTGAAAAAATATTGTAAAAATTATTAAGAATTTATTTGCATAGATAAAAAATAGCGATTATAAATTATAAATGTATTATAAATGTTGGATTATAAATGTACAACAAATTTGCTTTTTTGTGCCATAAAGATAACAATAACATGTTTAATTACACTCTGATTTTAAAACTATTTTTTTATATATTTTTTTTAAAAAGATTTGTTTTGATATTTTTTTAAAAACATTTAACTGTTTCTATTATTTATTAAATTGTATTAAGATATTCTATATATTAAACTTTGCTTTTTTAACTTCTATAAAAATGTAACTCCCATATTGGCTAAAAATGATAGTTTCTTTTTATTATACAGTTATTTTAGTTGAAGAAACTTGAAAATACTTTTATGCGATTTTAATACTCTACTGCTCGACCTATTCTTTGTTCTGATAATTTTAAAACTACATTAATAATCAGATAAAAAGAAACTGCTACGTGGAAATCGAGAGATTGCAAAAATATATGAGGGCTTCATACAGAGTGACGCTATAGAATTTGCTTGTCGGCGTATTTACAATAATCCAAAAGTTTTTTTTTGCATAAAGTAGCAACAGCTGTTATTGACAATTTCTTTACGATTCGGGTATAAGCACGAGAGCCCGAAATTCTTTTGCAGTCGAAACTCAATGCTCTGTAATCAATCGAAGTAGATCAATCCTTTCTGGTCCTTCGATTATTCGCGTTCATTTAACAAATCATCGCTCTATAGAAGTTTGTTTTCTTCAACGATAATCCAGTTTTCTGTTCATTAGTAATAAAAATTTATATCTATAATAATATACTGTATTATTAAAATCACATAATATATGTATATTAAATATATTTCTATATATCAAAATTTATCCAGCAATAATTTTCGAGAAAATCTAGAAGTAAACTTCTTAATATAAAAGCATTGATAAGCCACACTGCCTAATTACAACCTTCCTAGGTATCGTATCGTTTCGTCTTATGTTGGTTATAGCTAATAAAAAGTATATAATGCTGAATATATGTATGTATATATCAGAGATCATAAAATGGTGTTCATTACATATTAATATAATTTCCTGCAAAGTTTTAAAAATATATAAAATATTTTTAAAATTATTTTAAATAATTAAAATTTTAGCAAAAGTCTATTTTAAGCTTTTGGAAGCGGGCATTGTTGGTTGCGTGTTGGAAACCACTGCCGTACGGTCTTTTGTCTAGTTACCCGGAGGTCGCGTGTTCGAGCTACGGCAGCAAACTTGAATTTTTATTTATGAAAATTTGCTATATATATGTTAAAAAGCAGCCTCAGTTTTAAAGTGACATATATTGATTATAAATTATGGTACACATAATAATTCAAAATGAATTATTTATAGATATCACTGATTTCCAGACTTTTAGTCCGGTGGTTTTAATATACATTTACTTGTAGGTATTCATTTTGTGTAATTGATTTACCCTGTTGGTATAGAATTACACAGTTGCAACGCATTGGGCTTATGCCTCTCAAGTTGCAACGAGAGATTTAAAAGAAAGCCAGAAAAGTAGTCGCTACAAAAACTGTACCGATTTATTTAATGAAAAAATATTTTTTGTTAGTGTGTATTATATTTTTGTTGTAGTCGGTTTTATTATTTTTTAGGCTATTTATGACTTACAAACATATTTTTAATATTTTACTATGATTAAACTTTATTACAGTTTCATTGAAACAGAGATAAGGAAAACAGATAACTGTGTCAGAATTAATTACATACATAAAAATATATTTATAGCAATAATAAATATATAAGCAATATATCAGTATTTAACGGATAAAGTTATTATTAGTTTTGAGCAAAGTTAATTTTTTTTACTAGTTTTTGGTTCATATATGTGTATCTAAATAATAAAATAATATATAAACAGATATTTGTTATTCAATGAAAATATATTTTTTGTTAGTATGCATATCTGATTTTTAAAAATACAACAATATTCTTACAGTTAACTGATATAAAACTATCGGATAATGTATACTAGTTTTATGTAAGTTAATTCGTTGATTTTTCAATGTGTTTACTACTAGTTAAATATATTATAACTACCGCTATTTTCTTTTCATGAACACATACACTTACATGTCATTGAATGCTTCATTCATTACAATCACAATGATTGATGTTTATTTTACAACGTACATTGCTTTGGTACTGAAGCATTTTTAAAATCACATATAATGTAATATTATTATTTTATAAATAAAATATATAATAAATTATATTTATAATAAAATATGTATATACATATCTATTTATTCTACAACGTGCTTTTTAATAATTTTATATTTTATAAACGCACATAATTATACGATTGTTGAACCTGTCGCATAAAAACATAACTGCACTCACATAACTGTCTGTGACAGGTGTTGTTGTGTTGGATGTTCGTATTAAATTTCGAAAGCAAATTATTCCTGTAATAATATAATATTCTCAGGCATAAAAGTGCAACGAACTCAACTAAACACTATATTGAAAATAATTCAATGGACATACAGGCATTGCTGTGTCTGCACATCACTTTTTTACTAAGAATTCTTCAAGCATTTTCCTATCCAATATCGGATAGAAAAATTCCAATGTAATCATTACACCATATTAAATTCTCAAAAAATTCCATTAAAAATATCCCATCGAAACGTTGAATTCCATTCTCACCTATATTATGGATTATATTATATAAGATATAGGGTTATGGGCATAAGATGCTTTCAGACGATATCTAAGCTTTTCCATGTGTACGCAATTGAATGATTTACGATGTTGGGATAAGTTTTTTTCCGCCTCTTTGCAATAGGCCGTTTTATTGTGCTGGCACGTGTCGCTTATATGCGACATGTCGTTTTTATTTTTGTTGCTTTTGCGAAAGTTTTTTCGCAACCCTTCGTCAAACACATCAAACATTTATTGCGTACGTGAGCGCAGAATTGATGAAACCATAAGCGCGGATATACTTCTACAAGAAAATACTTAAATTTACCGAAAAACTCCCTTTTATATGACCATTTTTGTTGATCCATATACTGCTTATTATCCCTACAATAAACAAATATCAACACAGCCATTATTTTTACAATTATGCAATGAAAAACTTGAAAAAGATATTGCTGATTGCCTTATATTTTAATTTCTGTGAAAAAATACTATACATTAGGATCAAGATTATTGCAACAAAGATTTCAGCGGTATCCTTTCTTTTATTACAATCTTTAAAGCCGAACAAGGAAACTCCATAAAATAAAAAGTGAGCGTCAACTACTATACATCTGGTATACATCTGGACCTCAAGCTTAAATTTACTTGACTTGCCGCTATTGCGTCCCTCAGACTGATGGTAAGCTGAGGCGCATTATCAATAATAAATAAAATAGTAATATATGAACAGATCTGGTTAAAATTACTTACATTTTAAATGAATAGATTTCATAAATGTGAAAAATACGTTGTTATTGTTTTACGTATTCTTTGTAATGATCGGATGGTCGCCCATAAATGGTTAACTGGAAGTTACGCTTTTACTAAAATATGTACCAAAGGCAGATTGAAACTAGCCTTCTCTCCCATTTACCCATGCTTCGTTGAAGGGCCGGTATAAAGGACTTGACACTAGATCACAACGCGTACTTAGAAACTCACGAACAAGTATCATTTACGACACAAAAATAAATTACTCACAAACTTTCAAGACTCGCCAACTCTGTTCAGCTTAGCCCAATGAACAAGAGACAAGAGAGCCTCGATTTTTGCAACTGCATGACGCTATAAGTATTCTTAGTTAGAAATCGCCGTTTGATACTAACATCTGCATTTTTTTGTACACACAGCACACTGCAAAAGTCACCAAAAATATTCTAAAAAAAATTTTAGGTGAGAAAATCTTGCATTAGCATTATTGTATTGCATATAATTATGCAACACAATATCTTGAATTGCATAATTATAGTTAACCTTTAGCTATCATGATTTACATATTTATTTATGTTTTGTGCGATAGCATTAAAATTTATAACTAACAAAAAACATCTACAAACACTATTAAAAAAAATACTTCTTTTAATATATTTTATAAATCTTTTACTAGCAGTAAATGCTAATGTAATTGGTTTTAATTTATGTTGTTTTTATCTGAAATGAAATAGTAAAAAATATTTTTTTATTTCATACAAATGGTTTAAAATTCCGTATTTATCTAATAACTAATTACATTATTTATTATGAGTTTAGTTATTATGAAAAACATTGTTTTAAATTATGTCGTTAAATAAACATTTGGAAGGTTAAAGGAATGTTAATATTATATTAAAGTGGCGAAACAAGTTTATGACAAAGGTTTGTTTAATTGGTAATTTAAAACATTATAAATGTTGTTGTTTTCCGTTGCATAATAAATTTTTATTTGAAAAAAAAGTCTCATAATATTATACAATATTAATAAACAAGACAGATTATGACTTAAAATTCATATTATTATTCGCATCTCCATTTGATTATACATTTTTTATATATGAAAAATTGTTCATAAAAAATATATTACATGTACTTATATTAATTATTGAAAATATATCAAGCAATCAAACATGATGGATCTCTTTTACTGCCTATAACAATTAATTGTAATTACTGTACTTTAATAGAAGTTTCAATTTAAAATTAGTTCCATAGTGAAGAAAATAATGTATTATATGGCGGCGTTTGCTTTTACGCACAGTTTATGCAATGATCAATTTAGAGATACCTGGCTGTATACTGTGTGTGCGTATACCTGTCTGGTTGTACAATATAATAATTATGTTGAACTGTTGCATACCTCAATAATTGTGGAGATAATAGTCAGCTTCCGAACTGGTCGCCATTCTGAGAGCATGTCGCTTCATACACGCGACATTCTAATTATGTGTACTTAAATATAATATATTTCACAATAAAATATGCAATGGATGAATACGAAATCATTTTATAAAAATATTAACAATAAATATGTTCAATCGATCCCAATGTATATTTGTGTCAACTCTATTTCTTCCATTGTATGCTAAACTGTATGTGTCCTAAGTTTTTTTAATGTGTGACAATGAATGATATTTAAATATAAATCTTAGCTTGACCTACATATCTTAAAAATTAGAGATTATATATGTTTACAGTCTAAACTAAGATATACATAGCTGGTGATAATTGCTTGTAGCAAATCTTGGCTGTTTACCAACTGTCAATATAGTACATATATCAGTTAAATTTGCAAAAGACTGAATAAAGATATTTAACAAATATATTAAAAAAAATATTAAAAATATGGTAATTTTTAAGTTGCCGCTGACAAATCTCCTGCATTGCATTTTCGCAAGATTAAGATAAGATGTATCATGGTCAGAAAACAGGAGGGTCAATAATAGCATATTTTTTGCATCATGCAAACGCGTGGTCAACAACTGTGTCAAATGTTCCACGATGCGGAACGATTTAATAACCAAGGCGCCATTGATTGGTTAGATACACTCATTTTTTCTTAATACATAATGTAGCATGCAAGAAAACTAGTCAATGAGTCATTCATAGACATGAAGATCTAATGCGCAAACTAGTCACACCAACGAGGAAAACTAAAAACCATTTACAATTGAAATTCAATGGATTCCTTCGATTATTATGTTCATGATTCATATACCAACCTTGAAAGTAGTAGTTAAAGAATAAGAGAAATTCATACCACGCAATGACCTCTACATTGACTTGTGTTATGCTAATATGTCTCGAGTTTTCCCTTTAACATAATGAAAAGTATGTTACTTTTCATTAAGAGTTCTACTTAAATAAATAATAAATAACGAAAATAAATCAAATATTTTTAATGTGTACATAAACTTTATTATTTACTCTTTGTATGATATTAAAGTAATGAAATATGACTTGTAAGTAGTAGATAAGGTATACACAATATGAAGTCATAAACAGACAAACTTTGTATCTAAATTTTACTGACAATAAAATATTGTATTTTATGGTCAGTAAATAATACATTTTATTTAATAAAGTAATGAAAACTTGAACACTTCTCCGAGAAAACATGAATGGAGAAATGTTGCAACTTTCGGAGCTAATTTTAATATTACAAGAGATGTATCACATTGCCGAATAACCGTTTTGTTCCAAATGGAATGCTGCCAATGCTAAACACCAGACACAACAAGCACAAATATTTCAAGTCATGAAAGATGAAATTCACCTAATGCATATTATGTTTTATTGTTTACAGCTGATAACATAGGTCATGACCAGGGATACTTTGGACCATGGCGGATGTGCAAGAAGCTTCTGTACAATCGAGAAAAATGCGGGGTGGAGGTTGCTCGCTTCAGGCCGTCTTGTAAGTAACTCAATTCATAAAAATCACACGTTTGAATGTAAAAATAATATTCACTTCGATTTAGTCTGAATTATGACTGAGAAGTTAGGGGCGTTCGTCTGGGTATGTTTACGTTCCCGATTTACTTTTAAAAGGTTGCGAAGTCAGTCTTACTGCTCCTCTAAATCTTATCATTGATCTGATTCTCAAGACGTCATCATTTCCAGATATTTGGAAATGTGCTCATTCGTATTCATATAAAGAAAGACAATTTGTGCATCAAAAACTATAAACCAATCGCAGTGTTATCATGTTATTCTAAACAATTATCGATAGTATTATTCTAAACAATTTTCAATCACTTTTGTTGGACTAAAAGTATGGTTTTCGTCATGCGCGTTTCACTTCAGTTCTGTTTTCAAAACAGCGACAAAATCTTTTGATACGTGAATATAAGTAAACGTCGTTTATACAGATTTTGAAAAAGCGTTTGACAAAGTTTGTCATGAGTTATTATAAAAATTGTTAGAGCTTGATTGCTCAGATGATCTAACTTAATTATTCTTGAATTATTTAAGCGATCGTTGACAGCTATCTATGGCGACCAATTATCAAAATCATATTTCATCCTTACGGGAAGGGGGGGGGGGGTTCTTAACGGCTCAACGTGGGTTGTTAAACTCTTGCTATTCGCGTTATTTATTAACGACATTTAAAAATTCAACATTTCTCAGATTACTGACAATGTATTCCTTCGTGTAAGAACAATTTAATAATATAAGCCCTTATTTAACAACTTCTTCTATATTCCACTTAACGGACATAATCATATTTTTGGAGAGTCCTCACAACGGCTGTAAAGTTGCTTATACCATTTATAATCATCGGTTATTTTTCCAATATATGTCAGTTGTTATTTATTGAGCTACGATACTTCGTGAGGAACCCATTGACCCAGTTAGACACCTTACCAATCTTTTGCAGAAGGCGATGGTCCGTTAAATGGATTGACTGCGGAAGCTCAGCTAATTCTTGAACCGTTACATTAGGGTTTTTCTGTATTACCACCAACTTGTATACATCATTATCAAATCCAGGGAACATTTTGCCTCATCCTCAAGTCTAAATACCATAATGAAAATGCTGAAACTATATTTATCTTGAGTGACATTTTTTTCTTCAAATTGCAGTTTACACACTTCACAGGGGAAATAATGAAATTTTCAATATGGATTTCATGATGTCATAATTTATTTTCTCTTTTGTTAATAAAGCATTAGCACATCTTTACGTGTTTCTATACATTTTTTTAACATACTATCTATGTTATATAATTAGTATGTTAAAAAAACTCCTGTAAAGGTGATCCAATTTTAAATTCCAGACTATAAATCGCATGATGTTGGTGGCCAGTTGACGTCACCAAAACGTGAAATAATGCGACCAGGGAACTTTTAACGCAAAACGTTGCGTGACAAAGTTGCGCCGTCTTGTTTGAACAAACGTGTCTTCTATAGCAATATCTTCGATTTCGTGCCAAAAATAATCGGTTATCATGGGCTCACCATTGACTGTTACAATCCAACTTTCGTTTTGAAAAAAAGTAAGACCCAATGATGCCGCCTGACCACAATGCGCACCAGTCACTTTTTGTGCATATAATGGTCTTTCGTGAATTTTTGAAGGATTTTTCTCGCCTCACGTGTGACAATTTTGCTTATTAAGGTACACAGAGAGGTGGAAATGTGCCTCATCACAAAAGATTTTCTTTGGAAAAATCAGTATCAACCTCCTGCTGCTCTAGCACTCGATCTGCGTAAATTATTCGCTGTCTTTACTTGATAACTGTAGAACCAAGCCGTGAATTATAGGATTATTAAAGTTGAACAACGCGAGCCACCACCTGTAACAAATATCCCTAATAATAATTTTATTAATTTCAGTGGCCGTTTACATAGCTGGAGTTGTAGCAGCCGTAGGTGTGAGTATGTTGGGATTGTTCTGCATCCTATCTGTGATTCAACTGGCCATGGTGGCGTCCAGGGACAAAGTGGTATTGCAATACACGCATTTGGTCATGTTAAAAATGGCACTAGCTTTATTAGCAAGTGAGTATACATTTAGTTAATATAATATTTTGATATGTTCGATTGTGTGCGTGACTGTGATTGTTATTTTCAGCATTACTGGCAATCGCAGCTGCTGGTCTGTTTGCTATACAAATAGATGAAAGAGACACTCAAGGATTTATTATAGATCGAGGAGAAGCTTTCTACATTCAAGTAATTATATTTTTGTACTATCTCTATGGGTGGTGCGACAATAATGTTTCCAGACTGATTCTTAATAATTTCCTAATGAATAGTTTACCTACTATATCTTGGATTACATGCACTACTGTTGATTATATTATGTTTTATGTTTAATTTAAATTAATGTATAAATAAAATTAAAAACATCTTTGGATAAATTGTATAAATAAAGTAGATTGAAAAACTTTTCTAAACATACTTATTTAATTGTCTGCTCCTTCTTTTGAGGGACATTAAACTAGTACGATAGACCAGTGGTATAAGTCGGTGACTAATACCTGAAAAACATAGGTTCAAATCTCATATGGATCCTAGTATTTTTTCTATCGTAACTATGAGATAGAAATTAGTGATTATAATATAATTAAAATTCAGGTCGATCATCAGATTAGGTTTTCAAATATTTTCCTAATCTCATGGAAGAATAATTAAAATAAAGGTCGTTTATAGTGACGTCTTTAATTTTTTTGTAAGCTGTAATATTAGTTTATAATTAACAAAGTGTTTCTGATTTGTTGACTTGTAGACTGCTTTAAGTCTGTGTTTCATTACTTACTTAGTAGTTGTTATTTATGTTAGCCCCACTGTAATATATTGGACTTACGTCTGACATGTTGCAACGGAAGATTTACAATTAAAAATTAATAAATAAATGGTACCCTAGTGGGACTTTTTTTAGTTTTACATCATGGCTTAAAGACCTTACATATTTATAAATATTTAATGCCATTAATTAATAATGTTCTGTGTTCATCATTAACAGATTCTTTCAATTGCATTAAATTGCATATTATTTATAACGGCTATCTACGACACGTTGTATTCTCGGAGAAATGGTGGCGATCCGACTGCCCCTCAGCCCGGAGAACTCCACGATACGACCATAAACAATCCAGGTTTTCGGGACGGTCCTAGACCAGGTAAATTATTAAACCAACCAATACTAAATTATTGTATATCTCATACATTTAATTATATGTTGATTTAATTTTTCAGGTGTATCGATGACGGACTCATCTGGAAAACCTTACGTTTATAACGGACACGGTAGCTTAGCATCTATGAATACGACAGCTACTACCTTAACAAACCTTAGTACTGAAAGTTCAATTGTAGCTCGGTCTCCGCTAAGGTCGTCGCTGAAGAAGCCGAGACCTCCTCGAGATGACGGAAATCCTGGTCTAGGTTTTCATAACCCAGGTAATGTACTTAATCACACAATATATGAGTGTATATCAAAAAGTAAAGACAACAGTTTGTTTTTCTAGTTGCGTGTTTTTTATTTTGAAATTTTTTATACATTATAACAACTTTTATACATTCCACTATGTACTGTCTAAACTAATGTTTATATAACTGTCTAAATAACAAGTATATACTAATAATCTTTACCCTTGGATACGAGTTTCGCAGCAGAATAATTCTTTTATACAATATGATTTCTTGTGGCTACACGACAACGACGACTATCAATTTTCTGGTCGCATAATTGTTGTACTTATAGATAGGGGCAGACCACTTTCCCCTATTTACCATACAACATTATATTATTATAAAACAGTACTATTAATTAAACACATTCCACTGATTTCAATCTGGTATTATTACAATACCAACTTGTATGTGTTGATTGTTAATTAGCTAGCTCCTATCATGCTACAGCAGTTGATTTACAAAAATAATAATTATGTATATATTATATTTTATCAAATATATAATATCGATGTCAATCGTTCACTAGCTAAAACGAAGTGTACTGCCGTACAAAGTTTTCGATTGCTTTGTATTTTGTTACTTTTGTAGTAACGATTTTTTATTGAAGGTATGGTAGATAGTTTTAAATTATACATTAACCTTGTAGATTAACTTGAAATAATCCAAAATCATAAATTGAAAATACAAAACTGAAACCACGTATCATTCATAGTTAAATAACATAGTTTTGATGTAATATAATTTATATTGTTTAGGGAAGTCTTAATATTTAAATATATTAATAAAATTACCTTTACTTTTTGATTTACATTGTTATGTAGACCTTTATGTTTATTATAAAATAAATTTGTAAAAATTTAATTCATTATTTGCTGCTATTGTTATATAATCGGATTAGGTCGTGGTGAGTTATCTAAGAAATATACTAAAAACTAACGTTAAAAATTTACTCATTGATTTTTTTTAATCATTCCAGGTTTCTCTGGGCATTCACCGACGTTGTCGAGGAACGGTAGTCAAAAGAAAGTAAGGATACAAACCCACAGCACGGAAGTCTGATCGATCGGCTGATCGTAGTGTTTATAAGTCTATCTGTGACCTGATGATGCTGAATATATATTTATTATATTACGTAGCATCAAATATTATGTATTTAAATTAATTAACAACTACAAAATGCTTCCATTATGTAAATCTATGAACATTTTCGTAATTTTCTAATGTAACAATAAAGATTTAATGTACGTGTGAAATGAGATCTCAATACATAGAATTGAACCCGTCAGCGCGGTAAGCTTGGGCTAACAATATTAGTCATAAAAAAATAGTTTAATCAAGTCAAGGGGTATAAAAGCAAAAATGGTAATTCAGGTTTTGCATGTAAATATTTTTTTATCATTCATTTATAAAAATTAAAGTAAAATATAGTGTATAAAGAATTTTCATATTTAATCATTCAGGTAGTTCTGTGCCAAAAATAGTGAATATTATTTTTATTCTGCCTATTTACACTGACTGTTTTAAGAATGTATCACTAGTCGCACAAGGTAAAATTTCTTATTTTTCTTCACTCATGATTCACAAGTGGGCAATTTTTTTTATAACGTTATATGTAGGCAGAGTAACCAGAGATTAACCAGAATATTTAAATGTAATATGTATGTATTTATAACTCATCATTATCTATTCTTGCATATAAGCCCCTAAGAACATTTTCATTTATTTTTTATCAGTCGTTTAATAAGGATAAAAGCAGTTTTTATACAATACGTACTCATGTATGAATTATAATTAAATAAAATAAAAAATGTTATTTTCTTTGTTATTTGGTATGACCATTAAATATTTTTATCAATGTTTATTATTAATCTTTCGTATATTTTGGTCAAACTCTAGTTTCGGTTGCACGAAAAGTCCGGTAACCATAAAACGTTCATAGAACTGAAATTTTTATATATGATAATAATTAATTGTGAGCAAGCCTCATAGTTATTGTGTAACAATAGAGGTGTATGTATTTTAAAAACAGCAATTAAGATATTACTTTTGTTATGCTTTGTGCCAGAGTTTTATATATTGCATAAATATATATAGTTTATTATTATCTCGGATTTTCTTATATTTTAATGTAAATATTGTCGTAAATTCTTAAATACACGTGTAAATAAAATCAGTTCATAATTTATTTACGATAATTTTACTAGGCTTGTATATAGTTTAATTAAAAAATAAATAATTAATAATATAGATGTTTATATTGTTTTAAATGTACGCACGTCCGTCCAACTGTTACTTAAAAATATTTTTTATTGATTATTCTTGTTTATTTGGTTTAAGCTTGAAGTTGGCAGCATTAATAATAAAGTCATTGCTCTATTATATAAATCTTAAATAAACTCTTATCTTTTATAGAATGTATTTATTGTGCAATAATGTAATTATTTGTTGTTAAATTTCATTTATAATAAAAGACTGTATTCACGGGAACAAAACATTTACAACAATCTGCTTATTTTATGTGAAACGTATCCATTTAATAAATGTTATACACAGTCATCCCTATTTGAGTTTATATTATAATATATGTTAATATTTTAAGATGAAAAACCAGCCATTCCTAACCTGGTTGTAAACTCTGGAAAATGGAATACATTCCGTTTAGGATGTGTGAAAATATATAATTCGGAACGTCATTTTGTTAAATAATAGGTTAAATTGTGTCTGTATAATTTATATTATACATAATATTGATATTGAATAAAATGTATTTGGTCTTTGAATTGATTTTATTTAAATGTTTATTAATAAAATGTAGAAGGAATTGTATCATGCTCAACAGTTAAAGTTCATATATACACAATTTACAAGCTGTGTTGTGGCGACCACACACAGATGGCCACGTTTGAAAGGGCCTTATTCTCAAAACTTGCATTAATTTACTATGACCAAAATGATCATCCATCTACAAGGAAACAAGACAAAAGCCCTTGTTACGACCAGAAAAAAGAACATACAAGTGTTCTTACAGTAAATATTCTCCGTCATTAAGAGAATATTTCTTTGTTGCGAAATGGTCACGGATATAATAAATAACCTAATCTACAAGATTTCCGTTGCAGTGCAATACCACATCAAGCGAATGTCGCTTGATGTGGTATTGCACTGTCGGTTGATTTTGTGTTTTCTGAGTCTATAAGCGGTTTCTATGTCACCAGTACCAGCGTGATAGACTAGTATTATAAATCAGTGATTAATATCTGAAAGAAATGACTTCCAATCCCATATGGATTATAGTCTATTACAATTTATACCAGGCTTGGGAAATCAGAATTAACAATTATTTTATAATTATAAATCCTATCGATCATCACAGATTAGGTTTTCCTAAATTTTCCTAATCTTAGGGATTAATATTGTGATGAATAATTAAAATAAAATCTATTGATTGTAAGCTGTAATAATAGTTTATGTATAATATAGCTTTAAAATAAATAGCACTAATTTACAAACTTTGATTTCTTACTGGTGCACAAGACACATTGCCATATGCTTAATAAGAAGCATATTTTTTCATAAATGTATATATATACATATATATGGGAATTAGAAAGTGCTTATACCATTTAAATTTCAAAATAATTGCATATAATATCCATATTCTAATAAATTAAACCATCAAGTTGTCACTTGATTGTAATATTAAAAAAACTGAGTAATAATCTATCAAATTATATTTATATCCATACATTATTCTAATATAACAACACAATTTTTTAAAATAAATTGTTCAAATATTTAAACAAACCGCTTCGTTTCTTTGGTTTTTTAACGAAAATCGTTCTTTCGTCATAATACGAATAAAACGCCTTCCAGTCTCTGCGTTTTGTAGGATCTTTTTTGCAATTTGCTGGCGTCATATTAATCATCAGTCCTAAAAACAAAGCAAAATTAACAATACAACTAAAAATTGCTATAAATGTATAAAATATCACATACCAGCTTTTTGGGCCATCTTAATCAAGGTTCCGATGTACTTCTGTTGCCTTTTGCAAAGTCCCGTTATCCTCTGAGGCAGGATGCATCCGTCCGATCTCATGAATTGATTCAATATCAAAACATCGGTGTGTTTAACTTCCAAATCTAATGCGCACATGTAACAAGGTTTTGCCCCATTGATTTCGGGTATTTCGGGTTTTATTAGCAACGGCTTGCGTTCAGATTCTAAGAACACTCCTTCGATAAACAAAGTCTTTCCTACTTTGTTTTCTCTAACTATATAATTAAATGATTAATGTTAGTAAATTGTGTTTCAGTAAAAAAAAATTCATTTGAAGTGTATAAGAAAAATTAACTTAACCTAAAAATCTATTTATTTGTAATGACTTAATACTTACGTTCTTTTATGTTGTGAACGGCAGAAACTGATAATGCTCGACTACTCACAGGGACGGTGCCCCCTAGAGCAGCTCTTAGGATAATTCGAGCGGTAGCGAGCATTCTTGAAATGTC
Organism: Plectrocnemia conspersa; assembly: GCF_051122295.1. Classification (NCBI taxonomy): domain Eukaryota; kingdom Metazoa; phylum Arthropoda; class Insecta; order Trichoptera; family Polycentropodidae; genus Plectrocnemia; species Plectrocnemia conspersa. The sequence goes on from NW_028277173.1 coordinate 18,555,276, forward strand.
AGATTTAGTCTTAAAAGCATTTTCTTCGGCCATTGATTTCATATATATATAAATAAATATTTAAATACCAACTTCATATCGCAATAAATTACTACTGCAGCGGCTCACTCTGTGTCTAATTGCGACCCGCCACCATCCCGTCGTCATACATTTATAATTATAAATAGGCAATAAAATATTTACTTTAGTAATATCTAAAATATCTCACTTGCAATAAACCGGCCAAACAGTTTAGATGTGAGTAAGCGTTCCTCAGAATATTAAACACGCCATGAATAAGTCTCAACTATTAAGTCTATTATTTATTTAAATATTTAATAGTTTTAAAACAACGTTAAACTAAGTCTATTATTTATTTAAATATTTAATAGTTTTAAAACAACTTGAACTGAAATTCCTATAAAATTCTCGCAAATAATGTATTGCTCTCCGCCACCGACACGTGTTACTAGTGTCGCCAAGATTTGGCCATAATGTATTAGTAAATAAATATATAAAAAGGTTTCCACAGTATAATATAAGAAAAACAGTTATTTTTTATAAATACTGACTTATGAACAGTAATAAACACTAACGAAAAAAAATATCTGTCAAAATAATTCTTATCATTTAATATTAATTTCGACCAGTCTAATTTGAATTTCTACCATTTAATATTAATTCCGATAAATTAATATAAATTTTGAACATCAAATGTTTATTTTGAGCGCATATATTCTGACCGATGTATTTTGCATGTTATATAAATTCTGATCACAATGGTATTAAAATTCTTATCATGTACAATTCAATTTGATTGTCAACTTATAAAAATATTTATATTTTTCTTGCACTAGCAACATTTACTATGTACGCGTTTTGACAATGTGTTCTTGACACTTCGCAGTAGAATGTCAGACGATTGTGAAAGTTCTTTCGAAGTGTTAGGCGTCAAACCATGGCTTATTAAGCAGATTCAATCACTCGGTAAACATTAAAATTTGTGCCATAATCATTTGACATCTAACGCACTTTTGTTTAGATAGGTTATGTTATTGCCATTCAATAAACTTTCAGGTATAAAAAGCCCAACTCCAGTCCAACAAGGATGCATTCCTGCAATTCTAGCAGGCAAAAATTGTATAGGAGCAGCTAAAACTGGTTCTGGAAAAACTTTTGCCTTTGCCTTGCCTATTTTACAACATTTATCTGATGATCCATATGGAATATTTGCTTTAATTTTGACTCCCACGCATGAATTAGCTTACCAGGTATGACATGATTTTCATTATTAAATGTAAAGAAATTAAATGATTTATTAAATTAATAATTTATAATAGATTGGAGAACAATTCTCAGTACTTGGTGCACCCATAAATTTAAGAGTGTGCGTTGTTACCGGTGGCTGCGATCAAATGTATGAAGGATACGCTCTTGCTAAAAGACCGCATATAGTTGTAGCTATGCCGGGACGATTGGCTGATCATATCACTGGTTGTGATACATTTACTCTCAGGAAAATCAAATATTTGGTCATAGACGAAGCTGATAGGTAAATTATTTATTTATTTAATGAACATTTAGTCAATAACAAGAACATAGTTTCATAAGTATTTATTTTAAAACTATAATATATTTTAAACTCCTTTTATGATATTTTCTTGTACATATTGTTGACTTGGAAGAAAACAACAACTCAAATCAATACAAGGGAAGCATTTTAATAGTTGACTGGGCTAAAAATGAGAATAATCTAAATTAAATTATATGTTGACAATATTTTCTCGATGGTCTTGGAGATTTTTAGTGAAACTCACATTTTTTTTCTAAGATTTCTAGCAAAAATACTTTAGCAACTAAATATTTATCATATTATTTAAACAGACTAAATTTAAAAGATAAATCATAGTGCTTTTTTCAAATACTGTGAATCCAACATTATTAGCTTCTAAAAATATAAAGCATACGAAAACAGGTATTAACCATCTCTAACTGGTTCATATAAAAAACTAATAATTATAACATTAATTTAAAGCTGGGTTTAGGTTATAGATTATAATTTTAAATAAAATTTAAAGTTTCCCTAGAAAAAAATGGCTCTAAATATTTGCTAAATATTTTTTCTATAATTTCTGTAAAAAAATATTTTGTTCTAGCATAAATATTTTTTTTTTCATATTTTTAGGTTATTGAGTGGATCATTCGACGATGATTTACAAAATGTGCTGAAAGTCTTACCCAAGAATAAACAAACTCTGTTATTTTCCGCCACCATGAGTGAATTAATCAAGGAAAATAAGTTAATTCAGTTAGATACGGAGGTATTTTATATTTTAATTATTATATTGTATATTGAAGATTCTAAGGCAAGAATCTGTTAACAAATATTTTTGATAAAAATGAGTTATAATATTTATTTTTACCTTTTTTTATTTCTGCGATTTGTTATACAAAATAAAACTAGAATTTGTAACTGTCGTATTTATGTCATTAATAAATAACGCTAAGGGCAGAGGGCCCAGGTTTGATCCTTGAAGTACTCCCGAAGAGTTAATTGTTCTTTTGACAATTGGCCACCATAAGTTTTGAATTTAGTGTAGTGGATATCATAACTCGTTTTCGACAATATTATTTACTTTGAGTTCTCATATACATACATATCTATAATAATGGACGTTCCTCATTGGGATTCTAAAGTTTTCGGTTCTCATTAAAAATAATCTAAAATTTTATTAATTCTATATTATTTAAATTTATCAATCTTAATTTATTTTAGAATCTTATCACATGGTCAGAAGTTGCGCCACAAGTCACAGTTACAACATTAGATCAGCGATACGTTTTATGTCCAGCTTATGCCAGAGATGTATTTTTAGTCGAAGTTTTACGGACCTATATGAAAGACAACGAAGATGGAAATATAATGATATTCACAACCACAAAAAAGTATTAATCTATTTAATAATTATGATAATTGATTGTAAATATAATATTTAATATATTTTTAATAGAGATTGCCAGTTATTATCTACAACTCTTAACGCAATTGGACTTGAAAATGTATGTTTGCACGGCTATATGAAGCAAAGGGAACGTGCTAGTGCTCTCACTAGATTTCGTAGCCGTGAAGCTAGGGCTTTAGTTGCTACAAACGTTGCTAGCCGAGGTCTAGATATTCCAGCCGTTAATTTAATAGTAAATCACAAAATGCCTTTAGAAGCCAATGAATATATACATCGGTTAGTTATAACCTTAATTATTAGATTATTATATTTCTTAATATATTATTATTTATAGCGTTGGAAGAACAGCTCGAGCTGGTCGTTCTGGTCTTGCGATTTCATTAATCACACCTTATGATTTAACATGTTTGGCTGCAGTAGAAGAGCAAATTAAAACTAAATTAACTGAATTTAAAATTGATGGTTAGTAATATTGTTAATATTATTAATGCAATATTTTTGCTTAACATGGATAAAATATTTCAGAAAAAGAAGCTGCGAAAATATTCACACAAGTTTCCGTGACTAAAAGAGAAGCTGAAATTAATCTCGATAATGAAGAATTTGATGAAAGGGCTAAGATTTATAGAAGGAAGGATTGGATTTTACAAGGACTCAATCCTGATGCTATGGAAGCTAGGTATATTTTTATTTATTGCTTTAAAAAAAATATGTGTATAATAATCGTTTGATGATATTATAGATTTATAAAAATGGCCAAGAAAAGAAAATTGGAAGCAAAGAAGGAGAATGTTTTGCGAATGAGAGAGTTAAGGAAGAAAGTTATAAAATCAAACATTGACGAAAATGATCCAGATGCTGTTAAAGAAACTACTCTAAATGATGAATTAAAAACTAATATGAAATTGGCTAATAAGGCAATCATGAAGAAGGACTCGAGGTTTAAAGATATGCCTAGGAAAATGACGAAGATTAAGAAGAAGGCGGCTAAAAGTGTTTTGTTGCACAGTATTGCTAAAGATGGCAAAATACAGGAGAAAGTCAATTTAATGGAGATGAAGAGTGAAGAGCAGAAGATTAAGAAAAATATACGTAATAAAAAGTTCAAGAATAAAAATAAAAAGCTGAAAAATAAAATTTAATAATTGCAAATAAAACTGAAATTTTTTTTATCTGTTAATAAAATTTTATTCTTTTACATACATATATGTATATATTTTTTTGTTGAATAAACTTCCCAAAACATTTAAAAATATTTTTAAAATATTTTGCAACTGCTCGCATGATGATAAGTTGGCAATAATTTATTTGTCTTATTTCAGTCATTTCATTTATTTTAAAATTTTGTCTTTCTGTTAGACTATTTTACTGGTCACTCCGAATATAATACTGTAAACATAATTTTTTATATTTATCTGGTGTTATTTTTTAACAACTTTTACAAAATATTGTTTTGTAAGTAAATATTTATTAAATCTACAGCAATATACGTACTAAGTACTTCTCTAAGTTCTTACAACGAATATTTAAAGGAGAACAATTAACAATATGAAAGACGTTAAAATAAATTAATCCATTCGGGAGATAATGCTAGATTTAACACATTTATTTTACTCCATTGACGAGATAATGGAAGAAGGATCTATCAGTAAAGCTTTCAAGTTCCTGAATCTATGTGGGTTACCAAGTTTTCAATGTTGTAGCTCTATTACTAGGGTTGTCATAATTGACAGGCATTGATACGGGACGTTTAAGTGCTATATAAATAAAACATGAAAAAAATGGGTAGGTAATGGCTGATTTCGGGGCTTTGATCCGGAACTGAATCGAAAACCGAGAAAACCGTTATTTTTGTCAACGAAAACTGAAGCTGAACCGAAAAAAAATCAGTTTATTTCGGTTCGGTCCATGTTCAATTATATCATTTTCTTCTTTCATATAATTATAAAATTAGGTGCAAGTCATTTTAAAATTATAATGACAAAGCAAAATTGTTTTAATTGTCTCCACTGACAACCTGTTTCATTCGTCCGAGCATTGAGTTGACATTAGGGAAAATATTCTCTCCACATTTGCATTGTGGACTGGAACGGCCAATACGTATTCGTATAGCTTTATTAGACATTATTACTTCCAAACAATATATGTACATTTACATATACTATTGAGGCATTTTGCCCTACAGAATTTATGCAATAGAGCATATTTGATTGTGAGGCATTAAAATGCAAGAAAGGGTTTTTGTCTTTTAACTTTTAGAGACTTACCATTCCCCAATTTGCATTGTCTTTGCAATGAATAAAACACAATAACAGTTGCATAATTTAACAGTAATTAATTTGAAAGACAAGTGCTTCTCTTATTGTTAATTTTATACATTCAACACAATTATATGTAGTGGCGAATATAAATATTTAAAATAAAAAACAAGTGAATATAATGTGGACAATTTTCAGTAGTTTTCTTATAGAATCCGATAAGTTTTATTTTTTAATTTAGTGAATTTAGTGCCAAACGTCATATTCGCAAACTATCAATTTTTTATACTCAATTATGAGTTATTTTTTACATTATCTAAATAATTTTTGGTGAGATGTAGTCATTTGAATTTGTAGTGCCGTGTTAGCCTACTCAAATCGAGCTTACTCAAATCTATACGACGAGTCTAGTGTAGCATAACCAACCGCCGGTTGATTCGCAACCTATGAATCAGTCATGCGCGCGAATGTGGGGTGTCATCGGTTTGTGTGCGTTCAAATAAATGTTTGTGTTTTAGTCTGTTGGGTTTAATATTATGTTTGTGTTCATCTAGGGCATTTATTTCGGTTCCACATACACCATCATTAGGATCATCTGTATGGGCGTCGGTAGAAGACAATATGAACACTGAGCTCCTGTCCGTATATATTCTGTATTAAAATACAGAAAATAATCGCCAAAGGTAAGCGAAAAATAGGCTACATTTCGAAAGCTTTTATTAAAGTCTACATTATTCTTGAGTAAGCTGCTACAATTTAGTCTCCAACTCTTTTATGTTTTAAGACTTTTATCTATTCTAACTATATTTAAAATTTAAATTAATAAAAAACTCTAATTTAAAATAAATATATTATCTTTTAATGGTTGTATTTTTTACATGCCCAAGTTTTTAACTAACTTGAGAAATCAGCATGTGTATAAAGAGCAGTGGCTTAATAAAATATTTTTATCACTTTAGGCTTGACATATGGTGTACTTTCATAGGCGAGAAGTAAAAATATGATTCTATTCTCAAGAAAATATATTTATTTAGGAGACGGGATAATATTGTATTTGCGAATTTGCGATTTCTCGAGGCTGAGCCATTCCGGGAGAGTTGGCAACCCTTTTTGAAGTCCTTTCCAGTCATGCGTGAATGGGACACAATGGAATTTAGATAGATGGAAAGACAAAACACAGACATACACAAATAATTCAATAAATTTAATATATATGTATAAAGTCTGTAAAAGACTAATATTGTACATACTGTATTTTAATAATGTAAATGGAGTAAAATAAATGTAAAATTACGTATAATTTTCTTATACTTTTTTAGAGTATAGTTGGTCCAAACATCAGTTTGCCAAAAACGAGTAACAAGGAATCAGTGAAAAAGATAAAAATTTAAATATTTTATAAAAAAAAAAATGTGATATCTCCCTATATACATAGATTTAAATAAGCCGTATGATGTAGGTATATATGTACATATATTTTCTAGATAGATAAAAAATATATTTATCATCCCATAACCGAGCTTCGCCACCCCCGCCCCAGGGATATTCTCACCTGTCAATCACAAAAGAATAACACAGTCCAAAATAATAACCTCCCTCGAGTTTAACCTTTATTAAGTGCTACGTTTCGCCTCCGCTCGAAATTGATCGACCGGATTATATATCATTTTGTCCTAACTTAAAGCTCGACTCACATTATCCTACGCAAGTAAAGGTTTTCTTGGTATAGAATTCAATTGTATTATCCAAACAGATATTAGATTATCTTGGTTATCTATTCAAAGAAAGAAAATATGTATATCAGATAAGTATGGGTCGCCAGAGATATTAGAGCGTTTATTACGAGAGAATGTCAGTTAGTTACAAATTGAAGTAGTGAATTTTAAATAAGGCGACTAAAATTGACTTGATATGACTATTATCTTCATACAAACATATATGGATTGTATTTAGAAGCAATACAACCACTGAATTTACGGGTTACTATCTCTATCACTAGATTAAATATCATGGTGGACATTGTGTCTCCTTGCCTATCTTCAAATGTAATTTCAAAACACTCGAAAAGGTAATTTTCTACACTTACCACTGCGTTTGATTCTCAATTGAATTGACAATACATTCAGTAATACTAGCATATTTTCTCTATTTAGTATATCGAACGCTTGCTTGAAGTCAATACATAGGTCGTAGATTTGTATATTATATTATTGTATACATTTTCAAGATACCATTGCCCAGCTGAATTATATTTTTAAGCGGAAATGTTTGTTAAAGACGATTGAACAGGGATGAAGATTTTGTATGCACATCACCAACGTTTGTAATAAGGCGTCAAGGATGCTCGGTTTCGTTATGCGGAGCGCATGTCGCTTATAACCATTTATTGTCGATTCACGTTATGTATGATACGCTAGTTCATAGCGTTCTAGAATATGGCTCCATTTTCTAGAATCCCAGCGAAGCAAAGCACTCGTTAGAGAGTACTCAGAAGAAATTCCTCAGATATCTCTACAAGAGGGACTACGGGTCGTATCCGAATTTATATTTTAGTGTCTTTTTGCTAAGAGTGTAGGTATACATTTCGTTGTAATCTCAACGAAATGAAGCACTTTTTTTAGTTGTTAAGAGGTGGTGCCGACAATCTAGGAATGCTCAGCGACTTTCAGCTGCGAGCTTTAAAGTTTAAATCTTAAGCGTTTACTTTACACGAGCCGTTCTGCTTCTCAATGAATTTACCAAATACAAGAATTTTTGGCAAGAGCTAATTGAACACAATCATTAAAAAAATATTTACAGGTATATTACGACATTTCTTACGGTGTTAGTAGTATTTGTTTCAAAACCATTTTTCTATCTGTTTATTTAAAATGTATCACTGATAAAATATTTCAGCGAATTAGTCATTGTTACGTTAGTTTTAAAAATTCCTTGTGTGTAATTAAATTTCTGTAAAATTATAAATATATAAACATTATAAATGTTATTAAAATATTTGTTTTAGTATATTTCAGGAAATCTTATTGTTTTAGTGAACAATAAAAAAATGTTAAAACATATTTATTGTCGTCGATTTTTAAAATCATGATGTTACTTAAATTTGTTTCTTTTGTATTTACCGATCTCTGATTATCGCTGAATGACATTTTCAATAATTTTTATTTATCTGATATATTATATAATTTAAATTAATTTTAATAATTAATTGAAAAAAATAAAATATATATATAAACAAATATTATTTGTCGAAATCAAAGTCTCGGAACATCACGCTTTTTTCGATCGAAACGCACTGGAAAAGTTTCTTTGTTCTCCTCTCGGGAATGATGTAATCCGGGGATGGATCTGGATTCCTCGAAAATTGTCTGAATGCTTCCCAGATTTTCACACGCATTCCCATTATGTCAGAGAGATATCTTTTAACCGAACATTCTTTTCCCCTCATGGAGTCTATAATGTAACATGATATATAAAGAGAGTGTTTTCTTTGCTTTATATTATTTTAAGTATTTTATTAACTTTGCTAAATTAACTTATTTTATACTCCGTAAGAAAGACGTAAAAACAAATATTACACTTTTGAATAAATTATTTATAATCATTCATTAATATTATGTTCTTGATATCTTTTATATTATTTTTTTATATTAATATAAAGAATTAATCCATTATTTATATAAAAAAAATCTTCATTTTTAGATGATGTTTAGTTTTGCAATAGTAAATATGAGGTCTCGCATTATTTAGTTAGTTTTCTATGCATGATTTTAATTATAGTACAATATGATTCTGATTTAACAGTCTTGCTTAGTTTAAGAACATATCAATGAATAATTTCAATAAAATATCACCATACTGTCACCATATTTTAATCGGGCGAAAACTCGATTTCCGAGCTTTGTACTAATATTTTCTGGTAATCATACAAAAATATAATGCTTCTTTTCATGCATGGTTTGTTTTTAAGAACTAATGATATCTATTGGTCAGTTCGTGCGGTACCCATTTGTACATTTTTACCTTTCTTATGGCATCCAGATGTCGTGAAACGGTTGCAGTTAAAACATCTCAATCAGCTACGAGTTTCTAAACAATTGTTCGTTGATTAACTTCAACGGTGTTTCTCAACCGTTTTCTTTAACAATAGATAGAAACTTTTAATAGTACCAATGTGAATCAATAAAACGACTGTATACAAAAACATTTTTGCCCCATTACACTATGAAAAAAATTTAAAACGAGGGCAGCTAATCTTTCTATATTTGGAACAATATGTCTAAAAAAATATTATCTTTGACAAAATATCATCTTTCATCGACCGTGCCTTTTAAGTTTTTATACCAAGAACCAGAGCACGATTTATTCTAATAACATATGTATATCTATATTATTCATAATTTTTTATCTGTTATGATTATCCGAAAAAACCTTATGAGAAAGAAGTGCGTACAAAATTAAAACTCTGTTTGTTCAAAATGCGTCATATTTTTTCTAAAAACAGATTTATATGATTAAAATGTGATTAATTTATATATTTTTATTTTAATTGTTGCATATTTATAATTTATTGTAGAATATCGCAAAAATATTTATTTCCTAAAGATTTTTCCTTCATATATATATATGTATATATATTTACTTTTACTTAATTTAAACGTTAATTAAATAATAAAAATACGTAAATACTGTATATTTATATTGTACTTTGATATCATTTGCCGATAATACTACTTAAGTCAATCCCCTACACTACGCATCGTTTTATTATCCGCTCTGTTTTCAAGCAATATGGGCATCGTCGTTTTTGTAATTCTAAACCATGGAGATATCGTTTTCAACAAATAAAACGTTCGTATTTGAAAAAATTAGATTTTTTTCCAGTACAGCTGGTATTTCATTTTGTGATACCGGTATTATAAAAGGTAGAATTGTGCCTCAATACCGTTATTACCAGTATTGCTAACTCTAATTGTATTCGGTTGGACTTGTAAAAAAGGATACGCAAATCTTTTGTCGATAACAAAATGCACAGTAGCGCAAAAAAGTGCAAATAAAACAAATAAGGAATACAACACACTAGTGAAATAAAAATATGCGTATTTACTACGAAATCTTCTTCCAATTGCAGTCCTGTTTCGATTAATAAAAATCATATAATTATTATATAAAATCAGTATATAAGCATATAAGTACAATTCGTATTTTTAGAATGCTTCTACAGATTTTAATTTATTTGAAAAAATAATAATTAAGTTAATTATATATATGTACATACAAATAAAAAGTGAAAGCAAATTACATTTGGAACTGAAATTACAAAAAAAAGAGAGTTTGATTTTTTGGATTTTCGCCAACGCCCTAACATGAGCACAGGACCTTAAATAGAATAAGGTATCTAAAATCCGCTTCGAATCAAAATACACGCTACTCACCCCGAATAATTCGCAAATCGGTTGCATTATCCACTAAGTTCCGGAAAAGGTCTCCCGCAAGCCATTTCCGTGATGGCGTCATTTTTTACAACCGTACCCCGAACGCTTTGTCTTAATGCCCCCTTTCTGCCAGCTGGAAGGAGCGACTCGTAATTTCCAAAGTGTGGATATTCGAAAAAGAGAATTGCTTACGACGACACTATTTGTTCAATGCCCCGATGTGGGAAACGAGCTACGAAATTTTACATGCTGAACCTTAATTAAATTCCCGTTGCTAGAATATGGCACACCGCTTCACGGTTGATCGGATACGCCTTAAGGTCGACTCATATTATCCGGCACCGGCACGTTTTGATCTGTTAAGTATTGAATCAACAGCTTAATGCTATCAACTTTGCCCACGAATTCCAAGAGTCTATATATAGGACCATTCAGCTATAATATGAGACAAGTGCAGGATCGGAAAGAAAACTTTACACTGGCTTAAGAGCAGCAGTATGTCATATTTTCATATCGATCATTTGAGGAAACTTTGATGAATCGCTGACGAGTATAATTAGAAACTAATCATATTAAATTTGAGACGCTTCTCTATAACAATAATAGCAATCTCCAGATGTGACTAATATGACAATAGCATTGTATGTAAGGGCAAAGTTATTATATCCACCACGTGTCTTGCCTCATACAAGAGGTTGGGTTTTTATGGCTGTGGCTTTTGAAAGTTTGTGGTTATTGTGCAATACTAGGTGTCTTGCACGATTTATATATCCATTGTTACGCCAAACCTCGTTTGTTGTCAAACGATCTCTTTTTCATTGTTAAAAGCATTGCGTAGGGTATAAATTAACTTTGACTTAGTACTTTAATATACATTTTCATAAATTTTCGAGAGAGAGAGAGAACTTTTAAAGAGAAAATATTTATTATAAAAACAATATTGGCTTCCGTCAATTTGTTTCTTATAAAAATAAAATAAAAATTGTGCGTGTGACCGGGTTTTAACTTGAAATCTCACAAATACATAGAAATAGCATAAACGCAGTGCAATGCTGTGTTCACACCAACTTCTTAATTCGTCTATAACAGCATCTTTCCCGCAGAGAATTGAATGAGATATTTCCGCCTTCATCCGCTTCGTTCTGCATTTGCATGCACCTATCGCGTTTATCGCGCGATTTGAGCGTTTAAGCGAAATAAAGTGTAGGAAATACGCTGAAGGATCGTTTCGGTTCCCTATTTCTCTCGTACACCGCTGCCGCTTTGTTTTGCATCTTCCAGTGGACGCTTGGGAAATGACCCAGTTCCGAGAGCGCACGTTCCTACCCCATAGCTATTAAGCACCGCGCCTGGAAGAAACGAACGACAAAGAGGTCGCAAACGTGGCCCGAGAGTTTCCAGGGTCTGAATACGAATTCGGTTCGATACGACTGACGTGCCGTGGCTTTAATAGAGCCAATAGTTTTATACGCTGGTGTGTATGTAGTATGTAATATACATGTATATTGTATATATATATACGGAGATAAACCGCACCCGATGAAAGGTATGGCGTTATTGGCCGTGTGATGGAAGAGCGGATAGCTACTCGGTACAGGGTGTATAAAAAATAATTTAAAATAGCTATACAGCCAATAAAATAATACATACAATGCTTTTTTAAATATGATATAGGAACATTCCTCAAAGTGTGTTTCCCAACAATTGCTTCTTTGATGTTGTTTTTCAGTTAAATATTCTGTAGATTGTTAGCATACATATAATTTTATAAAAATAAAATTATGTGTATGCTAATAAATCGCAAGACTATGGCTGTCAATGAACATCAGTGGTCACCGATACACGAGATCAGTGCATTAGTGTGGTTTCGCAAATTATTTTTATAATATTTTTTAGTATTAAAATAATAATAGATTTGCAGTCTTATATGTATTTCTTTAAGATTACTAGTAAAAGATTTATCATATATTATTCTTATAGCTTTATTTTGAATAACTAATTTATAATAATATAGTATTACTGGTGTAACTCCACACCGAGCAGAAATATGTTAAAATGTGTAATTTTTGTTTTTAATTTACACGTTCTTTCTAATAAATATTGGTCTAAGGACCGCAATGGCGGCATGCCCTTTAGAGAAAAGTTCTAAAATGTGTTTTTTAAAATAAGACATGGAGTCCAGGTATAAGCTCAGGTATTTAAAGCTTATTTTCCAATTTACGATACTGCCCTCTACATTTAAGAGACGTGGTGGTACAGTTTAAAATAATTATTGCCTTTGTTTAAATTCGATTGATTTTATTTTTATTTACTATCAAAATATGTATTTAAGTTTTCAAAAGATAGATGTAATTTATTTGTGAATGATTTTAGAATAATATTATTTTATTTGTATATAAGTGAATAGTAAATAAATTATTATACAGAGATATTCAAATATTTAAGATAATACACCTACATGTGTATGTATGATACATACATAGACAAATGAAGGATTTAAAGGACCGTTTTATTCATCCGCAATAAACCAAAAATTAAAAAATTACAGCTAGTGCAATTTTTATTTAATATAGACAAACTTAGTATAGAATTCAACTTAAATACAAAATTATTTGAAGATAAAGATTTCTCATAAATAAATTAGATACTGTATTTTTGCCACAAAGACAATTTTTCTCGATTTAGGTATACGTATAATTAAAAAAGCTAATTTCAGTTTATATAATTACAGATACATGGACATTTTTAATATTAAAGTAAGGTTATTTTATTGTCACTTTGTTTAATTTCACTATTATTTGTGATACTTAATGAATATAAAAACATTACCAAAATTTAAATGAAACACATTTGTACTATGTATATATAATTAATCACACAAATTAATGCAAAAAATATTTATTTTAGTGTTCTGTGTTTTAAAATATGATTATGGTATTTACTTTTTAAATTATAATTCAGAATTCATTCCTAAAAAATCGAAAATAAGGAAGTATGAATATTTTTGCTGTTTTGAAAAACAATAGTTAAGCAAACACGATAATTAATTGTTTCAATTGCTTACCAATTTTAATGAATTTACTTGCAAGATGATATCATAGGATTAGACAATTATTATTTTATTAACTCTAAGCTAAATGACAAGGGTTTGGTTCTATATACAATATGTAAACTAATTTATCATTTGACATCCTAAAGCGAGGAAAACAATAACCAACATAAAGGTTAACATATTAAGGTTACTACGATTTCCATAAGTCAATACTTTAAATTTCTATCAAGAACAATATGATATATTGAGATTATAGTTTCAGTGATACGTAGTGTTTGGTGACAAGGGTTACTGTATATACATATTATACGCATATACATATGTATGTATGTAGAAACACTACTAATGTGTATGTAGGGTTTTTTAATAATTCTAAATACATAATATTTACTCTAATAATGATCTAATATGTGCTTTAAGCTCACATAATTTTAGAATTAAATCACAAAGTACTAGAAAATAAGTTAATAGAATATAAATGAAGCACAGCATTTACCTATTTGTACATCGTCTTGTAGGCTCATTTTAGCGTATGTTTGCTCTCATCTGGCGATAAGAGGGCGCAGAGCTCGCTGCCGTCATTACAAGATGCAAATGCGGGATATCAATGTAGTAGAGGCAGTATGGCTGATTTTATCGGGCCGAACGGCCCTTTAGCCGCTCGAGAACGAATTCAATGGGGTCCGCCATTTGGGTTTGCTGAAACGGCGTCAATAAGTGAAAATCACGCTTGACTCTCTACTCCCTCATGGGAATTAAAATGAATGTTTTCCGAGAGAAAATATACTTTTGATCCGATAGCGCCGGATGCTGTCGGCGCATTGAAGTGCTTCGAAAATTTTATGAACTCATTCATACATACTATATAGATATCAGTGTCGAGGCGTTTATATAAGCTGTGAAACCATCGCTTCCAATTTTACATGTTATGAATTAATATATACGTTAATAAGTGATAATTAATATACATATATTGTTTGTTAACATTCACATGTTTTATATTAGATTAATTCATTTACTTATATTTAAAAATTAAATTTATTATATAACTTTCGTTAAATAAATTCTCGCATTTTCACAGTTTTTGTTCTTAATTTAAATAAATTTTAGTTATAAACTTGTACAGTTAGACATTTACTAAATTTTTTATATAATTAGCGAAATACTCCTTTATGAAATATAAATTTAAATCTCAAACATTCTTACAGGCTTACACATTCTTTTCTCATTTAGCATACTTTTCATTTCTTTGTTATGCAAAACTTGCAATCCATTTATTTTAACTTCTCTCACTAAAAAAGTAATGTTTCAGAGAATTTTAAATGTAATATAACAATAACATTAAAAATGTTTATCTGTAATGTAGCTTAATTTAGCTTTTAAACAATCTTTGTAAAAAATACTATTATTATATTGTAGAACAAGACTTTTAAAATGCATATAAATCGAATTATTGTTTCTTTGTAACAAAGAACAGTATAATTAAATGGAATTAGAAAATAATAATATTTTCAAGCTATGTTTTTGATTGAACTTTATTTGAAATAGAAATATAATACTGTAACTAGTGATGAGCTTATCGCCTGAAATTTCTTAATAGTTCGATTATTATGTTAATCTTACTCTTGGATAAAATACCTAAATGTATTGATTAGGTTTATTTGGTAAGAATGTTTTAAATATTATTATTAGATTACCTCAAAAAATTTTCTAGGTTTTTAAGACATTCAAAGTATGTTTTTAAAATTTTCTCTAAATTATAATTTATTTTTAGATTTTGGAAATATATAACTCACATTCGAAGAAAATGTTTAACGATAATTCTAAATTATGTACTATACTAATAAATATATATTATAATAATACTAACTCGGAATATGCTTTAAAGAAAATCAATAAATACTACATTTGCTTTTAATACACCTAAGTATTATACTAGAACTGCTGAAAATATTTTTTATATTTATATCAAAGTGTTTTCTATATATTAAATAATCTTTCAACCAATCCTCTCTCTGTCAAATTTAAAAAAAACTCATGTATTTGCTTATTCATTTGTCTGCAGTTTTATTTTTTCATAATTAATAAAATTCAAAAATTGATACGTTTTTATACCGCGAGTGAGCAACCTTGCTCAGCGATCGAGAGTCTCATAAAAAATATTATTATTAAACGATCAACGTATTTTCTTTTGCACTTTTTTTCTTTTGCAGAATTTGTGAATGCGTACATATTTATAACGGTTATGTGATTATTTGCCAAAAACAGCGACAATTTTAAAACAGCAATAATTCCGATCATAGATGATCAATATACACATATACGTATATTTAAGTTGTATTTAAAAGTAAATATATTCAACACTCAAACAATTATCTATGCTTACAATTTTCGCTGTGTGGAGTTTTCGTGTGCGCAATTTTTGTTTGCGCAATAATCCAGTCACCATTTACAACGCAGGAAAAAGGCTACACATCTTGCACAACAGCAGCTCGAATTAACAAAAAGCATATGTTTTACAGACTTACTAACGCTAATTAGTAAATCTGTTAGACTAATCGTAATATTTGTTATTAATATTAATATGTAGTAATAAACATAAAATAATATATTAATTTTATTGATATTAACAATTTCTCTCACGACATATCTCGATAAGCATAGATCTTTTTGATAATGATTAATTATCAAAATTACATGATACCTAAAAAAATTAAAGCATTAACAAATATTTGTGTGTCCTTTATAATAAAGTAAAATAAAACGATACACATTACTTCTTTTTATGAAATAAAATCTTTAAATTAAAAGGTTCTGATATTGTTGTATTGAAAGTGGTTATTATATCTTTAAAAAACTTGTAACAAACATTGACGTTTCGTTTATGTCAATTATAAATATTAGCATTAGTGATTAAGTATGTTTAAAGAAAAATTAAAACCACGGTTTTTTATGGATTTTTAGATAAATCTGTTATTGTTTTTCTAGTCATAATTTTGTAATTGAATACGTATGTCCTTAAGGATCGGCTTTCGACTTAGATGAATACCAAAACTGCGTTTAAAATAATTCAGACTTTTATAATTATTATTGATATTCTCTACTATTTTAATTGTAAAAAGTAAAAAAATTACTATTTTCGAATATATAATGTAATTGTACAGATACGAAGTTAACAGACAATTTTGAAAAAATGTACCGCAAATGGCCGCCGCGTCGTTTCTTTGTGGCTTTCATCGCTAATTGAATTTATATGTCGGTCTGCGTACCCTGCAAATCAAATTACAATGTTTACTGTCTTCATTGTCTGCTGCCACAAATAAAAATGCCCTTCCTTGGTCGCAGGCCTTTAATTGCCTGCGGAAAGAAACTCAGCACTCAACAAATCACCACAAAATTATACTACGATTGGTTATTTATACATATATCTAACGAATGCTTTAATATAAACATTTTAATTTTAAACTAATTGTAATTTTTTAATAAATATTATCAAATTAAATTTGTATCTAAATAAATATGAATAATCAAATAAATTTAACACTTAAGTAAGTAAACTTTAATATGGCAACGATTTTAATATTTTTACTTACACTTACACACACAAAAATTGCTTAGCAAGTAAGGGATAAAATAGTGGATTGAATTTTGAAACTAATACCATTCTTATTTAAAGATAGTAATGTGTCTTTTGTGGCTTTACTGCAAAAAAATACAGGACTAAATTCATAATAATTTTATTGCTGGACTACTGGTTTTTAATAAATTAGGTATATAATATTTTATTAGCAAATAATGAAAACGTAAGCTAAGGATGTTTCATGGTGAATATAAATGCGAGATATATGCTAAAATTAAACTTTTTATTTGCTTCAAAGCTCAAAATTCATTAATGAAAAATGCAAAATTGGACAACAATAGACGCGCTAACCAAATGAAAGAAGTTAGGGAAATCAAATCTAAGTCAATTTTCCTTGCAAAGATAAAAAACACCCCATATACTAAATATATAATTATGGGTATAAAAATGATGTATATGTATTTTAGAAAATATTTGTAAATTAAATTATTATTATTTTTTATTAGACATACGATTATTCTATATTTTTTATCATAAATATGAAATTTTTGTAAATTAAAAATGATATTGTTTAATATAAATAATTTATATTAGCTAAAAAATAATTATTAGATAAAAAATAAATTATAGTAAAAAAATAAATTTTAAGAAATACATCAAGGAAACATGATTTTAATTATACATAAATGACAAATGTTGTAATTGTGGTTCTGAAGATACATTTATCTGCGAATGATGGACTGATATATCGTGTAAATATATACATAGATAATATATAAATATTAAAATCAATAAAGAAATATATATATAGTGTTTTAATTAAACATATCTTTAGATGAGTTATTTAAATAAATTAAAAGTTGTAGTAAAAATTGCTTGATGCTAAATATTAAATAGTAATACTCATATATTAAAAATAAATTTTATCTACTAACCTAGTACTGAAAAATATCAAAGCTAGGACTATTGTTTTAATTTTATGATTTTATAATCTGATTATTTGATAATGGTATATAGCCACGTTACATATTCAAAATTTACCATCGCATATTATCAAACTATTTGATTACCCAAATGTGAATTTAAAGGTTAATGCCGCGTGAAATTCGGCATACCCTAGCGAGCTCTCCCACATTGTACGAGAGTTAAGTTCACAACTATATGGCACACGAAGCGTGCTAAATGAAAATGGGATAATCGTTAAATTTGGCCGGAAAATTTAAACCGAGGCAATAAATATCCGAAAGCACGACGATACACTTTCTTCCTATCTACCTACCTGCCCGAGGTTTCCTGGTTCTGCGACCAGAATTAATCGGCGGCAAGGGGAGGATTTGCACAGGGCTTCCAGTTCAGAAGTAAGCCGATTTATAATATTATACCAAAAATAACACCACCAGAAGGCGAGCTGTGGCGAGAGTGTCTTGAGATATCTCATGGCGCTGCCTGAAGGCGCATTTTATTCGCATCATCATCATTACAAAGTTTTATCAGGATCTTACGACTCAATCGTAGGAGGAGTGTTTTTCCACCCCCGGAGAGAGCACCCCTTTTGGTTGGTAATTTATGTTGGCAGCTGCAGGAAAAGCGCAGGTTTTCCAGAAGGCGTACTCCCGACGCCTCCGTGGGTGTTTGAGGCCCACACCCGGTACGAGCTCACACGCCAGGGATCGACAACCATGCAGTTATTTCACTAAAAAATATTTTAAATATAATGTTGTAAAAACTTTTTTAAATATGATACTATTAAATAAATACGTTTTGAATAGTACCTCGTTTAATTAGTTTTTTATAATTCGCTAAAAGTTTTTTCACATTTTGAAAAGCACGTGTGATCAGATTTGTCGACAATTTAACTGAGCTTAGCAATTTTTCAACAGTATTTGTATAGCTATCATGATAATTACATAAGCTTATACCAGATTCTTATATAGTCTGATAGACGATGTCTGCAACTGTATTAAAATAATATAATTCATTTAAAAACATAAAATAGCTTATTTCACTATTACAATTGTACATATTATAAAATATAGTTTTTTCAATCTACAGTTTTATTATATAGTAAGCTATGGAACGAAAAGTAATAAACACGTTTTTCCAAGTTTTCGCGTTGTTGATATTTGAATAAAGACAGAGAACATCCTCTAACCTTGATCTGTAACAAATAGAAAAACTAGGGGCTGCGTATTATATATATATTTAATATAAAAAAAATGCAACAGATGCTACGAAAAATATTTATAATATTTATGGCAACATTTTTTGACATAATATCAGATAATACTAAAAATATTAAAAAATAAATCTGGTTTTAATTTCATTGTTGAACCACAAAATAAAATCAATATAAATTATCATACTAACTTAAATAAAAGCATCTTCAACGGTTATCATCAAATAATTATCAAAAGAGGTCAGTATTTCTTAGTTTACTACCCAAAGATGTTTTAAAATATAAACAGGAGCTATAGAGAGGGTGTTTGGTTTCCTCGTGAATACACCGATCATTACAAAGTAACAAGGTTTATTATATGTACTCTGTTTTTAAAAAAAACCATTAAAGCCATTTTTCAAAAATATAAATTAGGATTGCATATATAAATATTTTTCTAAGAATTTTTATTGTGAGTGGATTTTTAAAGATTATGGTAGGATTACAATCTATTTAAAAACAAGGTAAAACAGTAACTACATATTGTAAAATAAATTTTTACCTTAATTAAAAGTTGCTTTAAATGAAAAATACCAAACGTTAAATTTAGTCCAGTTCAATTATGACATGTTTTGTTTATTAAAACATTTTTTTGAAAAAAACAAAAGAAATCGACTATTTTTGTTTATTAATATTTAAAACATTTTTTTTAATCAAATGCAGTATTAATCTATCATAAATGTGAAAAAAACTATAAAACAATAAACCATAATTTATATAATAAAAATCATAAATACTAAAAATGCTATCAAAGTTTTATTGTTTATTAAACATATTTTAAGCAACGTGTTATATATACGAAAGTTATTTAAAACGTTACTTCTTCATAGAAGCTTTTAGCTAGGTCAATCAAATTCGCAATTTGCATAATACTAAAAATGATTTAATGCAAAGTTGTGTATTACATTGAGTTCTATAAAAAATTCAAAAAAAGTGTTTATCCAACTTTACTTTTACATTAGTTATTTATGACGTTAACTTCTGCATAGGAACTTTTAACTGGGTCGATAAAATTCGCAATTTGCATAAAACTATTAATGTTTAAATGCAAAGTTGTGTATTACATTGAGTTCTATAAAAAGTTTAAAGCAAGTGTATATCTAACTTTACTTTTACGAAAGTTATTTGAGACGTTAACTTCTGCATTGGAACTTTTAACTGGGTCGATAAAATTCGCAATTTGCATAAAACTAAAAATGTTTTACTGCAAAGTTGTGTATTACATTGGGTTCTATAAAAAGTTCTAAGCAAGTGTTTATCTAACTTAACTCTTACAAAAGTTATTTGAGACGTTAACTATTGCATCGGAACTTTTAACTAGGTCGATAAAATTCGCAATTTGCATAAAACTAAAAATGTTTAAATGAAAAGTTGTTTATTACATTGAGTTCTATAAAAAGTTCTAAGCAAGTGCTTATCTAACTTAACTCTTACGAAAGTAATTAGAGACGTTAACTTCTGCATAGAAGCATTTAACTGGGTCAATTAAATTCGCAATTTGCATAAAACTAAAAATGTTTAAATGCAAAGTTGTGTCTTACATTGAGTTCTATAAAAAGTTCAAAGCAAATGTTTATCTAACTTTACTTTTACGAAAGTTATTTAAGACGTTAACTTCTAAATAAAAGCTTTTAACTGGGTCAATAAAATTCGCAATTTGCATAAAACTAAAAATGTTTGAATGTAAAGTTGTGTTTTACATTGAGTTCTATAAAAAGTTCTATAAAGTGTTAATCTAACTTTACTTTTACAATAGTTATTTGAGACGTTAACTTCTGCAGTGGAACTTTTAACTGGGTCGATTAAATTCGCAATTTGCATAAAACTAAAAATGTTTTAATGCAAAGTTGTGTCTTACATTGAGTTTTATAAAAAGTTCAAAGAAAATGTTTATCTAACCTAACTTTTACGAAAGTTATTTGAGACGTTAACTTCTGCATAGGAGATTTTAACTGGTTCAATAAAATTCGCAATTTGCATAAAACTAAAAATGTTTAAATGCAAAGTTGTGTCTTACATTGAGTTCTATAAAAAGTTTTTATAAAGTGTTTATCTAACTTTACTTTTACAAAAGTTATTTCAGACGTAAACTTCTGCATAAGAGCTTTTAACTGGGTCGATTAAATTCGCAATTTGCATAAAACTAAAAATGTTTGAATGCAAAGTTGTGTATTACATTGAGTTCTATAAAAAGTTCTAAGCAAGTGTTTATCTAACTTAACTCTTACAAAAGTTATTTTAAACGTTAACTTCTGCATAGGAATTTTTAACTGGATCGATAAAATTCGAAATTTGCATAAAATTAAAAATGTTTTAATGCAAAGTTGTGTCTTACATTGAGTTCTATAAAAAGTTCAAAGCAAGTGTTTATCTAACCTAACTTTTACGAAAGTTATTTAAGACGTTAACTTCTGCATAGGAACTTTTAACTAAATCGATTAAATTCGCAATTTGCATAAAACCAAAAATGTTTGACTGCAAAGTTGTGTCTTACATTGAGTTTTATAAAAAGTTCTAAGCAAGTGCTTATCTTACTTAACTCTTACGAAAGTTATTTGAGACGTTAACTTCTGCATAGGAACTTTTAACTAGGTCGATAAAATTCGCAATTTGCATAAAACTAAAAATACTTGAATGCAAAGTTGTGTATCACAGTGAGTTATATAAAAAGTTCAAAGCAAGAGTTCAATTAACTTAACTTTTACGAAAGTTATTTAAGACGTAAACTTCTGCATAGGAGCTTTTAACTGGGTCGATTAAATTCGCAATTTGCATAAAACTAAAAATGTTTGAATGCAAAGTTGTGTATTACATTGAGTTCTATAAAAAGTTCTAAGCAAGTGTTCATCTAACTTAACTCTTACAAAAGTTATTTTAAACGTTAACTTCTGCATTGGAACTTTTCACTAAATCGATAAAATTCGCAATTTGCATAAAACCAAAAATATTTGACTGCAAAGTTGTGTTTTACATTGAGTTCTATAAAACGTTCTATTAAAGTGTTTATCTAACTTTACTTTTACGAAAGTAATTTGAGACGTTAACTTCTGCATAGGAATTTTTCACTAAATCGATAAAATTCGCAATTTGCATAAAACCAAAAATGTTTGACTGCAAAGTTGTGTCTTACATTGAGTTCTATTAAAAGTTCAAAGCAAGTGCTTATCTAACTTAACTCTTACGAAAGTTATTTGAGACGTTAACTTCTGCATAGGAACTTTTAACTGGGTCGATAAAATTCGCAATTTGCATAAAACTAAAAATGTTTAAATGCAAAGTTGTGTATCACAGTGAGTTCTATAAAAAGTTCAAAGCAAGAGTTTATCTAACTTTACTTTAACGAATGTTATTTAAGACGTTAACTTCTGCATAGGAGCTTTTAACTAGGTCAATAAAATTCGCAATTTGCATAAAACTAAAAATGTTTGAATTCAAAGTTGTGTCTTACATTGAGTTCCATAAAAAGTTATAATAAAGTGTTTATCTAACTTTACTTTTACGAAAGTTATTTGAGACGTTAACTTCTGCATCGGAACTTATAACTGGGTCGATAAAATTCGCAATTTGCATAAAACTAAAAATGTTTGATTGGAAAATTGTGTATCACAGTGAGTTCTATAAAAACTTCAAAGCAAAAGTTTATCTAACTTTACTTTAACGAAAGTTATTTGAAACGTTAACTTCTGCATAAAAGCTTTTAACTGGGTCAATAAAATTCGCAATTTGCATAAAACTAAAAATATTTGAATGCAAAGTTGTGTATCACATTGAGTTCTATAAAAAGTTCTAAGCAAGTGTTTATCTAACTTAACTCTTACTAAAGTTATTTGAAACGTTAACTTCTGCAAAGGAATTTTTAACTGGATCGATAAAATTCGCAATTTGCATAAAACTAAAAATGTTTTAATGCAAAGTTGTGTCTTACATTGAGTTCTATAAAAAGTCCTATTAAAGTGTTTATCTAACTTTACTTTTACGAAAGTTATTTGAGACGTTAACTTTTGCATAGGAATTTTTAACTGGGTCAATTAAATTCGCAATTTGCATAAAACTAAAAATGTTTTAATGCAAAGTTGTGTCTTACATTGAGTTTTATAAAAAGTTAAAAGCAAGTGTCTATCTAACTTAACTTTAAAAAAAAATATTTGAGACGTTAACTTCTGCATAGGAACGTTTAACTGGGTCGATAAAATTCGCAATTTGCATAAAACTAAATATGTTTGACTGCAAAGTTGTGTCTTACATTGAGTTCTATAAAAAGTTCAAAGAAAGTGTTTATCTAACCTAACTTTTACGAAAGTTATTTGAGACGTTAACTTCTGCATAGGAACTTTTAAATGGGTCGATAAAATTCGCAATATGCATAAAACCAAAATTTTTTGAATGCAAAGTTGTTTCTTACATTGAGGTCTATAAAAAGTAATGAGAAAGTATTTATCTAACTTTAATTTTACGGAAGTTATTAGAGACGGTAACTTATGCATAGGAGGTTTTAACTGGCTCGATAAAATATGCAATTTGTATAAAATGGCAAATGTTTGAATCCAAAGTTGTGTATTACATTGAGTTCTATAAAAGTTCTAAGAAAGTATATATCTAACTTTAATTTTACGGAAGGTATTTAAGACGTTAACTTATGCATAGGAGGTTTAAACAGGCTCGATAAAATTTGTCAATTTGTATAAAATGGCAAATTTTAGAATAAAAAGTTTGTAAGAAATAAATTTTAAATAAATAAATGTTGGCGACGGGATGATAACGGGTGGCAATTTGACACATATAGAGCCGCTGCAGTAATATTTTATGAAATTATTAAGTTGTTTACATAGTTACGTGCAAGAACGGGGCGAGGATTGCTAGGCGAGTGAAAACCTTTACGCCAGTGTTACCCAAATGCCGCCAAGTTATGGTCTAGGTTCTGACAAAATTTACCAGAAATAAATTTTTATTAAATAATATTTTGTAATTTTGAATATATAAATTGTAATAATTTTAAATAAATAAATTTGAATACATAAAATTTTTAATAAATTTTTAAATATTAAATTTTAAATAAATGAATTACATTAAAATATAGAGAAATAAACCTTAATTAAAATATTTGAAACAAAAAAATAAATTTGAATTAAATAAATTTAAAATAAATAAAAATATGCAAATGAATTTTGAATACAATTTTTTTAACTAAATAAATTAATTTTATTGACTGTATAGTGATAGGTGGTAATTGGACAGACACTAAGCCACTGCAGTAATATTTTATTGAATTACAAAGATTTTTTCATTGTTACAGGAGACCGCTACGTGCGCGAGCGGGGCAAGGATTGCTAGGCGAGAGGAAAATCGTCACGCCAATGTTACCCAAGTGCCGGCAAGTAATGGCCATACCAAATCTAGGCTCCAACAAAATTTAATTTGATTTAATTGAAAAAAAAATTTTTTTTAATAATTTTAAATAAATAAATTTTTAAAATTTTAAATAGATAAATTTAAATATAATTTTTTTAATAAACTTAAAATAAATAAATTAAAAATTAAATAGTTAGTTAAACCTCAATCAAAATATTTTAAACAAAAAAATAAATTTGAATGAAATAAATTTTAAATAAAAAAAATTATGGCAATAAATTTTTAATACAATTTTTTTTAAGTAAATCAATTTTAAATCTTTTAATTTTGGCAACTGGATAGCGACGGGTGGTAATTAGACACAGATGGAGCCACAGAAGTAATATTTTATTGAAATACAAAGATGTTTACATTTTTACGGGACGACGCGCGCGAGCAGGGCGAGGGTTGCCAGGCAAAAAATTGTTGGGCGAGAGAAAAACCGTCACGCCAGTGTTACCTAAGTGTTGCTAAATTATGGCCATAACAGATTTAAGCTTCGATAAAATTTAATATAAATCATTTTTTTAATTTTAAATAAATAAATTTAAAAAAAATTTATTGAATAAATTAAAAATTTTTTAAGTAAATAAATTTGAAAAAATTGAAATAAATTAATTTTAAATAATAAATTTATTAAAATTAAATGTTGTTTAATAAATCTAAATTCAAATATTTATTTAATAATAAATCTAAAATCGAAAAAATAAATTTGAATGGAATAAATTTGAAATAAAAAAAAATTATATCAATAAATTTTAAATACAATTTTTTTTAAGTAAATAAATATCAAATAAATAAATTCTGGCGACTGGATAGCGACGGTCTGTAATTAGACACAGATTTAACCACTGCAGTAATATTTTATTGAATTACAAAGATGTTTACATAGTTACGGGAGCCAGCGACGCGGCCGAGCAGGGCGAGGATTGCCAGGCGATGATTGCTAGGCGTATATTATTTAAAATTTATTTATTTAAAATTCATTTATTTTAAATTTAAAATTAAAATTCAATTTATTATTATTTAATTTAATTATTATATATTCAATTGAAAAAAATTATTTGAAATTTTAATATTCAATTATTTATAATTTTATAGGAGCTCAGGTTTGTTATGACCAAAATTTTGCGGTACTCGGTTACCAATTGCAATCGACTGTTGTTATTTTGCATGGCAACCCTCTCCCCGTTAGCTCCCGTAACCATATAAACAACTTCTAATTCAATAAAATATTACTGCAGCAGCTTTATTGGTGTTTAATTACCACTTGTCACCATCCAGATGCAAAAAATCATTTATTAAAAGACTATTTATTTAAAATTTATTCATATAAAATTTATTTAATTCACTGGATCGCTAAGGAGGTTTAAATTGGATCGATAAAATTTGCAATTTGTATAAAATGGCGAATCTTTGAATGTAAAGTTGTGTATTATATTGAGTTCTATAAAAAGTTGTTATAAAGTATTTATCTAACTTTAATTTAACATTCTATAAAAAGTTGTTATAAAGTATTTATCTAACTTTAATTTTACGTAAGTTATTTGAGACGTTAACTCATGCATAGGAGGTTTTAACTGGCTCGATAAAATTTGCAATTTGTATAAAATGGCAAATCTTTAAATGCAAAGTTGTGTATTACATTGTGTTGTATAAAAAGTTAGAAGAAAGTGTTTATCTAACTCTATTTGCCAACATTTTGAATTGTGTATAGGCACAGGTTTGACGAAAAGTTGTACGAGTGGTTGCACGTTCAAGGAAAATTTTTTTTTTGTGGTACTGAGCGTAACCTTTAGTGTTACGTTGCCATATATATATTTTAAATTATTAAAAATAAATTAATTAGGAGCGATATTTTATGATCAGCTTAATTTAAAAAAAATATGACTAAGAGAATATTCTTTATGAGTTTAAGTTAATATTATATAATAGTTATCCAACGATTTAGAGTTTTAATAATTTATTTGTTAACATTTAAAGAACAACATGTCCATTGTTTTTGTATTGTTATAATTACATATGTTGTTTTTTTTTCTAAAATTTTACATATAATAACTTATAGTAAAAAGAAACATTATATATATTTAAATTTCCTAATTAATTTAAGCTAGTAATTTTAAATGTTTTTATAGTGACCTCTATGACATCGATCTTTGTTTTAATAAATTATATTTGAGCCTTTTTAATGATGCGTGATTAATTATAAATGCAATGCTGTTAGATTTGATAATGAAATTATAGTTAATATATTTTTTTGCCAATAAAATACAGGGAAAATTCTGAATAATATTCATAAGTGCATTTTGATTGCTGGGCGACTTATTATGAATAAAGCAAGTTTAATATTTAACCAAGAGATAAAAGATATCTGTGAAACCTTAATCCGAGATTTACTATACATACACACTTTTATGAATAATTCACATAGAAATTCCGTAAAAATAAATTCACCTGTTGCGCACAGTAAAGGTTTGCGACACCGGGCGTCGAACATGTTGCCCGATTATTGCGTCCGATCTTCGTGCTGCTTCAGTTCACAAAAGTATTCGGCACAAAAGTCAACATTTGATCGGACAGAATGCTCGAGCTTTCATATTCAGTTCGGATCGAGCTTTCGCGGGCTTAAGACGGTTGCGTTATTTTAAAAACAGGGGTACGATTCGTAAATTTGTTGTGTTAAATTGACAAGTGAAATTGTCAATGCAAAAATTTTAATTTAAAATCTTTCATAAAATTAATACATTAAAGTTTTATTAAAAACTTGGTTTTTATAATACATAATAAATAAAGTGTAAAGTGTATTTCATTATGATTGTCATTAAAAATAATCGTGGAATTCTTAAAAATAAATGTGTAGTATTGAAATGTTTCGATTGCTTTAATTGTATGTATATTTTGTATAAGCTAATTGTTTATTTTATATGTAAAATAACAGTAATTTTATATATAATTTAAATCACAGTGATCACAGGTTTATATTGTCACAATTGATCTTCTTTATGTGTGAATTGGTCGGACACTTTTTTCCCCTTGGGGTTTCCACTCGATAGTGTGTACCTACATATATATTTATAATATATATTTTTTCTTAAAAACCTGCGTGACTAATCCCTTTCCATTTTATCATATTACTCTTTTAACTTTAAGTGACTAAAAAAACAAATAAAATCAGATGATTGTGTGTAACACAAATAGTTTTTATCGATCGTTTTCATTTTGCGATATATATATCTTCGAATAAAAATAAAAACAGTTGTAATAGAAAGCTTAGCTTTATTAAAAGGGAGAATAAAAAGGAAGAAAATTAAAATTATCAATTTAAGATAAATTTATTATTAAGTATTGAGACACGGTACAAGTAAAATTAGTATAATGATGTCATAAGATTAAAATAGTTAAATCTAGGTTATAGCTATTAAACTCTTTTGTGTATATTATCTGAATATCGATGTGCTACATAATAAAAAAATGATATTTATACCTTACATCGCATTATAACTGTATCTTATTTTTTCTACGATGATGGAGTCAAATAAGGCTATTTGTATAAACTGTACTATAAACTAATATATTCAATTTTAACAACAAATAGGTTTCACAAAATAATATCGTATTTTTAATTAAAGTAGTGTAATATTTAAGGAAAATAACCTTATTACATATTTTAATTTTTCAGTAAGATAAGTAAGACCCGTAAAATAATATATATATAGCATTTGATTCATCAACTAAATATAGCACGAAACTTTGTGAAAAATATTACTGGTTTTTAATTAGGAAATAATAATTAGTATATAATATTCTATAAATATTAAAAATATATGTTCTAGGGATTTTAATGAAAAAATATTAACTAATCATCTTGATATTACTCAGTGAGATTAAGAAAATTTAGATAAACTTTATCTATGTTGACGTGTGTATGTCAAAGTATTTTGAAGTGCGAAATAATTAAAATAAAAATTTACGTTAAAGGACTATTTAATATTTTAACATATGGATCATATTTATGTGACAAAAATCTGGTACAATTACTAAAATATAATATATATTAAAAAATAATTAAATGCATCGCGTGACGCGTCAAGTTGGTCACAAATAATGAAACATTTTTTTAGTAAAAATATATATTGACTTACAAGTAAATTTATAAATTTTATTCCTACAAATTAAGGAAGCAAAATATGAAATAGATTTTGATTATGTTTCAGTAAATAATAAGTTGCTTTACATCGTCAAAAATACTTTTGTTCGTTGAGGATGAAATTTACAAGCAAATATATGGGTCAATGTATGCATTAATGCATGTGTGTAAATAAAGTAAGTTTACTGTCAAAGTATAATGCGGTGTTGGATACGAAAGCCGAGTAATACTATATATGATAATGTAATCCAGAGAGGGGTAGTATGTATGTTTGTGTTTGTAGTAAATATATCTGGGGTAATATGAGGAAGGATGTCGCCATTTGGCAAGCCGAAACAAGAAAGTAGAATAGACTTGATCAAAAACATCCGGTAGAACAACGCGTCTGCGAGATTATATATTTAGAAACAGACTGTGCATCCCACATCATTCATGAGATGTTCTTGTGCATGCGTAAGTATTTTTTTGCATGGAAAGACGATATGATAACAAATTCATGTATCGTAGGTTGCACAGCATTAAAAAATATTTTTAGGTATACTAGCACTATACTACTATATATTACAATTGGAAATAACTACATCGAATTTATATTTCACGAAAAAATACCTGCCTAGGTATTGACTCAGTATACCAATACATTATAAAACAATTCTGATTATTTTTTTAATTATTTTATGAGTAAACTTTTGTACCAGGTATTAAATACTAGATGTAAATAAAAAAAATCGGCTCTAGACTACGTTATTATTACATAAATATATACTTATAGGTAAAAAAGCAATATGGTTATTGAAAATGTAGATTTAACAAGTTTATTGCATACAAAATTACACGGGAATTATTTATTAAACAATTTTCACCTAGTAATCGGTTTGTTTTATTTAAATATTGTATTTTTTAAATCAGATTTCTGCGCAAATAGAAAAATTTGTTATTCAGCGCCAGAGTACGATGCTAATTCGATTATTCGATATTTATTTAAGCGACTAGGGAAATCTGGAAAAATTAATTTGAGACGGTAAATCATAATTATAATTAATATGATACTAGCACAGTATATTTAAAAATTAGAACATAACCGACAATAAGCACTGTTTTTAAAAAATGCACTAAAAAATAAATGATTTTTGTTACTTCACATCAATCACTAATTTAATTAGCTGTTTATATTGTAAACATTTTTTAATGTTGCATTTCTGTTAAATATCAGTTTTCTAGATGATATGACAGCAAGCCTTTGGACCTGAATTTAGCGATATGCTTAGTGAATTTAAGCTGCGAGTTTAGATACCTCGTCCTTCATTTAATAATGTTTCTTTATCAATTTTAAGAGTTAGAGGCAAAGGTTGTCTGTGTTATGGTAAAAAATACTGCTTCAGAATATTTTTATTTTTTATTTTATTAAATATTTTTTGTAAAAAAAATTGTAACTTAATTGAAATTTGGTTGAAGACCGTAACAAGTAGTTAAGACAACTATCGATAAGTCAGTATTTTTTTAAAAATATAAACGATATTCGTATATACAATGAAAAAAAATGGCCTGATAATTTTCCGCGGTATCGAGAGACTCTTATTTAGTGAAACAACATTAAACGTATTATGTGTATAAAATATACAGGTGGCTTATATTTAAATACTTTGTAGGTTAAGCCAGAAGTCCGTAAATTTATTGCGAATCCGGATCAAAACCAGTGTAAAAAAAATCACAAAAATAGAACAAATTTATGTATGCACAGAATCAAAAATAAAAACATGTACAGCAAAAACAATAATAATGCAAAGGGTGCGTTTGTATTGCAGTACTATTTTTTTTAATATTAGGGTTTGTTGTTCCAATTTGTAAGTAAAATCTGTAATGTGCATTCACATTATTATATTGTTTATTGTATTGTTTTTTTATTGTGGGAAAATCACTCTCCTCTAAAATAGAGTAACATTTGACTGGATATTTATTCTTTAATATTGATTTCAAGCTATCATTCGGTTTGATATTTCCGGTATAGGTTTTAATTTCTCGTTTCTCAATATGTAAATATCCACTTTGAGATAAAAAAATCGCATTAACACATTTCTGCGACTCAACCACCTTACTTTATCTAAAAAAATATACAAAAGCTTACAATTCACGATGATTAAATTAAATATTTTTAGACAGCTGATAAGGAATTTAAATTTAATTTTAGGTCGTTACTGGTTTTTAATACAGATTGAAGTTTTTCTATGTCTAGCAATATTAGTCGATAATAAGAGTCGTTAAATCATTTTCTAAAAACGATTAAATATTTTATTAAGCGAAGATAAAAGGTTAATGGGGCATAATTTATCGAAGCTATTCTAGTTTTTTTTTATTTAAATTATTATGTACTGTTTTCAGATAGTAAGGTAATACCTAAATTATATTTTAGATAAGAAATAAAATCAGAAACGTTTTTTTCATCAAGATGTTATCTAATTTATTAGGTATTGAAAATTTTAAATTAAAATACCACTGATAGTATTTTTGGTTTAAAATACAAATTGTTTTTATTATATTTTTTCATTTGTTTTTTTCGCCCATTTTGTATTAGATTAACGGTATGTGCACGAAAGTTTTTCCTGATCTTTTATTTTGACAAATTTTATCTGTCTTTTAAATAATGGAGAAATACCGAAATGATTAACACTATAAAGGTAGGAAAAGAAAGATCTTGAGTATTAATATAAGGACATTCTTTATAACACAATAATACTGTCTCGTTTATTGTGCAACTATCAAGTAGAAATATACATACTATATTTATATATTATATTTAAGAATAATAGTAAACATTGCACATAATTGAATATTTGAACTTACCATTCTAGTTCGTGGGTTGAAATCCCACATGAATCGCAACATCAATTTCTATCGTATGATCTGAAAGGTCAAAATTAATAATATTATTATATTCGTTTAGGGAATATTATTAATATTAATATCAATATTAACGATAGCTATGTTGAAATAGTTTATATTTCATATATAGTATTTAGTGTGTTTTACAGTTTCTAGACCATGGTCTCTTACCTGCTTAACTATTTGTGGTGGATGTTTGTACTGACAAAAATGACATTTGCATATTTTTTTCTTTCCCTTGATTATTTTTCAATTGTTTTATATTATTTATTTATTTACACATGTACAAATACATAGTAAGAAATATTTTTATTATTACATTTTAATAATAAAAAAAAATTAGACAAAAACTTAATGTTAATAAATTTGCATAATTTTTATATGTGATAAATTATTTATTTATAATATTAAGTATCTAACCTTAATTTGCGACATTTTTAGTTTCTTAAAATTATTCTCGTATTGTATTTGTAACATATATATGTAATTAAACAAAGATGTAATTAATATCAAGATGATTAGTTAATATTAATTCATTAAAATCCCTAGATCATATATTTTTAATATTTATATAATATTATATACTAATTATTATTTCCTAATTAAAAACCAGTAATATTTTTCACAAAGTTTCGTGCTATATTTAGTTAATGAATCAAACAATATCAATATTATGCTTTAGAATTAAAATTCTTCTTAGAAGATTAGGTATTTTATTAAAGTTACAAAAAAAGTACAGTGTTGTTATTGTATAAAGATTTTATTTTGATAAATTCTATTAAGAGATTAAATTAAGATTGTGATATTACGCCACATTTATACTACTTTTCTGTCTTAGTTATTATAATTTGTTCTCGGTGAGCTTACTTTGATATTACATTCTTATTTGCACAGAGAACATTTTTTTAACAAGTACGCAAAACTTTTGCAAATATGCACGTATTATAAAATTAAAGCACAATTAAAAAGTTGGTTTTGCGAAGGCTAACTTGTTCGGCTAAGTTTTCAGCGCCAACTACGACACGAGTCGGGATTTTCACCAGAAAAAAATACAAGCGAAAGAATGAATCCGCATATATTAGGGATGAAAAGTTTTCCAGGCGACTTTGTTCAAAATGGCTGTCGCAATTTTCTTTTCGTCGCACGAAATTTTCGAGAGAGTTTTATTTCCCCACCTTCAGGAGTTGCATGCAAAAAGGGTTAACCCTTTGAGTCCTGAGGGATATGCGTTATGAATAAACAATCACTGTTCCTACAAAAGAAACGCTGTCAGCTAATCGTTAATCATTTTGATAAATCACTTACGATGTTAAGCAAATCGATAGAATTTGTTGGCGTTTTACAACTAATGTGATTGCTATTAAAAATGAGTAAATATTTAGACACTTAATTTATTTTAATGATTTAAAATATATAGCTATATATACTACTTAAGCCATTATATATTACAGAAACTATGCCATTTGTAATATACATATTTCATACACAAAACAAAGGGGTATCATATTAAATTATGATTGTGTTTTTTTGATATTTTTGCTTTTTAGGCATTGAAATAATATTTGAAGATATTTTTTTATTAATCTGTATTAATAATATTTTTTACGAGCTTTTGTGTTTATACGTACCGAGCTTGACAAGGAATTGCTAATTTTTCGATAATATATTTATTGTACATTAAATTGTTAGTATTTACCAACGGTTAATTAATTGCATATGATGTCTTGAAGAAGTGTATAAATAAGTCGGATTGATCTGAAGTACTGAAATCTTAAGCTCAAAGGTAAAGAAGTGACTTTGTATTCGCTTACTTTTTTCGTGTAGTGTGTTTGAGTGAAATTCTGAAATGTAAATGTGTCTCTTATAAAAAAGTGTTTTATCATTTTTTTTAGCAGCTTCGACTTATGGTTTATTTTGATCAGTTAGGGCAAATATAAAATTAATCCTCTTTAGCATGCCCCTTGTGGCAAAATTTCATATTGATGAAGGATTTTATATGGCATATGTGTTATATTTTTTTTTTAACGATGGTTATCATTAGGAGTGGTCAGCCATAATAGCTCAGTCGTTACAAAAAGTCATTTTACACGCTGCTGTGAAAAAAATACTTTAAGAGGTTTCGTTTATCATACTCAGTGCGTCAATTTCGATAAAAATATTTTAGATTTATTTGTATCTGATAGGTGATTTAATTAATGGGCCGGATAGTATGTGAGCAAATTTATCTAGAGATTCTTAAAGATTTATACGAACATAAATTTATGGGAACATAATTAAATTCACTAATTTAGTAAATATATGTATTTAAAACTTATAAGAATATTAAGAAAAGCATATTTAAAAAATAACTTAATTTAAGGTGAACCATTAGAAATTATATTTAATTTCAATCATTACCTCTCCTAGACACGATAGAAAATTAATAATAATTATTAACAAATAATTGTTAACTATTAACGTATCATAAAATAATTGTTAACTATAAACATATCATATATAAAAATAGAAATGCATTTTGCGTAGTTTTTAAGCCTTTCAGCATTATTTACGCCTTTTCAGACTTATTTGTTGGTCTTATTCCCTCCAGTTACATAAAATGTCTTCGTGGTCAACCGGTCGACCGCGGTCGACATTTTGGTCACCCCTAATATATACTCGTATGTACATGAAACAAAGTTGTTGCTAATCATGTAATAAATAACTGGAAAAACACATTTTTTAACCAAAAATGTACTATATAAAGTAACGAAAATAATTCACATTTTCGGTTCTTTTTGTAAGATACACAAACTTTGTATTCTATTTTTATGTTATATAATGAAATGTAATATTTCAAGATGTAAATAAATTTGAAAGTCGGAAACGAATGACCTAATTTGTCTTATGGTTTTTTTACTTGTCCTTTATACTCGTATGATAAAATTTTACATACATACGTACCACATATATTATGCTATACTAAATATAATTATATTTGCACATATATCCATACATAGTTATACATATATAGTCTTAGAACAAAATCGAAGTCTGAATGTATGAAAAGCATCGCTTTGTATTAAATAATCCTAAATAATAACAAACTTAACTGTGGTTTCATGTCTACTGCTCAACCTGCATCAGTAAATTAAAAAAGCTTTAATGAAATTATTTAATATGTATTAAAATTTATTTAGAATAAATCAAATTAAAAGTATTCTATTATAATTGACATATAAATTATAAACACATGTGTCGGGAATTTTGTCTCATATTTCTCGGTTGTTATATTTCTATACAAAACAGCGAAATATTTTGTTAAAAATATAAGATAAAATATTATAATTTAAAAATAAAGTAATATAAATAAATTTTAATTAAAACAAAAATAAAATATGAAAAAAGCCGAGTAAAAAGGCGTAGCACATAAATATATAATTGTCAGTAATTGAGATATTGTAGCGAAGTAATGTTAGATAAACAAAACCTGTATGTATTACAAATCTTTAATTTTCTATAGCGTGGATTTAAGTTAAAGTTTTAATAATTTTAAAAGTCGAGTATAGACCTTACGCTGTCTTATAATGAATAAACATTGTGAGTAAACATTATAAAAATATACCATTTAAGCACATTAATAATTATAAAATCTTGACCGATAAGCACTTCGAATTTGGCTATTGCGTTTAAAATATATATGTGACTCTATCATATAATAATGACATCACTGCTCTAGTTCTTATAAAAATTATTATAAATGGTATGCATAAGTTAGGTTTAAATCAAATATCTTAATCTCACTTGAAGAGAAAATTCCACATTAATAAAATAGTATTAGAGCTTAATCTTATCCACTTTGTCGTATTAATAAATTGATTATAAAAAAATTATAATTCACAATACTATATTAAAATTTGTTCTTTATATAGTAACCAGGATATTACTAGTAAATAATTAATAATATCCTAAAAGTAACAAAACATTAGGTACGTTAAAAAATGCTCTAAACATAATGGTTTGTTTGCACGCTTTAAAATAAACCAAGATTAAAAAATATCTGGAAACTGTTTTTCGTTACATATATACATATTAGTTTACTATTTTATTACCTGAACTATATTTTATTAACTTTATATTATTTGTAAAATCTTTAAGTATTACTAATTGTAGTTATAAAATCTATTTCAGATTCATTTTTAATTGAATCTAGTAAAAAGTCACGTTATATATAGATACAAGTATCTAGAATCAACAAACGACATCTAACTCGAATAATCAAACGTTTAATCCCGAAAGCGGTATTTATGATTCGTGGGAGTAGAAAAACTCTGCTAAAAAAAGAAAAGAAGAAGTCGTGCGATAATTGAAGAGTTAAAACTCCATGAACCGTTTTGGGGAGGCAAAAAAGCACGCGTCGCAAAACTTCTACATCCCAAAAGCAAACCTATACAAGTTCGCTTGTCTATATCTCATCCCAAGTTTTGCTTCACTTTCTGCTTTAGTTTTTGAGCAGCCAATTCACGTTCGCTTCTCCTCTCTTTCTCTGTGTAAACACATTATTCCGGACAGGCTGTGTGTATACCATAATATATCCTTTTATTTTCGGTTCTTGGCCGAAAGTTTTCGCTTTTAATTATGGCCGTGTCTCATCTCTCTCTCTCGCTCTCTTTCTCCCTGGGCATTAAAATTCTCGTCTCGTTTCAAATTATCGCTACAAATAATCTGAAAAACAATTACGGACCCCTATTTAGGGGTCCGGCGTTTAAAAGCGCGGAAATTCGCCGCTGGACCGCGATCGTATCGTTGCTTCAATGAGAAACGGCCTTTATTATATTATACTACTTTTGTATTTAAATACAAGCATGATAATATAAATGAACAGAAAGATAGGGGTGCCTCTAATTAAATAAACATACGTATACTCACTAATTTGCCTTCTATTTAGTTTTCTTTTACTTATTCATTTAATAAAAATACGTCATCACTATTTTATTCTGAAATATTTATTTACTTTTTACTACGCAGATAAATACTTTTTTGAGTAGAATATAAATATAAAAAAATTCCTATATGAAAACCACTTATGTACAAATACTTTTAAAAATGTGCGTTAAATATATTTCTATAAAAATAAAATGCACTTTTGCACAAAAAAATTGCGTAGCATTAAATAAATATAAATAATTATAATTAAATATGGGGTCTATCGGTCAAATTGATCACAATGGCGTGGAGACACACTGAATGACCAAAACACACATGGGTCGAATTTGTGGGTTCGTTTCGCGATTTTGAAAGATTTACGGTAGATTTTTTTTGTTCACTGCGAATTTTCCGATCCATTGAATTCTGCGATAAATAAATACATACAACTCAAATGTACGTATTGTACCATATAAAGTACACTGTGAGTCAAAAGTTGATTTAGAAATCAATTTCAGTTTCATATTGATTTTCGAGACATGGCGACAAAACAAATAAATTAAATTTTGGTATGTATATAAACCCTAAAGTATTATATTTACCTTACTAGTATTTAGGGTTCTTTTAATGTTTTTTTTAATCTTTTAAACTTTTTTGTTATTCCTATAGAAAATCCTTACGATTTATTCATATGTGACTCATTATTTACATTTAAAGCATATACTTACTATCATACATATTCTTATTTACTTAATAAATTATATAATAATGAATAACTGACTGTAGTCTTAATGTCAAGTTGTTGTTTAAAAGGGTTTTGAATTATATGATTTGTCTCAGTAATTAGTTTCTATTAAAATTTAAGGTTTCTTTAAGAATTATATTGCTTTTAACTTAGCATCTTACTTATAAAATAATGAGTTTCATATACTCTCACTTTAATCCAATTAAATTTTTCCATACATCCATTTAATCTTAATAATCATCTTATATCGCTCAGCGCTCTATTATGTAACACTTGCAATCTATTCAATTGCAAATTCTGCATTAAAAATGTGTTACACAATATGAAGTTTGAGAACGCAAGTTAAATTTAGAGTAATTATTAAATGTTTATATATCTAACTTATAAATAAAATCACGAAAAATATATTTCAAAATTACCCAATTTATATATTTATATATATGTATAATTAAACTCAAGATCTATTATTAACATTAAATTTAAATAATTTTTGCTTCTTCATAAAACGGTAATTTTACGTTAGAAAACTTAAAGTGTAAATATTATTTTAAGTCTTCTTGCTTCTATTTTTAAGCGTCTCTGTTTTTATTATTATTATTTTCACAAAATCAACACGGTGTTATAATAAACCAATTAATTTCGACATAAATGTGTATCGCGCGGATTAAGTGATACGAATACTAATACTTTATATATGGCGTATGGAATAATTTATCTGCGGGATTAATAACGTTCCTTTCTGACATATACTGGTTATATTTATAGCGTTTTCGCGTTAAATATTAACGCTTTGTGAAGCAAGATATATTCCGGCTTGTATACTTTATGAGAAAAGTTGTTCAAATCCCTTTTTCTAATTCATAGAATGGAGAATTAAGGGACGGGAAGAATGCGCTCATCCCACGGATGGCTGCTTTTTTTATGAAAAGCTCTCCGGCCGAAAAACACTAATTAGTTTAAAACATTTTAATTTCACTCTCTGCCTTCTTTCGGATTATTAAATAGCCTATTATTTTTTCCAAGATAATTGAATTAATAAATTGCCTTATTCTTGATTCTAAATCTTGTTACGCTGCTTGCTCGAAAGATTGATTGAATTACGTAGTCGGATATTATATAAAATTTTGTATTTAACACTCTTCGAATGAGGTAAAAACTTATAGTATGACAATGTGACATAAGAGAAAGCGATATGACTGTTTCTCGCCAATTTTCTGCGATAGAAAAAGCTAAAATACTGGAGAATTGGGTAGCGCATGAATTGACGGACAGGTAGGTATTTACAAGTACACAATGATCTGCAAGAAAAAATAGATTTTTTACAAATGATTAGTGTCAGAAATTGAGAATGCGTCATTTGAAAATGTGGGGCTCATTAAAAATAAAACATAATAAAAAAAGAGAAAAAATATTATTGAATATAATTATTTGTATAGAATTTTGCGCCAATTTAAATTATACCTTTGGGGCTATGATAAAATTAAAAAAATAAAAATACTGAAAAATATACCCGAGACTAATCTTAAGAATCAGTGACTAGACCAAACTTAAATTTAAATATAATCATATAAATCTGGCTTTAGAGGCATTAATTATAATTTTTATTAGCTTTCGGTCTTTAGTTAAGTAAATATATATTAACAGTCTTAAATAAATTAAAGCAATATATTAATTTATATAATTTTCATTTCATTTTGAATCGTTTTTATAATTTTTCTTTTGTTTTTTTTTTAAATATTAGTATTATTTTATTGTGAGATAGAACGTGGTTCAAAAACAGCAACTTGTAATAAATGTATGTATTATCATGTATTTTATTAGTTTATTAAACGTTTATATTATATTTAAAAAAGGAGCATTTATAGAAATGTTTGATTAGGCCTATTAAACTTTCGTTGTTAGATAATACTGTTAAAATACGCATGGACGTTATATCATGATATTTTTTCGGCACTATTTTATAATATTGTATTCTTTGCAAAATCAGCACAAAGTATTTTTTTTAACTTAAAAATTAAGAACTGGCTTGATAACAATGTTTCGTATTTATTTACAGTCGATAACAGAAACTCGCTAGCATTATAAATGTAATTTGATTTAACCCACACAGTTATACAATATATACATATACAATATATAGGTTTCAATAATAATATTCCGACCATATTTTTGATACCAAATTCCAGCATAGATTTATTAAATAATATGTATTGGTATTTTGCTAATAATTTAGTGCAACAAAACATTTTTTCCTATTATTTTATATAATAATTCACAACATAAAAATATATTATAAATATTTTAAAGTCATTACAATATATTTTTAGGTTATTTTCGCAAGGTCTTTATTATTACCAAAATAATATATAACATATTACGCACGTAGACTTATTGACAAGTTAGAAAATTCTAAAAAAATTATTAGAATTTTACAATTTACGAATAGTAAATGTAATGAAATTTTGTTACGTTTGATAAGCTTTCATTCTAAATCAAAAATAAAATACATGTTAAGTAATAATATAGAAATGTATGGTTGTAAACCTTTGATAGTTTGGCTGTAGTATTGAGAAAATAGTAATGCATTAAATGTCATAGCAATACAGATTACACCATTTAGCAATCGATTTTGTCTCGAATTTTGTGTGTGTAGTATCTCAAATCAACATGTTATGTTAGAGTAGCTTTATGTTAATTTTTTGCTGGTTCAATTCTGTGTTATATATTACATGCACAGATACGTCAGCACAAGTCTTGATGTATTAGAAATACAGACATTTCTAAAAAAATCGTACTTTTGAAAAATTTATTACGGACGTGCCGAACTCCCTCAACGATAAAATATTCTTCGCGAAGCACTCAGTCTATTTTTTGCTCGCAAAAAAGCCTTGCCGGAAAAGGCGTCTATTTCCCATTGGAAAAATTCACACGAAATCATAATAGACATTCATTGATACAAATTGCGACAATATAAATCGAATTTATGGATTTTTCATATTATTTACTTTATACTTTCAGTACGTATAAAAATAGAATACGAATATTTACGGATAGTACTCTCGCTTTATAATCCGATTATAATGTGAGAGTACTTTTTCGTGATAAATATTTATGTATTTTATATTTGCACGACACCAGAATGTTAAGTAATAAATAAAATTTTGAGTATTTCTTTGAAATTGCCATTAGCTTATATATGGTATGCGTTGATTACAACGGGAGCACAAGTTCGTCAGTTTAATGCAAGAAATCATTAACCTACAACCCTTTTTTTGCTTTTTAATAAGATATAGTTTCTTAATCTTTTTAATTCTATATACCTCTTTGTCAATCAGATGATTTTTTTAAAAAGTATGTATAATACATTAATGATAAAGTAATATTTATTTTTTATAGGAATGTTCTTTTTAACAAGGTAATATGCATATCATGTTGAACAGTGTTAAAAATGTAGATTCGCATAGATACTTTTTTACAAATAAAATTTAAACTTTCATATCTTGCAAGACAAGAATCAGCTATTCTCGTAAAACACAACAATTTTTGAAATAATTTTGGAGTTATTGTAGATTTTTTGTCCTAAAATCAATGTTTATTCTTAGTTAGATTAGCATCTTTGATACAGTTTCTATCAGAAAAAATAAGAATCTAAGCTTAGCTTTTATTTTATCACAATTGAAATAGGTGTTCAGTAATATCTTTTTTCAAAAATTTTACCAATACTTTTGAATCTAATATCCATCTTGGTTTAGCACATTTCTCTAACATTGAAAAGTTTGTAAGAATGTCTACTTCTAAACTCTTCCTTTGTACCGTAGTCAAAATAGCTCGTTTTTCAGTTGCATCCATATTAAAAGTAATCAAACAATTGGTAAACACTATCTATAGTGTAAGCCAACAAATAAAAAATCCTTTCTGTAAATAGTTACAAAAACGTTTTTTTTATTTACTTAATTTTTTTTTTTCATTAGTTATTTATTTATTAAAATATTTCTTATTTAAGCACAGAATTTTTTTGCAAACAATGTTATGGTCAATAGGTTTTTCAGTTATAAAGAGACAAAATAAATATTTTCATTTTGACCTGGCTACATTTTTATTTAATTTCATGCCAAATAAAAATAGCAATAAAGCTATTTCTTAGATATAAAGTAAAGATAATAAGTTGATTTTATAAAATCACTATTCGAGGATCCCCTAAAATTCCCATTGATTTCAGGGAGTCCGAACAAAACTGCCAATAATACACAATAATTAAACGATTTTAATATCACTTAAATATACCACTTTATTAATATATATTTTACTGAACTATGAAAAAATAATATTGAAGCTACAACTGTTGATTGAATATTTGCATATTTGAGCCTCCGAATATAGAAGTCTAATGCGTTCTGATTAATCAGAATTGCCAATATAAAAAAATAAAGTGATATTTATTTTATATAAAGTATAAATGCAGCAAAATTATTTTATAATAAAAATAAAGAAGCTTCTAAATTTGCTTAGTTTAGTGCAATATTTGTCTCTTTGTTGCATTTTTATTTTTATTTTTAATAATACAACATTTTAACGCCAATTTTTGCTA
This sequence comes from Plectrocnemia conspersa, assembly GCF_051122295.1. Lineage (NCBI taxonomy): Eukaryota > Metazoa > Arthropoda > Insecta > Trichoptera > Polycentropodidae > Plectrocnemia > Plectrocnemia conspersa. The sequence continues at coordinate 18,597,405 of NW_028277173.1, forward strand.
TGTGCAATGTAAATTTATTTAAATGAAAATACGATAAATTGTTTACAATATATATATTTATTTTTTATCAATGGGTGATTAAGTTATAATTGTATAACCAGCACATCCCTTATGAAATTAATTGTATTAATTTGTTTGGTAGATCCTAACTATATTTTTTATATAATTATAATTTCGATCAATAATACTAACTTGTTATGGTTACCTAGATTTTTCTATATTAACTAATTATTATCTTAATAATAATTAAAAAAAATTGAGCTAAATTGTGCATAGTTATATCTATTGATTTACCAGTTGTATAAGTCAGTGATTTATTCATAAAAATACCTGGGTTCTAGTCTAAATACAGTATAGTGTCTGGGGAATCAAAATTAGTGTAAATAATAAATGAAATATAGTTATGTCACAGATTAGACTTTCACATTTATGGGTAAATATAGTGTATTGATTAATAATTTATAATAAATATTGTGTTGATCGTGTGCTTGAATAAAAAAATATTAAATATTTTTAAAAGCTTTAATTTAAGTCTGGCCCCTTAACGCTTGTCATACTGAAAAGTAAGACTTACAATAAAATAAATTAATACTTAAAATATTACACACAGTTCATTAAGTTAGCATAACGGCAGACGTTATTTTACGAATACATATAAAGCTTGAAAAATGGTTTTATTTATTCATTAGAAAATGGATATTGTATAAAATATTCTGATTATTATCAAAAATGTTTAAAGCTATTAAAATAACTTTTTTTTTATTAAAATATCTAAAATTAAAGTTAAAAGCAAAATCTTGGCAAGAAAGTTATGGGGGTTTAAACTGTCTCTGTATTTTCCAACTTAATTGTTGGGTAGAACTGACTAATATTAACCACAGATTTAAATTGCATGTTTTAATATTAAGTTATATTACTTTGAGAGTAGCAAGTTTATTAAAAAATCTTAATTTGGGGATTATTTGTACAGATAAACCATATTTTTGCTTCATAAAATTATTTACATACAAAAACACTTATAGTTTTTATCCGAAATAATTTAGCATTAACACAATGAGTAAGTTGACGTTAACACAATAATCGGTCATACAATTAAAATTTAATCTTGATAATTATAAAAAATAATATATAAATTTTACAAACATGCAAAAAACGATCATATAATGTATAATGTAACACAAAATAATATAAACACGTCTATAAATGTGTCAGTAAAATAAATATATAAGTGAAAATTGTGCATTTTTTTATACGTATAATTTATTCTAATGAATATTAGGCGTTCCTACTTGGCCCTGGGATAACTGAGTTATAAAAAAACACAAACAAGTTACCCTTCAGGGTAAAGCGCCTTTCCATTTCCCTATATTACAGTATGTTTGTGTTTCTTTGTCTGTTTGTTTGTCCTGATGGAAATTATGTAAATATATTAATTACATTTACATTTGTAGTATATATGTGAACTAAACGATGTCACACAAAAACCCGCGTTACATCCAAACCAAATCCCACTAGATCCGTAACGGAAATGGGAAATTCTTTCGGGTGAATTTTCTCATTTTCCTGATTACTCGTCCGAATTATACGCGCCGGCTAATGAACGTTAACACGTAACACGTTAAAACACAACAATCGGACGCAAAAGGTTACGCGTCACGCCGTGAACTCGGCCAAAGGCTAAGACTATTTATATCGCATTATATTTAAAAACCTTTTATAGAACGGCAAACCTTATCTATGTGTATATGTACATTACCTTTTTATATATACGTACCTATATGTATATAAAAAGGTAATGTCGAATCGATACTTTGCAGATTAGCACTGCGGGCTAGTCGGCGAACTTCTTTCCGTTACACCTTTATCTTCTATGTATAAAGACGTTTTAGTAAAACATTTTTGGTTAGATTTAAAATAATATACGGGTGATATTGAAATATCTGATACTCAATAATTTTTATAAATTGAAAATAAGCAATTTTTCACCGCGGAATTGCGGTGAAAAAGGGCGATACCGCTATACCACAAATATTGATAAACTTGATGGTGAAAAACAGTGGAAAATTTTTTTATACGTTTATTTTAATATTATTTAATATATGCAGTTTTTAAAAATGTATTCGAAAAGTTAATTAAAATAATGACCTTATATATGCGTTTATTTTTATATTATTCCATTCTAAATAAAAGTGATTGCAACTAGCGTTGGCAACAGTCCCAGATTGACCGCGATTTTTCTGGAATTGAAATCGTTCAGGATTCCGTTTGAGTGTCAATTTGTCCTAGAATATTAGAGAAAGACATTTTTAAATAAAAATTTCCGAGATAACATTTTTTTACTTCCCGCAGTATTCTTAAATGATTAATTTTTTTTGGGATGACCTTCTATTTAGTTCCCACTAGACATTTTTGTGTTAATGTCTGATGTGACATTTTTTATTGCTTCCGCAGCATCACTAAATAGACCAAAATATTTTCGAAACGACTTTATAATTTTGGACATCCTAATCACAATTTATTTTTGTGTGCGAGATGCGGCTCGTATGAGTTTTTAGTTGTGACCCATTACATAAAAATATCGTTCATCACTGATATAAATTAAACTCATTAAAAGTAAATATCTACCTTAAAACACAAAGCATTATTAAAATACAAATTTAATCAAAAATACCAATAATGATAAGGTAGTTTGAGGGTTAAATCTTTATTAACTGCGATGGGGCAAAATAGCGAACTTTCGAATTTGGGAATTAAGTTTGACAGAAATTTATGATGTATCGGATTAGCATGTCATTAAAACCGGTTGTTTATAATCCATCATCATCTCATCTGGGATCATGACTGCGTAGCTTTCAAAATTTTACAGGCATGTTCTTAACTGAATTATAACTAATCCCTCGCAGTGTATAATACCGTTACAATTATTCGCTCACAAATTATATTTATATTTATTTTTACAATTTAGTTTCTCAGACCAGTATTGTTCTTTTAATTAGTCTTTTATATTTACTTACTAGATATTCTACATCTGATATCTGCAGGCAAGTTTTGCCACTAAGTAAATTATAAACAAACTTTACGAATACTAATATTGTAATCGCTTTAAGCACGTTGTTTATGTTGTGTCGTTATTGTAAAAGTCATGCTATATGTATATTGTTATCACACAAGATATGGGTTAAAAATTGTTATTATGAGCACCAACCTGTATATATATTTATGTGTGATATGAGTCAAATCAAATCACATTCATGTACGTACTTCATATACAATATAACCGTTCACCACAACTCAATATTTCTGATTCAAAAGGGTTTTGTTGCGATTTTCGCCATTTGTCGTGCGTCAAAAATTAAATTTCCGCACAAGCGGTGATTGCTGGCGTGAAACGCGAATGTTCGACAGAACAACGACTGAAAAACGACGTTATAATGAAACAACTTCCGCTATGTGAAACACACATGCCATAACGACATTAGAACGATTATACGCAGCGTACGAATGTCGAAAGAAAAAAAAAACACACACACACAAAAGGAAACAATAAATTTAAACAGCAGAATTGGGTTCTATTTACATATATGGAATTGTACGCATTCGAGTTTTGAATGCATAATAGATTTTCGCCTCCAGATTTGTGTATGGAAACACATTTATTTTTATTCGTTTAATACTTAACTAGGCTATATAGCATAAAAAAAGTTAATGGTAACTCATGAAAAGACGTATTCTTTGATTAAGCTTTCGTTGTATTTCTCTCATCGGTTTTGTTCTTTATGTAGTTTGTATTGACGTAGTCAGCATTTTATGAACGCACATATAAAATATTTGGAATAAAAATGCCGCTATTGCTTTTATTTCCGTGATGGTTTCGTCTTGCGTAAATGATTTCTGCTCTCGGCATAGTGCGATTGACATCATGATAAAGTTGTCAGCGTTGCAAATGAACCGACAAACCGCATGTCTGGGGTTAGAGGGTGAAGCTTGCGGTTAATCCCGCCAGATGGTTACGGTTGATAAATATATCCTCCTTGTCTGCTATTGGCCTGTAGCCATGAAACGCACAGTACGATGCCACTTAGCTATGTGTACACAATATGATAAATTATTTACGAAAAATTATTTTCAAGTAACATAAAATGTTTTTTAAGACATTCAAAAACTAAAAAAATACTACGAAACCTTCCAGTGAAAAATGTTACGTTCTCATGAGACTTTGGTCTAAGCTTTAGTGGGTGAGCTTGAAACATTTTAGTGCTGATCCAAGAATATTCTAAATTTATCATGAAAATTATTTCTCAATCCTAACGGTCGCTCAAATAGCAAACGCAAATCCAAAGTCAAAGTATAACGCTGGTCGACAAATTTTGATGAATATTTTATCCATTTAGCTTAAATTTATTTTTCGGAAAGTATTTAGTATGCTTATTTACGAAATAAAAGAAGTTTTCTGCTAGAGGTCAGGTTTTATATCATAATTGTTTAATATTAGTATGCTATTTTATCATCGAGTATGGCAAGTACTCGATGATAAAACTATACAAATTAACTTAAATATATCCGTTTTGCTGTAAATTTGCGCTTGTGCGTATCTTGAGTCTCTTTGAAATGTCTAGTAATAGTCGGATAACAGAGATGAGCTCTTTTCCCTTGGTACCGTTTCTCTAAAGCCGCATTATTCTGCTGAAAGCGCTCGTCATTGATATCACTTAAATTTTCGGGAGAGAAATCAAGATGAGAGTGTAGAAAACGAATTCTCAAAGACATTACATACTATATTTTTGTGAGCCACGATTGAGCCATGTTTTTATGGTTTCCGAGCAAATTTTTGACTACATTTTTGAAGGCTGACCAAGCGGCTAGTCCAAACTGTCTCAACACTGAATTGAAATTTAGATCAGTCAAAACCTTATTTGTGGTCCCACAAAGATTCCTTCTTTTATTTTTGTATCGCTGATTCTGGGAAACTTTTTTTTTCAAGTAGTTAATCCCATCTCCATCAGACAAGCCTTTGACAATTTTTTTCATTAAGCCCAACTTAATATATTATATAAAGGTGGAAGAAACATATTTTTAGATTTTACTAGAGGAACATGGGAAACATTCTTTGTGCCTGGTGTAATGATTTTTCATGTCCCTACTATCTCACTCACACAGAAAACCACAATATTTTGGGTATGCATACCGAGTATTAGCCATATTACTTTCAGGTCCGTATTTTTCATACTTAATTTTTGGCAACAGCAACTTCATGTTGCGGTACGTCTCTTTCATATTTGCAGCATGGCCAATAGGTATGAGTGATTAAGGATTTTCATTGTGAATCAAAACAGCTTTCAAACTGACTTTCAAAGAATCGATGAAAAGTCTCCACTCTACTGTTATTTTGCAAGGCAAGATCTGTCAACAGACCTTCAGTGTCTCGATAGTAACATAGCGTGTCTTCCATTACAAAAAAAGGAACTGAAAGATGTGCTGGAATCTAAAATGAGTAATTTTGGTATCCTTGTTGAGAAGATTCTACTGTTGTAAGTCAAACCTAACATTTATACTCGCAGCTTTGAAAAATTTGGGTCACGTACCAAATCATTAGGGTTACTCTTATTTAACAAGTGACACTCTGTAGATGTAAGCGCCTCCGTGAAAAATTCGGGATCCGATTTTTCGTTATTTTTTTCTGATGAAGTTCTCTCTAATTGAAAATTTTCTTATTCGAGGTTTTGCTATGTGTTGTGCTTTTTATTTATTTTTAACACCCCGATACGTTTGTCATGCAGAAGTTAGAAAAGTGATAGCTGTAACTGTCAAACTGAAATTTGAGTCAAGTTTTGCCATAAAAATCATCGGAATCGGTGATTCTTTACGAAAAAAATTTTAGTCACATATTTTGCAAAAATTAAAATCCCACAAAAACCTGACGTATTAAAAATGATTTTTTGACGTTTCTAAAATTAGCGCAAAATTTTCTATCGAATCAGCTATTAACGTTAAAGAGATAAAAAATGTGTTGACTAATGTAATTAGTAAAATAACGTTATCATGGCCAACCAAGTGCATCGCGCCACTGGCGCAAAAAATTGACAGCAATAACCTAGAATGGCAAACAGTGACAACAAACAATAAAAATAGACCAAGACAAACAAAACTAAACAATTACTGGCTCGGAGAAGCACAAATAAACACAGATACAATGGACTCAAAGAAGACAACGGAACAAATATTAAAACGTGTTCCAACGATTAACTAAAACCACCACCGATCTTCGTAGCGAGGGTCAAAGATAATAAATCACTAATAACGTTATTAAACTTGATAACTCATAAATATCCATTCAACACAAGCAATAATAAAGAGGTTAAAATTCAACTAAAAACGGGCGATAAATACAGGACAACCATTAATGCCCTAAAGAAAAGAAAGACAAAAACAGGAGAGAGACTATAGAGTAGTATTAAAGAATCTACATTCATCGTGCTATCAGAAATCTTTAAGGCAAGAACTAAAATTTAAAAGACGTATTGTAAGAAATATCTCTATAATTTTACAAAAAATAACAAAAAAAAAATACTATCACTGTTTTACATCGATCGAACGAAAATGACCGTCTTACTACATATTACCATAGGGAATGCCAACAGTATCGTAGCACACAAAAGAAATACTTTTTTTCTCAAACAACACAAAATAGACGCCATGTTGGTCTCTGAAACTCATTTTACGGAAAACTCTTACTTTAAAATATCTGAATACTGCGTTTATTCCACGAGACACTCAAACAGAACTGCATACGGAGGCACAGCATTAATAATTAAAAACAACATTCAACATTACAAAGAAGAATATCTTTAAGCGAATAACGTTAAAATTTAAGATCGTTACTCATAATTAATGCTTTCCGCCGTGTATATTAAAAATAAACCCTCAAAGTACAATATTAAAAAAGAAAACTTTTTCAGCATACTGGGAAATAAATTTATTGCTGGAGGGGATTAAAATGCTAAAATTTTTTTATAGGGATCAAGAAATCAAGACTAATAAACAATAAAGATAAATTATTGTACAAAGCGACAGTGAAAACTAACTTGAGGTGGATATGGACAGGACAACCAACATACTGGCCAATTGCAAAAAAAAAAATATCTGTCTTGATTGACTTTTGCATTGTTCAGGGATATATGTAAAATGAATTCTAGCTAAATCATGTTTCGAACTGAAAATTTACAAACAAATTTAATCCACAAACAACAAACTCTGACCTTATATAATCATAGAACTGATTGGGATTTGTTCAGAGAAAACTTTGCCCAAATTATCGAATTAAATATTTTCATGAAAAGCAACGTTGAAGTAAAACAACCAGCCCAACACTTAACAAAGAAACTTAAACAGCAGCTTGGAAAGCCACACTTAATCTTAATACAAATAAAAAATAAAAAATCCCCCCGTAATATCAAAAAAGAAGAAAAACGTGAGCTATGCAAAAAGTGACAATAATCAAGATTACCATTTAAAAAATTCAACATTGCAATGGAAAATTTTGTTTAACCCTTCATATTTTTTCTGATATTTATATAACTAAATATCGAATATTTTGGG